>NC_138823.1:85689781-86299062 GCF_965183815.1 Platalea leucorodia | reverse complement strand
TTTTATGTTTGTTGGTTGGTTTGTGTGTGTGTGTGTGTATATGTTTTTTGGTTTTTTGGGTTTTTTTTTGAAACCTGATAGTTGCCCTGGTGTTGGCTGAGAGATCAAACAAAACAGGCATTACTCCCACTCCATGTTCCAAGACCTCACACGTTCGATCCACTTTTCCTTTCAGTTTATAGAATCTTCTGGAACAGGGCACCCTGCTTATTTCTAATGCCATAAACTTTTGATGTTATGGTATGGGCTAGGAAGAAACTGAGTGGTTCAAATATTACTCAAGTGTGTAGAGGAAGAAAAGATGGTCTCTGGAGTCCATCATCTTTTGGAGTAGTCTCTCAAGTAGGTAAGCTTTGGTCTTTGGATCTCTTGGGAAACATGAGCATATGTAAAATGGGTTTGCTCTTTTACTTATTAAAATAAATGAGATCTCACAAAATTGTTTTTAAATTAAGAAACTCTGGTCTGCTTTGTTATGACTTCTGACATCAAATTAATTATTGGAACCAATGCTGAGGAAGGTGAAGCAGTCACCAACAGGAAATGTTTAATTTACACACCAGTGTATGGAATAATATAAATCTTGAAACACAACAAGTAAAAGGGAATAATTAATGTATAATCTATTAACTTTGTAATACAAAAATAAACAGTCATAAGAAGAAAGCATGAAAGGGACATACCACTAATCTTGTGTGTGGGATGTGTATAACTTACTGCTGCACCGCTTGCATGATCATGAATAGCTGCTTCATTTTGTTCCTTTTTTTTCCCCCAACAATAAACTGGAAATAAAGGGTGTTTGCCTTTATGTTATGTTTTTCATCATTATATGGGATCATTTTCTTTCTGTTAATGGAGTCTCTTCCACTGAAATTAAAAAAACATTGTATCGAACACCTGGCTAGTGACTAACCTGGTATCTACACAAGAGGGCTAAAAGTGTTTTTCAGAAGCTCCTTTGGCTGAAGAGCAAACAGGAATAAAAGTTGCTGTTGCCGTTGAAAGATGATCATGTAAAAATGCTATTGCCATGGAATCTGGTGTATAGATAAACTAACAAGCAATAATCTGTGAGGGTTTTTAATTGGTTCTTGGTAATTTATGCTAGTGTATATTTTGCAGCTATCTATGGTGAGATATTATAATAATGGCATTGAATGATGTAAGATAAGTATTATCCGTGTTTTCTATGTCAGGGAACATATTCCAATTCTAAAAATTACAATAAACACAAATTAGCCTCTTCTATTTTTAAAGCAAATTAAAGAGTGGTATATTTAGAATTATAGAATCATTAAGGTTAGAAAAGACCCTTAAGATCACAGAGTCCAACCATTAACCTAGCACTGCCAAGTCCACCACTAAACAATGTCCTGGAGCACCATGTCTACCCATCTTTTAAATACCTCCAGGGAGGGAGACTCAACCACTTCCCTGGGCAGCCTGTTCCAATGCCTGACTACCCTTTCGGTTAAGAAGTTTTTCCTAATATCCAACCTAAACTTCCCCTGGCACAGCTTGAGGCCGTTTGCTCTCATCCTATTGTTTGTTACTTGGGAGAAGAGATCGACCCCCACCTCGCTACAACCTCCTTTCAGGTAGTTGTAGAGAGCAATAAGGTCTTCCCTCAGCCTCCTTTTCTGCAGGCTAAACAACCCTAGCTCCCTCAGCCGCTCCTCATAAGACTTGTGCTTTAGATGCCTTTGTTGCCCTTCTTTGGGCACGCTCCAGCACCTCACTGTCCTTCTTGTCATGAGGGGCCCAAAACTGAACACAGTACTCGAGGTGCAGCCTCACCAGTGCTGAGTACAGGGGGTTGATCACCTCCCCAGTCCTGCTGGCCACACTATTTCTGATACAAGCCAGGATGCCATTGGCCTTCTTGGCCATCTGGGCACACTGCTGGCTCATATTCAGCCAGCTGTTGACCAACACATCCAGGTCCTTTTCCACCAGGAAGCTCTCCAGCCAATCCTCCCAAAGCCTGTAGCATTGCATGGGGTTGTTGTGACCCAAGTGCAGGACCCAGCACTTAGCCTTGTTGAAGTTCATACAGTTGGTCCCGGCCCAATGATCCAGCCTGTCCAGATGCCTCTGTAGAGCCTTCCTACCCTCCAGCAGATTGACACTTCCACCCAACTTGGTGTCATCTGCAAATGTACTGAGGGTGCACTTGATCCCTTCATCCAGATTGTTGATAAAGATGTTAAACAGAACTGGCCCCAACACTGAGCCCTGGGGAACACCACTCGTGACCGGCCGCCAACTGGATTTGACTCCGTTAACCACCACTCTCTGGGCTCGGCCGTCCAGCCAGTTTTTAACCCAGTGTAAAGTGCACTTATCCAAGCTGTGTGCAGCCTGCTTCTCCAGAAGTATGCTGTGGGAGACAGTGCCAAAGGCCTTACTAAAGTCCAAGTAGACAACATCCATAGCCTTCCTCTCATTCACTAAGCAGGTCACCTTGTCCTAGAAGGAGACCAGGTTAGTGAAGCAGGACCTCCCTTTAATAAACGCATGTTGGCTGAGCTTGATCCCCCGGTTGTCCTGCACGTGCCGCGTAATGGCACTCAAGATGACCTGCTCCATGACCTTCCCCAGCACCGAGGTCAGGCTCACAGGCCTGTAGTTCCCCAGATCCTCCTTCTGACCCTTCTCGTAGAAGGGCATCACGTTTGCTAACTTCCAGTCATCTGGGACCTCCCTGGTTGATCAGGACTGCTGATAAATGATGGAAAGTGGCTTGGCAAGCTCCTCTGCCAGCTCCCTCGGTATCCTCGGGTGCATCCCGTCTGGTGCCCATGGACTTGTGAGCATCCAGGTGGAGGAGCAGGTCAGTGACTGCCACCTCTTCGACAACTGGAGCTTCATTCTGCATCCTCTCTCCATCTCCCAGCTCAGGGGCCTGAAAACCCCACGGATGACCAGTCTGACTATTAAAGACTGAGCCAAAGAAGGCATTAAGTACCTCAGCCTTCTCCTCATCCTTCGTGGCAATGTTTCCCTCCACATCCAACAAAGGAGGGAGATTCTCCCTGTCCCTCCTTTTGTCGCTGATATATTTGTAAAAACATTTTTTGTTATCTTTAACGGTAGTGGCCAGCTGGGCCTTCTCCTTCCTAGTCTTCTCCCTGCATAACCTCACAACATCCTTGTAGTCCTCCTGAGTCACCTGCTCCTTCTTCCAAAGGTGGTAGGCTCTCCTTTTTTTCCTGAGTTCCAGCCAAAGCTCTCTGTTCAGCCAGGCCGGTCTTCTCCCCCGCCTGCTCGACTTACGGCACATGGGGATGCCCTGCTCCTGTGTCTTTGAGACTTCCTTCTTGAATAACATCCAGCCTTCCTGGACTCCCTTTGCCCTTCAGGACTGCCTCCCAAGGGACTTTCTTAACCAGACTCCTAAATAATCCAAAGTCTGCCCTTCTAAAGTTCAGGGTAGCGGTTTTGCTTGACCCCCTTCCTTACTTCTCCAAGAATTTAAGAACTCTAGTGCCTTTAAAATGTGAAAGAAGCAATCTGATTATCATGCCTGTCATGTTATCATTCTTTTTCATGTTCTGGTAAGTACATTACTGAAAATTCTGAATAAAAAATGCAAACAATATGACTAGTATTACAAGCTGTTATATTTTGTTCTATTGCTATAGAAAGCTGCTGCTTCACTTTAATACAGGTTGGTGCTTGTAAGGTACAGAATGGTTGTTGAAATAGATATGTCCTTGTGTAAATGGCAACGAAAACCTAATGCCTCTCCTTTACTCAGCTCTGGAACTATCCTACAAAATTGCTTTAAACATTTGGATGGCTTTGTCAAAACTTAATGAATTTTGGCCATCATAAATCTCAGATGCCCTCACTGAGTAAAACCCAAAATTATCGCAGTTTCATAGCCTAAGCTGCCCTTGGCATATGGTGAGAGCAAATGTTTCTAAAGCAGCAAATGTTCTGTCAAGGGTTCCCAGTGATGTTTTGATTGGATTGCTCTATTATCTGAACAAGTCTGCCAAAAGAAAGCACCTGCGCAATGAAAAGTGTGCAGAAGCTGCCAGTTTGTAGCAAGGGAAGGAAAGTGAAGCATGTAGTGACAAGTTACCTGTCATCAGAAGATATGCTGAATAGGAAATGATAGATTCTACTGCACACCTGATATCACAAAATATCTCTTGCAAAAAAAAAAAAAAAAAAAGGGGGTGGTGGTGTGAAAGAGAGAGCTTAGCTCCGGTAACCTTCTGCCCTTGAAGATGCCAAGTCATAGCTTAGTGTGCTGTAACAGCTTACAAAACAATGAACTCTTCAGTGGCTTCTTAGCCAGACCTTTTCAGAGAGGATATCAAACAATAACTGGCAGAGATGGTAGATACACTCCTTTTCCATATTCAGTTTTGTTTCAGTTCTAGGATGCCAAGGCTGTATGCAGATTTTTATTCTCTTCGATGATCTGGCCTGGAGTATATAATTCACTTATTATAATTGATAGCTGAATATGCAAATGCGTTAAAGAACTGGCAGAAGTAAAATTATTTTTTCTTCTTATAAGGAGGAATACTTAATGAGATCCCCTTGCTACAGTCCACTTTACTAGACTGTATATCACCTCTAAGTAGATTAATATTATGATTTGCACAGAAAAGAAAAGTTTCACATGAACAACATGTGACAACTCTTATCAGTTATGTATATAAGTTTACATATCATTACCATTTTTGTCACTGAAAAGAATGTACAGCTATACTGCACCCATTCTTCTCGAGAAACAATGAAATTCAATCTTACTAGTAGCTAGAAGTGTGTGAAGTGTTGCCAGGACACAATCTCTGTGGAAATCCCATGACTCAGCCTTTGTATTGTAAATTTTACTGTGTACTCTGTCATGGAAGTGAGGGGAGGGAATTGGTCCAGAGAGGTCATTGTATATCAGCTCAGGAGATCAGAAGTGGTCTTTACCAGAAGGAAAAAGAATAATAGTAATTGGATGGTGTGTTGGGGTGGGTGTTTCTGAGAGCCCCCTTTCAGTAAGGTAGATTAGACCTGAGTGGGAATAGACTAAAAATCCAAGTAAAAAAAACGGGGGGACCTCGTACAGGTATTGGTATTAGCAGTTTTACAAGAGCCTTTTGGTATAGATTTTTGGTTTTATCCTCACTGTAGAGAAGGACAAAATCTGTTAATGGATTTTAAAAGCTCCAATTTAAGTTCAGTAAAATTTAACTGTCCTCCCAGATATATCTTTGCATATCTCAGCTCTAAATTTTTCCCATAGTAAATTTTCATCAAAGATAAAAGGAAGAACTTGAGTATAATTCAGTGTCTTAACTAAAACGTCATCTCAGTGTACCTGATCTCCTACCTGTCACTGAGTAGATGTAGCTGTTACACAGATGCCATATAAAATGTTAGTTGTGCACTGTCAGAATGCCAGCTGTTTGGATGTTTTGAAAGACTTATGTTGTAACAAAGCTTGTCAAACACATCATCAGTCTCAGAACAACCTGGGTTGTTCTAGCCCTCAGTAACGTATTATGTTAAATAAGCCAATTCAAAATTCGTAAAGGATGTGTCTTACACTTGAAAAGTCCAATTCATAATAAAAGCAAATGTGAGAAAAATCTGTTCTCTTTTGAGATCTGCCTGATAGAGGCAGGGTGGTCCCTCCAACCAGTGCTTCCATAATTCATAGAATATAGAAGTATTATTCTCACCTTCCTCTGCCCGAAGTATGCTTTGGGTGTTTAAAGACTATTCATTTTGTCTTCATTCCAAGTTTGCAGACGACACCAAGTTGGGTGGAAGTGTCAATCTGCTGGAGGGTAGGAAGGCTCTACAGAGGCATCTGGACAGGCTGGATCCATGGGCTGAGGCCAATTGTATGAGGTTCAATAAGGCTAAGTGCCAGGTCCTGCACTTGGGTCACAACAACCCCATGCAACACTACAGGCTTGGGGAAGAGTGGCTGGAGAGCTGCTTGGTGGAAAAGGACCTGGATGTGTTGGTCAACAGCTGGCTGAATATGAGCCAGCAGTGTGCCCAGATGGCCAAGAAGGCCAATAGCATCCTGGCTTGTATCAGAAATAGTGTGGCCAGCAGGACTGGGGAGGTGATCATCCCCCTGTACTCGGCACTGGTGAGGCTGCACCTCGAGTACTGTGTTCAGTTTTGGACCTCTCAGTACAGGAAAAGCATTGAGATGCTGGAGCGTGTCCAAAGAAGGGCAATGAAGCTGGTGAAGGGTCTAGAGCACATGTCATATGAGGAGCAGCTGAGGGAGCTGGGGTTGTTTAGCCTGGAGAAGAGGAGGCTCAGGGGAGACTTTATTGCTCTCTACAACTACCTGAAAGGAGGTTGTAGCGAGGAAGGGGCTGGTCTCTTCTCTCAAGTAACAAGCAACATGACGAGAGGTAAATGGCCTCAAGTTGTGCCAGGGCAGATTTAGATTAGATATTAGGAAAAATTTCTTCACAGAGAGAGTGGTTAGGCATTGGAACAGACTGCCCAGGGAAGTGGTGCAATCACAGTCCCTGGAAGTATTCAAAAAACATGTGGATGTGGTGCTTAGGGACATGGTTTAAAGGTGGACCTGGCAGTTAGGTTGACGGTTGGACTCGATGATCTCAGAGGTCTTTTCCAACCTTAATGATTCTATGATTCTATGATTGTTTGGGTCTTAAACCTGTTTAGTGTTGGAATTCATAACTGTTTCCTTCTTTTCTATTACTGCCTTACTTAAAGTAAGATGTTTCATAAAACGGAAGGGCTCAGAAATAGGGGAAAAAATGTTCTGGGACCACAATTTCTTGAATGTTAAGGACATTGCAGCAGAGCACTAAAGACTGTCCTGTACATAGAGTACTTCTCAGTTATCACTGCAAAATTTCACACTAAAGATACGAATGAGTGATAGGAATATGATTGGTAGGAATATTGATCCAAAAAAAGCACTGAGATTATCCTTTTTCCTGAAATATCAATTTGAAAAGCAACAAAGTTGAAGATGATTGAAGGAGATGCGTTATTTTATTTTTTTAAATCTGCAATAATTTAACTTTCACACATTGTCTAGAAGTTTTTCTTTAGCTACGTATGATTTGGGGCAGTGCGGAGTGTGTATGCACCATGATCTGGTGAGTAACCGACCTACTTGCATGATAAGTAAAGGAAAACAGCTCTGAGAGGGTGGATGAATTTCTTTAATTGATAGTCTTGACTTTTTCCATGAAGCAATAGAATTTAGCCACTGCATTAATAAAACAGATTATTTTTGTATGTGTGTCCAGAGATGAAAATGTCATGTTTTGCTTACACATGCATACTAATTTTAAGAACATGGAATTAATACTGAAACCAGTATAGGTATGTGAGACTTTAGCTCTTAGAGGCCACTGTAGCATAGGCATTTATTAATGTATGTCTTGAAGAAGAAAGCTGCTAAAGCATGTATCTTAAAACAGTAGAAACTTTTCACTTGCAACTGTATCTGCATGACACAACTGGTACACCTGCATGACAAGCATTGTATTCTGGTGATGCCTAAATAATGAAGCCAGTCTAGGCACCTGGTGACTGGCCATTTTGCTGTTACACTTAGACACATTCATCAACCAGCAGGTTTGTATTAGATCCATTAAGTAAAAAAACTGAAAATACAGGCTGATTTTTCTAAAAATCTCAGACACCTTGCTATGCTTGTTCTTGTGAGAACAATATGCAGAACAAGAAAAAGGTTATTTCATCCTCTGACTCTTTAATTCAATTATATCCTAAAACTCATTGTGTACTTCAAAAATAAATTAACTCAAGATGTTATTCTGCTCTCCATCTGCTGCATTTCTTTAAATGTATTCCTTCCACTCCCACATCAGTCTAAGTGATTTTTTTTTCCATCAAAAGCCATAGGCATTTTTTCTTGTTTGCTTTTTTAATGCCTCTGTTTCAGAAATTGCTTCATAAACCACGTGACTCTTCTGTGTTCTCTTTTTTCTCTTGCGTGAAAAAGCAGCCAGCAAAATGCAGCTAATGGCTGTTTTGTATCTATGTTGCTGTAGCTTGTGTTTCAGCATGCCTTTCATTATCTGTCTGTGGTCTGTGTCTTGCCTGCAAAAGATGATATGTGATTGTAGAGCAAATGATCAAAGTACAGTTGCATCGTTGCCCCTTGATACTGAGAGGCAGAAAATGGCAGAAGAGGGTACTTGAAATAACCAGATCTTTGGTCTGAATCAGCTGTTTTCCTCAGAGGTAGACATTCCCTTCCAAAATACTTCTTTCTTCAGTTTGATCAGCTGCTACTGCTACCCAAGATGTCAACAGTAATGTTAGCTATGCTAAATAAAAGATTTAAAATATCTTCATAGCACAGAATGTTTCCTATCTGCTCTTCCTGATATAAGTACAGCTTTAAGGTCAGAAGAAGGAGTAGAATAAAGTTGTGCAGATATCTCCCAAATCTTAAATGTAACCCTGAATTAGTAGCATAGCTGAATATTTACAGTAAACTAATAAATCACAATTACACCTGGTTGATAGGATCTCAAGAAAAAATGTTAATAAATGTCACTTGTTACAAGATGGGGACTGCAGCACTCTTTCTAAAGAATTTAAATACTCTGAGATTTAATAGCACTGTCCAAATTTTAAATATGTAAATATACATTTATATTCAAAGTATCATACATGGAAGTCAACCATGCTTTTATTGGGTTAAGGGTAGCCTGTCCAAGACTTCATCCAGGACGTCAAAGAAGTTGGTACAATTTCCTTAAACACAGTAAACACAATATTATTTTGTCAGGCTTAGAGGATTCTTTTTAACCAAGTCTAAATTGTGATCTGCAACACGAATCTTTGTCAAGAACAAAGTAATTCAACAGCAGTGATGAAAATATTGCTGATGCCAATTCTAATTATTTTTAAGAGGCATAACCTCTTTATGTGGCAGGCTTAAATAGTTAAATTTGAACTATTCAGGCAGTCTCCTACTTTGCATCTCAAACTGAATGAAAAAATCTGGACTTCTTAGGCCTGTGTTACAATTGGTTTACTATCTAACATTAGTTTAAATGTTTAAATGTGCCATGTGATATCCATTATTTCTCTAAAAATAAACACTTGGTTTAAAAATCGGGAAGCCCTAATACTAGTATGTCTATTTTTAATTACACTTATAAAGGTTAAGCTTATTTAGTCAATTGCTTTTTTCACTTCACTATGTGACTGACATTTGTCATGAACAAATTAACTGTTTTTATTCAGAGATTATTTGGGGATTATTTTACTATAAGATTTCTATTCAAATCTGAATCTTTTTTAAAAATATGTTTGCTATAAGGGAAATTACACAGTTCTATAAGTCATGTTTAGGTAGTTCCAATCTTTAACTGATATTGTCTTGTAACTTCTGTGCCTACCTACCCTAGGTTATAATCTTTGTATTCAACAAATGAAAGATGGAAATGTTTGTCTCAAACGCCTCACTTTCCCTCAACTATATTGGTATATTTATACAAGTGTGTTTGTATAAATTATATAAATTTTATATATTTCTAAAATGCAGGGGTTTAAGGAAGATTAGTTAACCTAGTGTCCTCCTGTTTACTTTCTTTCAAAGTGTTCTCATATAGCAGCTGTACTTTAATATTGTCTTGTAACTTTTTCTAGAATTAAACTGTGAAGGGAGCAGATAGAGGCAGTGTTTTCTCTAGTGGTTGGGGCAAATGATTCTCTGTGAAGTTCCCTCCCTGGGGATGTGGTCAGAAAGCAGCCATGGACTTCCCTGGGGCTCGCGTCTTGGCTTGAGCAGGAGGGCTATAAACTTCTCACCTGGGCTCTGCTTTTAATATATTCTTTGAGCCTGGGCAAACCACTTATTCTTGTCTCTGTTTTTCTCTAGGAAATGCATGCCATACTTGTATACCTTATAGAGTTTCTTATGGTCAATTTACATTTTTTAAAGTATTTGGCATCCTTAAATGAAGATTTATTTAGAAACACAAAAATTAGCAGATCTCCAAGATAGATGTATGTGCAGTTGAACAGATGTCTGTCTTGATACCTTTATGCTGCTGTAATACTGCCTTCATAGAGACAAAAATTGAACAGCTATTCAGTTTTCAAATGAATATAGTGAAATCGAGCATTCGTGTCACTCTGGTAGTCATCCTAACAACAAAAAAGGCCAGTTTCATGCCACTGCTGTGGTATTTAGTACAATCAGTCTTAAGAAGTCCTGTGTAATCTGTTTGTCATACCTGTGTTAGCTGAGGTTTTTAGCTTTGACTGTTGTAACTGAATAAAATCTTACCTCCTTCTCAGAGAACACCACCATTTTTAAAAGTCTGATTCATACATTTCATTTCTTGTCCGTTTTTTATCATGTTTGGCTTGTGAGATTCAGAGGCTTCTAGCTGAGTTACAGCTGAGAAATTCTAATTTTCATAGTAAACAGAATTTACTGGTAACAATATGGAAGCTGCTTTTGGTTTATTTGTTAAAAGCAGCTGAGCTAAAAAAAAAAAAAGACTCATTTTGAGTGTTCACGCACAAACATACTTCTTACACCTAGTTTTCCTCCTTGACATAAGAAGGAAAGTTTTATACTGATGAGAGAATGTAGAACTTTTATACTTATGTATTACTGATGGTTTCTTAACATCCGTTAGACAATATAAATTAAAATATCTGAAGATTTTTACCTATTATATTTTGATAGTAGGCTGATAAAAAGTCCTACCAGCACAGGCTCCATGCAAATTATTTGTGTTTCTATAAGTCACTTAGCAAGCTGTCTTAAACTTAACTTTCAAGACAAAAATTGCCCACCCAGAGGAGACTGGGACACAAAGATTCTATCTGGAACACATACACTATTTAACTTTTCTTGAGTCTACATCTATGTTTTCCAAAGCAGAGTGAGAAACACTCTGTAACTGTAAAGGTCAGAAATCTAATCTGATTTGAATCGTATCTCTTTCTGCACAGACTGTACATCCTAAGGATGATTCGCCATTTTTGTATCAACCAGACCGATTTTCTGAGAAAGCCTGTTGCTATTGTAAGTTCCTACTATATTCTCACTTTGACTGAGATACTCTGTATCTCACTGACAATTTAATGCATCCCAAAGCATCCTCCCACAAAAAGGAAGTATTGTGAATTTTCAGTTTTTTTCTTTTGAGAAAGAAGGCACCTTGTTCAAACAAGTGAACTTAGAGGTAGCAGTGGCATTTTTTACTTTATACTAACAACACTTACTTTCCTCAAGGGAAATTACAAGGGAAAAAACTTCCAACGTTGAAGGGGAATAGCGTAGGTAAGCAAAGGAAATATTAAGAAATTGTTTATTATCATCTTAGCTTCTTATTTCTAAACAGCTGTATGTTTAGCTGTTAAACCTTTGTAAGCATTGAGCTACTGTGTATAAGGAGGTGGAAAGAAGCTGATAGATGTTAGCCATCAGTGAGATGTAAGAAAGAAAACAGTAACACAGAAAAAAACCTTCATCTTTAGTGACTAAATGATTCAGTCCTTTGACCTATTAAGGTGTGACCTTTCATCACAGAGTTTTATTTCATTCTAATCTGTTTTAGAAAACTATATTTTAGTTTTTAGTGATACATTTTTTTTTGTTGCTTATTTTCATAAAATACAAAAAAGTACATAGAAACCATTTATTTCTTGATTTACTATATGGGCCGCTAACTCCACTAATTAAGGTAATTGAACTAAGGCATTTCTAAAGCCACTTCACTCCATTTAGATTAAAGTCTTTCCTCAAAGACTCTATTTCAAATAAAATTTTAAGTATGTGACTTTCCACAGGTATTTCCTCCTTGTTTGTCTTTGAGGAAGAACCCTTCTCCTACCTATCCCTACCTAATAATTTCTTCTATACTCTTCTCAAACACAACCCCTGAAAAGGAGAATGTTTCCTTTCCAAAGCTTCATTACCAAAAACCTGATAATTCCCAGTATGTGTAAGAGTAGATCACTATTGTCTCAAATAGACGAATATGAAAAACTTATTAGCTAAAAATTCTGTAAGTGACTAAGTGACCAATAGCATGTTATGAAATGATTGCATTTTGCTAGAAAAAATATATCAGCATTTCTAGATGTACTTTAGATACTGTAAAAAATTAGGAATAGATGATTGAGTGCAAATAAAACATTACTCTGGTTAACTGATTCATATTCCATTACAACACACTGGTTCATTTTTAAGACATATGGAAAATATTAGGGTTTGTATTTATGCTATTTATAGCTCTTCATGAATTGCAACATTCACTAACAAAAATCAATAGATTAAGAGTAGGTATGGAAAAGTGTAAGTAATAAAACATTTTTCCATTGCCAAAAATAAGTGAGGACTGAAATAATATAAATGCATTTAATATAATTATTGAGGAAAATAGTCTGCAGGTGATTCAGATGATGTGTCAGCAATGTGGATGAGAATTTTGAAACTGTACAATCTCATCATGATTTTACCCAACTCTGTTAGTTCTCTTTTTAGCCAGGAGACCTCACAGTGTTTTACCAAGAAATCAATAGAATTTTTATTTTATGTGTTGGAAAACTGAGGTACAGAGAAGAATAATCGGATGTTCTTGGTACCTGGTCAAGCCCATAATAGAGTGGAAATAGAACGTGCATCTATTGAGTCCTCTCTCTTGATCCAGTGAAAGGAAATAGTTCTTATCCTACAATTTAAGAAGTAGATTTGTTCTGTTGAGTAAACTTGCTGGTTCTACTAAAATCCAGAAATACTTCACGTTAGTTGAGGCTCTGTTTCATGCAGTAATCCACATGTGTACCACATGATTTACATTAACTTGTCTCCAATTATCTTTGATTTTCATGGATCTATTTAAACACATATAAAAACTAGTATGAGAGGTTAATATTAGGTCTTTAAGGCAAAAATTTTCCGTCTCCAGCTTGACATTTAAAACCCAGATTTAGGAATTTAATGACTCAATATAATAGATTTTGGTACCTATGAAAAGCTCTGGTATCTGTGATGAAAAATCATGCAGGACCTTATTAACAGTTTTTTTAAATGCTCTCCTAAACTTAGAAGTCTGATATGAAAATCATTAGGAAGCAGATGGAAAGCCAATTTTCACAGCATATGTCTTTGAACCAGGCAGAAAAACAATTAATCAGATCCTAATAGAATATAATGGGGAAAGTAAAATTCCAGGTTGTGGGGCTAATCCAGACTTTCTGTAGTACTAAAGAATTATTGAGAATGTCTTGCAATTTGCCTATGTTTCTGTCTCTCGTTGAGCATAACATCAAATTGTTTGGAAACAAAGTAAGAATACTGGAGGACTAACTACTCGGCCAGTGTCAAGTGTCCAGTCCTAAATTATCCCAAGACGAATAATTTGTGAAGGAGAATGAAAAATGTCCTGTGTCCAAATCACTGTTTCCAAGAAGCCGTGAGATGAAATCCAGATGCAGGAAGTGGATAGCATCCCCCTGCAGTGAATAGACAGCAACAGAAGAGAACTGCAGATGTGAAAAAGGAAGGACAGGGTGAATCCCTCCTAATTATTGAGATGCCTTCTAGATGTCATCTCTCATAGGCACTTGCGCTGGAGTAGTGAAGGGAAAAAAATGCCGCAGCTGAGGAGCTATGAAACTGATGGAGCCATCACCATTAGCCATGGCGATCAAACTGGGAAAGAAATGGAATGACATATTCTATCAAATGTAGTAGGTAGCTGGGGTGGTCCATTAGCACAATTAACATATTTTTTCATAAGACAAGATCTAGCATATCTCATACATCATTTTCCTACATGAGTAAAACAATGTGTTTTCTTTTAAGTGCTGTAGGCCCTCTTTCTCCATCCCCCAGAAAATAAATTTGTGGCCAGACACAACCAGCATTATAAAATAGGGCTATCTTGCCCTAAAATGGCAATAAATGTGCAATAATCATGCAAAGAAGAATTTGTCATCAGATGAATCAAATTCTTAGTAGCAGAGGTGATCAGAAAATCCCATGTTTAAGAAACATTAAGTAGCTGAAGCTGATGGGATTAATGCACTGATTTAACAGAAGGATGAGAAGACAGAACACAAGCAAAGCACTTTTCAAATCCTGGCAAAGAGAGTAATAACCAGACAGTAATCTATAGGTTGAGAAGCTTTTATTGTGAAGAAATTATTTTAAAGTCATCAAAATGGACAACCTGTCCGACAAAATATCATTTCTCCACTGCCAGTCTGAAAATTGTTTAAATGAACTTTTTTCCATAAACAGGACTTATAATTGTAATAACAGTAAAATAAACAGCAAATGTTGGCAGATGCAGGAATTTTAGATCTCTTGTGTAGCCCTGCAGTTCCCAATAATGCATTGCTTGTCTTGGCAATTACACCACTTTCTGTACTGTAGCACCTAATAAGTCATGCCATGGATGTTGAATGTTTTTAGCACTTTCTCTTCATAGTTCTGTGACCCAGCTTTCCCCACAAGATATAGATCTTTTCCCAATCAAAGGAAGAGAGAGCAAGCAAAGTCCATGCATCAACAAACATTTTGGGTTTCCTTTGTGCATAACACCTCCATTTGAAGTTTTAATCTTCCATTGATTTGTTTTCTTCCATTGGTAAATGGAAATTTTGTTGGCTTTTTGTCAGTGAAGAAAATTTTAGTTGCCTTTCTTGTCATTTTGCATTTTATTGCAGCACTTTAAATGAAATATAAAGATCACACAGTAATTCTGCAGAGAAATACTATATGAAGCAATCGTAAGGATCATTACATATGACAGGAATCCCCATCCCACAAAGAAATAAATTCAAGTGGACAAACCTCTGAGAGATATTGCTAAAAGGGAAAAGCCCTTTGCAGTAGGAGCTGCCAAAATGTCTGACATGCCCACCACCAGTATAATCCTAGTGAACTAAATCAAACAACAAAACATTGAAAACTCTGTTTAGATTCCTCTGTAAAAGTCTTACAAAGTTTCTTAGTAAAAGGAAAACTATGATTGAATTAAACAGATACTCCTCTTAACATATGTCGACACTAATGGGCAGCATTAGTGGTGTTTGTTTTCATAAGAAAAAGATAATTGAATATTTATTGGCTGTGGAAATGAATGTGTGATAAAGCAAACCATCACAGAGTTAGTGAAAGAGCAATGACTGGAGGAAATCCATTACTGAGCAAAAGAAATTTTTTCTTGTAAGAAAATATTTTTTTTCTTCTAAGACCTTTCCTGGAAGAGAACAACCACATAGTAGAAAGATCTATATATGAAGAATTTGAGAAATACATGGTGAGGCTGGATGGATAAATATAGCTCAGTTTCTATCACTAGAAACATGTATTAAAATTACATTTTAATTCATTTCATAGTTATTCTTATTTAAAACATCTGTTCTGATTCTAAGAGAATCTATGAATAAATAATTGGTAATATAGAATTTGTTTCTATACATTTTCTTCCAATGTTATGCATTTCATGTGATTATATTTGCATGTGTTAAAATTAATGAAAGCTAATCATTATAGAAGTAGGATGTTAAAGGGCATAAACAGTGAAAAAGTATTTATAATACATTAAATAATTTATGATTTATGTTTTTATAATTTATGCAATAAAGATATAGCCTTGGGTACTAATTTCTTTTACATAAAGAAACCAAAAATTTGGTTTTGGAGGGAGCAGCCTTGGGTTTTGGTTAAGGAAGTATGCTAGTAATCAGAAGATTTTGATTTCTATTCCACTCCTTTGTTCCCTAATGTCACAAACTACTTTATGGGAGCTTTTAGATGCTATTGGAATACAGAAAATAGTTTTTTTTTTTTTTTCCTGAACTGTATTACACCATTCTTGAGAAATGCATACGGAGGTAATTTTAGATTTTGGAAAAGTCTCTCCCTAGAAGAGTAACTAGGAGGTGCCTCTAAAAGAAAAGTAAGCAATATCATGGACAAGACTTGTTAATAGAAACACGAGTTTAATTGTTTTTCAGGTGTTTAGCAATTCCTGACATTCTGTCCTTCTCAAACCACAAGACTTACTGAGCCACAGCGTAGTTTACTTGAAGGCAGCAGAAACCTAATCCACTAAATCCTAATCCTAAATTATTAACTTGTGTGCCAACTTTGTGGTAGCTCCAGCATCAACTCTGTTCTGCTTTACAATACCAAATGGCACAGGTTGAGTAGATTATAGTCATCAGCTAAACTGCATTCACAGCTATTTTGTTTTGCCAGAATAGTATTAAAGTAGATGAAGTACATTCTCCAATATCTCTCTACCTCTTTCCTGTCAGTCCCTCATTTTTCTTCCACAACCACATCATCCCTCACAAAGACACTGCGCGTTCCTTTTCTTTGTTGTTATCATATAAGTTACTATCTTTGTCCTTTTCCTTTAGCTCATCTGTTCTTATTTAACACTCTAACTGCAGTCCTGAGAAAGAAAGAAGAAAACACATTTTGAAGTCACCCTCCCAAGGACTTGGAAGGGCTAAAGGTCTTTAATGGCTGCAGATGTGCACTGGTGTGCATGGAGGGAGTCAATGCTGGCCTGGACACATGAGGGAGGCGGGTCAAGGAAATAATTTTTCTGGAACTGAAGGTGCCAAACTACTACAGGAACCCAGTGACAAAATGATATAATGCGGGAGTGAAGTAGCCAAACCCTATTTCTTTCTATGTGCACACTGTCATATGCACAAGTTGTATGCATGTGTACTTGGCAGTATTTCTAAGTGTTAGACTATCTGGGTGAAAAAAAAAAGAGTTCAGTAGAGTTGGGTGCAATGGAGAATTACTGAAAAGAAATATTTTTACTTATATGGTTGTATTGGGCTGCTAGACATTTACAACTTAATTTATCTGCCTTCAGAGGAATTACCTGAAGTTTCTTTTCCAAGAAACATGCAACAACAGCCTTCCAAAATGGCTGCTGCATCTCATTGTTCTCAATGGCACTGAAATAGAAACTGACACCTTCCAAAAAATCGTCTGCCTCTTGTTATTTCCCTTGGGGAAAAAAAGCTAGGAGACACTCAGGCATCTTACGCTGCCAGACCTCACAAAAGAGGGACAGAGCGCCAGCAGTGCTTTATCTTATTACCTGATTAGTGTATCGACATATTCAGTATATGGGATGTATTCTGAATATATCTATATTCTAGCTCGCCAACTAGAAAGGTGCACGCTGCAGCAACCTCTGCTGGTTTACTTGCTTGCGGTTTTGGTTTACCTCAACACCTACTTTGTTAGGAAACTGTGTTCACAGGCACTGAATTGGGACAGGGGTGTCATGTGTACATGCACATTTGTTCAAAAGAGGCTGTGTGGCCAGGGTGACCAAGGTCTGTTGGGGTATTATAAACTCATGCATCTTCCCAAGAAGCAACTTGCTGATTTTTTTTGTATTCTTCTTGGAAGGCTGCTTGTAGAGGTTTTTCTTTTTGCTGTTCTGTATTGGAAAATTATGAAGAACCTTTTTCAAGACTGAACAGCTTTCCATTTCCAGAATGGGAAAATTTATTTTTTTCAAATTCATCTGAGTATTGTCATTTATTTCAAATAACATTTTGCCCTGTGGAGTGACAAATGACTTGTCATAACTCAGGAAACTGTAGTGTATTGGCAGGTGACTGTGTAGATGAAAAAGAATAAAATATCGTTTCGATAGACAATATTGAAAGCTAACTTTAAAGATACAGTTAGTGAGTGATATTAGGTGAAACACCAATGATGACACATTTGTTTATGTAATTTTGCATTATATATTCACTTTTATATAGTTTTCTATTTATTTAATGATCAAGACGGGATATTTTCTACATAAGCATACTTTTGTACCATGGCTGAATATTTCATATCATTTTTTATTACCTGAAACTCCTTACATTTCTTGCTTTTAATTAGAAAAAAAATATTTCATATCTGCACATGTAAGTGAAAAATTTCATGATCTGTAATGCATAAGGTCATTAGGTCACACATAAGGTCACTGTTTTCTTGTGTCCTTAGTATTCTCAGGATAAGCGTCTATAACTTAACTTTTTTCAGATGATATAAAGCACCATGAAGTGAAACATTGATATGCAATTGCTATATCAAAATATGATAATGTGGCATAATGTGACTTTAGACGCAGATTTTGTCAGAAAAAATAGTAGTTACATCAGACCTGATCTGGCACTGAAGACGAAACGAAAAACACCCCACAGCTAAGAACTCAGTATCTTAGATTGCACTGTTGCTTCTTGTGCCAGAAGATCTGTGTTGATTAGTCAGCACTAATGGGCCGTTGCTTGTGAACTTCTGCCCAGGGTGAGAGTGCTGTATCAAACAAAGAAAGGCCTTTGTAAGCTAGAGGCCGCCTTAGATGGCAGCTCTTTCAAAACTGCTTAGATGATAAGCATAGTATTTCCATTCTTTAACAAAGGGAATAATACAAAGACTTTTGCATTGCCAGTAGTAAGGAACAGCTGAGGTAAAGTTTCCTATAGATGCCCAAGACAGGTAAAAGGCTTTTCCATAATGGAATTAGAAATGAGAATAGTCTTAAAGTGTGAGGACTCTCTTATAATTGAACCTCATTTTAGATGTATGACATAAGATATTAAACTAGCTGTATGTGCCAAAGGAAGGTTTTTCTAATTTACAACCTCTAGCAGTCAAGTGATGTGGTTTTCTTATTAAAATTATCTTTGTAAACACTTTGTCTTTTCCACATGTTATAAAAGGCAATTAGATTATGCTGTTGCTCTGATGATCCTGTCTAATGCAAGTTTTACATCCCCTTGGCCAATTGGCCCTGTGCAGCTAACATCCAGATCTGGCTGTTTCTAAAGCAGACTGGCTGAATCCATGCTGAATAGCACTAGTGGGATGACTCTGGATGAGGAATACATCTCGGACACCTTTGTACTTACTCTTCCATAGACCTTTCTAGCATATGTAAAATGTACAACATTTCTCTAGTTTGTGCACACATCATACATTAAAATTGAGCTGAGCCCTAGGTACCACCAGTAATCTGTTACCACTCGTGATAGTTGTGACAACATACCACTGTTTCCTGCTCCTTCTTCTGCTGTGACCTCTGTTCCAGCTGCTTTCATTAATCGTGTTCCTGATGGAAGAGACATTCTCACTGTTTCAGGTTGAGGAACCTGAGGATGATGCTAGACAAGCTGCTGTAAGATGGGTATAGCCTGTAGGAAGTGGTACCCCCAGGCCTACCACATGTAGAGACAAACGATATATATGTGATGACCCATCCCTTGCTCTATTTTAGTAGTGAAGCAGTCTGGGTCATCTCTAACAGACATCTCCTTTCTGTTGCACAGAAGCTGCTGATCAGGGAGACGATACCCACTGGTAGGACTGGGCGGTAGTCTGCACCTGAGATGACAGTTATCATTTAGAAGATATAAAATAAACACATGTGGAGGTCTCCCTAAGGGTGCCTTGTTCTTGCCACAGAGCACAAGCTCACTTTCTTGGAGCTAATGTATCAGTAAAGAGGAGGTTGCCATCAGAAGCCTTTCAATATTTGTGCTCTTTTTAAAAAAGCAAAATAGAACTGTCTTAATACCTCCTTTCATCTCACAGATAGGATGCACTTCCAGATCCCACACTAGCTGTAGCACTAACTAGGAGACTGACAAAGCAACCTCTGTGCCTGAACTGATAGAATATATTTTAAAATGTTAACTGAAAAACTGAAAAGTGCATATTATGTTACTTTTATAAGATTTCTCATCATTTTGCATATGGAGTGATGAGTGTAGTGTGATGTACTCTGCTAAGGATATGTGCTGCTGCACCAGGATAGGGATTCATCTATATGCCATGTAAAGCTGGTGTAATAGCTGCACACCGGAGCACAGCCTTGTAACCCTCAGCACCTGGTACAGCAGGGTCATTTGGTTAAGCTCAGAAAGTCATGAGAAGCTCACTGAGGTGTGAGTCAACACATAGGCTAAAGACACGTGAAATAAAAAAGGTTAAAATAAATAAAAGGAAGTCATCAAAGACTCACAGAACATCATTAATGCAGGCCACCATATTAATGCTTAGCCTAAATCGTTAATGTTAGCTATCTTTTTATGTGAATTAGCCAACAAATGATTGCTTTCTACTCCTTAGACGTTGTTTACTCTTCTCTCAGAGTCTCTTCACACATGGGAAAATTTGCCCAAGCAAAAGTGACACCCCTCAGCCCCCTAAGGGGGATTACAGTACTATGCCCTGTGGTCCTCTCTGGTCTGCTTGGCTCGTACTCACAGGATGTACCACACCTTGTGCATGCTTGTAGATTGCAGAGATAGCTTAGTGATCTGTTTTTATATGCACACACAAGCATTTTGTTCAGAAACCTTTTTCAGAAGATTTTTTATATATTTATTACATATTTTGTATTTATTATATTATTTAGTTCTGTTCTTTTCATATTAGAAGAAATATAACTGTTACTGTGATCTGTACACCTGATCTAGAAAAGCTGGACCACCTATTAGACACTGACCATCTGTGGCAGTCATATCCTGTTAAAATTGGCTTATGCTGCCACTGATTTAGAAGCTTTAGAATAGAAAATTGCTCTAAATATTCTGTCTTTTTCTACTTTTTCTCCTGTCTCAGTTGTAAATTCTAAAACATTTCAGTAGGATTCACCCTAACTGTAAAGTACCCTGTATTTTAAAGTATTTGGGGATTCTTAAAAAAATGCATTTATTAAGTTAGCTGAATTTCAAAATACTGTTTTGAATAGACTATATCCATATAAAAAAGATTGAATTTCTAAACCTGTCAGTAGGTTATACTTTGTAAACACCATTTGCAAATAAGCCTATTTGCTGCGTGGAAAGCAAGCAGGTTTCTGTTCAGTTTCCGAAGCCTTGCTGCCAAACTATACAGGGCCAGCTTTTCAGTCCGTTCTTTGAATCTACCAACAAACTATAAACACCCTTCAAAGGTAAACTTCTGTAAACTAATTGTTTCCTGTTTTATAAGGGAAACTGTTGCTTGGAGGGTAATGGAGGATACAGGGCAATGAGAGAAGCCAGTATTTCACATTCAGTTGACTGTTGTTATAAGTAAACTATTACCTATTTGTTTATGTAAGCGGGTTGTAAGACTTTCAAATTTACTTTTGGTAACTCATGTGAGAAGAGGTGGAATCAGAGACAACTCATTTCTTTAAAAATAAGCAAAATAACCATAGCTCTTTTTTCAGCTATTAATAACAAAGGCACACAGCCTCCAAACTCCTTTCTCTCCAGTACAGGGGTAGGTAATTCATTTATGAATAACTGCATAACAGTTACTGTACTATGAAGTATGTGTGGAAATGTGTAAAACCCCTAAATTTTTTCTACTGGACATTAATTGATGATGTTGTGCGAAGGTATGTTAAGACACAAGAGCTGAATGGAGAAGTTCAAACATATAAATGGCTGAATAGAAAATAAAAATAATGCATTTCAGGTTTATTCCTTGCACTTTGCTTAAAACCAGACTTGAAGGTTTCTGAGAACAGAACATGCAAACCTGAGCTATGCACAGAACCGTCCATATAATATGGTAATTGTATGGCAGTGCAACTCTACTGGAGAGAAAAATCCATCCTGGAAAGAATACAAGTGACTTGATCATAAATTCTGTATCCAAAGTTAGCTTCCTTATGGCTATGCCTTCAACAGCTTAGCATCTAATAGGAATTACAGGACATTACTTTGGAGTTTTATCTTCCTCAGAACAGATTGCTAGCATTTCCAGAAACAGGCGATCAATATCATAGATCGAGACAAATTTTGTATAGTCAATTAAATACAGTTAAATGATGGTAAAAAAATTTTAAGGTTAAATACATTTTTAGTGATAATTCTGATGTTATTTATTGTTTCGGACAAGCATATTCTTTCATCTTTCAGCCTCAGCTCTCTGTATGCCTTGGATTTTAGTTCCATATATTTAGTAAACTTGATTGACCTCTTAACACTTCAATTTACTATTTTCTTTTATTTTAAATGTGCTTTCTCCTTTCATACTCCTCACAAAAGATATCTTTATTGATAATCTTTTTGTTGTTGTTGATTTTAAGCAGGCGGGTGCACTT
The DNA here is from genome assembly GCF_965183815.1 of Platalea leucorodia. Classification (NCBI taxonomy): domain Eukaryota; kingdom Metazoa; phylum Chordata; class Aves; order Pelecaniformes; family Threskiornithidae; genus Platalea; species Platalea leucorodia. The sequence goes on along the minus strand of NC_138823.1, from coordinate 86,276,950 downwards.
TGTTTAAAGATTGAATCGAATCATAGACAGAAAAGAGAGAATTTTTGAAGGCTTAGATTCATAAAGCTGGAAGCCAGCCAGTCGGTCAGTCCTATGACAGTGTTCCCTCTGTCTTTATTTAAACTTTGTTTCAATATTACATTACATAAATCAAAAGATATACTTTTAAGAGGTGAAAGCTTTTTTCCACAGACTTCTTTTTTCGGTTTTGTGTGGGAAGTTTTTGGTTTTCTCCCCTGTTTGGACTAGATGGATGCTGAACGGCAGGGATTTCTACCTGACATACACTCTGCCACGAGCAGCTGTGACCACGTGTGTGGGGCTGAGTGTGCCAGCACCACCGTGTGCGGCAGCGGCTCCAAGCTGGCCGCCCTGCACCTTGTGTCACTGTGCCTGAAGGAGAGAGAGCTCCTCTGGAAACTCTTGCCCAGGCTTATGTAGGGCAGTGGGAGATATGCAGCTGGAAATGACTCAGGGAAATGAATAATTTCCTAATTATCCTCTAGTTTAGAATAGACTTGCTGCCTTCTTGTGTCTTGAACTATTATTTACACCTGAACCAGTATTACGTGTCACTGCTCTGATACAGTGACATTTTAAGCTCTTTCTGGACAGCTGCACATGATTCCACAAAGGAAGGGGTAAATCAAGCTCTAATTCTGCAAGCCTGATGTTGTTCTTTCAGCCTTTCTTCTAATCCTGTTGCAGTGGAAGTGAGAGAAGAAAAAATTAGACTTCATTATTTTTTGCCTTCAGAGGTTCTCCCACTTTTACTGGATTAACAGGTCAATTGCTGTATTTGGCTTGCTTATGTGCCACTAATAACATTTTTATTAGACAATTCAGTGCTACAATTTTATAGTAGGAGCAATTTGTGCACTACATTTGAAGTTTAAAATGAGTAATTTTTGAATATTTTTGGTGTTCTGGGAAGGAGGATCATTAGAACTGTTCCATAGATAAGGGAAAGGGATGATCTTATTAAAGTGTTTGGCTTTAACCATTAAAATGTTGTTTCAGGAATGACCTATACTGTTTTTTACTGCAAAAGTGAATATTTGGGGAAAATAAAAGTAGATCAGAACAAGGAACTTAAAAATGAAACCCTTTTGAAGGTCTACTGCAGTTGCTGGTAGCATAAACAGTTTTGCTTACGCATGCATATTTATTAGTTTCTTCTCCTGAAGCCCAGCACGAAACAGACAATTTCTTTTTCTTCTGATATCACACTTACTGGTTTTATTGCATTTTTTAAATGCAGTATTTCCTCCTTATCCTTGTCTGAGAAAACTGTAACCAATATATGGATATAAAAATAATTCTGATTTTTTTCGTTTATTTGTGAGTCTATGATTGTGTACATATGAACACATACCCATTATATATATAAGGTCTATACAAATATAGAAAATGCAAAGGAAAGTTCATTTTTAAAGCTTTTTTGACATTTGCAAATCATATAGCTATGTTAACTTGGCTAATGTTCTCAGCAGATTCTCTGAAGAAATTCACACAATTTATATAGTGTTTTGCATGCAGGAACTCTGTAAAATTATGTAAGCGTCTGTTCCTGCAGATGCTTTTGGGGGGACATGTGTTGAGTACTCAGATTGAATGCAGTTACAGTATACACATGCTAAAAATTATGGACACGTTAAATCTTCTCCAGATAAGAGCTAAAGATTGATGTTTTATTTTTTAAGGCCAATATATACATAGAGAACATAGAATCAGTGACTGTTTAGTGACTGCTGGTTTTGAGACAATAAACTGACATCTTTTTCATTGCTCTGTTACTGAATATTGGGCTGCTGACTTTTCCTTCTTGCATGAATGAAAATAAAACATACAAAGAAATGCTCCAGAATTAAAATATCTGCCCCTTTTTCCAGCTGCAGGTAGCTATGAACCCATCCAATACCAGGGATTTTTTAAGCAGCAAAGAACTCGAATTTCTGCTGCTTTTTCAATTCTCACAACAAGGTTTGTTTTCAGGCAGATGGGACAGACAAGATCTAACTCTCCTTTTTTTCAAACTCATGGATCTTGTTGAAAATGGAAGCAGCGTTTTAAACTATTGATTAACTACTGTGGTTTTGGAGCATTTTTAAGAGGTATAGTTGATAACGTATCTCACCTGTAAAATCAAAATCCCGTTCTGTACCAGATTAAAAACATGGAAAGAAAATTAGGAGTTAAAAGTATAGGCATTGATTCAGCATGTGGAAATATTGTGTGGCTGGTTAAAAAAAAAAAAAAATCCCAAGGGTGGGAAGACGTGTAAAAAGAAATACTACTGAAGGGCATAAAGTTGAAATCAGATAGCATATTGACAAGGGATTTTAATATGGCCTGTACTAAAAAAGGCGATTGTGATTTTTAGCTGCTTTCACCAATGCTATGAATTAGAGAAGCAATAAAACTTTTTTTAACCTCAAAACTTCTATTGCAACTGGGTTGTTGCCTTAATTTTTTACAGTATCCTACCAGAATGTTATTCATAAAATGGACTCAGTTTCAGAAAAGAACAATAAAAGTTGTTGGGAAGAGGAATGAATAATATCTGGAAGGAGAAAAAAAAAAAAAAAAACCAAAACAAAACATCCAAAACAGACAAGTATGTGTTTCATTTAATTCTAACAAGCTCATACATACATAAATTATCAAGTATTAGCATACATAATTCAAATATTCAGATGTTTTAGCAGATCAGAAATTGTTTCAGGTGATTTGGCTTTTACCATAGGAATGCATGTGCAGAGGGATCTACAGTACCATTTTTTTCTACAGGAATCATGAATCAGTAGAATGAACAATGTTCTAAGAGGTAATTGGAACTCAATTTAATTTTATGTCATCATTCATTCTCTACTGCCATGCCATATTTTACTTTATACCATCGCTGTATTGAACTGCCTATGGAATAACAGTTGGGCTTTTCTTCACAAACCTTTATTCATCTTGAAAATTCCTCTCCAGGAGAGGTAAGAAATATTATCTCCATTTGACAGATGGAGAAATGCCACAAGACAAGGTAAAAATCATTCAAAACATCTACCGATTTTGAATCTTAATCTGAAATGACAAAATCTTAACTTTTTCAAGTAATTTACCATTTTGAATAGCATTTAATAACTTTGAGCCACTTTAGTGATAGCCACGGGTACTCACCAAGCTCTGTCAACAAATTCTGTATTTTGGTTATTTAAAGAAATGCAACATCAAAATGATGGCCAGTTATCTGTTGTAGTCTGTTTCCACTACATCTTACATTAATTTTTGCTTCCCCCTTTCATCCTGGTCTAGTTTGTTTTCAAGATGCAGAAGCGCAAGAAACATGGGAAGAGAGAGTGCAGTCCCATGACAGCTCCAAGGCAGCACCCTCCTCACTTTCCCACTGTGTCTGAATGTGTGCTCATATAGTTTCTACTCCTGCTGGCGCTGGCACAGATATTCGTGTGTTTGCTGAAAACAATCACTGCTAAAAAGCTTTTGGCTGGCTGTGCTGCACCGGGGCTGGTGTGAGAAGGAAGGCAAGAGCACACAGCAGAGCCTGGGAGAGAGGGAGGGACCATGAGGACCTCAGCTTTGGCTCGTGCTGCCATGCGATAACAACACGCACTTTCCTAGTACCTGTATGCTGGCTGGCACAACCGAGGCTGTCAGCTGCCAGAGCAGCAATTTCTGAAACATATCTCTTTTTTTGGTACATGCAGAGAAGCAAGGTGAGTGAAACAAGCTCTATGTAGGCAGTCTGCAGAGGCAGAGCCTTAGCAAGGGTCTACAGCAGAAATGCTCTGCTTGGGTACTGTTTTCTAGAGGAATGGCAAAGGGTACATCCCTGACAAACGGACAACTGTGCTAAATTTCAAACCAGTAGAGCTTCAACAAAACAACTGTGAAAAAGCAAAACAACAACAACAAAAAGTGTAAGCATTTCTTTATTGTAATTATGGCAATAGCTTCTTTTGTTGTTACTTTAAAAAAAGAACGAAGTATTAATACAATGAGGTAAATATCTACCACAGAAAGTTTCAGCCTGCATGTGTGAAGTTTAACAAAATTCTAATAATCTGAAAATGGATCCAAATATTGGAAAATGATGTGCAGGATTAAGTACAGGTGAGCTAATACTTATATTGTAAGTTGAAAAATGATCCAGAGAAAATATATAAATTCTGCAGATGAAGGTGAACCTTAAATATTAGAGAAAGTGATGTATCCACATCTTTTCCAGAAAGGAAAGAATATTAGGATAATCTATTTAATATCAAGGCACATTATACTATTTTGACCTTACAAGTGAATCTATGATGCAATTCTTATGGCTTTATTTTGAAATAAAACTATACTACATAAGGCCTTACAAAGAGTACATAGAGAAATTCAGCATTATTCAGTTTTTCCTTTCATACATTTCTAATGCTTCCAGGTATACTGTTCTTCTAAGTGACATTATGGTGTGAGTCTGTTGCTGCTTCTGGGGCATGGCATGGTATATGCACTACTTCTCCAGCACTGTATATGCCTGGAACTGCTTTGGGAATGGTTGTTATAATCATATTCATGGTGCATCAGAGAATGTATTTAAAAGATTAATCTTGATATTAGTCAGAATTTCTCCCTGGGAGACCTTGAATGATTAAATTACTAGTTATCTGAAGCATTCACAACTCTCTTGGTTTCTGATTTCTAATACAAAAACTTGTTTATTATGGACAAAGTACTCTATTGTTAACCTACACTCATGGAATTCTAGAAGGACTAGAAGGCATTAAGGAAATAATAAGCAGAATTCTCTTCTGAGTTGCATCAATATGAACATGAGTTTCAGAAATGCTAGTCTAGTTTAACAGTTGTTCAACTTTTTTTTTTTTAACAATGTCACAGCATGTCACAGAAGCCTTTAATTGTGTATGCTGTATGCCCACATGTGCAATTATCTCAGTTCACTAGCATGAAACTTTGTTAGAGTATCTCATGCTGTCGTGTTCTGAACATCACCCAGTGAGGGAGAGTTCCTGGAGAAGAACCTGAAACCTTGAAGTGTGGTTCATCAGTGGCAATTTGGCCATTTTTCACTAAAGGTTTGGTTCTGTTTATAGTGTGAGGATATGACTGTTAAGAGGATTTCTATAAAATGAAACTTTGCCTTCTTCTAGGTGTCTGTTAAGCTAAAGAAAGATCAACCCTAGCATATTAATAGCTCTACATAAGAACATCTTTGGCCATCACTGTCAACAGATGTAAAACTTGCCTGGAACAGTATGAAAAGGCTGTAAAAAAAGAAGAAATAGGCCTACTGTAGACACAGCAACTGAGTCAGCTCTTATTAACAAAAGCCCTTAGTACACAGAGCTACTAGGTTGTCTTCATTATGTCTCTCTTAAAAACTCTGAGATTACGTTGAACTGTGATGGCCGTCCTATTTAGATACTAGTATTCATTGCATGGTCAGTTGGGGTTTTTTTGGCTAACAAAAGAAAATTGTTGAAATTTTGTACCCATCAGTGCTCAGAGATTATTATAATTTTACATGGCTTACTCTTTGAATTCGTAGGAATTTCAAAGAACTGATAAAAATACATGATTTTTGCCCCATAGACCACATAAAATATTGCTTATCCATATGTGCCAGAGATAATCTCAACATTTTGAATGAAATGGCCAGTGATCACAAATTGTAAAACAGTGTTCTCCAGCACTCCAGCAGCACACACAAGTATTTGTGCAATAAAACAACATTCACTGATTTCTCATTTCTCCCACACTGAGTAGTGTCAGACCCCCTAAACCAGAGTTGTCTTATTTCATCTGCTAATCATAGTATTTGTCTTCTGAAATTTGGTATGATTTGACAACAGTTGAAATCACTATGTAACATTTTGCTTCCCCAAATCAGATTAATAACCTAGGTAGAGTGATTGCAATGGATTTTCTCTAGAAATTCATCAGGGTGGGATGGGGAACATAGTTCTTGATTGCGTGACTACAAGAGATTTCCTTGGTTTTCAACTGTTAATTTTCCATGCAATTTAATTAAGACATTTCCAACAACTAGCAAAAATGCACACACATTACTTTGACTTTGTATTGCCTAGAAGCAATGCAACAGATAATTATCTGATTAAGTAATAGCTAACTTATTGATCACATCAATATCCATTTGTGAAAGTTGTGTAAAAATCATCATCTCGGAGAAGTAGCCTATTAACTATGGAAATTATTAGTATGCTGGCCACTGGCTGCCACAATCAGACCATGCCTCAGTTAGGAAGGTTTTCTTTTATTCAGGTTTGTTCTCCTTTGTACTGTCAGAAAGTTCAAATAAGATACAGTTTCTGAAGAATCTGGTAAAAAGTGTCTTCTATAAATTTGAATTGCCCTCTTGATCACATTGAAGAGCATCTGACAGGCATAACAGAGATGCAACTTGCAGTGTCACTTGTGATTATTTAAATTGGCTTGTTGAAATATACTGTGAATGGTTGTGGATACCTAGCAGAAATTTCTATCATCATTTTGGAAGTTTCAATTTAGCATACTCCTTTTTTATATCTTTTCTAATTTAAGCTTCATAATATTATTTTAAACGAATTTTTTTGAGATATAGAATTTCTAAATAATTGTGCAGATGCATATAGAAAATCATTCCTAACTACTGTTATTCTCAGAATCTTGACTGTCAGGTGTCTTATATGTCAGGTGAATACTGCAAAATCCTAGAACATGATTTTGAGAGGAATCAGTGGAGCATACTTAAACAGGTATTCTGTAATCTTTGCAGATAGTGAACTTGTCACCTCAGAGTAGAAACCATATTTCAGAGAAAGGGTGCATGGATCAGAGGATGCCGAGTTGTCACTTAGGGGCATAAATATTCACAAAAAATAGTATTTTATTTTTAAAGCTAAAAGCATAGCCACGGCTTTGTCCTTTCGGCTTGTTTAGAAATGCATGCTTTAGAACTTTCACAATTACTGAGAAAAAAACTACTGATGAAACAAAAGGATTTATTTTTCATGCTTGAAGTAAAAACTACATAAACTATAGTAATTAATCAAATTCATTCCACAAAACATGTATCACATTGCCCGTATTGCAAACGAAATGTAATACTTCCAGCCAGTGCAGTAAAAAATTAATAACCTTTATATAAGCTTTTGCCCTTTCCAAAATAAACTAAAACAGAAATTTTAGAAATATTTAGTGGAAGATAATTATTCTTTTGCCAGATGAGGTTCCTTCCTTAAAAAAAAAACAAAAAAAAAACAAAAAAAACAAAAAAAAAAAACAAAAAAACAAACAAACAAAAAAAAAAAACAACAGAAAAAAACCCAAACTTACACTTTAAGTAAGTCAGTTGGATGTAAAGTGAGATAGCAGAGTCACAGCAGATACTGCAATTATTCTATTGCCATGGTTTTTTTATTTACTTTTAGTTGGAAGATGAAGATGGTAAAGGTAAGGAAAATGACAAAAGAGTAGGAGGGTGTGAAGCAGCAGTGGGAAAAGTGTAAGGGAGGAGAGTTTGTAAGCAAACAGCCACAGAATTGTGGTTCTTCCTACATCTTATAAAATCATTGCTTCCTGCTTTGGTGGAGCTTTCATCTGAGAATACGCATGTGGATCCTGTCTTCTCATTTCCCTCAATGACATTTAGTGAAACAGGGATATACAACAGCTAGAGCCTTCCCTTAGCAACTCTCAGTGTAGCAGTAACGTTAAGACTATTTTCTGATTCCTTTTCAATGCAATAAGCTTTCCTTTACCTCATCTTTATCTGTAGACTGTTCTATGATACCTTGAGAGAAACTCATAGGTCATACTTTCTCATTCCTATGTTTTTCAATATTCACCATCGTATGATCAGTAATTTACCAGCTGCTTTCCTATAGCAACACAAACTAGTGACACAAAACCAGCCCAAGAATGTCTGTATCGTTCATGGCTCCCTCAGTCACCTGCTGTTATCATGACATCTCAGCAGTGGTTTATCTATGTAGTTATCATCCTGCTATCACAGAGCTTTGACCCAAGCTATGCTTTCATTTGGATAAGTCACCAATGCCCATTTTGCACAATCCATTTTACAAGTGGATACACTATATGCTGAGAGAAGTGCATTACAGTGATGAGTAACAGGGCAGAATCTTAAAGAGAACAAAATTTTTTTTGCTGTTTTGTTGTAAATACTCACTAGCTGTGAAACTTGTTTGTCATTTATTGTTGACCTCATTGTAGTGCTTTTATAGCAGGTTTTACTTTGCTGTATGAATGGTCTGAAACTAGATGGGATAAGAGTATTATCAGCGTAGAATAGCCATGCTAACACTTCTCTGTGTAGAAGGAAGAGCTGCTCTGGGAGAGGAATGTACTCCCACAGGAATTAAAGACTATTGTAAACATTATCTCTTTCATCTAAACAGATAAGATGATTTAGAGATGTGGGCACCTCTTTGGTTGTGCTTTCTCTAACATAAGCACACAACAACATAGTCTACATATTAAAAAAAAAAACAAAACAAACCTCACCAGTATACCCTTGCAGTAAAGAAATGCAACTGCACATTGGGCTGTACTAGCAAGTATTTAGGAAGTCAGGGGAAGCAATTCTTCCCCTTAGGCCATATTTGGAGTACCATGTCTGCTTTTCAACTCCACAGTACAAGATAGTCAATGACATACTATCAGAGAGGGCCACCGTGATAAGAGGGCTGAAGCACAATAGGAGAGGCAGAAAGAGCAGGATTTGTTCAGTCTAAAGAAGGGAAGACTGAGGGGAGACCTTATTGCTGTATGGAGGTACCTGATGGGAGGGTACAGAAAACACAGAGCCAGACTCCTCTAGAAGGTGCACAGTGGTAGGATACAGGGCAACAAAACCAAGTTGGAGCTTAGTAAAGTTTGGTTACATATTAAGGAAAAAAGAAATCACCCTGAGTGTGGTCTGACACTGGCACAGATTGCCCATAGAGATTGTTGGATCTCTATCATGGAGGTGTTCAGAACAGAACAGGACAAGGCCCTAAGCAGCCTGGTCTAACTGGACCTGCTTAGAGAAGGAGGCTGGTCTAGATGACCTTCACTAGTAGTTTTCAACATATACGTCTTACACATCAATGATTCTATGGAAAAAATCAAACCCCAGACTAAATAAAATACTCCAGTATATGAAAAGAAGGTGAGAAAGAGAACGCTATAGAATTTTGCATCCAGATTGTCTAATCTGTGTAGCAGATGCCAGTATTTGGATCACAAGGGGAAATACAAAACCATTAAAATATACAAAAGGATAATAGTAGATACGTTTACCAAATTTCTTGATTATTATCAAAGTAGCTAAGGAAATAATATCACTTATTTGCTGCATCCTAGATGTTTTCATTCTAATTGTGCTTGTCATTGCAGTACATTTACATTGCGATTGATGCTCTCGGGTTAAGGTGTTCTGTGGCTGCTGTACTGGCATAGTATTTTATCTTATTTGTGAGCCATAGCTTGTGATACGTTATGACATGACATAAAGATGTGCAACATAAAAAAAGAAAAAAAAAGGCAAGTCATCCACTCTGACATAATTTCTGTAGGGCAAAACAATTTTTTGCTTCTAATTCAAGCCTCAGAACCACATACAACATATCAGTTGTCAATCATTACTTGTGTTAATGCAAATATATTCCTAAAAGAAACATAAGGCTCCAGAAATACTATTTTTATTTTGTTATAAACAGTTGTTTCCTTGTTTTTTTATGCTGTAAGGTTATTAGACTTCCTACATAAAACATATTAAAAGTGCATTTCCAAAATTGTCTTTAACAGCATACTTTTCAAATATTGGGTTTCTATCATAATGGCTACTATGGCAGTAGAAGATAATCCTATACATTAAATCCTGAAGCTAGCAGATCAAGTCAGACTAATATGAATCAAAATAAAGCCTGAAAAAATAATGGAATTGGAAGTAGCTTCTCTGAAAACAACAAATAGCCTTTAAAGAAATAATTTCAATATTTTTCCTCTTATATAATGTGCATGATTACAGTATCCAAGCATCTCGCATATGTAGAAATGTTTGTCCTCGCATGCACATCTGCAGAAAGAATTGTATGGGTGTTGTTTGCTTAATTCTTTATCAACTGTCCCCAGTCAACTGCAGTTCTTAAGCTCACAGTTACAGTAGATACAGTATTTGAATTTTTTCTGAAAAGATTGCATATTTATATCCTTACACACAGATTATGTACCACTTCTAGTGAATTCTTGAATATACAGTATTTTAAGGACTTTATTGATAAAAACTTTAATGCCTTTGTAAGTGTTGTGCTGATAGATTTATAGTACTTATATAGAAACTAGCTTTAATGTTTAAAAGATAATGCTTCTAGTTATATAAGAATGAGTGGCTCTGCAACCTTTCCACTGATTGAAGTTTTGTGAGCAGTAGTCTGGCTTTCCACTTTCTGAAAACTTGAGATGTGAGAACCTATGAAAATTTTTTGTGTGAATAAAGTTATTAAAAATTGTCAAGACTATAAATTACTGATACTTCCTTAAATACACATTGTGTACAATTGATTGGTGTTTTACATGCCCAGTTTCAGATGTTTAAATTTCTGTCCTGGAATATAATTGCAGCTGTAGGCTTAAGGAGAACCAAATACATGTATTAGGCACAGACAATCTCCAGTCAGAATGACAAAGATTTTCAGAGAGAGGAAGAAATTGTCTAATATCTTCTCTGGATAACTTAATAATGCATGCAACCTGATCTTACATGTATGAAGGTTTAAATAGCTCTTCTATTCAAGAATCAAGTATGGGCATAATAAAAGACTGGCATCCCTCTATATAGGATTTTAAATTTAAGGATTTTTTTTCTTAAATCAAGGCACAAACTCGTTCTATCAAATAAACCAGGTAACTTACTAAGCAGTGAAGGATTATTACCATGTATTGTTCTAAGATTTGTCTTGGATAGGTTTAAAGAATGATAATTTGTGTTATACAGTCTTGTATACTGTCTCACAGTTCTGATTCTCTGTTAAACTTGCATATATACTTTTATAAGGAATAGATGAGAAAATTTATCTTTTTAAGATGATTCACCAGTGTAATCTAATCTTTGCCAGTTGTATTTTCCACAATGAAATTATGTACTTTGCTTTTAAGTGTAGCTTCAATGAGATTATTTTGAGCCCTAAAACACAATTCATTGAGTTGCCCTGATATATTTGTAGTATGTACTGTACTCCTATTTGATATGCACAATACAAGATATGCCAGGTTCTAAGAAGCCTGGTATAACCAGTTTTTATTTTTGTATTTTTGAAATTAATTACTTTTGTATGAAACAGACTGGAAAATCTACCCTATGTATATATTCTAACATGAATTTACTATTCTATAATATTTTTTATTACCTTACTATGGCAAAACCGCAGCTTAAAAGCAGGAAAAACTTTCCTCTAATTTTTCAACTTCCAACATTCTCTTTTTCTCTTGGAAATTTCTGTGAAACTAGCAGTCATCCTCTGTCATTTCTTCTGATAACTTTCAAATGATTCATAATGATAAAGACTAAAAGACAGCAAAGGACAGAATTATGTATACATTCTTATTCATGAAAGGTTTTCTCTTCTAATTTATGTTCAGTGTTTTCCAGCTGAAATTTCAGCATTTAGATTTGAATTCAGTGAACTCTGTTTCCTACAATCTTGTGTCAGCTTACCTGGTGGAGCTTGGGAGATCTGGCTCATTCCTAGTCATGTTTGGGTGATCTTTGGGACCTGTTGACTCAGCAGATGTTCCATTTTCTAATTTAAGAATGTCAGTAGCATTTCCTCTTCTCTTAAAATTTGATCTTCAAAGAATCATCATTCCATAATGATCCCATTAAGTGATCCAAGAAGGAGAATTACATTGCTTATGAAGATGCTAGTGAGGAAAACTGAGACATCCTTACAAAAAATGTCAGAGATGAGAGGAATTTAGAAGACTGATTCTTAAACCTATCATTGTTGATGTAAGACAGTTTTTTCTCCAAAAATAATAATTGAATAAGAAAACAGAGCAATGAAGATGTGGTGGGTTGGCTGGCTGGCTGCCAGGTGCCCACTCAGCTGCTCTCTCACTCCCCCTCCTCAGCGAGATGGGAGTAGAAAATAAGATGAAAAACTCATGGATCAAGATAAAGGCAGTTTAATGAAGGACAGCAAAGGCCGCACATGGAAGTGAAATGAAGCAAAGCAGAGCAAAAAGATTTATTCTCTATTTCGCATCAGCAAGCAATGTGCAGCCACTTCCTGGGAAACAGGGCTCCAGTATGCATAACGGTTGTTTTGGAAGACAAATGCCTCTATAACAAATTCACCCCGCCCCCTCCCTCCTTTCTCCTTTTATTGCCGAGCATGACATCATATGGTATGGAATATCCCTCCGGTCCGTTTGGGTCAGTTGTCCTGGCTATGTCCCGTCTCAGCCTCTTGCCCTAGCCTACTGGCCTCTGAGGAGGGGTTGGAGAGGCAATCTTGATGCTGTGTGAGCACTGCTCAGCAGTACCAGAACGTTGGTGCGTTATCAACGCCGTTCTAGCTACAAATACAAAGCACAGCACTGAGGGCTGCTATAGTGAAAGTTCACTCCATCCCCGCCATAGCCAATAAAGAAAGTTTGGAAATGTGATGGTTATTCATTGTTTATAGAGAAAATGAGACTGAGCATAATATAGCAGGATGTTAGCTTATGTATCAATCACTTTTACAAGTTTGTCTCTCACCTAGGCAAATATAATGTTGCTTCATGTCTATCCATTGAGTGCTAATACCACATAGTTTTACAAGCATTTAAATTTCATCCCGTTACTCTTCTCTGTCCATCCATTCACTGGCTCCCTTTCTTTTTATGATAAAGTAGTACAAGCCTCTCACCTTCACTCTGAGGCCAGATAGTCCATCTTCTACCCTTCCTGTCATTTGGAATTCAGTATCAAGAATATTGCTGCAGACCACCAGCCTATGCTGACAGCTTCCATCATGCTCCTCAGAAAAACACAACCAGGCTTTTTCTACTACTGCTTATCAGCCTACCTACAAATATTTGAGCAGTTTTTAAATTGTTTCCCTTCAAATATCTCCTTAAGTTTTTCTTGTCATGTGTTGCCTACACAAAGTTGCCAATAGTCTAAATGGTTGTCATGTGCTTTCGCCCACCACAACAGTTCCTGTAGTTTCATTGCTTCCTTGAATATCACATTCCATGAGTTACTCAATTTGAAATTTCTTTTAAGACCATTTTCAATCTCTGTACAGCATCAGGCTCAATGGCGTAGTGGTCTCTGAATGGGACTGTGTGGTATCCTGATAGTTTACTGATAAGTGAAAACCCGCATGATTCACAACTGAAGGGTGGTGGTGGTTGTTTTTTTTTTCCTATTCAACTAGCTGTGACTAATCGTTAAAAGCTTTAGACAGTTTTAAAATGAATGGATTTATAAAGAGAATAAAAGGCAGCTTTTGTTATAAAAATGAATAATGTTTACTACAGATTTTTATTAGATATTAATAAAGAAAATAATAAAGATGGACTTAAGTTAAAGCCATCATCCATAATTCATCTGAGAACCTTTTTTTCTTATCCCTACTTAGTGTTTTTGTATGCAAAAACAGCACACAGATTTCAATGGAAATCAGAAGTAGGGAAAACTTTTAAAATAAGAAACCATTCAGTGTGCAATTCGTTCCTGCTTAGTTTGGTAGAGCCTGGTTCTTCTGCCATTCTGGGTTGCTTATAAGCACCATATATTATTTCACAGTGTGGTGTCTGAGCAAGTGAGGAAGGGACATTTAAAGTAATTGTTGTTTGGAATATCTATTTTTGTTAGTCAAGTCCTGCAAATTGGCTTTGTGTCAGCATTCAAAAACTGCTATTAACAACTGTATTGTTTTCATTGCTCATGTACTGAGGGAATGTAGTTAGTTTGCATATTTTATAAACTGACGAAAAATAAATAAAAGAAAAAAGAAAATAGAATCAGGAAGCAGTTCATGTTTCTAAAGGCATTGCCAAAGGGTTTCCAGCCTGAAGACTGTTTAAAAAAAACCAAAACAACTTTTGAGGCATTTTAATCTCAGTATAACATGGCCATTATCAGCCTGAGGAATGCTGAGAGATTAAGTATGTTTACTAACTAGAGATCTAATTAAAAAGCTGCATGGCAAAAGAAATGAAGAACATTTCTTACAATAAAATTCTCTAAATCTTAGATGTTGACAGAACTTGGACTAAGAATAAAGCTGAGAAGTTATACTTTCTTTGAATACAATGTTCCAGTTAAAGACAGACATATAGTAACGTTTCAGTCTGTGGCAGACATAAAAACCATAATTTTATATGAAAATATATATAGGTATTTTCTTTTATCACCTACCCACCTCCAGCAGGGTAGACAGGTATTTGATTTTTGAAAACAAGTAATTTTTGAAGAATTATCTTTATACTCAGAACAGGAACTGTCATGTTTGTTGTTGCAGCAATTGAAAAGACAATTCAGGGGTCTCAGAAGATCATCAGCATTTTAATGAGTTGAAAATTTGTCTTTCACTAATACATTAGAATACTGAGCCTCATTTCTTAAATTTTGCCAAATTCAAAAAATTCTAGCTAAATATTCAGAAGTGAGTTGAGAGGAAGATCAAAGATCTTAGAGAAAAAATTAATGGTTCTCAGGGCACAGGCACAAGCTTCCCTTGTGTTCCTTGCCCCTGCAAGTGTACCATCAGGTTACGTCTGCCCCAATTTTAGTTTAGCATTTCTCCAAGTTGCAACTGTCATGCTATCTCATTGCAAAAATTATCATAAAGATAGCAATGTCATGGTATCGTATATTGTGTCATGAGTAAGGTTGGTAAGTTCTAGTGTGAAAGTTGCCTGAAGCACTTGCTTCAGTTGTTTTTAATATTCTCAATTGAATGAACATTTTAACTTTTTCCCACTCAGACTCTACCTATTTGCTTATTTTTCAGACTGCTCATTTGTGAGCATAAAAGATCCTTGTAATCTGTTTCATGAATGCTCCAGTGTTTTTGACTCTTTTTTTTTTTTTCCTTCAGCATATTTTTTTTTAAGAATTTTTCTGTTTCATTGTGATTTTTGTCTTTCCCCGTTTCAAGTAGATGCACACAGTGGTTATATACTTCTTTCATGTGCATTAGCTTTTGTTTTCCTCAAGTTCTGTCATTACAGTCCTACTAAGTGAGACAAAGTTAAATGTATAACTCCATAATTGCTATATAAAAGGACTTAATTTTTTCTTTGTTTAAAAGAAACAAATTTAAAATGTTGGTTTGGCTCTCAATGTTTGTATGATACAGTTTTGTTAAATCAATATTAATATATGTGCTGTAAATAACATATATAACCAATATGTGTTGGTGAAAACACAGTAAATTGATGGAAAAACTCATTGATATTAGTGTTGTTAGATGAGGTACATATTAGAATAATAATTTTAGCTAAAATAGATTGAAAATAACCCTATATTTAAATTAATTTCAGAGCAGAGCTTTTGGTAACAACTTAAGGAGTTTTTTCCTTCCCTTAGATATGTTTTAAAAGGATAATAGTTGAGATTTTAGACTCTATGCCTAGATAGTACTGCAATATTGCTGAAAGAGTGGCAAGAACACTGTCTTTAACAAATAAGTTTGCCAGCTGTTATACATTGATTTTAATGTGTCATTTTAAATGTCACAATATTATTAAATGATTTTAAGTTTATTTTTCACTTCCATGAAAGACTTATAGAACTTATCTACCTTAGGTCTAAATGGCAACACAATTTTAGCCAAATTACATAGATTAATGTCTTTGTTATGTATACAGTCACTTTCAAAGCACCTATAATGGAAAATTCAATAGTGGAAGAAAAGCTGGAGTATACAAATCCAGTAATTCAATGTTCTGGAAAGAAATAGAAAGATGATAGCAAGAAGAAGGCGGCAAGTGCCTGTAACATTTTTCAGAACTTCAGTTTGTCTCAAAAGAAATAGGAATAAAATTATTAATGGCACAACCACTTAATGTTGGTCAGGAAAAGTATTAATTATTTTGGAGAATGGAAAGTTCAGTACTGGATAGATTTTCTCAGTATTCATTATGTCTTCCTTTGAGTCTTACTTTGAGGCATGCAGACATTCAGATTACATACACATATTCCTTTAATGACTTAGAAGTCCATCTAGCGTTACTCCATCCCAAACATTTTATAGCTTAGGGAAGACATTTAGTGGCTGCCAGGAGTGTCAAAGATTTTTTTTATCCTGATTTCTTTGTTTGAAAAGTAGAGTCAATGAAACTATTTTCTTAAAGTCCAGTCAGTATCTACTTTCTAAAACACCCCAACTCTCTAGCACTAAGAATCGTTCACTCCAAAGATTGAAGCTTTTCACACACAGAAAAGTATTGCTGACTTTAGAATTTTGCAACCTGACATCTAATCCGTATTGCTATTACCTTCTTTATTCATAGAATCATAGAATCGTTAAGGTTGGAAAAGACCCTTAGTGGATGATAGCTGATATTGAGGCTGAACTGATAAGAATTAATAGGTCTTTAATGCATTTGATAATTCACTGATTGAATCAGTGTCACAGTGCTGCTTAACTTTCTAGTGCCATGATATTCAGGTTTTTGAAGAGCAAGCGTAGGTTGGAAACCTGTCTAAATGTAAGAAAGATAGAAAGTGTTAATATCCCATGGTAGAAATAAAACTTTTTTTCCCTACTTAAATATTTCCAGTTAACATTCTATGAAATGTAATAGCCTATGTTGCCCAGGTGGCTTTCTCCCCTGGTATCTTGATTAAACATTTACTTTGTTTAAGAGTCAACAGAGGACAGAAAAATCTCTGAAAACACATTTTTAAACATTCTCTAAAGGTTCATATTAAGAAGGAATTTTAAACAGAACTCCGTAAAATGCATTTTATTTGCATGAAAAAATGTCATGTAATGTTTCTTGAAAATTTAGATGGTTGCACAAATTTATTTTTTTAATTATTCATTTACAGATATTTGCTATGTTCAAATATGGAGGAAAAAATCCAACTAACCAAACAAAAAAGAAAAAAAAACAGACCCTACTTGAGATAGCTTAAATGCCAATTAGAAATCACAAATAAATTACATGAAACATGGTTACATGAGTTCATCTGCAATTTGTTATTAAACAAAATCACGTACAAGTTTTTTTGAAGGAATTTGTGTGAGGGAAGTCTACAAAAGAGGAATATTATTGCAACGTTACAGTAGTATCTGGATTCATCTACAATAGTTTAGGTTCCTTTTTGTTGCATTATTCACAAACAGAGATGGTGTTTCAAAATTTTAAGGAATTTCAAAGAATGGAAGAAATTAAGCATACACAGTTATTTAGGTGGGAAATAAAGGCATAAGTAAGACTTGTCAAAAGATAGGCAAGTTGTTTATAGGTAAGCCACAAGAGAAAACCTGTTCTTTCTCTGAAGGATTTACTCAATAACTACTATCAAAACACTAGATTTCTTAGTACTGTGGCAAAATAAAGCACGAGCTCTAATCTGAAGGCATCATTTATTAGAGGTTATCATGTGGCTTGACCTCTTTTCTGAAATGACCAGAAGGCAAGATTTTTCTTTGCATCAATTTTGTTTGTACTGTTGTGATAAACACAGAAATCTGCTAGGAATCTCACTGATATAACCAGGGCTTTTTTTCCACAAGCTACAGAAGGATGGCTTGATAGTAAGATGTATTTTTAACATTGTACCAGTCGTAAATAAAAATTGTTAGTTTCCAAAGAACGTATGAATTGACCTAAAACTCATGAGACTAGACACATAACATAATCTTGTTAACCTTACTATTTTGTGTTTCTAGCGTAAGTTCTTGTTCCATTTTACAATTGCAGGAATTGGTAAACTACTGTTTGACTAACATAACTATTTGACTGCAGGAGCTACATCTTTAAGAATCTGATTCATTACAGATAGGGAAAAAGCATGACTCAAAGCAGAACAGGAGATTAAAATATCCACAAGTGGCAAGTGTGCAAATCTAATTCCCACAATTTGTGTGCATTCTATCCTTGCAAACAAAAGAAAAAAAAAAAAATCACGTATTAGGTACAGTAGCTACTATGTTCTTTTCCCTTATTTTTCTTGTGGTGCATGATATTGTTTTAATATTTTCCATCTTTTCACACAGATAAATTTTCTAAGATATATATTTGTAAGGTATAAGATAAGATATCTATTTGTAAGATATATATATTTCATCTATACTTATTATGTAGAAGTGAATTATGTGTTTACTATATAGGTCTATATTATGTAACTAAAATGAAAAGCAAACTGCAAAATAACTTTCTTTTAGGAAATTGGAAATCTGAAATGTAGTAAACAAAAATACTAGCCCAAATATGGTGGGCAAAGCTAGGCGCAAGCTGTATTTATTCACTGTCATTCTGATCATTGTTTCTACAGTAGACTTTAGGTGTTGCTCTATTACTGTTTTCACTTGGACCCAGAGCGTACATCTGCAGTGAATCTTCTAATGGTCCCCACTTTACTGGGCTTTTGTTTATATGCTAGGGCAGCCTCTCGTGAACCCATGCCTTTTCATGTGAAAGAGACAGAAGATAGATCTTGGAAACATGCCTAAGGTGCTCTATCCACAAGCAGGGATTCGTTCCTTGGGACCAGATTAGAACCCTTAAATTAGCATAGTGAGGACCACTAGGTCATCAGCATAGACTGTTTTTCCCATAGCAGAGCAAAAAATGTCTTACTTCATTTCTTAGACATATCACACTTCTCCTATCAATTTAAAAAACAAACAAACAAACAAAAAAAACCCCACACAAACAAACACCAAACAAAAATGGAGTAAAAGTTAACTCTTGAAGAAACATTCCTAGTCAATGTGTATATTCTTGCTCCAAAGTTAAGGTGAATCAAACCAATAAGCAGCCTCCAAGAACAATAGTTCTTAGAAGTTTGCTTACCTAGCAAAAAATGTGATTAATAAAATGCAGTTTCTCTGTGAGCAGTTGTTAATGTCTGAAGTCTGGTAAAATTGCTGAGTTTAAGACAGAAAAAAATTAATGTATTTTTGACAAGTTTACGTGAACTCTTGCAGTCCAGTTGTATGCTTTGAAATATATTTGCCAACAAGTCACTGTCACTTATTTGTCTTGCTGTTTTGAAGGTCCTGTTTTTAAAGCGTCGTTCCTAGTGCAATTTATTTTTATTCAGGTCTGGTGTATATATGTTCAAAGTCCTGAGGAAAGAATGTGTCTTTTGAAAAAAAACCCAAATCGCACTTACCAGAACACCAGCAAAGACTTGATTAGAGATAACAAAGCTACCCAGAAAAGTATACAAGATTTTTAACTATACACCTGACATAATCAGGTTTCTGCTTCTTTTATTTCTTCCTAGGTAATAAATCATAGACATTTGTTCCATGCTCTTGTCTCTTCTCATACTTGAGGTGATAATACTTTTGAAATTTGTACAAAGAGCCCTGTCTCTTATGAATTGCTTTAGAATTTAAAAATATTTACTTTAAAATTGTGTTGCAATTTACAGTTTTTCATTTCTGTGTATTTTTTCAGAAGACAGGGTATCTCCCTCCCACTTCTACCTTTCAATAATACATCGGATCAGAAGGATTTCTTGAGGAATACTTAGTATGTATGAAAGTGCACAACTAGACTTGATAGTTCAGGAAGTGTCTGTTGTAATACTCCGGCACCATTTCTTTTATGGACTTTGCAAATCAATGCTGTAGATGATTTTCATGAAAGAGTTGCCTTAGTTGTGAAGTAGCTGATATTTTAGAGTTACGGTTGTCTGTCCATAGATGCAAATTTGAAAAAAAATCTAAAAAGAAGAAATAATGGCAGAAAAGTTTGAAGATGACCTTATAATCCAATAGAAGCTCAACTGCTGTTTCTCTAGTGCACAAATCTTTTTTATGGTTTTTTGGGGTTTTTTTTGTATGGATGCAGAAACTGAAATTGTCATTAGCACAAAGGTGGTTACAGGGTTAATCTTGTGTGCTAAAAGCAACAGTGACCGTAAAAAAAGGTAGTATTTTTATGTAAGAAAGAGCTAGTTCTAAGAATCATTATGTAGTATGAAGGATGGGATATCCAGATGTTTTTTCTCATCTATCAGATAGTAAAAGAAAAAAAGAAAACAAAATCAAAAGTGGGGGAACCTCCAGAGTTGCAACAGGCAAACAAGGACAAATAGAATTTGGTAAATGAAAGCATCTATACTAAGAGTCCACACTGAAGAGCTGGTTACTACTGAGATTTAATTAGCAACTCAGTACTGGGAGAAGAACCAATTATACAAGAACAGGGAGTTAACTAGGGAGGCTGAATCCTGACCTGCATCTTTTAAAAAGGTTCTTGTTTATATACAGAAAGTAGTTTTGCTTTTCTTGTTTGTTTTCAAACAGTAGCCAAAATACTGAAAATTATTCCGGAAAGTTTGGAGGTGAATTTTATTTTGGATTGCCATGCAAATTTTAGAGGGCTTTCCAAATTATTTCAGCCTACTTTTCTCTGGAAAATAAGCTAAAAACCTTAAGAAAACATGTGTCACACACACACACACACACACACACACAGTTTTTCTGTCCATGTCATGGCTCTTTGATATTTGAAAAAATAGTAACACATACTGATCTCTCTCTATGTATAGACCTATGTATAGACCCAAGGAAAACAGAAAACATGAAAGTTCATCCAGTGTAAAACCACAAATAAATCATCTTCCTTATTTTTTAACACATATCCTGACATTCAGATCTTCCAGAAATATGTTTCTTTTCCTTTTGTAATGCTAGGTGATGTTTATTATGAAAACATTTCCTTTTTATTGGACTATAGTATACTACTTGATCAAGGAAAAATAGATTATTGGTTGACTCCTTTGTATTTTATATTTTGATCAGTAAAGTTAATCAAAATTCTTAGCCTTCACTACGTTTCTGAAATGTACATGATTTTAAACACATACAAAGCTCATTTGTAGCTCAAATACCTGCTTAACCTACTACATTGATTGTCTGTAGATATGATACTGAATTAAAGATTGGTCATTAGCCATCAAATTCTTTAGGCATAAAGATCAAGTTTATCTCTTAGACCTACTGCTACCATGCAGTACAGTTTTCTAAGTTGTTCCCTAAGACAAGCAAGTGCTGAGTATCTGATATTTCTAGGACAGACTGAAGTTCTTGAGAATCTGAGATTTCAGCAGATTTCCATCTGTGAAGTCAATATCCAACTGAGTTCTGAGTGCTCACAGGTTACACTGTGTTTTATACCCAAATGACCTGGTTTGGTCTCTTTGTTATCACCTGTTGTTCTTACATTGCTAGAATCAGTTACACAGAAAAAAACAAGCTGAATTAAAACACAACCATACAAAATTAACAAAAGAAAAAGGTTCAGAACTCTTCATATCCATTAAATATTGTTCAGACCTACCTTTTGAATGTGACAATGATCCAATTTTGTGTGCAGTTCACGGCAGCAGCCACGTTCAGGGCTCAACAGAGCTGCTGTTCAGATGGGGAAGATTCTGTACAGGAGAAAGGTGAAGACTCATGTGTTTGTTCCCTCATCATGTGCTCTAGAAAAAAATATGTCTTTTTTTTGTATTTTGCTGGTAACCTGATGACTCCAGCCCTATTAGTCAGCTTCTCTCCTCAGAAAAACTGTCCATGGCTGTAGTTAATAATTTAAACCCAGATATAGGTAAAAATCTTGATTAACCATTAGCGTGCCTGCTTAAATCACATTTTGGTCTGACTTGTTGACCAGAAGCAGAACACTGTTTTTCAATATTAATCTCCAAATACCTTAGATTTTATAGTGCCTCATTGAAGCTGCATATTTTTCTTGTCTGTATTCCCACAGAGTCTAACTTCTTGGCCAGCCTGTATCTTTCAGACTGTCATCAACTATGTGTATTTACACTGAATTAAACTTACTGGCATAATCATACAAGAGAGTGACAATAGTGAAACAGACATTTTGAATACCTGTATCTAGAGAATTCTGGTTTTGACCAGGTCTGTATGAATAATATAATTTGGTTTGGTATCTGAACTACGGAAATCCAAAGATATTTGGGATTGATATAAGTATCGATTATTTTCAATATGAAACAAGATGCTGTGTTTCATGACGAAGTTACCTAAAAAAAACCCCACACAATAATTATTTGGAAAAGCAAACTTTTTGAGTTGAAATCTGAAAGATTTTGTTCGGAATATATGAAACAATAATATTTTATGTTATTATAATATATTTATCCCCATTTTACTCATCCAAAAAAATTTGCTGAATTCTGCATGGTTTCCCTATGATTAATTCTGACTTAGTTGTTGTTTCATTTTATGTGCATGTCCAGTTCACAGCTGTCTTATTTCTAAATTATGAGAAAAGGTTCAAATTTAAAACTATTGTATGGTTGGTATCTCCACAGGTTCTACAGTTCTATTTGGTTGCAAAGTTTAGGAAAGTTGTCTAGTGCAACCCTCAGTTTCCAGGGAGGACAACATCTGGATGCTTAGCACAGCAGGCAATAAAAATTAGCAGTTTCCTAAGAAGCAGTTTTTAAAATATGCATAGTAATAAATATAATTCCACAAAATATACTCTGACAAAGCACTAGGTAATAAATTACTCCTATGAGATTTATGTGCTTTATTCCCTGGAAGCTACTGTCTGTCTGTATTTAGAGCTAAAAATGGCTGTTCACCTTGTAAGGTTTTATAAAAGACCCTATTGCTTTTCTAAGTAAATTATTTTTCTGTAGCCTGAAGCTACTAACAGTACCTGAAGAATTAATAATGGTGTTGGCACAGGTCAGCTCGTATCCTGCCAATACTTTCTCACACCGAGCACACGCACTAAGAATACAGTACTTGCAAATCCAGTGGGTTTTATTACATTTGCTCTTAAGTGATGATGGTAGTAATCTTAAGTGACTAGCAAAACAAGAGGGCACTAAAAAAGATATACCTAAAACATGTTGATAATCAACAAAATAAATGCATCCTTAAGTGGAAATTTTCAGGAGTCCAGCAAAAAGCCCTTGGAAGCATTCGGGTTATCAAGTACTCCATCAGTGCTTCACTGAGGGACTTTAATTTCTTCCTGTGGGAACCTGTCAAAATTAACTGATTTTACCTACCTGAAATTTTAGATAGAAGCTTAAAAAAACAAAATAACAAGAACTGATGTTAATTCAGAGATGTTATTTGACTACCTTCTGGTTTATCAGGGTATTGAATTGCCATCTTTCTAGCAGGTTTGAAAAGATAAGTGATATTCCAGTACACTTAGTGGGGGCAGGAAGGTTGTGTTTTCTTTAGGTTTACTCATCAGGGTTTCTGAAGCTGATCTATAGACTGGATTTAGAAGTTTTAGGAAAGTTTGATTAATAGAACTGAACGCTTTTTAATTATTATTGGTTTTACTTTTCTTTCCTGGTGTGAAACTGAGACAGGCCAGGGTCTCATTATAGAAGTCACTAAGCAAACATATAATAAAATGATAATCCCTGTTGTATAGAGCTCACAACCCAAATAATAGCCTGACATTTCAACAATGCTAACTTAAAGTATACCAGTGAAATTTTATTCCCATTACGTAACAGGTATTTAAGCATTAAGAAATGTATATGAATATGAATATGATTTGCATCAGAAACTAATAATTTTAAATAACAATTTTAATAAAGTGGTATAATTTTGAAGTGACGGAATTGTGTTATAGTAAGATGTCACAGTTATCAATTTAAGAAGTAAATATTTACAAACATTATCTTTAAGAGAACATAAGAAAAACTTCTCTAGAAACATTCAGTTACTTTCCATATGAAAACATGTTGAAAATTCTCCTTTTGGTGAGATCTTTTCTAAGCTTGGAACGGTTTTTTTGCATTCAAATTACAGTATTGCTAATCATTCTCAAGATCAAATGAAATCTCATACACATACTAACAAGAGTTCTTTCACTGCCTTCATTTCTGTCCTATCCAAATCAAAATAATGAATTTTATTTGGAAAAAACTATTCTGGCTCAATTTATACATGTCATCCTAACCTTAGTGATGCTATCAAAATACCTGTAGACAGCACTAGCTTCCAAGAAAAATCAACTGAAATGAACTAGAATACATGAAAGCGGTGCTTACATATAATGATATATGCTAACAGCAGGTGGTGCTGTACCTTTAAATTAAAGGCAAACTGCAGCTACCCTCCAACACTTCCATGGATATAAAAATATGGTTCAAGCTTCAATTGGTATGAAGGCAGATGAAGCTTGAACCATATTTTTATTTTTTTAGATGGATTCATATAAATATGTGTATGTGTATATATATATATGGTATATGCTATTTCTGGTTTAAAATTTCTTGTGAGTTTTGTCCTCTTGTCTTTGTGAGGCTTTACAGTGCTAGCAGTCAGAGGGTTGGTGTGTATTACTTGCTACAGTCAGAATTATATGACACTCCTCTTCTGGAGGAGAAACCTTATGGTTATTTTTGCTATGCTTTGAAGCCTGAGGTAGATAAGGTATGTAGAGCTACCTACAGTGGAACAACTCGCACCTATGACAGGTTTTTCTTTGGTCATCATTCTGTTGCATTTAAGTGCCTTGCACACAGGTGTTTGGTTGGTTGTTGTTTTTTTTGTTTGTTTTGTTTTGTTTTGTTTTGTTTTGTTTTGTTTTGTTTTGTTTTGTTTTGTTTTTAATGTCAGCTCTACTGAAGGGGCAGGAAAGCACAGAGCTGTTACGTAATTTTCCTGGGAAGATTTTAAGCTTCCCTCCTCAAATGAGTTCAACCCATGCTCCAGTTGTACGGTTTAATTATGGGATAGCCCTTCTCAGTCTCCTCCCTGATACAGGTATCTGTAGATGGTGGTGAGAACTCTGTATGTAGAACTGAAGCTGAATTTTAATGTCTCTGACAGGAGCAGTCTGAGTAAGTAGTAATTGCAACAAATGATCACATTCCTAGAGGATCTTGTGAAGATATCCCAGTGAACAGTGAATCTTATGATGATGAAAAAATTCATTTAACCTATCTAAAGGAAGGGCTAACAGTCATGCTAATTAAAGGCACAGAATGTTATAAAGCTCTTAAGAATTCTCCCTCCACAATAATTTCTATAATGAAGTTTCCTTTCTGTATAGGTATAACTCCATTGGCAAACAAGAGGTCCAAATAGAATATCATATATGGAAAAAAAAGTCTACATTCAGTATATGGAAAATATCATGTGTGAAAAGTCTATTTATGAGACTTAATAGGTGAATTCTGTGACCTATTGGGTTAAAACATAGTGAGTAACTAAATCTATGAATTTCCTGGTTGTATATTATTATGCATGACGAGTCAGAGAATGGTATTTTGTTCAAAAAATGTATCTGCTAATTCAAATCTGCCTTAAGTGATTCTGTGCCAAGCTGAACACTACAAAAATATCACTACCATTGCATTGACTACATCCATGGAGACTCCTTTTCTATTTCATGAGAAAAAAAGAGGTTATTCTTAGAATCTGGTGGTACCTAAAACAATTGCCAATCACTGGGAGCTGCATGTGTGATACACTTATTCTGGAAATTTAGAGAGCTTTCAATTTTATTGATAGAGAAACAAAGAATGAGGAATTCTTTCCATAAAAAGAAGCAGTTGTTATATATTGGGCTTAAATTGTGTAATGCATGATTATTGTTTTGTAATTAGAAGAAAATAAATGCATATTAATAACAGACTTATAAAACAAATTACTTTTTAACATAGTTGAAGAAAATAGATGAGAATTCTTAGTATTTCTGTACCTTTCTAATATAAGTTAGTTATAAAACGATTTTCATTTTATAACTGTTTTCAGGACTGCTGCTAATGATTTTTTTTTTTTTTTTAGGTAGGGTTGAAAATTAGGAGAAACAAAAATAAAGACAATTTTTTTTTTTTTTTGCCTTGCTGCATATAGCTGAGATTTAATTTGACGTTTTTATATGAGTAGATTAAGACCCTAGTGTTTATCATCCTGTGCCTATATGGTAGGTACTAACAGATGAGCATGGGTTAGAATCTCATAAAGGTTTTCATTGCTTTTACAAGGCTTCTCTTAAGCATACATAGATTTACATGTATTTAAATTGTTACTTAATCTTTGGATAAAAAATACTTCTTTTTTTATAGTGGATATTACCTGAATATGCATTATGTTAGTTCCAAAGTGAGTGTTACTATAGAAATATGTATACTAGAAGGAAACCTCCTGGGTTTGCTGGTACTAAGTTCATAAATCTGCAAAAGACTAATTAAAAAAAAAAAAAAAAAAAAAAAAAAACACAACGTAATATGCAAGCTTTGTTTTGCCTCCTTTTAGTAATGTTCTTTTCATCATATGGTAGACCCTGTTTAAAATTAAACATTTACCTAACTGCCTCTTTGGTGCTGTTTTTTTATTGATCATCTTACAGATGATCAATCTTACAGACGATCAATAAAATATTATTCTATTAAAATTTCAGAAAATGTTTGGAATGATGTCATGCTTGCAATAAATGTCACTGAAGTTCACTGCAGTTCTTTTGGAACAAAGTTGATACAGTCATTAGCAGGGAAACCCAGAAGCAGCTTGTACAGCTTTAAAAGTATGCCTGTCTAGACAGCAGATGAATGGAGAAGAAATTCTTCCTGCATTGGCCTTGAGCAAACTCTATATGAAATCGCAAGTACTTATATAAGCCAAAACTGCAGTGACCAGTCAGGAGAGCTTAAAATTCTCATTCTAGATTATATTTTATGTAGTCATGACTAGTTTACATATTTTGAAGGAATATACATTTTATGTGTTGTGTACTCTGCAATAATATAGTGTATGGCTCATGGAACCCCAATAATAAAAATATATACATAGAGAGAAATATCCTTACAGAAGGAATAACAATAGTATTCTTCCATCTCTCATTGTGTGCTATTCCTGGCAGAAAAAATAAGCTTCAGGATAGAGCTGTAAATCTGAGCTCCAGTACGCTCAGCAACATTTGTTGTTGTGCTGCAGGCTGACAAGAACGGTGATGTGGCTCTTTCCCAATGTACTCCTTGTACTTGCTTCCCCAGTGTAGACCAAAAGGCTCAGTTCCTTTACAGGGAGGTCTCCTTCTCCCTCCAGGGAATTTCAGTCATCCTAAACAAACTTTGAAACATGGTGAGCAAAGAGACAGGCAAACCCCTAACACTCAGTTCTGTCCAGCAGTTACCAAGAAACATAGCAGTGTTGACTGATGGCTTTCTCTTTCCCAGGGCAAGGGAGCTCTTGCTCAAGGATTCCCTCCCCTCCCCCTTCACTAACGTGTTGGCAAATATTTGTTAGATGTTCACACTTGCAGTCAAAATATGGCATGAACTGAACTAAGAGTGTTCACTTCACTGCACACGTATTTCATATATAGTATAGCTTAACCCATGGTAAAAGAGTTCAGATAAATCATGTTACTTCACATTTGCTGCAAGCTAAGAACATACAGTGTATATGAAAGGTAGCTCAGATGGTTCTTGATAAGCCACAGTAATTTGATTCATTATCAATTCCCTGGGAAGCTATGCCACAAATCATGTAAAGTTGCATAGGTTAAAATCTCAAGAGGTTTTAACAGATTTCTGGTATAATGTACTCAATATACGACTGTCAACAGGTTGACATTTGTGAGTTTTAGCTGAACTCGGTTTAAAACAGCTTCAAAAGAGAAATTCTACTTATGAGTTATTATTATGATTGATAAAAGGGTACAGCAGATATTGGGAGCATCAGAGTATAGGGACAAACCTCAGGAATCAAGCAAGGAAGGTTTAAGCAACATAATCTATAAGTGTTGGCATAAGCTTGATAGAAACCTCAGGGGAAAAGAGTGAAAGATAGCAATTTGAACAGCTGTTTCCACAATGTGCCAACATAACCTCAATGGGAAGTAAAAACTGGACAGAGCAGATCGCATGCAGCCAGGGGTGAACCTGGAAAGGTTCCCTTAAGTCAGCACACACACAGACCCTGGTGTCATGCCAAGCAGTATTGCATAGGAGCTATGAGGATAAGCAAGTAAGAATAATCATAAGGAGCTCAGAGCAGCAGCAATCTCACCAAGCCATCTCTGCCACTCAGCTCTAACTGGAGGATCAATGAATAGTGACATGCATTAACTGGAGGAAGCGTAATACAAAGCATGCATGTATTCAACCCCACTAAGGCAGCCTCTCAACCTGAAGACAATGGCAGGAAAAAGGCATTTGAAAGCATAACATACTGTACGTGTTACTGGTGCCTGTGCTCACGTTCATTGTCCATTTTCATAGTCAATATCACAAGTCCAATATATGGAAACTGTTCACGACCTGAAAAATCAAACGGGATGAACTAGGTGGAGCTGCTACTTTCCAGATTTTATCTGAGGGCTAAATGACTGGTTTCTTCCTTCATCCCAGCGGTGACTTAAGCTACTGACTGCCAACACTTTCTTTAATCCATTCTCAATTGAAAAACTACTAACCTTCCCACATTTGCCATGTCAGACGCTGTATTTCTTTACACTCGATCCACTCTGCCTCTAGGGACTTTTCCGCATCTCGCTGATTGTAAATCAGAAGAGTAAGCAAAACTTGGTCAGCGAGCAACGATCTCCTAAAGTTTCCATTTGTTTTTTGTACATTTGTCAAATTCATTAAGTCATTCAGGACAGTCTCCTAAAAGTTACTTTAGGGAGTCACATTCACAGAAGGGAAAGCAAGCCATATGTATGGTAGCTATCTTTATTACTAAAATAAATAAAAGTTCAGACAAATTAATGGTTACAGCCCTGACATGATAGGCACAAAATGAGGAAGTATTAAGATATAACTTTAGGGAACAGTTAAAAAAAAAAAAAATCATTGTTCCAAATCAGAAAATGTTCATGTTTATTACTTCTCTGTATATAATATATGGGACCTGACAGTAAATTCAGGATAATACACTTGGTTAATTAATCATGTTAATTTGAATCCATATAAAAATATCATTAAATATCTTTTGATTTACCTTAACAAATATAATTTCCTTTTTCTAAGGAAGTAAATCTGCATACCATTTTTCTCTGAAGTCATTAATGAGCCTTAGACAGCTTAAAGCCAATTAGATTTTCTTCTACCAGACCCCTTCTTCTCTTGCTAATTTTAATAAAACTCCTATTTTTTTTTATTTGTTTTTTTAACTCGCAGGTAAAAGGTGAATGGGAGCTCTCAGTCTCAACCCTCTCCCCAAGTTCTCTGTATTCCCAGCTTCCCCAGAACAGGCAGAGACCAGCTGGCAGTCAGCCTGGAGGAGGAAGAGGAGGGGCTGACAGTTAGGGCACTCAGGCTCCAACAACTTGCCAGAGAAGCGCGTGCCAATTTCACTTTCCCCCTGCAGTGAGAAAATTAGTTGGATAAAAGCCTTTCAGGCAGGCAACAGGCAAACTTTTTTTTCCATTTGTATACCCAGTGTGAGATTTTTCTAGAAATCTTCCTCTTTCTCCCTTCTCCTCTCACTAATTTTTAAAAATTATCTTTATCCCAATTTGCACCATCATAAATACCTACAAAAAGCATGGAAGGAGAAACAGATGGAGGCAGATAGTGTTGGAGAGAAGATAGAAGGCTGAATAGCTTTGTATGGTTAATTGGGTGGTTAATAGCTCATATCACTTTATAGTATTACACAGTAGTTTCACCAGATAGACTGAGAGAACTGGAAGATTCCTGTCGAGGTGGAGATGGTCAGAGAAAGTGCAGCACAAGGTTTCAGGGGTCCTGTGGACTTACAGAAAAAAATGTTGAGTAGTAAAAAATAAAGAACGTTTAGAAGGACAGCCAAATCATGTAATATTTGATCCTGATTATTTGCTAAAATCTGATATATTAATGGATTTAGTTAAACTTTTATTTGTAGGGTATGAATATAGTCCTGTGAATGTAAATAGTGGCTTTGAAGAGTAACAAATAGGATGTATGAAGGAAAAAAGCATTCAGCAACTGGGTGCCTAAATGGTATGGATGAAGGCACTCCATTTTATCTTCTGTAATTGCTAGTTAGAGAGTTTGTAGAATTTATAGACCACAATATTCTACTGTGGTTTCTTACAAAGCAAGGCCCAGAAGAGGTTTTAAATAAATGTTTACAGTTCATCATAAACTTGGAACATGTAGCGCAGTTGCAAATACTTAGTTTGTCACAGTGAGACAACATTTTAAGTTCATATTGCTTGAAGAACAGCTTAAGGACTCTGAGCTACTTCACTAGAAGTATGCAAAATTTGAGTGTCCTCGTATGCTTCTTCACATGAATGGTTGACCAGGAGATTTCTGTAACTTCCATTATTGACTGTAAAAGGTGATTCTAGACAAAAAGATTGCAAAAGTTGCAAAAAATAGCATTGATATATTTCCAAGGTACTATGGTTACTCTTTTGATATTTTCTTTAAACCGCACCCACCCTCCTGGCATCATGATTCTAGGAAATTTTCAGGTTTTCAGATTGGTTATTTTCTGGGAAAATATGTTTCTAGTTTTTAAATTACTTTTAGGCCCTGAAGTGTCAGATGATCAATTGAAAATATAACTAAAATGTATCCTGAGTTTTTGTTTGGGTTTGTTGGAGTTTTTTTCATTTTAAGAAAGAAATCTGCAGAACCCCAAAGCCATGGTTTTTTTCATTACTTTTAAGACAGTCTTGAGATTTTGGGAGGAAAAGTGATACTGAATGCTTCTGATTGCTAATGCTGTGATAACAAATACATGACTACATTAGCAAAGAGAAAAATTCAAGCAGCGTGTCACGTTATTTTGTCTGATTGTGGACGAGGGAATGTAAAATTTGATTCTTGATTTTTTTATGTTGGACTCTGTGCTAGCCACAGCCAGGAGGCTCAGATGACAGACAGGAGAGGTTTGTACCTACAAAATGATGAGAGGTCACACAGTCATACCCAGCTCAGCTGTGCTTGCTGAACCTTTGGCTTTGCCAAGGATTGGTTTGAATGGGCGCTAGTCAGTAAACTGCAGAGATACCAGCATCACAATGGGTTCACAGAAGATTCACCACATACTGTATCTTTGCTGTGAAACGTGATGTTTTTAACTTGTGCTAAGTAGTAAACTAGATACAAACTTAATGGGGAAAAGAAAATTGCTCCAGGAGTGTCAAGGGCCAGCATGGGCCGTGGGCCAGTGGGTGACCACAGGCCAGCAGGGCCACGCCCTCCTCTCCCCTTCCCAGCAGGCACAGTCCCACCACACCCCAGTGAGCCGAGTGGGGCTGTGGCCCAGACGCCATTGCCTGGTGATGTCCAGGTGATGCATTGGTGGCGGCTAAGAGGTGGGTGCCGGGATGAGACAGGCGGTTGGGGCAGGGAGGCCTGCGGCCAGTGCTGAGGGCTGGGACTCCAGGACAGCTCCCAGATGTGGAGGGAGGCCCCCACCAAGGCCTGTCCTGGCTCCCTCTCACCCAGTGCCTGGTTGGGCTGGGCCGAGGGGGCAGTGAAGGCCGCCAGACACCAACGAGGCTGCTGACATGGACCTTCAAAGTGAAGGTCAATGCGCTTCTCCCATCACATAGCCCATATCAACCTCCACGGCATGCAGTAGGGCAAGTCGGGTGGCTTTTGGTCGATTTTTGCCTCACATTAACTCTTGTTAAAACTCTGCCATTTTCTAGGTATAGATACCTTTTCATCCAGTCCAAGTGCAAAGTATTATACAAGAGGTTGTGAAAGAGCATTGCCATTAGCATTGGGCACAAATTATGGTACCAGATTTCAGCAGAAGGAAACCAGTGCGGCAGTGGCGTTGCTCTTCATCAGGCTTCAACTTTGACTGTATATTGCATTTAGTTGTGCACCTGATGGCAGGTTGAGCAACTTGAGGACCTTGTGGCAGTGTGGGCAATCAGCACAGTGATGGTGAACTCATCTTTCATTTGGATTGTAAGGCAGATCTCTGCCCTTTCACCAATTTTTAGCCTTCATTGTGGGCTAAAACTGGTATATACCTGTGAAATACTGTCACAGATGAGGATTATTTTTGGTGTTAGATCACTGAAACAGCTAGCTTCTCCAGAACACCTTACATAAAACAATGCACTGGATAGGCTTTTTGCTAGCACAGGTATTCACTTAACTCTATTTAATCTGTAAGAGCTGTGCTAATGTACGTCAGTCAAAGATCTTGACTAGGAAATATGGAAATACATAAACTCAAAATTTAGCCCCTAAGCCACATCATTAGATCTCTCTGGGTATTACTTGATCTGTTTTCTCCTCAGGTCTGTGGTTTATCACTTAGATGGTCTTTCTGCTTCTTAACCAGACAAGTTATGTTCTTTGAGGAGAACAGCTGTTTAAAAGGGGGAAATAAAGAATAACACAGTCCTGATTTATGTACATAATATTAAAATTTCCCAAAATTTTATCAGATAGTAATATTTTTAATTCTCAGAATAGCAGTTATCCACATCCATCAGGTGTACTGTACACCCAAGAGGTCAGCTGGGCACAGTTGTGTGGTCATGTCTCAGGGATTATCCCTTGTGGGTGGTTGGTGCTCATTAAAAAGAGGGACTGAAAAGTGTTCTTGAGGAAGGAGCAGATCCATGAACTTCATCATTTCTGGCATCTGAAACCAAAAGACAGTTGTCTTTATCAGAAGGTGAAGCCATTGAAAACTTGTCATTTATAAAAAGGGGCAAAGCCCCTCATAAGGTGTGAGCTGAATTAAATGGAAGTGAACTTCAGAAGAGACTTATTTTGTTCCCATACTAATGATCTACTAAGAAAATAATAATGGTGCCCGTGAATGAGTGTATGTGTGTGTGTGTGCATTAGGGCATGAGAAGCAGACCAGAGCTGATGTAGCAAGTATAGGATGTCCTCCCGCACTGCCAGCAGTCTGCCCAGGTCATCAATGGCCAAGAGCTGCCACGGGGATCACATTGCAGGAACTGGGGCCTGACTACACCAGCTTGGTGAAAGAACATTTATCCATGTTTTGTTACATTGCATACCTAGTCAACAGCTGTGTATCTCTTCCTACATCTACTTTTTTTCGTTTCACTCTTAAAATGCACACTCCTCCGGGAGAACAAAGCCAGAACTGGAATTTGGGAGACTCATTCGGGAAAGGTCCTGGGAATGTACTTGAATTGTAGTAGTAAGTTTTTTCAACAAAATGGAGATTTTAAATGAGGTCATTACACAGGCTACGTGACATATAATTCAATTTGTCCTCAGTGTACAGTTGCTTAGAAAACAAAGATCTTATGTATCTTTCTTCTCTATCTGAAGTTATTCCTCTTCTGTTTGACTGAGAAATTCACCTGATTTGGAAGCTGTAGCAATAAATCTATAACATTGGCAGAAACCTATTCATAAAACGTGGAGATTTTGCTATAAGTTCTGGAGGAAAGTCAATGTTGCAAAGTGAAGTGTAAAATTATTCCTGTCTCAATGTTATTTTTGAGTCATATATCTCTGCCTTTTATGAACAGCAGGCATATTTGGAAGAATTATGTCTGAGTCATAAATCCCTATTTGCCTGGGACATGACTAATAGGTGTCTTTAACACAGTAAGATGATATTACTGTCTTAGCTTGCAATTTTTTTAACCTCTGAAGCACATAGAACAGATGAAGTTTAAACAACACAATGACATTACACTATGGTCTGTCAGAGTATTGATACCTTCCTCCTTTCCTGGTCTGTTGGTTCCAGCCAGCAGATACTGTAATTTATATAAGTCCCCAAATTTAGTATTTCAGTATTTAGCAAGCGGAATTGGCGTGGTTGCTTTTAGAACCCACTGGTTGTCGTGATCCATGGGAGACAGGGAGCAAGCAAGTTGAGGGAGGGGAGGAGGGAGGAGATCATTATTCGGGCACTCCCTCACACTGCGTCCACTGGGGCTGCAACCAGGGAAAGCAAAAGTCTATTTAAATGCATAATGCTGCAAGATCTTTCTGCTGTAGCTACAGCCGGGGGCTTGTCTGTTGTCTGTAGGCAGTTACCAACCCCTCGTGTTTTGAATAGCTATACAGCTTGAGTGCAACAAAAAAACCTTCATGAGCGGCTTTCTGTCATCCTTATTGTCTTGTGGGAAAGACAGAGAACAACTCTAACAACACATCTAAAATATTAATATTTAATATTTGTGAATATCTATGTTAGTCTAAAGGCTGCCAAGCATTTCTTATGAATAGGTTCTGAATTTTACAGAAGAGCTTATTATTACAGTGGCAACAGCACCATCTTCTCTGCATGCCTTTACTAGCTGCCTACTTATCATTATCACTATTACTAGCTATTTATTTATCTGCTGTAGGTCAGACTGTGCACTCCTGCACAGCATTATTCATGGTTACACTAGTTGTCCCAAAACTTATGCCCCCCAAAAGCCAAAGCCTCTGTATGTGTGTTTATATGCACAATGCGTTACATGATAGACTGATAAATGTTATTGTATGTAACAGGAATGAACAATACTTGGAGTCTTCTGAACATCCTCAATTGTTCCTGATGGTGTGTTACCTGCAACATTAATTTATCTTGGCTGTGCAATGTGAAAATACCATCCAGAAGTTTCTTTGTCAAATTTTGATGCAGTTATGTCTTTAATTGCCTGTTCTTCAATATTCCTGTATGCGATTTGTCCCTTAAATCACATAGCATTGTATTTGCTCAGTCATTAGACGGCCTAAATTCTTAGAAGAAAATAACTGTTGAGGAATAATGAATGAGGAATAATATATAATGCATCATTGATATGGAAATTAATAAAAATTTATGCAGAAATTCACAAGCCCTTCAGCAGTCATCAGCATTTTTTATAAATAAAATGGTAGCTGTCCAAGTATTTACAAACAAATAACAAGCCCTACTACTATTATGGAGCTAACTGATAAGATATATTTGCTAAAGCATCAACAAATTACAGTTTGTGCTGTTCGATCAGTTCTAATTAATTCTAGATGCTCCTCAGGGGAGATTCAGTTCAAATGAACTGATTATTAGCAGTGATGAGAGCCGGATGGTTAAAACTGTATCCTTTCTCACAGCATTCAGGAATATGAAAGCAATTGCTTGGACATGAAATAAGGAAGTGATCTGTGTATTCAAATACGACACATAAAAGATTTTCTGTTTCTGGTAGAAAAGATAATCAGAAGCTTTGTGTATTTTAAACTTATTTTTTCAATTTTTTTTTTTTCCCTTTTTTCACTAGAAACAGAGAGTGCAATATAACACTGCAGCACCCTAAAATATAGAAAGTGACTGACTGCAGTTTAGATTCGACACATTAACATCTACCTCCAGATGAACCATGCTGGTGGTTATTTAGTTTAGTACCAGTTAAGAATTTATATTCTTTACATTGGAGGATGACTTTGTGAGCTTTGGGCTCCGCTTGAAGAAGAAATGGCATCTTGAGGTACCAAAAAGTACACGTTTAAAGACAAACAGCTGAAATGACAGCAGCTGTTGCCCCCAGGCTTATCAAGCTGAGCACTGAAAAGGATGATTTTATCCCTGTGCTGTGGAGACCGTCACTTTCTGATGTAAACAACTAACATGCAACATTTCTTCTTAAGCAGTAATAATTGTAGGCAACATGCCACAAATGAAAGAGAAAGTGTGCTCCTACATCTGCCAGCCCTTGAAGGCTACAAGTGGTGACACTGGCTGCAAAATTTAGAGAACTATTTTGAATTCTTTTTAATTTAATTATGCTAAACTGTTTTAATAGAAGAATATGAAAAATAGCAGCTGTGAGGAAACTGCAAGGAAGAAGTTGATTATTTTTGTTTTGTCTTCAAAGTAACAACTTCTGTGTTACTGTGCTTAATTTTAAATACATGTTTAGACATGTTCAGAGTGTGGATTTCTAGCTCCAGAGCTCTAGCTTCCTCAGACACTATTATTTAATGAGTGGTATTATCAATTATGCATCACAATTTCCTTAGATATTTGCCTTCACTATAATTTCATACAGCTTTTCTACATCAGTGATGCCTTTTGTAATCATTCTGTGTTCTTAATATGATATCTTTTTTCACAGAATCCCAGAGTTTACACATTTTTCAGGATTTCATAGGGCACATCACTATTTTATGTCACTTGTAGTCAGGAATGGGATTTGGCTAAGACAAGAGGATAAAATTATTCAGTGCTTGACATATACCTTCTGTGGAAAGCTAATTTCCTATTTTAAAAGAAATTAAACTCCTGGAGTGACTGCAGATGTTGCTTTATGCTACTTCTAATCAAGGATATTTGTTAAAGACTAAAAATAACTTTAGGACAGATATTATTTGTCAAATATTTTATTTTTTTTATTAAAAAGGTTAATTTTCTTTCAGAAAGCTAACATCTCTGATCTCATCTCTGAAAAGACATTGCACTTTATTTACCAAAGCACTATCAGATTGTAGCCTCTTCTCATAACCAAGCTGAGTGACAAGCGAACTGGGTTACTGAGTGCCTAGATCAGAAAGTTCGCTACCAGGCTCCCAGGTTGCTGAAACCCTCCTTCAGGAAGGTTATTATTTTTATTGTACATGTAATCACAAAGAAAAGCAGCAAACAGGCCTGTGGAAATTTAGCTTGCAGACAGTTTCCAGATTCTTAATAGAAATGTGCTTCAAGAGCAGTTTAAAGCAGTATCTCATGAAAGGTTTCTGAAGAACCACTGAAAAATTTGAAGTATGCTTTTTGAAAGTTAAAGATATGAGATCATACTACTGGGGCAACAAGGGACAAGTATTTGAATTCAAATGTTTGAGTTCAAGTGGAGAAAAAGTAAATAACTGCAGAGAACTTGAAAAAAAATTATCTTTTAATTTTGACATAGACTGTTGTCCTGGTTTCAGCTGGGGTAGAGTTAATTTTCTTCCTAGTAGCTGGCATAGTGCTGTGTTTTGGGTTTAGGATGAGAATAATGTTGATAACACACTGATGTTTTAGTTGTTGCTAAGCAGTGCTTACACTGGTCAAGGACTTTTCAGCTTCCCAGGCTCTGCCCGGTGCACAAGAAGCTGGGAGGGGGCACAGCTGGGGGGGGCTGACCCAGACTGGCCAAAGGGCTATGCCGTACCTTATGACGTCATGCTCAGCATATAAACTGGGGGGAGTTGGCCAGGAGCAGGGGGACCGCTGCTCAGGAAGTGGCAGGGCATCAGTCAGTGGGTGGTGAGCAACTGCATTGTGCATTGCTTGCTTTGTATAGTAGTAGTATTAGTAGTAGTAGTCATTGTCCTATTTCACTTTATTTTATTTCAATTATTAAACTGTCTTTATCTCAACCCATGAGTTTTCTCACTTTTACTCTTCCGATTCTCTCCCCCATCCCACCAGGTGGGAGTGAGTGAGCGGCTGTGTGGTGCTTGGTTGCTGGCTGGTGTTAAACCACGACAGCTGTATTTACTATTGTCTCAGTGCCCAGTAAGGGAGAGAAAAAAGAGGAAAAATCTCCACCTTAGTTAAAATTTGTTTGTATATATAGCACAGAGCAGGTAGCAACAGTAGCTGTTGGCAATATATGTGCTTTCTGTTTTTTTGACAAAAGTTTATATAGGACCAATATGCTATAGAAAGTACAAAGTTTTCTGCCTTATGTGTTATTAAAGATCTTTCTAAAGGCAAGATCATATGGTAATAATATAGGAAGCAGAAGACAAATGCAACTTTGTTGTCAGATTTTTCTTTTGGCCGGCACATAAAATTATCATCTTGAGACCCATAAATATCATGTCAGACCAGTAAAGAAGAAAAGATCTGATATTCCCACAAGGTTGTGTTACAGCATTTTTACTGATTCAAGTTGATCTTTAAAATCAGAGCAGAATTAATGAACTTCTCCTTTTTGTTCGTTTTTTAAATTTTTTGAAGCTATGCAAATATACTGAACTATGTACATTTTCTATCTTTCTGTCTGGATCTTCCCTAAAATCTGAGCATAGCTTTCACAGTTTTAATTTTAGAGCTGGTGTTGTTACATGGTAAAAGTTAAATAGATGAATTTGCATATCACTTCCAGTTGCCTAATCAGCTGAAATTAACTCTGGAGCCTAAGAGGAACAGGAAATCCCATCATTATTTATTGTCACAATAGTAGAAATCAAATGTATTATTTTAGTGAGGATTCAGTTCTGAAACAAATTCCTATGGAGGTTAATGGTCTGATGCAAGAGTATTCTTCTGCAGTAATTTCAGTGGAATACCAACGGACATACATTCTATCCAACTTAAGTTAGTCCTATTTTATTCGTTGATGGTCAGGCCTACTAAATCTACTGTTTTTTTCACTCCATAGGTTTTCTTAGATTCAGTCGAATATTGTTGGAATGTGTCTGCCTCACATCTGTAGTCAGCAATGGCAGCATGAGATTTCTAAAATATTTCTGCCATTTCTAGGATGGAAAAGCTCAGTGCCAGAATACCCCCTTTTATTCTTTCTTTCTGAGAAATAGGTATCTTTTCACATTCCTAAGAAAGTGGCAGTGAGTACAGAGGAAGAGATTTTGTTAGGAGCTGAGTATTTTTCTGGCAACGGATAGTTTTGATGGTTTGAAGAGGCACTGATGCTTACCCAAATAAAAAGCTTTTGAAATCCTCCTCCGTTAGATTTAAGTTTAATTTTACTGTTTGTATATCCATTTATGCCTGCTTACTAAATGCTTGCAGTGGTGTGGCTGGCTTATTTGTATCCATAATAGCTTCTTTATGCTTCCATTTTCCAAAGTTAAAGATACATTTCTACTGAGAGTAATAAAACCAAAAAGCTGCTCAAGAGCTACTGTGTTTCCTCTGTTTTAGAAATAAAGGATAGCTGATTGATATATAGTCCCTAGTGAGCCTTTACACGCATCTCGGACTACAAGTTTAGCAGAATCTAACCTTTCTGTAGAGAGACATAAGTCTTGCTTCTTTAACTGCTGCTGGCAAGAAGGACATCCTCCATTATCATCGGTGTATTTTTGAAAAAAATTATTTGCCTTTATGGAGATGGTGTTGGTCATCCAAATCTTAGTAGGCTTTTGCGCTTTACTCTGTTTCTCTCCAGATTCAGTGAAGTATATAGTGAGCTCCCCAAATCAGCATGATTTCAGTGATTAAACACATATTTTACTAGGAGGATATAGCTAAGAATTACTGTCAACGATTTTCTCCAGATTTTTCTCAGCTTCAAACTTCATTAAAACACTAAGAACATCATGACAGTAGAATTTTATCTTAGACATCTAATTTAATCAAAATTTTTTTCTCACATACTTATTTAGAAGAAGTAGAGAACATGAAAATTGCAAGGTCAGGCTTGAAGACAGGAAATTGTACTTTGGATGCAACAGCAACTTACAAACTGTTTTAAGAAAAGGAGTTCATTACAAGGTGTCACTTCTGTGCTATTGTATATTGTAGTTGGGCTCATGTATATATATAAAATATGATTTAAGGTAAATTGCCTTTAAAAGATCAAATCAGAGTGTACTCTTTTCAGCTCTATACACTTGACTTAGTTGAGTTATTCTGAATGTTTTGCAGTTGCAGTGCAATCAAAATCAAAGCTTTCTAAATGAAACAGAACTGATAGATATTCCTGTATTTTAAACGACATTGCTTTCCATTTCCTTTATTTTCTTTTTATTTTCTTTGCCCTGGTGGTTAAATTTTTGTCCTCAATACAGTCTCATTAGTAAAATTGGTATGGGTAAAGTGCTAAAACATATGAGAAATTCTGAATAAAATATTGTCTTTTTCACCTAAGCAAATTTCCACACTCCATCCATGCTGCTTAGTTACCTGCTGGTTTTAGTTATTCAGGTATTACTTATGCAATATTATCATTATCATATCATCATTATCTATTTCTCTATCATCTGCTCACTTGTTCTCATTGCTTAAAGGCTATGTCTTGAAGAAAAGTAGCATAAACCAAAAGGGGAGTAGAAGGGAACAGACAAACACTGAGGTAGTCTATCTGTCTAGTTGGGGAAAGAAGGAAAACAAATGGTTCACATATTTACAAATCACATATTCTGTGATTTTCTCTGTATAGTAACAACCTTCCCAGAAATAAGCACATGTAGTAGCAGTTCCTTGTAAAAAGAAAATGTGGATTGCTACCCACCAAGATACTGTTCAGCCCAATCAAATACTATGAGGTCTAAGCTGTCACTTGAGAAGTCATGGAGCAATGTCCATATGTAAGTGGGATTAGAAAATGAGTTGCACATACATTTTCCCTCATGTTTGTAGCATCCATCATTAGCCATTCCTGGCAGCAGGTACCAGACTTTGAGCAGTCTTTTTTTACTTCTACAGTTTTCATAGGATTATACAATAATATCACCACATCCTTTACTACCTTACCATAGCATCATAGAATCGTCTAGGCTGGAAAAGACCTTTAAGATCATTGAGTCCAACCATTAACCTAGCACTGCCAAGTCCACCACTAGACCATGTCCCTAAGCACCACATCTACCTGTCTTTTAAATACCTCCAGGGATGGAGACTCAACCACTTCCCTGGGCAGCCTGACTACCCTTTCAGTGAAGAAATTTTTCCCAATATCCAACCTAAACTTGCCCTAGCGCAACTTGAGGCCGTTTCCTCTCGTCCTATAGCTTGTTATTTGGGAGAAGAGACCAATCCCCACCTTGCTACAACCTTCTTTCAGGTACTTGTAGAGAGCAATAAGGTCTCCCCTCAGCCTCCTCTTCTCCAGGCTAAACAACCCCAGCTCCCTCAGCCACTCCTCATATGACTTGTTGTCTCTAAGTTCTTGTCATTTCTGTCATGATAAAAGAGGTCTGCCATAATTTTGTTATATGGGTTCAATGTTCTGAAGCAGAATGACAAACCTGCATTTCTTAATAATTTAAAATTCTCTTTGTTGTTTTTACATCATGCAACAATTTCACGTCTCCTTGGAAGTGGGGATATGCATAGCATTAGACCTCAGGAAAAAGAAAACTGGGGGGTGAGGGGGTGTCAGTGAAAAAAAATATCTGCCTGCTTCAAAACTCTGTGTTCATTTTCTTGACTTATTAACTTAAAAACAACATAAGGATTTTTCCTGTGGTCCTCATTATTTGCGTTCTTGACGTAAAAGGAAGGAGTGGTTAGGACCCACTCTGTCCCAAGCAGGGACAACTTCTTTCAGTAGCAGCAGTACTACATGTTACTTGCCTCAAAGTTCTTTTGAAAGTACAGTATTGGAAGAAATTACAAATATTTCAAGATTTTTTAACCTAAATTTTAGACCATTTTTCCAGTATTCTCTTGAAAAAGCAAATTGTTCAAGAATACTTTCAATTAAAAAATGGAATGAGAAAATTAACCATTTTCTAATGTTTGAGATAGATAACAGTCAGCTTGTTTCTTCTGTTTCTGTAGGGTGTGCGGAGAAAGAAAGAGCAGTGGAGAGAAGGACAGCATGCAGCATTGTAGAAACAAACAAAAATCCCACGTTTCTTTGATTTCTTAGTTATATGTAAAATTAACAGAATGTGTAGTCGTTTCCTATCTGTAGCTACTAATGGTACTTTTAATGATCTTCTCCAGACAGCTGCCTTTTTCATGCTGCAACATTCATCTAGACCATGTCTGTATAAGCCACTGGCAGAATTTTTGTTCCATCTTATTTTTCAGTGCTCTTTCTTCTAATGCACTTGGAAGCTG
The DNA here is from genome assembly GCF_965183815.1 of Platalea leucorodia. Taxonomy (NCBI): domain Eukaryota; kingdom Metazoa; phylum Chordata; class Aves; order Pelecaniformes; family Threskiornithidae; genus Platalea; species Platalea leucorodia. The sequence continues at coordinate 86,235,116 of NC_138823.1, read as the reverse complement.
GAGTGAGCAGTCTGTGTAAATACACAAAATTTGTGTGGACAGTACTGAGAGGTTGTTGAAACAAATTCCATAAAGCATTTTAGAAATGTAAATATATAAGTTTAGAGATAACAATTTGTACATGCTAAGATACTATAAACAAACAGTTTAAGCTGAAAAATAGGTAATTGTTTACTTTCCTGTTTTCTGTAATAATAATTTGTGTCTGTTCTAAGCCTTATAAATGTTTGTTATTTATTTTTGACAGGGACTGTGAAATATCACTTGTGAATTTTGCTTTTATTTCCAACCTACTACTTTTTTTCATCTAGCAGTAGCAGCCTATTTTCAGCAAGATAGATGGATGCACTAGCCTATGTACATCAGCAGTAAACAAGGTACAGAATCACAGAAATAATTCCCAACTAATAGATGTTTTGTGGACTGCAAACATATGTTTTGTGAACATAGGGATTGGTGGTCCCTTGATATTTCTCAGGCATCTTTGTGGAGAATACTGAATGAGATACTACTGTGCTATATACTGTATTCACTTATCCAGTAGCTGATAAATCTTGCCACCTCCAAAAGCCTTAGGAGGAGAGGGTAATGAATTTCAGGGTGATGTAGAGGTATACCATGGAAGAAAAAGGAAGGGCACTCTCTTGTTCAGGCTGACTGATGCTAGAGCACAAACTGGATGTGAATAGACTAGAGGAAGCAGGAGCTCAGTTGAAATTGCTGTCCCTAGAAGAGAATGTCAGGATACCCACTGAGGCAACACTTCAGCCCGGTGTACATATGCTCAGGCTCAACAGGTTCTTACTAAATTGACTACCAGGAAAAAAACTTTCATTGGTTGGGAATTATGTGTCACCTTTCAGTGCCCCAGTACCTAATACTTAAATATGAAACATATCTAATCTTCTCTCAGAATAGCTTCTATCTTGATGAAAGGGTCTGTATTCACATTCCACACGTTAGCGTACTGAGATACGCAAATGAGAGGACTTGTTAAAAGTTGCAAGAAACTTGAAAAACAGCGTGTTGATTTTTGAGGTCATAATAATTGCATTCAGTTTTGTCAGTAGATATTAAAACACTTTAAATAGGTACATATGAAATCTATGCTGCTCTTTTTTAGCAGACTTGCAAACAAGTATGTGCTATGACTTTTTTAAGGAGATCTAGATAGTTAGTGATAAATCTGAGGGTTGATTCTCTGCCTCACTGTTCTGCTTCAGTGCTTTAATACTTATCTATAGTTTGTCTATAGAAAACATGTATTTCCTCAATTTTCTTTTTTCTCTCTGTTAGTTCCGTGTGATAATAGTGCTGCTACTGCTATGAAAACTAATTTGAGATCTGTGTGTATAAAATTGTTATTCAAGTGTGAAGTACTAGTATTAAACATATGATGGAGATGAGGGCTCTTAAGTACATAGTTACAATCTTAGCCTAGGCAGACTCATACTTTTAACAAGTGTAAAGAACTGCTGTTTATTTGGAAACAGTTAAGTTTATTGTGTTTCTTGAGAGAAAACTAGCTGTCAGTATCTTTGCTTGTATATATTATCTAGATAAGTATATAAAATCCATGGCAAGATCTTTTCAAGAGTTGCCTTAGAAATTAAAACAACAACAAAATGTAACATTGTTTTAAAGATAATGTCTATTCTTTAGAGAAGGTGTTGTATTGGGATTTACAAAGAGTTTCTGAGTTGTAGGAAAATAAATTTACCTCTCAGTGAAATAAATTCAGTGTCTTGTTAGAGATACAGTAAAATAAGAAATGACTAAAAATGGATGACATTAATATGTATGTATTTATAACTGCACTCCTGTGAAAAAGCTTGCAAGATTCTAAGGTTAGTGATAACAATTTACAGAGATGTACTTATTCCCAGAAGAAAACAATGATAACTTGCTAGAGCACAACAGTTTCCACGATACTATCAAAATACATAATGTAGAAAACTTACCATTTAGGAAGTGTAAGTGAATATGATACATTATTTAAAAGCAAATTTGTATAGATATTAAAAATTATTAACTATTTTATGAAATACTGCCTATGTACCTTAGGGCTGATTTCCATTCTGTGACAACTACACAATTCTCATCTGTGCTACTGACTTTGTTGGTATTTCTTAAAAACTACAACAGCCTTGAGGTCCCTCTCATGTTGATAATCCATTTGGTGCTGGTGATGCTAATTAAGTTCATACACAGGCAGTTTTGATGGATGGACTTTAGCTGACATCAATTTGACAGACATCATAACTGTATGATTTAGCTATATGATTGTGTCTGGCTTATTGCTTCCATGAATGTATCAAAACATGACTGTTTTACTGGAAAGTGAGATGAGTAGTTGTTTGTGTGTGTTGATGATGGTGGTAGGGAGCAAAACTGACTGAATTAGTAGACAGATGTTAAATGGAGATAAGCCTCAATAGATGGATTCAAGAAGAGTGTCCTGATGCTTTGTTTCATGTTTTCAGCAGTAGGCCAAGCAAAGTGGGACTCAGTGCTGGAATCACCAGCAAAGAAAACTATTCAACTGGTGAAATCTACCCTCTCTTTCTTACCAGTACTTATGTCATTGTCTAAAATACAAGAGAAAAAAAATCAACAAATCCACAGAACACATTCCAAGAAATGTTACAGATTGCAAAGCTGACAAAAACAGGTAAACAGATATTTTAAATTAAATAGTTTACAAATTAATTGTTGTGCAGGTTAGGTTTTGTGTCTTAAAGATTAATCTTCCAATGGGTAGATCGATAAAAAACCCTACAATTTGTGGACATATAGACATTACGGAAAGTAGGCAGTTTGGATTAGATGAAGGTAGTGACAGTGACATTGGCAAACTGAAAGCTTTGAAGAAGGATGTAATAAGAAATATGAGAAGTTCAAAATGCTTTGTGCAAACACTATTGCATCCTGTTTTGTCTCTCATTTCCTGTGTCACCGATGACTATTAAACAGTCAGTCATGCCTGGACTGTTATGTTCATAGTGTGCTGCTGTGCTGATTGCATCTGAGAGTTCTCTCTCATTTTTTATTTAAAATGCAAGTTCTTTGGAGAAGGGGCTGATTATGAATATAATAGCACGACAGAGAGAAGAATGGCATTGACCCTGCATAAAGACAGCACTCAGATTTGAAGGCGTTATATTTCTAATGATCCTCAGGATGTGCCTTACCAGCACTGAGCACAGCAGCCGTATTGTATCCAGTATTTAATTTTAGGAAATGGGAAATCTGTTGAATAGAGAAGAGAGTGGAGCAAAAAGAATGATCAGAATCTAGGAAGCAAAAAGTCCTGTGAAGAGCCATGGAAGGAATGGGGACTGTTAGAGGTGATATATCTGTATTTCATATCTGCATGATATGAAATATCATAGCAAAAAGGAAGAGAATAATCCACATTATGCTAAACCATAGTATATGTAGAGCAAAACCCAGAGGAGTTAAATTTCAACCAGACAGTTTTAAGTTAAACACCTGGAAAATCTTTCACGTGTAAACCTAGCTAAAATGAGGAGGGGGCTAGTTGAGAGACTCTGAATTCTCCATCCTCAGAGGTTTCTAGGGACAGATTAGACATCAGCTGGGAGTGACACCTCTGTCGCTGACTTTGCCTGCCATCTTAGGGAGGGACTTCAGATACTATCCAGGTCTACCTATGATAATGCTGGATCTCTGGTTGGTTTCTCTAGGTGTCACCATAACAATGTGTAATAATTACTCCAGTAAAAGGAGAAAAGTCTGATGGCTACATGGATAACTGATGAACAAGGTAGGGCACCACTTAAGAGGCAGGCAACCGTTTTATTAATATAATGTACTTGTCTAATTTTAAGTAGGTCTAACTGCAGAAGTTTCAGAAATTACACAAGTCATGACAGGTTGCTAGTAAGTGTACCAATAAAATTAAGCTTTCTCTTTGAATATTGTCTAGAATATGGTTGCCCAAACAAAAGGAAACTCTCAGGTAAAGACTGCTTGCCTGATTTTGTTTATACATTCATGGAAACATTTATTGATTTAGAAGGTTCACCAGTGAAATCTCAAATCTCTTTTACCTATGACACGCAGCACTCAGGCTTTTAATCCTACTTTAACACTGTAGATAAGTGAATTCTCCATAGAAATTCCTAAACCTTAATATCTACCACCTACAAGTCAGGTGAATAAGTATCTGCATAAAAAATTCAGTTATTGACATAAATGTGCTTCCATGAGGCTGCAAGGCTGAAAGACTCAGACTTTGTTTTGGCTAGAGTAGGAAATCTTTCTTTTAGATTCCAGAATGGGTATTTGTCCAGCCTGCATCTTCTTAACACAGATCTTTGAAGGATCCTAGGAGGACTCTGAGCATCTAGCCAGAGAAAGCAAGAGGCTTAAGTTATCTGGACAAATATTCAAACAATTTGCATGGGCTTTAGGGGCAGGATTCATTCATGTTTACTTCTACTGGCATGCAAGGACCTTTTCAAAAAGGAGGAATTCCAGTTCCTCTGGGTGCATTCTCCTCCATCCTACATATTGTGGACCCTTTTCAACTTTTCAAGTATTCTTTTATAAGTAAGTAGCTCTACCTCCACTTCAGAGTGAGGCTAAGAAACAAGCTGTTCATACTTCAGTTTTTTTTTTTTTAAAAACAAATGGAATTTTAAAACACATACATACTTCTTTATGACAGATAAATAGAGCAAAATTGGACACTAAAATTAGCAATTTAACTTTGTGGCTTTGTAAAGACTTATATGTTTCTGTGTAAATGATACTGGTCCATTTTTTTAGGATTTCTTTTGAACTTTCAATTGCCAAACTTTAAATAAAACTGTAAAACTAAAAAGAGATCATTTAAAGCAAACTTTTAAATGTTGCAGTGGTTTTGCAGATAGTATGAGCTTTATTATTGGTATTTTCCATTTTAAGGAAATACCTAGAATGAGTGAATTTTTTAAAGCGACCTCTATGTTATCATAAAAGGAAATGCAATAACAAAGTTTTCCTTGTCACCAGATAATAAGATCGACTACAATGAAAATGATACTTGCTGATGATCTCCTAGTTTAAAGTATGGAATAACATAAACTTTTCCTCAGTGACTACACTTCTAAAGTACAGTGACTTGAGGACACTTTCATGGCTTATTCACATGATGGACAGGAAAAGAAATTGTTTGATTTGTTGAGTCCCTAAGAGGTATTTGAATCTGTCATGACACTCACAGCTTTCTCCACACTGAAGATAGGACTCTATTAGTTGTCTTTCTGAAGAACACTGTAAGAGGAGAACATAGTGGCTTTGGTAATCTGTATAAACATCTCTTAGGGTATGTGGTTTTTTTGTGGTTAACTACCAGCATTTTCACATACAACACCATAACTGACTTTTTTGAGGAAGCTGGACTTTGATGAATAGCTCACATATTAGTTTTGAGCACACATTGTCTTCTTTATTTTAGTGTATGTATCTGTAAGGGATGAGAAAGAGCTACAGGACAGGACTGTGGCTGGACTGAGCAGGCTGACCAACTGTGGAGATCATTCCCCTATCACTGATGTTAGTCTTTCTTCTTGATGGGCTTGCTGTTCACTGGGAGAAGGTTTTGCATTTATCAGACTCCTTTAGCTATGTGATAGCTCCCAAGCTATTAACTCTGGGAGAACGGATGCCCTCTTTTCACGTCATCCTAGAAATTTGGGTGTACTTAAATGTAAAGTTGGCAAGTATCAGAGCTACATGCAGTGTGACTCCAATTGTAAAATAGCGTCTAGCACGGGCAAAGATAATCTCAGCTTGTCGTAGCTTAACCTAACACCTGTGGTTCTTTGACTTTCTGGCATGCTGGAAAGCCTACCCATCTCCTGCAACTGGACACCAATATAAGGTCTTTTCTGCAATACAGCCAGTCACGTGTGTGTATATGTGTGTGTGTGTATATATATATGCGTAGAATAATCAATCTGGCAATGGGTCTTGTGCTTCTGGACTTTATGATGTTGGTATGCTTCAGATATCCTGCATACTTTTTACTTCTCACAGCATGTATCCTGCATACTTACTGCTTTCTGCAGCATGTTCTCTGACTTGGTCTGAGCAGCACACATGAGCAGGCTGATACAGACTTTTCCGGGCTTCTCCAATAATAAAGTTTGGACCATGCAGATTTTTCTGCTGGAGGCACCTTGCTCAGAACTGGCATCACATTGAGGATACAACTTCCTGAGGGTTAGAGAACTCAAAACTGTCTTGCCGACACTACCAGAACAGCTCAGTACCCTGTACCCTCTTCCCCAAGTTACTTTTGGAAAAGAGGGCTACTGAAATTGAGCCTACGGGTCATATGAATTATCCTAATAGGCTGCAAATGGCCCGTGAGCCAGAAGCCAAACCTTTCTGAACTGTGTCTTTGCAATGCAGAAGGAGGTACTTATTTTCAGCTTTGGTCATGGAAAGATGAGTGGACTGAGAGGAAGGCCTCATCTACTGTGTGACAGCTGTTTTGTGTTTCACAGTGCAGTTAGCCCTGTTTCTTTATTTGACTAAACTTAGTGAAGTTGCTGCCTGCCACTTTAAAATCCGTGCATGTATCTGTAATTTATTTGCCTGTCTTTGTCAACTGAGTATTATGTATATATAGCACTGTGCTCTTATCAGCTAAATAGAGGAAACCTAAGTGTGTTTTTACTAGGCAGGCTATCTAATTTGCAAGTACAAACTTTAGGATATTGAGATGTTATTAAGATTGCATTGTCTAGGTAGAGGAGGTAGAGTTAAGGTTACATGGCTGATTTACCTCTGTGTTTGTATATTTTATCCATTTTTTTAAATTAAAAATTTAGTGTAAGTCCTTTTTCAATGTTTTATTTTACAGTAATCTATGTAGCATACTTTTTGTTTTTACATTAGAAAAACAGGCTCTCAGATTTAATGTATTTTACTGAAGTTCTTGCCTGCAAATAAACGCCAAGAAACAAACAAGAATGCACCATATTTACTTTGAGGGTCTAAGAGTAAAGTTATTTCTTCAAATGTAAAACATTCAACATCCTTGATGAAATGAAAAAGACTTATCCATTAAATAAATTTCAGCACTAGCCAGAAGAAAAATCTCTCTTCTCTAGGCATGTTTTTGTGACTGTGTATGCCACAATTTAAGTTGTTCTTTCTTGTTTGACTGTAGTTCAGACATGTTTTGTGGTCAGAAATATAGGAAGGCTGTGGGGAAAAAAAATGATGATGATATCTGGATGATAGATTGCAATGCAGTTTCTTTGCGTTTTTTTGTTTGGTTCTGTCATGTGCTATATCTACTAGATTGCAAGCACATCGTCCTCCCAGTCAGCTGATTGCAGTTTGACACATTTTAGTTTTCTCATTGAATGTTACCCAGCTTTAAAGAGTCCAGGTGGGGATATTTTGGTCAGTCAGAGCTTTTCTGAATGCAAAAAGAAAATGAGAGGTTATCTGGAGCTCCAAAAGCATAGGGTAGTTTTGAAGCAAGGGGTTAAAACTACTTTTCACAACTAATAAAATTTCAAATGCACACTGTGTGTTTTTGTGGGAGGGGGTTACAGAAAGGGAATCCTCAATACCAATTGGCTAGTCTCTATCAGCTGCAGTTGAGCTCAAGCTGCTGCTGAAGAGCAGTATTGATCTGAAGGGTAAATGTGTAGGGAACCACAGAGAGGGATTCAGTCGTTTCTGAGAAGGGAGCCAACCTCTTCCAGTAAGAAAGTGGTTTCTACCTGTCTTTCCTGCCTGCGAGACCCGTTGTGAATGAAGGGGAACACGGGAAAGGGCAGTTTGTTGCTACAGTGATTCAGAGAAAGAGGTGTTGCTGCTGCTGTGCATGCTGCTGCTGCTGCTGATCTTGCTGGTGCTGCTGCAGCTTCATGTAGCAGGTAAGGCTGCTTTTTCTGGGGAGGGGGAGGAGGAGAGATTGGGATTGCATCGCGGTGGCTGGGGCTGTGGCGTGGGGGCCCCCCGAAACACTGCACAAAAGGACGCTGGCTGCACGGAGGAGCTGCAGGGGCACACGTGAGAAACGTGGCCGTCTGGATTAGCAGGTTGTATTTCCTGCTCATCCCGGTTTGGAATCGCAAAACTTCAATAAGTTCTAAACAAAGTGTGCAAGTCCGCAGTGCCTAAAGGGAGAGGGGGCAGTGGAGAGAGGGGAAGGAGCTGCACCTTCCCCTTCCCCCTTTGCAGGCGTCCAGCCCTCCACCAGGTCGGGCAGTGGCTCTGAAATACATAGGTATGGGTGCAACTCATTTGGTTGTGATGGGTGGGAAGATCAGTGCTGATAAAAAGGAAAATACGTCGTGCCGAATTGGGGACTTGTTTCAGCTGAGAGGGAAAATAAATAAGCGATGGTGTGAAGCTTGTGGGACTGAGAATGTATTTGCCATATTTTTATGGGGTTTTTTGTTTTGTTTTGGTTTTTTTTTTAAGCACTTAGTCTTTGTGTGTGAGGGAAGGCAGGAATATGGGGGGGGGGGGGATTTTTGCAGCATTGACCTTTAAAGTGATAAGGTTCAATTAAAAGAAAGAAGGTAAGGATTGCAAATTCGACTTGAAGCAACTTTGAAAACACCTGAGCAGCCTCCTCCCTTTAAAAAAAAAAAAAAAAAAGGCACTGCAGAAATAATTTAATGGTGAGAAATAAAATTTAGCCCTGATATCCAAGATTTTCAAATGCAAGCCGTGATTTATTGTAATGTTTCAAATTGTTCTTCTACAAATTAGTCATGTGATAAGCAGTAGAACACACATAATCTTTATACAAACATTTTAATGGTGAGTTTAGCCCTGAATTATAAATCATGCTGCAAGTGTGCCTATAACAGAGATGTGTGAAGGTACTTATCCTGATAAATATTTCACGTAATTTTATAGTGTGAATGGCTTTGTGGCTTTGGTATTTCAATTCTAGATATTTAGTCTGGATTAAGAAAGATGCATGTTTCTTGTATTTTAAATATTCCTTTCAAAGCACACTGGTGGTGATGGACTTTGTGTTAATTTCTGTGTGTACTGAGCAATGGTTAATAGTCTTTTTTTCTGTATCTGCAAATATCTATACAGAGCTAAATAGGAAGGCAAGCTATTTTCTTGCTGGATAGCATCAACGAACAGTTGAGGTAATTGGTAATTTTTTCCCTATTTTCAAGTTCAAATATAAATCACAAAAAGCCTAACAATTCAGGAATACTAAGTAGGTCTTATGATAATGTACCTTTTGCTGTGTATGTGATTGCATTTCAGATACAAAACAAATCGGGATTAAAATGTTTTCATGAAACCATGCTTTTAGGAAATTCACAAATTGGTCAGGAGGTCTTTATTTCAGTCCTCTGAACATCTTGTGAGACCTTTCATTGATCACAGTGTGTTTTTAAGATGTTTCCAGGCTTCTTACAAAATATTTCCGCAGATCTGAAAGCCAGATGGTTACATTGCAGAAGTCATAAGCAGTTAATTGCTGAACTGATTTGAGTGCTCCAGAACATATCAGCACGCAGACCAAAGGCTTCCATCTCGGCTGATCAAACTCGTTACCTGATGTTGCTCTTTGCTGAGATTGGGGTGCCTGTTAGAGATGGGAGGGAAAAGAGATTCTCTTTTTGGGAAGCAAGAAACAAAAGGCTTTAGTTTGAAGAGACTTCTTGAAAAAGTTATTTATTTGCCTTTCTCAAATGTATCACATATATGACATTTTTCCTCAAGTTTACTTTATTTGGACTAATTTGCTGCCCCCTTCACCCTCCCTCCCCCCCCCCCCCAACTGTTCTGAATGTCAGGTCTATGGTATTTGTTTACCTACTGTGTTGAATGGTATACCAGAGAGAGAGAATATGATCTGCCACAATTTCCTTTCTATTCACAATACGTAGACAGAATTCCCTCAAAATTTTTGATACTTTGTATTTTTTTTTTTTTCAAATATATAAGAAGAAATACTATTTCAGTTGCAGTAACGTACAATATAGAACAGAAAACAGAATGGTAAAAATAAATGTTACGTTTGTCTTGCTATATGCAGTTTCTCATTTTGTATCCATCAGTTGGAGTTTTGTTCTTCTGAAGAAAAAGATGACTAGTAATCAGTATTCAGAAGGAAAGCAAATGCTTATTTTGCTTTCTTTCAACCTTAAATAACCCATTAGTTCAATAGTAGTGCTTGAGATGATTTAAAAATTTTATAGGCTAGCAAATTCCTAAATTGCTTTTCCTTAAGTAATTTTTAGGCTGACAGCTTTTTTAGTATTCAAATTATTTTAAATACTTTCCTGCATAAGAATTTTTAGAAATTGTTGACACCTGTGTAATATGAAAATCGCATGATGTTTCTGTCTTTATTGCTTTTATCTGGATACTACTATCACACTTTCTTAAAGCTATGGTTATAAATGCTTTATAAAAGGTTAAGTAGTTGTGTTTAAGTAAGTATTTAAATGGCTATCACAGAATTAGAGAAGTGGGCAAGTTACATATAACTGTGCAAAGCATCAATATCATTTTTTTCAAATATTCTTGTAATCATCCAGAGCTTAGGTAAACTCTCTTTAACATGCTCCTAGGATCTATTAGTCCCATATTAACCTCTCTAAACTATTCAGACATGCACATACAGTGTAAAATGTTACAGTAAAACAGAGACAATAAAGTCAGGGTAAAAACTTGCACTGTCTTCATGTAACGAAGCACACAGGTAAGGGGGTGGGTACACAGACTCGTACCTGCTGTACATACAGCCACAGAAGTACGTGCAGCCATCTCATTGGTAGAGTGGAGCTTTTCTTACCATGCGCCTTACTGTAAGACTGATCCAATACTCATAGTTTCCAATGCATTAACTGACTCCTAAAATATGAAAACAAAGATTATTTGGAACACACTTTTCTCATTAGGCATAACTGATCATAAATATCAATTTCTTGAGGAGGGTATACAAAAAGAATTTCTGCACATACATAATTCTGAAGATGACAGTGTCTGCCCAGGGGAACATCATACCTTTTGCTCTTGAATATATTGCTTATGGTTATTTTTATGCTTTTAAAGATCATTAGGTAGCGCACGTGATCTTTATATTTGTATTCTTATTTTCTAGATATAATATAATTATCTGAAGCTGTTACAACAAAGAAACAGAATATATTTTATGTTTGGATATATTTACTTTAAAAGCTGTATTTTGGTCATGCATTCTGCTTCTGATTCTAACAATATATTTAAGTTTTTATATAACAATATTCAAAGTTTGATAAAACTTTTGCCTTTGTTGCTTACACTTTAATACCACACACCATAGTTAATAGTATAGATGTGAGTATAGTATGAAATAATTTTGTGACGTCAACTTGCATTTTGATTAAGTTACCACAGTTGTCCAATTCACAGTCATCAAGTTCTGAAAAATAATGACTTATATGTATTTCTATTAAGCAATTCTATTTCCTTCTTTTAGGAATACCAAACTGTTTTCTGAATATTTTTCATAATATTGACAAACAGTGATATATGTGTGTGTATGTACTGAACTACAAACTATAAATAGAGGAGCAAAGATAAACAAATTGTTGAATAACTGCAGCAGAAGTGTCATCATCTTGTGAAAATCTAGAAAGGAAACACGGTCAGTTAAATTATAGTGTAAATACATACAGAAAAATATTTCTACAAGATCTAAATTATGTTGTTATAAGCAATAAAATATACAGATATTTTTTCAGCATGCTGCTGAGTAAAATGGCCACATTTTAATCTCATTTCCATGTTGTCATTCATTTCTGACAGCTGATATGTTTGAACCTGTAAATTAGAGAATGTTAATAAAGAGAGGCAGGTGAGAAACACAGAACAAGAAAAAAATAGTGCCGATTCCATAATGTCTTTGATTTTTCTTAATTTAACTATGGCTTTCCTATTCATGTGTTAAGAGAATAAACTGTAATATCTCTGCATTTATCTGCTCCACTTCAAATCATATATATTTACGTGCAGCATCAGTGTATTGGTTGGTTTCCAGGCTATTCATTTGCAAAGCACTTTGAGGGATCTTGAATGTGAAAATTGTTATATGAAGCCAAATACTATTCTGCTTTTAAATGACTCATAAAAATGCCTCCAGTTAAAGCATTTCTATGTATACACAAGTTTGGGTGTGTTTATACATACCCTTTAAACGCAGACATTTTTATGAGACTTTTTAAAAGGTGAACAGATTTTGAGTTTATATAGCACTTACCGATTTTAAGGTATCACAAAGGAATGAATTATGGTGCATGGTGGCAACAGACTTAATAGACAAATGTTACTAAGAAGGGATGTTGTCTGAAGTGTTATGTGTTATAACACTGTGTTATGAAAAATACCATGTGATTTTTTGCTTTTTCTTAGGCAACTGACTATTCATTAAAGGGACTGGAATATAACATCTTATATGAAAGATGGCCCCTCTTTTTTTCCACTTTCAATTTCACTTTCCTAAAAGTCTTTGATGGGGAGGGAGCGCTAGGCTCTGCTGTGGTACATTAATTTGTCTCAGTGTATTCACTCCTACTGGCCTACAGTTAGGAGCTCTATGATATTTATAAGTGGTTGTGTCATAGTAGTGGAAGTAATGTTGGGGTGTATTTTCACATGTCCATTATTTTGTACTGTGATACTATCAGATCCAACCGAGTAAACCTGACAGCAGATTTCTTAAAGTAAAAACTAGGGTTAAGGAGTACAGATTCTGTCATCCCTCCTTACTACAAGTTGCTGTTCGGAGACCTCAGTTTAAGAAAGACGGTTAAGTCTGTCTCTGTATAGGATGCCACTTAGGAGTCTGCCTAATATTAAGAGATGATTTCCATATAGGCCAGCATGGTTTTAAGACGCTCTCTGCTAAAGAAAGTACTCTTTTTCCCTGGGGTGTACTACAAGATGTTAATAATCTCATTACTGAAGCACCTACATTTTTATTGAATAAAACAAGAGTATAACATACTGTCTTGGACACTTTGTTTTATTGGATCCTCTTTCCTAATTTCGTTGTTCTTTATTGTTTTACCTTGACTGATTTGTTTTCTTTAATCTGGTGAAAGTTGTTGTGAGGCACTCTGAAACTGCTGCTTTGCTAAACACCAGAAGGGGGTTACATTTCCCTGGCAGATCGAGTGAACTTTGTCATAGCTTGTGTCGTGGTTTAACCCCAGCCAGCAACTAAGCACCACGCAGCCGCTCGCTCACTCCCCACCAGTGGGATGGGGGAGAGAATCAGAAGGGTAAAAGGGAGAAAACTCGTGGGTTGAGATAAGAACAGTTTAATAATCGAAGTAAAATAAATTAGAACAGTTAAATAGGCAAAGCAAAAACCGTGCACGCAAACAAAACAGAACAAGGAATTCATTCACTACTTCCCATCGTCAGGCAGGTGTTCAGCCATCCCCAGGAAAGCAGGGCTCCATCACGCGTAATGGTTACTTGGGAGGACAAACGCCATCATGCCCAATGTCCCCCCCCTTCCTCCTTCTTCCCCCAGTTTATATACTGAGCATGACGTCATATGGTATGGAATAGCCCTTTGGCCAGTCTGGGCCAGCCCTCCCCCTGGCTGTGCCCCCTCCCAGCTTCTTGTGCCCCCGGCAGAGCAGGGGAAGCTAAGAAGTCCTTGACCAGTGTGAGCGCCACTTAGCACCTATTTAGAGACAGCTTAGCACTACTTAGCAAGAACCAAAGCATCAGTGTATCATCATCGACATTGTTCTCATCCTAAACCCAAAACACAGCCCCATACCGGCTACCAAGAAGAAAATTAACTCTATCCCAGCTGAAACCAGGACAGCTTGGTATAGCTATATACTTTTTTGAAATCTGGTAACAAATGTTTTGCTTCATTATTTGCTTTGCATTATGTTTCTTATCTGCTTTGTCTTAGTACATAGATTCTTATTATCTACAGCAAAATTTAGTTATAAACTGAATTTTGAGATGCCCTGACCGCAGCTTCAAACTAGATGCTCCTGTTGCACTTACTGTCTTTTAGTTCCCATTGTCACTTACCAAATGACAGATTTTCTCCAAACAAGAGTGAGAGGTGGCAGACTATGCAATGCCTTCACCCACAGAAGTAGTCTGTTTTTCAGTTCTGTTTTATATGTTATGTCTTATAAACCACTGAAAACTTTGACAACAGCATGAAATACGATGGGACTTGTGTGGAATTGGAGATGCACCTTGAAAATGACTTCAGCTAAAGGAAAACGCTTCAAAATAACAAAATGAGTCTCACGGAGAATGTGTTAATGATCTGATGGATTCAACTGCATATTAAAAAATAATGATGGTAGAGAAATGATAGTACTGAAATCCATTCTTGGTTTAAAATACTTAGCTAGAAACAGAGAAATTAAACCTAGCTAAAGTTAAATGAAACCTCTTTGCTTCAACTTTCCTGGCATTGATGGAAATAACCTTGGTTCTGGTCTTTGTCAGAGAAATAAAGCTGTACGATTCACTGAAGAAAGGGCTCAATGAACAGGCGTGACAGGCTTGATTCATCAGCATCTTTCATGTTACATTCCAGGAGTAATTATTTATTCCTGTAGCAATTGGCTTTAGTTTTGGTTGATCCTAGCCTATTTGGTAACACAGAGCAGGAATAAAGCTGGCTTAACCTTGGTTGGAGACTCAGTTGCAAAGATAGTACTGTTCTGTTATTGGCAAATAGCAGGCACTTGGCCAGGCAGAGATTATGGCTACCATGTTGCTGCCCTGCTCATTAAATACCTGCTGGTAAAGCTCCTTTTGGGAGCTGCAGTTAGTAGGATTTAGGGAAGCCATGAAAATGCACTGTGGATTTCCTTGGAAAAGGACCAACAGCCAGCAGAATGCCCTAGGTCTAATCCTCTTTCTTCAGGTGGCAGACTGTCGGAACGGATTCTCCTATGAAATTTTTGCTGTCTGATGTCTGCACTTGGTTGGGCTAGTATAGGAAAATGAGGAATTAATTAAGCACTAATTAATAGTAACATGTAAACTTAATGAAGATTCACCTAAAGTGTAAGGCATGGCCTTTGGTGATTTGTTTCATACCAGTCTTACCACCTGTCCGTCCCTTTTCTTAATTTATAAGCTATATTTTAGGTCACAGACTTGACCTTCCGATCATGTATTTTCTGTCTCTAACAACTCATAAATTATGATTAGGTACCCTGCTTCAGGCGTAAAGATGTGTGTTTGGCTCACTGTCGGAAGAATAATTTTCACGCACAAGCATACAGATGAATGAGAAAGCAAGTCTGTGAGCGCATCTAAAGAAGGCCACTCTGTGACTCAAAAGCACATACTGTTTCAAGCACTTCATTTAATACGTATGTTTATGGAAAGGGATATTTCACTCCAGTGCATAAGACCTACAACAGCCACCTAAACTAGGCAGAAAGAAATAGGTAGGAGAGTGTCTATATTTTTCCAATAGCTGTTTCTGGAAGGTATGTCAAGGATCTTTCTGTGTTAAAAGACAGACACATTTGACCACATACCACTTAATGAGGATGCATTTTACCATGTGAAACTTCAAAAGTCTTTCAGATTGTGTCTTTGTGTCCTGAAACTTAGGTTTTTACTTATTGAAGTAGTTGAACTCTGCTAACACAGGAAAACTAGGTACACTCATCAGCCACAAAGTTAATCAAAGGCTGTTCTTGACTGCACATACAGACGGATTTCTGGTCTATGTAAATGGATGTATATAAACAGGAGTGAGGTCTATAGAAAATGTATCATATAAAAAATTGCTATTCATTCTCTATTTTTTATGATAGCATGGCATCTGTTCTCAGTGATAGGAGCAGAGCTAATTCTATCCATTTGAAAACTAGTATCAGTAACAGAGAGAACAAACAAACAAAATTTTGTTAATGTTGGATTCTGAGAACTCATCCAGATAGTCCAGGAGACAAGAATGAACTTTTCATGTCAATGTCACTATTATTTCTACAGTTTCTACTCAAAAGAAGAACAAATTATCAGTGTCATTTGCTTGGCTGTGACAGAGAGAACGTGATCAAAGAATAGATTGCAGCTTTTTTGTCCTGTATTTCTAAGTTTTGTCATAAGCAATTTCTATATGCTCTTCTCTAGTGTATCAGTTGCCCCCTTACACTGAGAAAATGCATTTTTATTCAATTACTAGATCAAATAGAAATCAGGAGGAAGGACTCATCAGTGGCCTGCATACAATCCTAACTATTTTTAAGGGTAAACAACTTCTACCTATGAAAGTTGGTATGCTATTTAAATTTTATAGAAAATCATATCAGATCATCAGGTAGGTTCCGGAAATACAAGTATAAGACAGACTTCAATATTAGAGAAGCATCTGATACAGTAGTTTACTCATGTGTCTAACACTCAGCAAAAGCTGTATATGCTTCATGGGGACTTCGTTATTATGCGCAGGAAAGGTATTTCACTGGATTTGGTTCCCAAGGCTGTAGAGTGTACTGAGTTGTTTAAACATGAATATGAATGTCCATCTTGAAGCAGTGACTGGAGAAAAAAAAAAAAAAATGACTACCCTTATACTCAAGCTCTTGTCAGTAAAAGCAGTATGCCGTAGTGAATTTCAGTCCAACAGGTAAAAGTCTCAGAGGGTCTTGAAGAAGTATGAAGGAGATGATTATATAATTTGGGTATATCATCAAAAGCGAAGTATGCCCCAAAAAAGACATTAGCAAAATAGCATGTATAGTAATATTTAGTAACTTATTCTGGTACACCTTTAGAAACGTAATCAAAGTTATTCTGTGTAGATGCCCTGGAATTCACAAAAAGTGCAAGACAGACTCCCTTAAAACATCTTAAGTATACTCAGAGCAGCTATATAACAGTCACAGGGGAAGTAGTCATAGATATTTTTTAATTTTTCAAGGTGAAGGTGAAGAAAGTGTAAGTAAATCATCTGTCCTTCCTAGAAGCAAATAAAAGTGCTTTCAGGTGTTAGGATTGCAGATTGCTCCACTATTTAGCAAGTTCTGTTGCATATGCTCCTCCCAAATGACCCATGCACTTCCTGGAGAAGATGTCTTCTCTCAGCTGCTAAGCCCATTACTACCTTTGTCACGCAAAACTGGTTTGCTAGCGTATAATAATTTGCTTAACAGACTCATTTATTTACTCCCCTTTTTGCAAAGAATTGCTATAAGCTTTATATCTGTAAAGATAAAAAGAATTATTTTTTTTTTTTAGCAAAGAAATAAATAATTCTTGATTTAAACTTTATTTCAGGAAAATTTAGGAGGAAAATAATTCCTTCTTCATTTATGTTTCAGCAGTCTCAAAGGATGGTGTCCATAATTCCTTGTTGCATTCACAATTAAATAAAGCTGCTAGGATACAGTAAAAGGCGGGGGGAGGAAGAATCTTTGAAAGTTTTGTTTTAACTGGTTCTGAAGCTCAGTGCTGTTATCTAAACTGGACAGTGAAGAACTGGTATTAACACCTGGACTTATGTCTATGCAAAATCCAGAGTTCCTAAAGTAGCAATTCAATGGCTTAGTGTTGAAAACCTCCTAAGTGAAATTCTGAAGCTCTTTTCATGTAATGCCGATTCATATTAACTGGAAGTGCATTAATTTTCACACAGTCCTGAAGTCTTAACTCCTTGCCCTATATAAGTTTGTGAGGAATAAAACATTTTGAAGTTAGTGATTATTTTCTTCCTTCTTTAAGACAAAACTTAAATTGAGACACATATAACAATACCTTTCTATATGTACATATATAAGTATGTTTCAATGGAATGTTCTAAAATTATCTTTGTCTAAATCTTAGATTTTTCCCTTCTTTCCTACCTACCCTTTAAGAGCATACTTACAATCTTGGTTATACTCAGGCTGTATGTTCTAATAGAATATAAGTCTTTGGAGCATTAACAAATCTCTCAGCTTTTAAATAGACTGTGACCTATTCATTTACAGGGCTACTTCAATAAAGCAATAGCTCACTTAGGTTAATGATGGATCATGGTGTGCTTCGATTTGCAGTGTGCAGACTTGCCCATTATCCCCTAATGTTTGTATGGGTCATGTTATCACATCCAAATAATGATTCATGCCACCCCTTGTTCCTGGAGATGCTGCAGTGATTACAGGAAAGCTCGGCATACTAGTGCACAAAGCCTTTAGGGTTCTGTTGGCTGCTGTTGAATTATTATTTTTGGCTAGAGTATGATAAAGCAGGAAAGGCTCAGGTTTCTCTGTGGCTGTGACACCTTCCTCTTGTGACTCAGTTGGCCATCTGGCTGAGCAGACGGGCTGGACATTAGTAGAAATCAGATCTGCCTCTCTCTGTCTTTTGCTACTTGCTTTTTTCTTTTTTTGGTGAGGAAAGTTAGCTGACCCTGACCTGCTGTGAGAGATTATTTGCAAGTCGAGTGCCTTGTGATCTTTTTTTTTTCCTCTCAGCTTGAGTATCTAACATGAGGATGGAGCAATTTCCAACAGGAAGAAAACATATCAATACTTTTGTACTGACTGTAGATATCACACAGGAGAGACTCGGGCTGGTAGCACATTGAAAAGGGAAAAAAAGTATATGTTTTCTAGTTGTGAATACACTGCAAGTACCAACATAATAATTTCTTTTTCCAGTGCTGTCACACTGTCATTTACTCTGAAGGATTGTCCTCACTTAGGCACAGCAATTCAAAACATTCTAAGTGATAGGATAAGAAGTGAAATTTTGAATGTGCTTGTAAATCCTTGTAAAATGCTCTTAAGGTTTTTTTTTACTTCTCATTTTTGGGGATGATCTGGGTTTTCTTGCCTACCCCTGCATTTATACTCAGTGACCATCAGGCTGCTCACTGGTCCAGCTGCTAACAAACACTGAATCTTGTTAAATGCTTCCAATAAAACTGTCATAAACCTCACTAGCACTAAACCTTCCAAAACATAAAACACTTCTAGTTAATATATACTACAGCTAAAACATGAATGGGCAGGGGAATAGTTTCCTTATATTTTCTTATACGAATGGTCAGGGGAATAGTTTCCTTATATTTTCTTATACAAATATATAAGACCTAGGAAAATAGGAAAAATTAACTTTGTTTGCTACCAACTGCACATACAACCTAGATAAAGAAGAAATTGCTGTAAGAAATAATGCTGTTCTTCAAGTGAATTAGTTTTGTTATTGCTGAATTTAAAGATTCTCCAACAGCTTTTGTCACTAGGGAGAGAGAATAGTTGTACATGGTTCAAGAACACTTTTCTAAGGAAAGCCACTGGTCGTGAAAAACCCAAATGGGAAGCACCTGTTCACATTGTTTTTTCCACTTTCTCTGCTTCTAGACAATGACAAATACAACCACAGTTAACAGTGTCAAGTAGCAATGAAATACTTTAAAATACATTTTCTTTAACCCTTTCTACTTCTTTTCTCACCCACCTACACATAAAAACCACATTTCCTAAATTGTTCAAGTACTATAGAGGGGATTGCTTGCTTAAATCAGACATTAGAAATAGAACTGTATGTGATTAAAATAATATTGTTGTGTTGATGTGCTGGGCATAGAATAAGGGAAAAAGATGGGCACTTCCAATCAATGAGTAAAGTAATTTCATTACCTTACAATAGATTTGGCTTTCATTATATAACATTTTTATTCTGCTCTAAAAGCATTATACAAGGACCTCCCCAGAAATAGTGCCAAGGATCTCAAAACTGTAAGCAGATTTCAAATCTAAATTAGATTTCCCAGCTGCTTAGTGGTATATATTCACAGTGAAATAGTGAAAAATGGCTTTTGAAATGTTTACTACATTAAAAGTCTGAAAAGTTTTGCATATTTTAATTTGCTGAGAGTTGCAGCAAATTTAGGACTCATAAGTCCCTTGTGATAGTTGCTTGAAGCATTAATAGAAAGAGGTTTTCTTCTTTTCCCTTGCCTTGCCTTAACAGTATAATGATTTTTGAGGATCGATATTATATTCCCGTGTTTGGAAGCTTAAAGTCATACAATCTTATTTCTCTCAAGTGTTTTTCCTCCTTAGGCATATAGGGCTTACTGAAATTTGAAAGGATACTCAAACTCACCATTTGCAAAGACCAAAATCCAAGGTCTTGGATTCCTCCTTCCCAGCTCCCATTTCTAGTGATAAATATATAAAAAATTTCTGGTGTTCTGATCATATCTAAGAAACATTCAGAATTGCTTCATATTCTGAATACAATGACCCATCTTTCAAACTTTGCAGACTAATACCAGGGAACATGTGAACTATGGGCATTTTTTGCAAGCAAGGCAAAGATTGTCATTCAAACCGTAACCATAGTTGTAACTATTACTTAGTAATTTTGCAACAGAGTAATTTTTGTAATGAAACATAAAGGCTTAACATTTCAAGATTTCAAAGTTTGTGTTAATGCTAATAATTGTAGATTAAGTTGTCTGCCAGGTATAATGCAAAAGTATGGGATTTTTCCATTTTGTTTTTATTTTTATCTTTATCTTCAATATGTAAATATAATGCGGCATATCTGTATCATTATGTCCTTATTTTCGTTGCATTGAAAACAGTGCAGTGAAAACGATGGCCTGAAAGAAATATTTGGTTCTATTGTTATTTTTCATATAGATGAGTGGCATACATTCCCAGAAAGAAGAAATTGTAAATGTCACCATGACAAAATATCTACATAGGAATTTGTGGACTATTTTATTTATTTGCTATGTGAAAATATATGATGAGAATTCATACGTAAGTCATTATTCTTTTTATCAACTTTGAGAGGATAGATTAGGGTTCTTGTTCATGTCTTGATATTTTAAATGGAAATAAAAGATCCTCAGAGGAATTTAGGGGCATAAATTCCTTCTGTTGCATTCTAATTCTCAAGTAGGATCTAAGTGCTCAGATTTCCTCAGGATTTAAGTTAAACCCTTATATAGAGGCTGAACCTGGATAAGAAGTAATGCAAAGCAAGAAATGATGTTTTTTGTGTCAAATGCAAAGCTTTTTCTTTGGACGCTATCAAATATCTCTTGCCTATGTCTTACCTAAATACCTGTAGACATGTAAACTTACCTCTGTGATGAGTGTTAAGAAGCTCATTAGATCTACTGTAAGACAGAACACCTGACAGAAAAAAAAAAAAAAAAAAATCTTCCTCTCACAGCTTCTCCTGCAGTTTGCTTTATAGCATGTACTTTTTCCTCTATGAAGAAAACACTTTTCAAACTTCTGTGAACTTAGTTTAGAATTATAACATGGGGCTTTATTGTCCAATTGATTTCAAAGTACAAGGGCAATGTTTATTTCTGCCTCAGATATAATTTAGCAATTCCAAGAAAAACTTGGTACCATGGTATCTTAGTAAAGAAAATGGATAAGAGAGAAAAAAATGGCCTTGTTTCAGTAACAGTAGTGGTTTTCTGATGACTGCTGTCACTGTATCATTTCACTTCAATTTACTTATTTATTTATGTAAAATGGGAGGCTAGCCAGCATCTAATGCTGTAGGTAATATAAATTAATTTATGTGGATCAGCTTATTTTTGACACTAGGCAGCTAGTCCTGATGCCCTGTGCATCCATGTGTACGTGACAATTTCTACATTTGAAACTTTTATTGTTATTTTTTGTCCCCCTGTTAAGTTACCCAACTGCAGCAATAACTGTTGGCATGATGAGATACTTATTAAAAAAAGAAAAATTAAAAAAAAATAATAAAAATTAAATAATAAAGTTTGGAAGTTTGAATGTTACCTACTAATACTAAGTAAATGTACAGATGTGATTGTCAGCCTTTCATAGATGGGGAACTGAAAAGAGAGGTGCTGTGGATTACTGAGAATGGGTCGGTTTTGTCAGCCTCGGGATGAGCTGTAGAAGCCCTGGTCAGAACCTTCCTGATGGAAATATTTTTCTAGTGAGAATTTGATTTTCAGCTGAAGAAAACATCAGAATTTGCTTTCATGAAAGGAAATTTAAAATAAATAAATAAATAGTTGAAATAGAATATTCCCCAGACAAATGCACGAAAATAGAAAGCATTTAAGTCAGAAAGATTGCATGATATTGAAGTTGTTGTTGCCTCATGTGCTCCTTCTCACTGAAAGACAGAAACACTGTTTGCATTTCCCCCCACATAACGCTTCATGACCTTGACAGCCTCATTCACTAAGGAAAGTGTTGGTCTGTGTAACAGCATGGGGAATACAGTAAATAGGAGCAGATAGAAGTCCCACTAAAACAAGAGGAAGACTCTATAAATCTTGAACTCCCCCTGTTGTATGACATCAAGGAAATATTCCAACTGAGCATTTTGGCTAAAATTCTATTTTGTATTTTGGCCCTTTTTTCTTTTATTTCTAATATCATCCTTATATTTTTGAACATTCCTAAACTGTTTTATTTACTACTTCCTAACTCCACATTTTGTGCATAAGATTTAAGCCCCCCAAAGTATGTTTTATCTGTTACTTGTGAACTTAATAATGTGGAAAGCTGTGTTTATCCATCTTCTTTATAGAGGTTTTCACCTCTAATTTATTCAGCACTCAGTTTATTCTATCACTTCTTCACTCCAGATCAAGACTTAGAGAAGGACAAATGACACCGCAGACTAAATTGTAGAAGCTTAAGAGCTTGGGAGAATTATTAGGCCTTAGTTGTTGTCTGACAACCTAAATAATTATCTTAACATCAAGCTCTGACCCTCTTCTACACTTAGTGGAAGCACTGCACGCTGTTCCGGCATTCTTGTAACAGCTACAGCTGATTATTTTCCATCTTTCCTTGAGGACATTTATCAGATAGATAGCTTAATGTTGGTACCTTATGATTTCTTGACAGCTGGCCATAAAACCTGATAAATGCTCCTGCCAACAAAGCCACACATGGGTTCCAAAAAAAGTTTGCAAATTCTAATAATGTAGATTATTTGATTGATGCACAGTATGCAATTTAATTACAAAAATAAATGAGGAAGAGGAAATTTGTCACTTCCCCATTCATTATTCCTTAATTAGACTACAACTAATCAGGGTTTCTGATTGGCTAAAATAACCTCAGATATAATTTACTGCACTGCTGTTAGTCGGATAAAAAGGAAAGCATGAATTATCTCTCACTGCCAAAACAGCACAAAAGAACAAGGAAACAAGATGAACCTTAAAATATTGTAAACATTACTCTGTCTACAATCTGTCAGATTAGTAATTTATTACAAGAAATGAAATGCTTCTCTTGTGAAATGACAGAGTACATTTTTTCAATATGCAATATTTATGTATATTCTATTTCTGAGTACCAGAGTAGATCAATACTGCACCTGAGACCAATGCATTTATTTTGGTTTTGGCTTGTGTAAATGTATTCTGCATACTTTGCTTAACATCAAAACACGTCAAATGGGCCAAATGGATGGTGATAATAACACAGCTCTGAGGCTGTTATAGCTTCATTGCCGAGTCTAAATGTGGAGTACAAAATTTAATTTAGGTGGTTTTTTTTTTCCTAAGTCAATTATATTTTACCAGTCTGGTTATGCTGTGATGTCTTTTGTGTGCTTCTACTACCTGCATTGCTGGTCTATGTTTTAATGCATGCATATTAGGGGAGGAAGACAGGACAGAGAGAGAAAGTAAACTTTCCTTGTTATGTACTCATACATGATATTTTCTTGCAAGGGTGACATCAAGTTTACTTGTATCCCTATGATACATTAATGCACATATGAAAAGAGTATATTTATTTGTTTATGGGAATCTGATAACTATGCAGGCAAACAGGACAGGTGCGTGTGGTGGAGGGGGTGGAAAATTCTGATTAGTCAAAGTTAGCTCTTTTGAGGTACTGTCATTGCTTCAAGACATTTTGTATGGCCAGGATAAAGGAAAAGAGAGATAGGAAGAAAGATGTCAAAGCAGAAGTTATCACAGTGGTTAAGGAATACTGCTGGGATGTAAGAAAATAAAGTTTAAATCCCTATTTGCCTTGTCTACAACCCAGCTCTCATTTTAAGTAAGTGAATAAATAGCTTCACCTCCATACTGTTATAGCCTGAGTCTCTCCGAGGAAGTTAGTTAAATTTTTATAAAAAATTAAAATATCGCTGGTAGAGACAGGAATTCTAAATGACTCAGTAGCACAGTGGGCAGAATACTTACCTACGCTTTCAGAGGCAAGTTAGGTTTTTGTTCTGAATTGGGCTAAGCAGGGACTCTTAACCTTGGTCTCCCTAAATCTTGGATGAGTTACCTTCCACAGTATTAGCTGGTCTAAAATTTATCTTCAGACTCTTTACAGATGATTCAGTAGTGTCTGTGAGGAGTGGGAACACTTAAAGTGTGAAACAGTGTGATGGGCACAAGGTACATTTTAACCACCTCTTCATGCAACTTTTTTTTTTTTTTTTTTTTTTTTTTTTTAAGTTCTTATCTAGGGGATATGTTTTGGCTGCATTTATTTCCTCCTTATTAGTGTAGACCCAAAATGGTTCAAGAAAAAAGGCAGATGGTGAGAAGCAGGTATCTATGAAGAAAGATCTGTAATCTTGAATCTGTCTCACAGTGCAAAAACTCTTGAGGTTATGGCTAAAAATAAGTAATTCATTGAAAAGTTCTTATCTCCTTGTAATACAGCTGCACACAAGAGCAGCTTATGCACCTTGCTGAGGGCTCAAGCAACAAGCCGCAGAGTCATTTTTATTTCCTTTGATTCTATGGCTCGTAATTAAGCAGGTGCAATGTGTAAGACTGAGTCATGTACAGCCACCTTTGGTTCTCAATGCTTCAAATAGTGCATAAAAAATGACCAATTCATTCACAACCAATGATCTATCATCTGCAAGGAATCACTGGAAATGGCAGAAAACTGTGTACTTTCCTCTGTTTATTTCTGCAGTAAGATTGTTTCCTATGTTCTTTTCTAGGCAGAGCTTGTCCATGATGTGCAGGGCATCTTTTGTATGTGCATATGCATTTGTGTGGTCCCAGCATCCTGATAGTGTCCTTATTATCCCTTCTGTTTTCTTCTAAGCTTTTGATTATTTTTTTTAATTGCGCTTTTTCTTTCTTTTGCATATTTTTTTTTTTTCTTCTAATAATTTCTACCTCTTTTGGTCTTCCTGTATCTTCCCTTCTCTCATTCAAAAGGGGTAATGTAGCTCAGTAATGCTACCGTGTTAGATTTAGAGCCTTCTGCTTCATTCCAAGAAAGCTGGGTCACATCTGCAGCAAGCAATAGTTCTCAAATGCATCAGATACAGAGAAAGAAGCCTCAGGCTTTATGTAGCACAAAAAGAGCTGGAATATTTTTGTAGTGATCTGCATTTGCATCATATTTGTAACTTAGTAGTCTCTGCTATTTGATTGCACCTCTGTTTTTACCTCTCTACTTTGTAGAAATACATAGTGCACCATGGAATTGAGGATGTGAAGATGCATCCAATATCTCTGCATCTTTGTCTGTAAATACAAGAAAATCTCCATATAGTATGGTCTGATCTATGAGAAAATTATGTAAAGGAGCAAGGTGGAAATTCCTAGATATATGTAATCAACATAACTGGATTTCTGCAACGGTCCTGATTGGATTTTATTGTGCAAAGCTGAATCTTAGTTCAGATGACTATTAAAGCATTACATATTATGATGTCTCCTTGACTACATAAGCAATACTTCACTAAGAAATTTTTTGTTGTTGTTGTTGTAGAGGCACTTGAATAATTAAGCAACCAGAACAGGTGAAATAAGACAGCCTGTGATCTAGACTCTTCATATGGTTTTTAAAAGGTACGGAATTATTTTTATTACATTACTTCAGGCACCTCCTGTCTGACCTTGGCAAGACTTGCAACAAGGGCTTTTACAAAATGTTTTTAAGGAAAACTCATGTGTTTGAAATTTCCACACGGATTGAGACATCTCGGCAATCTTTAAAAAATGTGTGATATGTTATTTATTGAAGTATTTAACTTATTTCTGTCAAACATACAGGCTCTGAATTTACTCTGTTTGATGGTAACTTTTGAATGCTCTCCAGGTGCTGCTCTGTCTCATGACAAACTAAAACAATAGCTTTGCAAGTGATGCCATCTGCCTGCGTCCTTTGAAATATGTTAACTGAAACCCAGTAGCCTTGGAAAAGGATTAACTCTTCCAGTGCCGACAATACTAGTTGCGATTGTACCCCTAATACTGTGAAAACCCTGGCTGTAACTGGGGCTACAGAGCCACACAGGATCTCCTGTGTCATGTTACTGAGGCTGTGACTGTCACAGCAAGTGGATTCCAAGGAGGTTTGTGGCCTTCTCAGCCAGGTTAATCTGGACCAAATAGTGCGTATCTAACAAATGGTTCCAGTAGGTTGACCATTTAATTGTTTCTTAGTTTAGGGAGGCTTTGTATAGGTGAACTAATAAGTGCTGTTCCCCGTATTGCTAAATGGGATGGGGCAAGGAGGCTTTAAATAGGGAAGATGGAGAAGGAGAATCTAGTTTTGAACACTTGGCTATATGAATGGAGGCTGCGCAGAAGTAAGTTGGCAAGTTTAAAATTGCTAATCGAATGTTCCTGCAGGCACTTCCATGAAAGTTTCTCCCTAAGGAAAACTATCCTCACTCTATTTTTCCCCAGATCCCAGTTTTCTGAATGTGGCTTGATCATTATATGGAATATGTTTGTATTTTGACCGGTGTAATATTTCATTTGCTTATATGGATACAACCTGTGGACAGTACCTTCAAATGTAAGGCATTATTCAGTTAGAGAAAGAAAGAGAATGCTTTTATTGGTGATATCTTAAAAAAAGCTGGAAAATATTTTCCAAAATATATTTGACTCTATATTGAATTAGATGAAATGTGTAAAACTGCATCTAGTAGTTCCATCTGGCATAATTACTCTTAACATAAGTACTCTTACTATTTTTCCATATGCTGAAAATTAGATTTTGTCCAGTTTCAGTTTAATCGGAAGACTGCAGCTGATTAACTTCCTTGTGTCTCTGAGCTCTTCCATAATGGAGTCCCTGTGACACCAAACAAAAAATATCCAGTTGAGCCAGCTGCCACTTACCATGTCTTCCTATACACAGGGTTATTCTGAAAATGCTACTTCATAGCCTGAGGCAGAAGCTCGAGACATGTAACCAGTTAGGGATAATAAAGCTGCAGGGCAGGGTGATGGGGCCATATAGATGTGCATAGTGTCACAGAAAGTAGGTCCTCCATGTTCTTTATGTGGCTTGATTTTATTTAAAATCTTAAAATCTACACAATGCAGGGAGAAGT
Organism: Platalea leucorodia; assembly: GCF_965183815.1. Lineage (NCBI taxonomy): Eukaryota > Metazoa > Chordata > Aves > Pelecaniformes > Threskiornithidae > Platalea > Platalea leucorodia. The sequence continues at coordinate 86,207,810 of NC_138823.1, read as the reverse complement.
AAAGAGGAAAGCAATACAGACAAGATGTCATGAATGTGGATGGATCAAGATGATATTACTTACAGAGTATATATAATATAAAGCTAAAAGGATAGAAACCCATAGCATTGATAACATTAGCAAATGGCTTGCTTACTGGGGATTATATGTTATGTGATATATATATGTTTCCTAGATCATGTTCTTTCTGACAATTGGTGTAGTCAGCAGAATCCTAAATCAGGATTCGCTACATCTGTGTACCTGCAGGTGAGAGCCTATGTGGAACCTAGGAAGGAGGAATGTTGTCTCAGAGGACTCTTTCATTACTTTTCATTAATAGAGAATTATCCTGCCCTAAGTAGAGCAAGCAGATAAGTCTATTTTATTATTTCCCGTTCCATAGTCTGTGCTTCTGGAAATACAGCAAATTTATTGTTTCAAGATGTCTTGTTTCTGACTCTTTGCCCATTATTTTAGCTGCTTTATGGATGCCCTAACTTAAAGTATGGTCTATAGTGTGTTTTATATGATTATTTGTTCATGTCCAAATATCCAGTGTCCCTTAAATTATATTTTGCTTAATTTGCTGCCTTACGTAAGATGGAAATGACAAAGATCACAGGCCTTGTCTACAGATGTGTTAGATTAGTCCTTTTATCTAATTCCCTGTGCATCTCTGCACAGGTGAAAACTATTAATGCCACCTAGATAGGAGATCCAAGAGAAGACTACAGACTTATGTGAGGAGAAAGAAGAGGTGCCACATAGGTGTCACAGTGTCCCAAAAGCTAAAGAATGTGTTAATAGTAAATTGGACATGTGGAGAAGTAGCCTCAAACAATTCCCCCTTTCTAGTTCCCCAAATAATTTCCCTGTTAGCCTAAGCTTTTAATGCAACTTCAGTTCAGCCCACTGTCTCTGAACAGTAAAAAAATGCATCACAATCTTTCAGATACCTCCATGGCATCTCTATCTGGTCTTGATAAATTGAAAGAGCGTTGTTTTTGTCCTCTGAGACCCAAATATTGTGTTGCTCTAAGTATGCTTTCAGAAGTTAATGTCTTCCACCACCTCTAGGGAGACCTAACTTAGTGACTTCTTCAAAGTTTTGAGAACGTGGTGTCCTATGAAGCAAAAGATTTGGTTTGGAAATAAGTTTGGTGTATGAAAAGGAAATATAATGTGCTCTCTGCAGTACAAAACTAACCATCCAGTAATCTTTTTACTGTTGAAATAACTGAGACTAATGATTTTAAGAATTTAAGCAACAGTAATATGCTGGCTCTCAATTACAAACTCTATGTAATTTTTATGCCTTTACCTCCTTCTCTAATGAATTCAAATTCCCACCATGAAATCAGTGTTGTTCCTTAAAAAGCTATGCTTGGATTCCTTAGAAAATGAGATTTATGCATCCATTTTGTCTTTGTGTATCCGTCTATGTATTTCCCTATTATGTTTAAGATTATCTAGCACCTTCAATATGATTTAAACAGAGCAGTAGAAATTTAAAAAAAAAAAAAAATTCTTACAATGGGGAAAAAAAAATTATTTAGAGGCAGCATGCAGTCCAGTCACTGGGCCTTCCAACAGCTAGGAGCTTGTTCTTTTTGGCTTGTCCAAAAGCTGAGAGCAGCCAGCTGACTGCTCAGTTTACACTGAGTCTGAGGCAACCACAGTTCAAGCTGTTTCCTGCTTGTCTGGGTACGAGGCCAAGCAAAAGTGTGTTAGGTCACAGGGAAGGCTCAAAAAAGTGATGGGAATATGCCACAGTGGTTGTTAGGTACTAGAAAGGGAACTCATAAATCAGTCACAATGCCAAATCCATTGAGCATCAAACTTTTGCAAATTCCCAAATTCAAGAAAAAACACAGAAGAGGTACTGTGATATTTCCATATACCTTTCTGTATCTATAATTATCTTAGTTATTTCCACCTTCTCTTGGTTACTAGAGCATTTAATTCACACAAAAACACTTTTTCCATACTAACATACTTCTGTTTTCATTTTACATTGACTTAATTCATTACATGTTGAATTTAATTACATCTTCCTAACTCCTAAAAAAGCATTAACCATTTTTTCTGTAAGGAATACACTTAAGGTCACCTTCCTTAATCCATCCTACTTGACTTGTTCATTTTATAGGTGACAGAGTCACCCCCTGTGCAACAGAATAAGGCTTTTATAGATAATTCAGTGTGTGTTGCCATGCAAATGTGCAGGTAGCTGAAATAACTTTCTTAGTATGCTTTTTATTAGCAGCAGGCAAACTGAAATTCTATCTTTGGTACTTGTTATCATATTTGGTATAATATCCTTCTTCTATGGGGGGCCAAGTGCTGGGAAAAAGAGAGGTAGCAATGAAACAGAGCAGATGGTATTGCAACTAGAGAGTAACTGGGAGGGTGCTTCTGCAGGCATAATATCTCAGTTAGCAAATACTGTACCACAGCTATACTCAAAACAGTATTTGACTGTGTGCCCCTTAAAGCTCTACACCTGGAAGGGCAGTAGTGGAATAAGGACAGGCAGAGATGATAATGAACCAACAGCGAAAGTGTAACTTCTGCAAAAGTTCCTGTTCCCTTAGCTCACGTGGGATTGTGAGCCTCAGTGAGCAGAATAAATGGAAAATGGAGAAAATTGTCAGTATTTTGTTATTGTTCTCAATCTTTAATTTGTGTTCAAACCATCCTAATGGTTAAATTATCTTGCTAGGTTTTTTTAGCTGCAGCGTTGACTATTTGGATTTTAATTGTCAGTTATTACGGAACTTGTTATAAGGAGGACTAAGATGCATTTTACTGCTCTGAACAGTAACCTCTGCACACATTCACTCAGTACATTTGTGCAATATTGTATCTGGTAAAAATGACCAGTTTCAGCAAGAAATAACAGTAAAACAATTAGAATAAAAACATTTTAAGGCAATTTACCACACAATTATTAAGAATTCCTCCCATTTCTGGAGCAATGCTTTCTAAAAATGATCAGGTCAGAAAGCAAACCACATAAAAGAAAGTGATAGCTGCTGTTCATGTACCGGGCATAAATATATTAGATAAAATCCTTTTCTTACACTGTTTAATTAGCTACTACACATCTTCACAAACAGATTAAATTTGTTGTATGGATTTACATGTCTAAGATTGTCTTTTTCACCCATTTAGGAGTGCTTAAAATGCAGTTAATTTGCAGGGTAAATATCCAGTTGTTTGTCTGGCTCTGAGATGATGATATGTGCTTACCCTGTTATTTAGCATTTCAGAGTTTAGTATTTATGGATTGCTAAGCTAAAGTAATAGAACTGGTACTCAATTTTCCATAGAGCTACTATGTACTTTATACTGTTACTTGGGAAGAGAAAAATTAAAATATATCTGGCACTGCACTGGGCAGATAAATGTGACCACTGCTCTGTAGTATTACAAAATCAGAAAAAAATATTTATCCCTAAAAGCCCTTTTTTTTTTTAGCATTACGTGTTATTTTTAAATCCATTCGATCACCTTACTTGAATTTCAGTTACCTTGAAATAACTGCTGCTAAATGACCACTTAAGCTTGGCTTTATTAGAAGTCATGGCTTTGAAAGCTTTTGGATGACTGAAAATACAGAGTTTGATTCTGTGTTTATTTGCATTAGTTTTTCAGTACTGTCACCTGATGGTCTTGAGAAAGTAAGGTTTCAATTTTGGGCAGTGCAAATGACAACAAAACCAATTTGAGGCCATGCTTATTTTGAATATGATTGGTTTAAAAAATGAAAAATAAAAATCTTCATCAGACAAATATATGGGGATGTGTTTTACTGTGCTTTTATATTGCAGTTTCCTGCATAAGGAATTATCTCTCTTGTTATTGTAGGTCATCCACTAGCCCTACAGTAAAGCCCATAATAAATAAGTGAATCCACAAAGCAGGGAAACTTTCTTGGAAGAGGGCATATAAAGTTTTTTGAGCTCAGTTTAAATCTGTCTTTCCTACAGAGATTACAAAGGCAAGATACATTGTCTGTGTACACTTTCATTAAGATCTTAAAACACCCGAATGTTCCTGCCTGTCAGAGTTACACATCTTGCTTCCCTAGGTTCTCTTTAGAAAGATACTGAAGAAAAGGGATAATTACTGTACTAAATTGTCTAAAACAGTTGGCATACAATTTGTCATATGGCAATACAAGTCACTACATTCACTGATACTCGCACACCCATCACTAAGATGCGTAAGAATTTAAAGTGGCAGATAGTATATGGTATGTCCACTGATCAATCTTAGTCTGCTGGGCTTTGGCTTATTAAATGTGTAACATCGTTGGAATCAGCAGTGAAACTGCTACTGGTTTTGTATCCACATCTCTGAATTGCACTTTTTTCTGTGTTCACTTTGCTCATTTGTGACACCCAAACTCAGAGATGAATATTAGTATATCTCTCTATTAATAGAAATGTTAATTGTTCAGTAGTATTTTCAATTTCTTATGTTTTCTCCTTTCGACCTATTCTGTAGAACTTTCTACAGCTTTTTCTTTAACATAAGCGACCTCTTCCCTCCTTTCCCAAAGATCTCTATCTGTTTCTCCACCACACATAGCAGCGCTTCCTGATTTTTGGTGTGGTGTATATTGTTCAAGATGTATTCATATATAGGACAGGGACCAAGTGACCTGGGAGACCTCGGGGAAAGAGAAACTAAGGAGGGCTTATCCAGTAATGAGTAAGAAAATAAGAAAGGAAAGCAGAACAAATTGTTTCCTCAACTGAAGAAATTATTAAAGACTGTTTGGGGGCAACTGCACTAAGTTTTCACTGTCACAGATTCTTGGCAGTAGCTGTCCTAGTTTCAAGCAGCATGAAGTGTCTGAATTTATAGCCGGTGTGAAATTATGCTCTGGTATCAGCAAACAAAAATGAGTTCAGATCATTCCTAAGTGCTTCAGAATCTAGAGCTCTGAAAAAGATGTTTAAGTACCTAATTTTAGGCAGTCTGATTTGAAACTGGACCTGTTATTTGTATATGTTTTGAAGACCAACAGACAGGTTATCACACCACTTTAAATCTCCAACATTTCAGACAGTTTCACAGTGCTAGAAGGTATGATATTTGAAAAGCACTGTACTGTGTAAGAAAAGCATTCATTCTTATTTCAATGAAAGCTGCAATAAATTTGATAGAAGTAAACAGATTTGAAATGTAATAAACTGACAGTTCACTAGTTATAGCTGAAATATCTGACCGTGAGCAGTCTAAATTACAAAACAGACACAATTTTTCAGCGTCAGAGAATGTACTTCGGTTTTAGCTGAAGGGCAACTAAAGGGTTCTCTTTCCTCCTCAGACCAAACTGTATTATTTTCTGATACAGTAAGGAAGAGCATAAAAGTCAGTACTAATTTAATTTTCAGGTAAACAGCAATAATGCTATTGAATGTTACTGTTACATTAAAAATTAATAAAAATTAATAATAATTATCTCTTCCTTCAAGAGCAGCAACAGTAAAAATGGGTGTTTTCAGCTTTAATAAGTATGCCAATGTTGAGGCTACTGCATCAAGAAGGAATTCAGAGCATTTTGGGAAACAGAGGAGAACTTAGAGTGTACAGTAGTTCACACAGCTTAATCATATTGCAAATGTTTGAAGAATTCATGCAACATACAAGAATTTCAATCAAAGACATCTTTTTTCTTTTATAGTAAAGATAAATTCAGCTTTAAATTTTAAAAATATAGCAAACTATTTATAGTTTGTCAAAATTAAAATTTTGCCCCAGAAATGTATTTTGAAATTGTTTCAAATGGATCAAGTTGACAGGGTTTTTTTATAACTTTAAGTAAAAGATTATATATAGCACCTTTGACAGCTGGGAGTGAGAGTACACACACACTCACTCACACACACACACACACACACACACTCTCTCACACACACACACACTCTCTCTCTCTCTCTCTCACACACACACACACTCTCTCTCACACTCTCTCTTATGCTTTGTTAGAAAGGATAGTGATATCAAATGTGAAGTGGGTCTGCTCAAATAAATAATCTCGCTCACTGATCTGGTCTGCTCTAGCCAAAGCCTTGTTAACTGTGCTAAGTTCTTGCACTTGGAGTTATTCAAGACAAAAGGGTACACTTTGGCAGTGAATTGTCCCAAAGACTTTGCTGTAACTCCACAATGAATTGCAAAGTTGAGGTCGATGTAATATTAAAACTCTTTAGCAGGATGGTGTTTGCCTTATGTAGTAACTCTCCAATCACATATATAAATATTGGTTTAAAAGGAGTCATCTTATTAAGAAAAAGCAATGACATTTAAAAAGAATCCTATAAATGTCAAGGCAGAGGCAGTCTCGGGAAAACATTAATCTCCTGTTAACTGTTACAATCACAAATAAAATAAAATTATTAGAATGGAAAGTAATTAAAATGAGCTGATTTCTTTTATGGATGTTTAAAGTGTAAATAGTATCAGAACTTTTGGCAGAGTGGTTGAACTGAGAAGGTATTTTTTCTTCAGAACAATATAATGGCATGGCCAAAATCCTTTTCCTATGTGCTTAAGAAGCTCTTCTGTTCTGTACTTGCATAACAGAAACTTTCTTTTGGCAGAAAATGCTTGCAATAAGAGCATATGGCTAGTCAGAAAATGCTGGTTTGGTTTGGTTTTTTTTTTTTTTTTTTTTTTGTTTTGTTTCCCAAAACTATTATATTTCAACAAGGAGTTCCCCAGGAAGCATTGTCAGCTGTAGGATAGCCTATGAGTGTCACAGTACAGGCTCTGTGTGGATGTCTGTGGATAAACAGGAACCAAAATGTTCACCTCTGATATACAAGTCCCAGGCTGAAATCTCAGTTCCAGTTGACAGAGAAGGGATTTCCATTTGCATCAGTCTTCTGAAATAGGACACTTGCAAGGGAGAATCATAAACATCAGAAAACAGAGAGTATTTCTTTACAAGAGGTAGTATTTAATTATTTTTAAAAGGTGGAAGAACATAAAATATTAAACCAGGCGTTTACTTTCAAACCCTGTGGTCATGGGCCTTATAGTATATAAAATAAACAGATTAAATCATCTAGTTGAATAAGGTTGACATTCACCTGTGTCTTCTGTGGCCCAGGTGAGTATTCTAACCACAGTGTGCTTAGCCATACAGGGACAAAGCAACACCCGTGCCAACAGGAAACATTGAATTATATTGTTGGGAGAAGGCAAGGATGACTATAGAACATACTGCCGGTTATCTGTGTTGAGCAATGAAAAGAAACAAGTGTCTGAGTTATACATGGCCAGACCTGTTTGTATATCCTTTGTGGTTCTGAAGCAACATCTTTTGAATAAAAGTTCCTCGATCCAATGTTTTTATCCTTCTTTGCTAACATTTTCAAAAGATTTATTTAATTCCAAAATTATTCTAAAATCTCACAATTCCCATGAAGCATCTTGTCTTTTGATCAGTTGTACTCGATAGTTTCTATTTCTCTCCTCGAAGTATTGATCTGGAACCGTTGTTTCAGATTCAAATTATTTTTTCGTATTAAAAAAAATCCTCTCCTTTTTGTTTTTAAAAAAAGATGTTAAAATTGCTTTTTGTCTGATCTAACTTGTCAGTGGGTTGCAGACCTGCACCAAATCCCTTTCAAGTCAATGAGGTGTCTAACTGCTTAGAGATGTAGATATGACATATTAGGACATAAATTAGTAATGCTGAAGAAAACTTACCCAGATATCTAAGTACATGTGTTAATACACTATGTTGACATATCCAAATAAAAACCCTTCATAAGTGAATAAAGGCAATAAGTGAGGCAAGACAATTTAACCTAAAAAGAAATTTTCAGTACTTACTATATGTACAATCTTATTCATCTGATAGAACTTGTTGAATTACTGCATTGCCAATAAAGCTACATTCAGCTTTAATTTTTTACTCTGTGTGTTATTCATGGGACAGTTCTGAATTCTACAACTGTATTAACTGTCTAACATACTTGTGAGAATAGAAGCACCTGCTGAGTACTTGGACGAAACCCAGTGTTTGTCATTTGGTTGATCTGTTGAAGATTCAGTCAGTTTTTTCACTTTTGCTATTTACTGCTTGGAATGTCTGATGGCTGCGTAAGTCAGGTGACAGTGTTTCAACTTCCTGATTAGTGAATTGAAGTTTTTTTAGAAAAATGAATAACGAACAATAAATTCTTTAGTTTCTATGTGTATGTACTCATTACTCTGAGGTTTTTGGTATGAACTGCTGTCAGTCCTTATGAATTTCATATATGATCCTTTGTGGATAAAAGTATAGAGAAAGGAAAACAAATCCTATACTGACCTGTGGAGCAGTTTTTTTAAGCAGGAATTTTCCAACTGCTTTTCTTTTGTGGCAGAAAAAAATCTTAAGGTTTTGTAATAGCAAAACCTCACATCTGACTCAGGGAAGGCCTGATGCACAAATTGTTGAAGGGTGGGAGGTGGGAGGATACTCTTGGGAAAAATCACTAGATGTTTGCCATGTTCTTCCACTCTTCCCCCAGGCACACTTTGTTGATCACTGGAGGAGATAGGATACTGATGTAAGCAGATATTTCATTTGACCCGACTATGTTCTCCAAAGTAACTACTCCCCCCAATTTCCCAGCCCTCCTATAATATGGGAACTGCTGACCTATATTACTCCAACCACCCATCCTCTGTACACACGTCAGCCTGTCAGTGACCTTCTTCAAAACTTTTAACACTTGCAAGTTTTCATGAGATTAATTTAAAAATTCTTCATGAATGAGATGTGCTATAAAATCACAAGAACCTGGAGAATCAGAACTGGGAGTACCCAGACCTTTTGGAAGAAAGTATGAAAAAAATTAAAATTGACCTATATCTTCTTACAAAAACAGAGTCACTTGTGAATTAGAAATATTTAATGGAAAAAATTATAATTAAAACATCTGTGCCTTCTGGTTGCAGGTAAAATTTTGATTTGCTATTCAGTTTCTCTTACTGTAATTGGTATCAGTCTCACTGACAGTATTTTGACTTGAATGAAAGCAGAAAACTCTGAAAACTTCTTGGCAGCTTGTTCCTCAAGCCTTGTAAACTAATTTCTCCTCCAGTAAATATTTTGGCAATGATAATACTTTGAGGCTTTATGTTCAACCAGTCCAAATCAACACGCCCATCCTATATGTACTGATAATAGCTGATAGTTATAGTTGGAGGTTGAAGATATATGCATTTCACAGAGATTCTCCCAGGAAAACAAACTGTTGCATGTTTATCAGGATTACTACAAGAAGGATTTGGAAGTATTTTACCTTGTTAGGTTTGCTGCTTCTCTGTGTTCATCGTTATATTGACTATTTCTTCACTATGCAACATCATAAATTAACCAAAATCATTTGTTTGAAGTAGGTTTGTTAAGTTCTTTTATTTTGGAATAATACATCAGAAATTTTACTGTTGCTACTGATGACCTGGTTAAACAGAATTGGAAAGCACTGAAATGTTTCAATGTTAATGAAGTTCAGAGTATGTGATTTGTAATAAAAGATTAATTATCAATTTTTGTCCAGCTACTCAGATATATGCGCTGATAATGCCAGCAGAATAAGTTGACTGTACTCCTAATTCATCCTTAGATATGCATTGTGCAATGTAAGTTTATGCCTTTTCAAATGCTGCAAATCTGTCCTACTGAAATAAAAATAATGTTGGCAAAACTAAGCGCAGCCACTAAAGGAAAGAAAAATGTAGAAGAACGGAAAGGAAATACTATAAAACTCCTTTTTTTTCTAATTAGAGTAAGGACATTTTGACTTTTAAAACCCAATAAAGACATTTTTAAAGTTAGGATTAACTTGTGCATGATTGTCTCAATAGGTCTCATTGGCAATACAACAAAAAATAAGTTAAACTTTCAAATATTTATTACTTTAATTTTGTTTGGTTCCTTGCTTACAAATGTATGTGCCTTTGCTCTCTCCCTTCCTTCTAATGACATCTGGATCATAGGTATTCCACAGATCATGGTTGAGGTACAGTGCCCTGTAATAGGGTTATAGGACTATTTTGAGCTAGAAAAAGAAACCATTAGTAAGATATACATTTTTAGTTCTAGCCGCACATGAAGTATGTGTGTCCTGTTACAGAAAGACCTGAAACCTGGACGAAAGAAGCATTTGTTCTGTGGTCTTAATATTCACTGTATTTTCTTAGTCTAGTAGCATTTTTTTAGATTTTGACATTTACTTGGGGGACTACACGTTATGAAATTATACTGCAACTTGTATGGTCTTAGAATCATAGAATCGTTTAGGTTGGAAAAGACCTTTAAGATCATTGAGTCCAACCATTAACCTAGCACTGCCAAGTCCACCACTAGACCATGCCCCTAAGCACCACATCCACACGTCTTTTGAATACCTCCAGGGATAAGGACTCAACCACTTCCCTGGGCAGCCTGTTCCAATGCCTGACTACCCTTTCAGTGAAGAAGTTTTTCCTAATATCCAACCTAAACCTGCCTTGATGCAACTTGAGGCCATTTCCTCTCATCCTATCACTTGTTATTCGGGAGAAGAGACTGACCCCCACCTTGCTACAACCTCCTTTCAAGTAGTTGTAGAGAGCAATAAGGTCTCCCCTCAGCCTCCTGTTTTCTAGACTAAACAACCCCAGCTCCCTCAGCCGCTCATCCTATGACCTGTCCTCTAGACCCTTCACCAGCTTCGTTCCCTTTCTCTGGACATACTCCAGCACCTCGAAGTCCTTCTTGTAGTGAGGGACCCCAAAGTGAACAGAGTATTCAAGGTGCGGCCTCACCAGTGCCAAGTACAAGGGGACAATCACTTTCCTAGTCCTGCTGGCCACACTATTTCTGATGCAAGCCAGGATGCTATTGGCCTTCTTGGCCACCTGGGCACTCTGCTGGCTCATGTTCAGATGGCTGTCAACCAACACCCCCAGGTCCTTTTCTGCCAGGCAGCTCTCCAGCCACTCTTCCCCAAGCCTGTAGCATTGCATGGGGTTGTGACCCAAGTGCAGTGACTTTTTCATGCGAAGTGCAACAAATGTAGATTATACTGAAAATGTAGATGTCATAAATGAAAGTTTTTCTGCCACTGGGTTGAACTCAAGATCAACAAATATCTTTATAGACATCTAGGCAGGGAAAAAGTGGGAGAAACAGTAACTTTTTTCATTATCTTTTTTGACATTAAAATGAAAACATAATCTAATGAGGTCCCCTTAATACTAGATTACACACTGAACATTTATAATAGTCTCAAAAGAAATTATACATAATGTGAACTTTCCAACCGTTAAAGGACCAAAAAAGTAGTATATGCTGAATTATTCACTTAAAACTATATCATTGGCAGCACTGCTAGAAAGTAACGTTTTGTATATGTCTGCTGATATATCCATAAACAAAACTGTTTCCAATTGACTACATGAAGAAATATCAAAGATGTCTGACGTCTGATATAATAAAATATTATACCTTAAACAAGGTCTGTTAGGAAGGGATTTCTTTATAGCACAGTAAAGTGGATCTAATTTACTCTTGATGAACAAGAGGAGATAAGCCCCATTTTACCCTTGTTTTCAAAGATAATAAACAGCATAACTTCCTCCAAGACAAAGATCTGTCTGATTCATAGTCTGTCTTTGTTTTATAACATGTCACTATGTTATCTGATTTGTTTTGTTTTGTTTTATCTTTGTCTTCTCTTTTCTGCATCACTTAAGTTTGTGAAACACTATTTACATTATCTTATTTTTAATTTAAATTCCAGTTCCTCTTGTATCTTCTTCCTTACAAGATCAAGCTTAGCAGTGGATGCTGTGATTAATGTGCCAATTCTGCTTGTTCTTGTACAGCATGTAGTTGCACCAGGGCACATGGCATGAAAGGTCAGCGATACCTGAACTGAAACATTGATTAAAGTGCTGAAAATCATCTCTGGACAGAGATGTTTCCTCTTAAAATCAAGAAAACAGGCTGTCATGAAGCTGTCCTCTTCCATTTGTGTAACTGAACTATTTGTTAACCCCCTAACACTTAAAACTAGGTTATGTTAGATTGAAATTTAGGTTTATAAAAACAAATACAGAGAGTTAATTCTCTAAGATCTTGTCTGGTGTGTATATATATATATATATATATATTGCAGTAAGATAGAATTGTGTGAAGGTGGTCTCTTCAGCCACCAGAACTATCTGGACTAATATTATTATACTGTGTTGTATTGCATTTTAGCACATTTACATGTTACAGAAATGGAATTTGTGTCCTAAAGGACACAATAATTGTAAACTCTATCACTTTCTTTTCCCCAAGGATTCTGGGAAAGGCATCATAAGATCCCTGAGAGTAATATTTGTTTACTGCTTTCAGAAGACATCTTATTAGATTCAAATGTTCATTAAAGATTAAGGTATGACCAAAAAGTTAGTGCTATGTGGGTATCAAGAGAATCAAAGAAGTATATTTTTTTTTGTCCTCTGGGATGAAAACTGTTGGGTGGAAGAACTATTTTTCTGTCTTCCTAATTCTTTCCCAGCTGAACTGTGAAAAGCCAATATGTGGACAGTCATTCTCTACCTTAGATCTACATTTAACAGTTTGATTTAGGATATAATAATTTTTTATGAAACATCCTGAGAAACAGCATACCTTTTTCATTATTGGACTTAGAGATAGTTTTAGTGATGTTCTAGAAATTCACCAACTTCTATTAACTTCCTTGGGTTTCTTAGGACTGCTTGGTTAGAACTCTGTATTTTTCACTGGCTTTTTTTTTTTTCACTAACATTTACTGTGGTTGTATGTTCTTGGTCATTTTTCTTTCTAGAATATATGCTGTAAACAACAATGTTGGAAGGCCATAGAGATATTCTTTTCTCGTCTAATACTCCTCCTGGTTATCCTGTCTTCTTTGTTTTAATCTCTTAATTTTCCGTAGCTGACATTCTCCATCTTAATGTGCAGTTTGTTTGTCTTCACACATAGAGTAGGCTGAGTCTTTTGATAGAAGCTTTAAAACACAGATTTGTTAAAATGATTAATTTATGCCAGTTTATTCTTGGGTAGGATGAATGTATGAATCAATTCTGTTAGAAAAAGTTTCTGGGTCCATGATAAGTCTGTGAGGAAAGCAGGTTCTCTCATACCTCTTAAATAACCACAAAGCTATAGAATTAGTCTCATTCTCTGCCTGGCCTACTGATTATGTATATTTTAAAATCAGAATTGTTTAAAATTCATACTGCCATGAAGAGGAATAGAAAATTATTTTATTATTTCTAAGAAAATGTTTGCAATTTTGACTTTTCTCTCATGATGCATCAGTTAAGAGATCTTTCAAAAACTAGATGGAGAGAGACCTGTTCTTTTGCACAACAAGCAGCATATTGGTTGCAACAGAAACATGGAATGTGAGCTGCTGGTAGAATAGCTAGTAGAATTTAGGAATCCTTACCACCCCACTTATTGTGTTAATCACCAAAATATCTGCCTTTGAGTGGTTTACAAAATCTCAAGCATCTTTCTGGAATGAGATGACCGTTTCTTGCATTTTGCTAGTCACCTTTCATGGTTTCTTCCAGTCATTTAAATGTTTTACAAATCCCCACGTTCTCCAGAAACTGCACCTAAGTATCTTTTCTTTTCAGTAATTATTCTGAGGTATTTATACCAAATATACCATCAAGTTAATTTTCTTGCTACCACTTCTTGACTCTTATCAAATGCCAGTCATAAACAGTATATCTGGTTTCAATAATATCTTTCACCAATATTAACAAAGATAACATTTATGTATTTTCATTTGCATATGCTCACCTCTCTGTCTGCCAGGAAGAAGTACATTCATACAGTGCATACAAGAGCTTCGTAGTCAAATTAATGCTAAATTCAACTGGATCTCCCAACAGGAAGGAGCATTCCAGAAGCATTGATACAGCACAGTGGCTCCTTAGCATAGGAAAGATGACTTTCTGCCTCAGCTGACAGTTTCAGAAAGCCTTGGCTGAAAATTTAGACTCAGTAGAAAGCCTCATGAGAAAGGGTAAAATGAGAGAAAACTTCACCACAAATCAAAATCAGCCTCAGGCTGGGCAAAGCCTAGAGACAGCGGGTTAACAAACACCATCTCTTCTTTCCTGATACTTGCTAATACACTGATGCAGAGAGAGGAATTCCCAAAAAGTATTGAGAAGGAGCCTGCTCCACAGTGCTGCAACAGCCAATTTAAAAGCTGGCCTCAAAAATAAGAGGAATCTTCCAATGGCTATTGATACCAGCACTGCTGTGGCACAGCCTTAGGGACAGTGGGGAGGTGGCTAAGAAACCCTTTATGATTGTAGAGATTGGATTTTTAGACATGAAGTAAGGACAGAAGGAACTATTCTAATCAGCTGGTCTGATCTGAGTTCACAAGCAACCTGGAGTGAAGGACCTCCTCAGATTAATTACTATTTCCAATCAAACACCATTCTTGATTTATGAATTCCTGGTTTGGATAGTTCTCTGCAATGCTTGGTCAATGGATCCAATGGCTAATTGCTACCATTAATTAATTAAATTATGAAAATAAGTGTGTGCTTCATTTGCAGGCTACATTCAGCTAATATTACCTTCCAGATATTGGTTGTTTTTGTTGTCATTGTTTTGTCTTTTTAATAACTTTATCTGCTACAACAAATATTCTTGTATTGTCAAATGGAGAATGGAAAGTTACAATGATATCAGAGACCCAAGTCAACAGTAAAATAAGGCAGTAAATAAAATAATAAAATCTGGTTCAGTAGAACGTCAAATACCATGTGTAGTAACATTGGTTTAAGATTATTTCCTCTCTGAATTTCTTTAATTCTATGCACATTTTAACACTGCAGCTATAAATACACCAATATTAAGCTAAATGTTTAAAATATTTCAATGAGAAGGACAAAGAGGGTTAAATGACTGTGTAAAATGACTGAAAATCAAATAGAAAATGGAAAGCCAAAACAGATTTTGTTTTGGATTTAGGGTATATAATTTCAGTTGCATCTTACCCTTAACTGCCATAGACTAGATCGGTTAAAATTAACATGTAAAGATGACATTTTAAAAGAAGATAAACAAAGAGAGAAACTTTAGACTTGTAGCATAGCTTTCTCCTTCCCCTTCTGCAGAAACATAGGCTTGAGTGTCTTAATATTGGCTGATACTTATGAATATAAACAACATTCAATTTACACAATGAAACCACCAGGTTGTGAAGTTACGTCTTACACAAAAATTTTCTTAGAGCATGTAAAATATTAGCAATGTTTTGTTTTCTTATCTGATGTGACTTACAGTCTTACATAAATCAGGGATATTATAAAATCAAATCCATTAAATGTTGTGTCGACCATGAAATTAATGTTTTTGACTCTCTTTTATGAATGCATTAGCTCTAAAAGATTTTCTGCAACAGAATACTAGGTAGTTTCCACAAAGATGTCTGTAATTTTTCATTATTTTTCTTTTACCAAATATAAAATTCACGCTCTTTTCTGAAGTTGAACTTAACTGCACATTAGTCATTCCCCATATAGGTCATCAGTACTTTGAGTTGTTACATTATTCCTTTACTCTTCCCTCCCCCGTCTCCCCCATTAGTTACAGAATAATTTTTCTGACTATGAAGTCACATGTAAACTCTCTGTGGTACTGTCTTCCTGTCTAAGCTTTCTGTAATCTTAGATTCATAAAGCCCTCACTTACAGTGCTTTGCTTTGCAACTAGAGCATCTGGCATATCCAAGTGGCCTCATACATGAGCCAGGGACAGAATGCATTCACTTTAGCCTCTCTCTCTCAGGCTTTGATATTCATACAGCCCTGGTTATTATAGTTTTATCTATTTACACTCTCTAATGAATTCATACAACATTCCTTTGAGGTACAGAGGAAGTACTGCTGTTCACATTTTATAGGTGGGTGTTGAAGCATTGCAAAAGAAGTGATGTATTTTGAAAGATTTTTTTTTTTTTTTCTCTTGTGTTATGTGACTTCCAACATTTAAATCTCTGAAGTCAAGATTCAAATAAAACCTTCCTAATTCTCTGGGCCTATTGTTCCTTAATGACTGGCTAGGAAGTTGAATAACACAAAAACTAATGTGGCTAGTGGCCCCAGCTGGTTTGATAAAAGCTTGCAGTCCCAATTAGTTCAGCTCTTTCCTCATCAATCTGCCATAGTCAGTCCTTGCCTGGAGGAAACGTGAGTCATCAGTAGACAGAACTTCCTATCTGCACAATGGTACAAGGGCTTGAGCTGCTTTGACTTTAAATAATAGTTTTCCAGGCCATGTATTTCCTTATAGACTCCTCTTTTGTTTTTAGACCTTTGTCAAGAATGATGGACTAAGATCTTTTGGCTCTTTAATGGTGCAGTGGACCTTAGCCAGATTCTCTTTTCCCTGTTTCCATTTTTAATTTATATCTAGCTATTAAAAATGTTAGAATTTGAGTGAAATTCTGCTTATCAGCACACAGGCGACTGTTAATGTGATATTTTAAACTGTCAAGGAGATGTTTTACTAAATCTCTTAGACCTTGCAAAGTTGGGCATTTAAGTACTTTAAGAAAACTGGAAACAAGTATCTTTCCCAAGATCAAATAGGAGGAGGGTGGTGTCATAGTTCAAATTTCAAAAAGTCACCTTTGGGACTTTGTCTTTCTCCCTTTTTATGCATCCATACCTGGAATGCTGTGTATGGATTCACAACTACCAGTGTATTCATTTTTTATTGTAAGAAAAGAACTGTTACAAGATGAGGTCCTGAAAATAAATTACCTCTCCCGCTAAAGCCAGGTGTTTTGAGTCCCAGATGAGTTCCTAAAATGTAAGTCTATATTTTCTCCTTAGTTTCACACTCTAGTTTTCCTAACTCTACCTATTAAGAGTGAATTAAGGTAAATTACAGTGTTTTTCATTAAAAATAGTGTGCAAATGGAAAAATATACCTATAGGTGGTGTTAAAAGTACTTCTGCTGTGAGATTCAGATTCTCTAGCACACCTTATGTGTCCTCTTTGATGTAAAGAAAAAAAAAATGAAAGAAAATTTGAAGTTGGATTAGAATGAATGCCAAATCTTATGTTTCTGTTATGACTTGTTTCGAAGAAAACAAAACAAAATGTACACCCAGCATTTGTAATATATTAAAGAATTAATAATTGCCTTATTTAGTTAAATTATAACTGGTTAGTTTTTAATTAATGCAATTTAATTAGTCTTAACACTAAGTAAAGGTCTATTTTGGGGAAAATTTTTTAGAAGGGGATTTGTACTATAGACATCTTTTTATATGTTCAGTTCATCCTTACACAGTACTAAGAACCCACTTTTATTTTGATTTGCAACGTCTGACTTTCATTCTGACTATAGTTAATAAAATTTGTAGCAAGAATAAGAGAGGGTAAAAAATATTTGTCACCCTAAAATGCAGTCCGAGTGCCTTAGGAAAACCTGGATATCTGTCTGATATAGACAGAACCCGGAGTGAAATGGTTGCTAGAGAGCTACATGGCTAAATGGGGAGAGGTGAGAGTCCTGTGTCTGCTGTAGGGAAAGCATGCAAGTTGCCATGGCTAGTTTATGAGCTATAGCCTATTTCCCACTAAGCCTGAGGATCACGTTTTTATTTTCAGTAATAACAGGGATTCAGAAGTATTCCGTTTCTCTGTATGACTCTTACTGCACTTGTGTGAGAATTCTCAAAATCAGATTTTGAATGTTCCAGCCCAATCCTTGCATTTAAGCCAAAACTCTTCTGAAATTATCAAATAATGCAAAGACATTATCAGATTCCTACACAACTTATATGTTTAACTAACTATCATTAGTTTAACCAGGCATATCTGTTTCCCCCTAGAGGTTAATCTATCCTTCATATGAATTAAATTTTATTTTATATGAGGAATGTTTTTTCTTGCTACATAGGGCTGTATTTATGCAATATAAAGACAATTATCGGGGTTGTTGAAGGAAATATGGAGGGCTTATTTGGTATGTTTAGGAAAGAAAACATCAATTTCAATGCCTTGCATTTGGTGGAATCAATATAAATGAAGCATTGTGGTGTTATTTTTGATAGTTAAGTAGTATCTCCTTCTTACATTTTCAGTGGTATGCCCTTTTTCAAGCCACTGCATGAGAACCCAAACTCTGCTGGAGGTCAGCCTGGTGCATGACCTACTAGTAAATAAAGTAGATGGATATATCTTACCTGAAATAAGGCATTATCTTTCATGTTCATGTGTATTTATCTCCACAGACGTTATAGCTACAGGTAACAACACTGAATCTATTCAGAGAAGACAGTTATTCCAGAAACAAGAAGAGAAATAGGGGTGAGGAAAACCACTGCCACCAAGCACAGAAATCTGCTTCATGTCAGCAAAGCACTTATCGTTGGGCATTTAAGTATCTGCTAACTTAAAGCAAGCACCTAAGAGTTTTGCTGAATTTAGACTTCAGAAAGTAGGGTGAGTAAAACGACTAGCATACCTAGTGCCTTTGACTCACATAGAATCACCTTCCAGTTTTAAAAAATCAATTTTTACCATTAGGAATCATTTTTGTGGAGGGTAATAATGCCAATAAGCCGCTAATGTCTGTAGGACCATTAGTGTCATTGTAGAATTGTCAGAATTGTGGGCTTTCAGAATTGAAAAAAAAAATTGTAACTTATATGTATGCAAGAGCACCGGAGAAAGAACACTACCAGATGTAATTTTGAGAAATGAGATTTGCATTAAGGTCTTGGTTCACAATGTTTGCAGATGTTGTGGCAAGGGCAAAATAAATTATTTAGACATGCCAAGGTGAGAAGACCCACATTTATATCAGAATACTTGACACAGAGGACAGAAAACCCAACCAGGGAAAAGAAGAAGGTACCCTTTCAGGGCAAGAGATTCTAAATATGAACGACAAAAAAAAAGTACAATAATGGCTAAGGAGGAAAAAGGCACTGAAAAGAAGGAAATTAAAGTGAGTGGGGAACAGCTAGAAAAATACAGAGTCTAAAAAGAATAAGGGATCTCTAAACTTATGAGAGCAAATTAAAATAGTAAAATGTGATACTGTGAAGAAGGAACAGGAAGCTAAGATGAAGGTGTTGGATTCAGTGGCAAAGATTTAAAATAGGTAGAAAATATATATATAAGCAAATTCTATAAAGATGAAAACATAGCAATAATAATAATAATAATAATGGTTAATTAATAATAAAATTACTCCAAATTACAAATGTCTTTTAATGATTTTGAAAACAAGACTTTTGAAATACCAGCAGACTGCAAATGGAATAACCTTTAAAATGGGAATTGGTCAGAGAATGATGAAACCAGTTCAGGATGGTAACATTGCTCTGTTAGACAGCAGTGATTAATCTCTATTGAGATTTCACCCGTTTAATGTTTTGTCCTTTCTCAAGGATACAATAGTATTATAATTTCAGGATCTTAGAGTGCTGATTGCTGGACTGATGAAAATTTGCCCGGTTAGTCACGACTGAGAGTTGTACTTGTTTAGCCCTGTACTGAGAATCCATGAGGCCTGATGATCCAGAAGGATCTGAACTCGGTCCCTGTGTGGTGCAGAATCGTTAAAGTATTTATGATGAGCTCTGGCTGCAGCTGGCAACCTGGTGCCAGCTTTCAAACTCAAGGCTCAGGTCATAGGCTTGATAAGCCTTTACTTAAATTACATATAAGTGAATAGTATCTCTGTGTTTGATCACATCAACAATTGCTTCAGAAATACACTAAACGTTTGAATGCAAGTTTGCATACATATAATCTGAGACATTTAAAAGGGTGTTCTTACATATCCACACATAATGTGATTTTCAGTTGAGACAGGAATGATCATTTTACAGGTGAAATCTTTGTCCCATTGAAAAGAATGGACGGAATGAAGAACAAGAAAGTTTAACAAAAGAATGGGAAGTAAATATAGTATTAAAATTCCCTCTTCAAGAACCGCACAATATTTCAGATCCCTTTTAACTAAGAAGAGATATAAATTGACAGAAAAAAGGTTCATAGGTGATCCTGGAGCAAAATATTCTTATTTTTCTGGATCTTCCACTGCATTGGAGAAGACGGCCAGTAGTACAGTTTATATTTATCTGACAGCTCTGCTTTTCTTTTCTGCCTAAAGCGGAGCAAAAGTGTAGGCAAAAAGGAGCTGTAGAATTCTCCACTAATCTTTTAAAAAAATGCTGGAAGCCTGCTGCTTCTCAAACTGGAATATTTCAAAGCACAATTAAGTGTTTCTGAATCCACACTAAAATCTTAGTTAAATCTGAATCAAGATTTAACCAGGAGTTTTGGCTCTTGTCTTATCAGGGAGGGGGAGCTCGACTTGGTGGGGTGGAAACAGACTTTCACTTCTTTAAAATATAGGAGCTTCATATAGATAAAAGGAGCTGCATCAGTTCCTGTATAAAAATGTCAGTTATACAATATTACTGACACATTGAAGAATTCAGGAGAAGTGCGCTGAAAATCCTTACATCATGATTCACAGAAGAATTTCAAATCATTACTTCTACTTTACAGAATATCAGTATTCATTCTTTAAAAAGATGCCAGATACTTCACATGATCTGTTTGGATAAAGCAGATGTACTGAGTGGATACTAGAGAGTACTACAAACAGGAAATAACAGCCAATAAAAATTAAATGACATAAATTAATTTGTTAATTATTGTGCTTAGGAGTTTTAAATTTCTGGCATTTTGGACTTGTCTTGAAATGGAGTTCAAGGTTTGCAAGGATGGGTGTGGGGAAAACACTGCACATTTAGTTTCTAAATGAGATTGAAATCTGTGCATACAAAAAAAAATGAACTTGTTTAACAGAACCAACGATAATATAATCTTATGTTGAATTTTCTTCTTTCCAATCTAAGAACCTTAGAGTTTCACAAACTGCACTATGAGCCCATTCAGTCAACTAACATGAACTCCATCTACATGGAAATGACATGATTTTCCAGCCCTTAAGATAGCCTGTCAAAAATAATTTACCTATTTAAAACTATAAATGGGAATTCAGGTTTAAATTAAGAGAAATATAATTATCCTAAGTGGAATTTTGTCTGAGGCATTCTGGTTTATGCAATTAGGAAAAATGCCCTGCAAGCTTTTATGCATAGAACTGGTAAAAGTTTAGATAAAGGATATTATTTGCTTCAGCATGGTGCTTCCCCACACTCAGCTGTGGGAAGTATGGTACAGTTTACAAGATGTTCTTTCGGCTGAATTACCAGCAAAATTGGCTGGGTGTTCCCGGGATACTTCCCTCATTCAAGTATTTCCTCATCAGGACTTCCTCATCATTCAACTAGTATAAAAGGATACGGCTGCAAGCCAAGACAGAAGAAATGCTGAAACACACAGATCCAGGAAGCGCTGGATTTAGACTCAAGACTGTAGGTATACATATGCAGTGAAAATACCAACACCTGAGATACAGAAGTAATTTCAATATATACTTTCTTAGGACACTAAGTGATAATACTCAGTATATTCAGCATTAGCGAATAGCAGTTATAATTTACCAATTTCTGAAAAATTGAATATACAAATAATTTTGCTTTAGTATTGATGCTTACCATTTGTTTATTAAGATCTGTTTCAGGAACTGGATGTAGTTATTTTATTTGTTTTCAGAATGAAGATATTTCACAAGACTATTATCTGGCTGCATGAAAGAAATGAAAATGCCTGATAGAAATAGTATTAATCAGGGTACATCTTACCTAAGTTTGTACACATATACATGTAGGCATAATTTACATATATATATGTGTATGTATCATATGCATATTTGTGTATAGTGTGCAAATTTGAACATATATATGCATCGATGTATTTACATATATTACATATATATATATCTTTAAGTATAGTAACTGTAGATGAGTAATATGAGCAATTATGGCTATGAATTTTTCTACAAAGCATTGGCGTTCAGACGTTAAAGTAGCTTCCTGGTAGTCTTATTATTCCAAACTTGCAAAAGTGTCTGTTCTTTTTTTCCCAGTGATGTGCCAGTTTCCTACCTTAGGTAGAATTTATAGCCAAGAGTGGTAACTTTTCAGTTCAGTTTATGCATAGATTTACTTGATCTAAGCTTGAATGTCGGATTTCCCAGTTATCTCTTTGCTTCTCTAGAACTACAAATAATCCTTCCATCTTGATGATCTTCTATTATCTGCTGGGAGGTAAGAGGGAAGCGTTAGAGAGTTTGGGTTACTTCAGCTTTGTTACTCCCTAATCAGTTAATTTTCCTGACCCTATGAGCTGCATATCAAGGTTTTTGTAATACCAAGAATGACAAGGCATACTTCATACCATGTAGACAGGCAGAAAAGAAATATGGAAATACTTCAGAGAAAGGAGGTAACTATGGTTTCCCAGGGCTTACTCTATTCTGCTGAAGAATGAGACACTGTTGGATTGCTCCAGACATTAAGTGCAAATGTTTAGCCTACAGCCAGGGCAATGGGCAGTTTGGCTATCAGCAGTCATTGCTGGCTCATTTCTCTCACAGCTGGATGACCCAGTTCCCTTTTGCCTGTACACCACCTTCCTTCTCTGAAGTTGTAGCCTTGGCACACAATTGAGCTGCTGGAGCTGCATGCTGCCAACAGCCACTGGATGTTCACCTCTGACCTAATGTTACATAGATTAAAGGGGAAGAATTATCTGTAGACAGAACTTCTTTTCAGAGCAGCCATATCTGGGAAGACTAACATCAATCCAACATGGCATGTCATCTCTAACAGTGGCCAAAAGCTGAAGCCTAAAATAGTGTAAACTAGGCAAACACATAGAATCTAACAGGATGAATAAGGTTGGTAAGGCACCTCTGGAGATCATTCGGTGCAATCTCCCTGCTCAGAGCAGGGTCAGCTAAAGCAAGTTGCCCAGGACTGTGTCTCATTGGGTTTTGAATGTCTCCAAGGATGGAGACTCCACAACCTCTCTGGGCAACTTGTTCCAGTGTTTGACCACCCTCACAGTAAAAGCGTGGTTTTTTGGGTTTGTGGGTTTTGTTTTTTTTTTTTTTTTTTCCTTTTTAATGTTTGAATGGGATTTCCTACACTTTCTTTATGCCCATTGCTTCTTGTCCTATCACTGGATACTATTGAGGAGAGTCTGGCTCCTTCTTCTTGACTCCCCCTATCAGGTATATACAGTGATAAGATCCCCCTGAGCCTTCTCTTCTCCAGGCTGTACAGTCCCAGCTCCCTTAGCATTTCCTTCTGTGTCAGATGCCCCAGTCCCTTCATCATCTTCGTGGCTCTCTTCTGGACTTGCTCCAGAAAAATCCACATCTGTCTTGTACTGGGGAGCCCAGACCTGGACACAATACTCTAGATGTGTCTCAGCAGGGCTGAGCAGAGGGGAAGGATCACCTCCCTTGACCTGCTGGCAATGCTCTTCCATATACTGCCCAGATGCTGTTCATTGTCTTTGCCTCAAGCACACGACTGCTGGACAACTGGTTGTCCACCAGAACCCCCAGGTCTGCCAGAAAACACTGCTTTCCAGACTGTCCTCCAGTGTGTACTGATTCAGGGTGTTTTTTTCCCCCCAGGTGCAGGACTTGGCAATTTCCATTATTAAACTTCAGGAGCTTCCTGTCAGCCCATGTCTCCAGCCTGTCAGGGTCCCTCTGAATGGCAGCATGACTCTGGTGTATAAACCACTCCTCCCAGTTTTTTGTCTTTTCCAAACTTGCATCCATCACCCAGGTCACTGATGAAGATTATAGACAGTGTTGGTCCTGGTATCAGACCCTGGGGCACATGCTATTCTATCCTCGAGGTTCAGCTCACTGACTTACTGAAGCATATGTGCTTTCTATAAATTTAGTAATTCTGTATGTATGAGCTTCTCTGTCGTGAACTTTTCCTCACCTCTTTTAAACAAGGCACTTACTAACAGAGTTAACTTGCCCAGACGTCAGTGATGCTCAGGATTTTAGACTTGTCAACACAAAAACGTAGGAGGGTCAATAAGGTGCTTTCAATCCCAATAGTCCCATTATTTTTTCTAAGAGCCACATGGTTGCTGAATTTTTGTAATTTATTCAGTGACAGACGTCACATAGTCCATTGGTAAATTTATTATAGTTTCTATTTATAAGGTGAAAATGTGATAGCTTGGGTATTGTGGGATATCTTTTGACAAATACTGTCACAAATAACTACTGTATCAGTTCATGAGAGTCCCGTTTAATTGTTAGCTTTTTTTAAATGATTGCACCAAATTTAAATAAGATTTACATTTTTAATACACCAGTTTTGAAGAAAATTGCCTCTGGAAACCAGAAAAAAATATAATAATATATAATATATAATAAATATATAATATAATTATATAATATATAATAAACAACTTTTAGGTGTGGCATCTGCTATATTAGCAGTATTTCTACATAGGCTGTGGACTAACCAATGCAGGAGATAACTATGGTTTTCACAAGTATTTGAAAATGAATGGCAAGACTTATGGCTCATTTAATATTTTGGAAAGAATGAACCAAAATCCTATATGTACTTTAATATATATAGACATTTCTACCTCTGCCCAGATTTCTACTCCAGTTCTCTTGCCTCTCACTCTAGTCCCCCCACCCCACTCTGCACCACACTGGTACTTCCAGGTCCTATCTCGAGGGCCGATACGTTGTGGTTGCTCACTAGACTAATCGGTTCAAGGCAGAGGGTACTTGTTCACTCAGCTGCAGTTCCTGATACTCAGTTTCTCACCTGGCCTTAGCCTTAGACTCATAGAATCATAGAAGCTTTGGGATGGAAGGGACCTTTAAAGGTCATCTAGTCCAACCCCTCTGCAATGCGCAGGGACATCTACAACCAGATCAGGTTGCTCAGAGCCCCATCCGGCCTGTCCTTCAATGTTTCCAAGGATGGGGCATCTACCACCTCTCTGGGCAACCCCTTCCAGTGTTTCACCACCCTCATTGTAAAAATTTTTTTCCTTGTGTTTAGTCTAAATCTACCCTCCTTTAGTTTAAAACCATCACCCCTTGTCCTGTTGTAGCAGGCCTTGCTAAAAAGACTATCCCCATCTTTCTTGTAGGCCCCCTTTAAGTACTGAAAGGCTGCAATAAGGTCTCCCTGCAGCTTTCTCTTCTCCAGGCTAACAACCCCAGCTCTTCCAGCCTTTCCTCATAGCAGAGGTGTTCCATCCCTCTGATCATTTTTGCGGCCGTCCTCTGGACCCGCTCCAACAGGTCCATGTCTTTCCTGTGCTGAGGGCTCCAGAGCTGGACGCAGTGCTCCAGGTGGGGTCTCACCAGAGCAGAGTGGAGGGGCAGAATCACCTCCCTCGACCTGCTGGTCATGGTTCTTTTGATGCAGCCCAGGATATGGTTGGCTTTCTGGGCTGTGAAAGCACATTGCCGGCTCATGTCCAGCTTTTCATCCACCAGTAGCCCCAGGTTCTTCTCCTCAGGGCTGCTCTCAGTCCCTTTATCCCCCAGCCTGTATTGATACTGGGGATTGCCCCGACCCAGGTGCAGGACCTTGCACTTGGCCTTGTTGAACCTCATGAGGTTCACACAGGCCCATTTCTCCAGCTTGTCCAGGTTCCTCTGGATGGCATCCCATCCCTCACGTGTGTCAACTGCACCACTCAGCGTGGTGTCATCCGCAAAATTCTGTTCCACCAGTCAGGAGCGGTCACACTGTTCCTACCATCCAATCTTTAGATCTTGCATTCCTTGTTTTAAGGAAATGCAATCCTCCTCAGAACCTTCTAAGTCCATCATCTGAAGAGTATACAAAAAAAACAGTCTTTTGAAGAGTTACACTTACCCATGCCTTTGAGACCAAATAAGGTATGAAGTGATTTCACTGTCTTAATGACCTAGCTCCTGAGAAGCAGAGATAGATGAAAAACTCTACATATCCTTGTTTCTGGAAGAGGAAACATAGTTTTTTAGCTAATACTTTGTCTGTCATTGAGCAATGCTGCTGTAGAGGTGTTTTGTAAATAAAATTGTGCTTGTTGTACACCTAGCTACATGTACTTGCAACAACAGTAAAGCGCTGAAACCCAGCAGAGTGTGTTTTATTTGTCAATTAATACATGATTCAGGTGCATTGTATGGCCAAGTGCTTTTACCACCTGAATTTTGTATTAATAGTCCAATAAGACATGCCCTGGAGTGTCTTAATACTATTACCATATGGCTCTTTAAGCATCAATTAATTTATTTAAACTATCTTTTAAAACAATTTTTCTCTTAAGATTACTTTTTACTACATAAAATGAAAATTGTCTTAGTGCTAAAAGGATAGAATAGGAAAAACATTATTTTACGGCCATAGTATTTTTTTCATTCATTATATGTTATTTTAAAAATCTTTTCATTTGTATTCTCTGTCCTGTATTGTATTTGAATCTTATTTTCTTTTTCCTTTCCTTGCAGCTTAGCTCTGTTTTCTCCTTTCATTGCTTTTTCAGTTCTTCGCATATTTTTCTTCATTCACATTAAAGAAAAAGTTCTCTATCTGATGCACAATTTTCCCTGCTTTGATTTTTTTACCAGCAACTGCAGCTATCCCTATATTTTTAAGCCACCGAATTGCTTTGACGGCTGTGTTTTCAATATTTTTCTTTTTTTTTTCTTTTTTTCTTTTTTCTCTAAACTCCATCCTTGCAAATATTTGTAAGAGGTAGATTGAAGTCAGTGTGTATGTGTCATATGGACATGTATCTTGTGTCAAGCAGTTAGTTTATAAGATCACAGTTCTGATAATTTGAGGGATGGAAGTCTCAGTCAGCAAGATGAGATGTCCAAGCTAGTCATTCCTTCATTAAATTTCTGAACACTTCACTTAATTCTCCAGAGCTCTTCTCTTAAAGATGTCCTTTAAGAGCTATCTTAAGCTTTCTAGAACCTGTAGGGCTTGTTTGAGAGACACTTCATAAAAATGCCCTAAATGAAAATGGTAGTTATAGAAAGATGAAAACTCAGTGCTGAATCCTATACAGACAACTTTTTACTTGTGGGTCGCCAGACCCCTCATAAGTTGAATAGATATGCTGGTCATTTCAAGCCCCTGCAGACCATATGAGCTGTGCCCTTTAAATTCTGTGAAAGTCAATTGTAAAAATGTATAATGTATCTAGGAAAAATATTCCACTTAGGAAATTGTTATGCAGCAGAATTCTAGCATGTCTGACCTTTTCCTTAGTTGTGTAGATGTCACCATACAGATATAATGAAGTGCAAACTGCCAGCTACTTTAAACAAAGTAATGATACTGGGAAAATTTTAATCCTTATATACTTCAAAGAAGCATTGGATTTTTTCATCATCTCTATAGAATCAGTGTTATCAGGATTAAGATACTCCACTTTTTTACAAATAGTTTCTGTCCACTTCTGTTAGACTGATATTGATGTCGTCACTTGCAGATGGCAATCCAGGTATTGCAGAAATGCAAAAACTGAGTGCCTCTACCATGCACATCAATAAACTTCATGATGCTATCTAAGAATTTTAAAGCCTTTTAAAGTCAAGCTACAACTTTAAGGGCTAAGTTGGGAACTTCCATTTAGCTTTCTACATGAAATCAAAATGGAAAGTAAATCATTTCAACATGTCTGAAATTCTAATGAGATGAGCAGCCAAACTTCAAAGAAAATTGTCACCTAATTCCAGAGTCCACCAGCTACATCATTTCTGAGGCAGCTCGGCTGTTGAGAGACCTGCCTTTCACCAGAGAGGTAAATTAGCGCTCTCTGAAGTGCTACAGCCAGGTAGGAAGGGCAATTTCTCTTTGAAGTTTGGCCACTAGCACTTCTTTCTTAAGGAACTGAACTTCAAAGAGAAATATTGTTTCTCTTCCTTTTGGATGTTGTATTTAGTAGCATATGAGACACAGCTGCTCTTTGTGTAGTGGGGGGAAAAAACCATTCTTTTAAACAATATTTCTGTATGCATATTAAATTGAAGTTTCAGATTAGTTTCTCTGTGATAGGATAAGCTGAATAGTGATTAGGAAGAGCTTCTAGAGACTCTTAACTATATAATTTACAGCATTCTTAAAAGAAGTTCAAAGAATGGGTAAGAAAGAAAGAAAAGATCAAGATGGTGATTTTCCTTACTAGCTTTCCATTTTAGTGACATGAGGGACCAACCCCCTACCAAAGAACCCCCAAAATCCAGTGAATGGGCATCTGGTCTAACTTTTGCATGTTTTACTCCTTACCATTTGGGAGTTTGTAATAGAAATGGTGGTTAGAAGCACTTCTGGAGGCCATCCAAACTCCTGGTCGCAGCAGGACTATCACCATAGATCACATCAGCTGTGGCTTTGTCTAACAAAGTCTTGGAAGTTGCCAATGATGCAGACTGTGCTGCCTCCCTAGGTGACCTGTTTTAGAGCTTCAGTATCCTCCTATTTTTTTTGTTTCTATTTTTTATTTCCATATATCTAATCTGAACCTCTCAGGCTGCTAATTGTAGCCACTTCCCCATTAACTTGGTTGTCTGCCATTTCTGAGAAGAGTTAGGCTGTCATCTTTGTAACTTCCTTCAGGTACTTGTAGTTCACTCTTAGATTGCCCCTTTACCTTGACTTCTCCAGGTATAAATAAGCCCAGCTCCCTCAACCTCTCTTGGAGGTCATGAGCTGACCATCTTGGTAACCCTCCACCTTTTTCAACTGTGAGGCCCAAAACTGGTCACAATATTCCAGGTGCGGCTTCATTATCACTGAGTACAGTGGGATAAATGGTCTGCTGGCCGTAGTCCTCGTAATGTAATTTAATATGCCAGTTGCTTTATCTGTGATGAGAGAACACTGTTGGATTATATTCAGTTTTGTGTCAACTATAATATCCACTTTCTTTTCAGCTGGTTTCCATGAAGCAGTAAAACTGTCATAACTGAAGCTTGTCTGATTCATACCAAGCAACCCCAATACCATATACCACTGCAGTTGGAGAAAGAGGAGTTTGTCATTAATACAGCTAGCTGGAACATGTCCATTTAGGCAAAGCTTAAGTGGTGCTCATAAGCTTCACACTTTTCCTTTGCATGCATGGGTGTGTTTCTTACCCGTTAATAATATCCTGAAATTCGGAAGAATGAATGCCAATTGTGATGATGGAGAGAGCACTAGTGTCTTCAAGACCTCATGAATTATCCTTAGAACATTTTTCTCTCATGATTAAGCAATTATAATCTACACTCACAAGGAACAGACTTACATCCTTGAAATATTTAAGGGTTTTGTATAGAGTAGATGAGCTGTGAAATTACATAAAATCTTTCACAATTGACCATTTTCAATTAACTCCATGGAGGTCTGTTAGGAGTAACATGAAATTTTAGTACTTGCTGTAGCACTTAGGAACGTCAATAGGAAACTCTCGTTGAATTCAATAGGTCTGGAGGGAAATCTAAAATACTGACATATACAATTGCAAATGAAGATGAAGAATGGTGCAACCTCAAGTCCCACTGCTTCTTTCAAGATTAATATGATACAAAACCAAAACAATAGCAGCACATTTCAAATACTGAAATAAATTATAACTAATTTGGTTCCATATAATATCCTAGAGAGTTTCTTTTTGCTGTGCTGTTTATTGTTTTGATTGTGTTCTACAGTGATGAGGAGAGACTTATAGCCATGTCCTATTTTTGCAATAAAATATCTCCAGCATAAGTTAAGCATCCCTTTAATCTCTGTTATTCTTGTTCCTCTTTTCCTACCTGGGTGGTTCAGGTTGTTTTGACAGAATCCACTGTCATCAAGAGCCCCTGTGCTCTTCAAAGGCTTATATGGGTCTTCTGGATTTGAGGGTGCTTCATGAAATTCCAACAGTAAAAAAGACTGCAATCACGTTCATTGCAAACGTGAAGATGGTAATTGGAATGTGTGCATCTATGCCAGTAAAATGAAAAAAACACAGGACTGTTCTATTCCACTACATGGAACAGCCCATATCCATGCTGTTAAGTTTTCTTAGCCACCAAAATAGAGTGGCCACAGGCAAACTGCTATTGGTAATGGTCCTTAGTCTGTGTTAAGTTCTGTTCCATGTCTTCTGTTCCATCCCAAGGAATTGCTTGAGGAAGTGTTGCTTAGTCTATGCCAAAACTTGGATGGGAACCATTATAATGATTCAGCAGGATAGATAATTAAACACATGGGAATGCTCCTTGGCATTGTTTAGTTCAGTAGAATAGACATGCCTAATGTCTTCCAAAGTAAATAAAGGTTTTCTTTGTTTTTACTTAATTGTATTAATCCTAATTTACACAAACATTTTGATCTTAGCCTAGGTGCTTTTGAATTTTACTTGTTATGTGTAGGACAGACAGAAGCTGCACTGTTTGGCCTCAGAATGACTCTGAAATCTTGTATAGCAAAAGAATGCAACTAGATTTTCTGATAGAAAACTTCTCAGCTTTTTTTTTTTTTTTTCTTTAAATTGTATTTTATTGTTTGGGTGTGTTTCGGTTTGTTTTAATTCTAAATATACCAATGTTGTAGGTAAAGGAACCTAGACAAAAGAAGAAAACAAAATATTCTGTAAGTCTGATTATTTGACTACAGCATGAGTCAAATATTGTACTTCGTTTTCTTCCAGTGTTTAGGTTTTGTATGCAGTGTTTCATGACAGAGAGTTCTGGCTGATGACTTCTCTTACGGACATACACATGGTTCACTGAGGTAATTGCTGATATAGGAATAGTTTCTTGTGGCAGAGCCTTCAAGTTTTTCTGTACATCATCCCTGTAAGCAGAACTGTAGAATTTCCTGGGGAACTGAAAAGATTCTGAATTCATATTTTCACTCACTGGACTTAACAGTTCAAATGAAAGAGCTGAATGACCTAGCAACACAGTAGTTTGTTAAAAAAAATAGGATTCATCAAATTAAAATGTTATTGTCTCACCAGTGTGTAAGAAAAAGGAAATGAAAAGAGTAGAGCTGGCTTTTGTGTCAGATGCATCTGTAAAGATAAATGTAGGGAGACATACATGAATTTTATCCAGTTCTTGTAAAAGTGTGGGGGTTTAGCCTTGGTTAACAGCCAAATGCCCACCCAGCCGCTAGCTCAATCCCCTTCCTTTGCAGCACTGGGAGGGGTGGGGGAGGGACGAGTGTCACTGTCAGTACATAGCTGTTTTCTCTCCGTTTCTCCTTTGTTCTCACACTTTTCCCCTGCTCCAGAGTGGGTTCTCTCCACAGGCTGCAGTCTTTCTGGATAAATCTACTCCAGCAGCCTGGGACCAGCTGTTTCCAGCACAGGGCAGCCCCAGTGTCTTCCCACAGGAGCCACCCCTGCCAAACCCCCACTACCAGAACCTTGACACTTATGCTCTGTACATAAAGAGACCCTGATTTAGCAAAGTAAAACATATTATCAGTTTCAGTCTAAATGGCACTACTTATATGTCAAAGTACTTGTAGCATTGTGCAAGAGATGTGAATGAAGCCACTTGAAATTAAATGTAATATTTTATTGTTATTGTATCATTGTATCATTGTTGCAAAGAGTTTGTGTTCTAACACCGTGTTTGTGTGACCACTAACTGTGCACACAGAGATCTATCAGTAGAGATTTGACCTGGATTATTGATGAACATCCAGTCATATTTCTCTTGAATTAACCAGAATACAGGTTTCAATTTTTATTTCATTCAGCCTTTCATGTCTGAAAACTGTAGAAGACAGATGATGCCTGCTTTGACAAATTTTTTTTTCAAAATTATTTAAATAACAGATTGAATTTGTACCAAATAAATGCTTTGTATGATATGATCCACGTTTTTTATTTTAACCCAAATCTAAATCATACAAAACTACTATCCTGATTCTTCCAGAAGCTATATGTCAGTTTATCCCTCAATTATCATGAAATGCTACTGAAAAAGATAGACTTTATATATATACCAGACTGGTAATCTGATTTTAATGACACTTTTAAATAATATTTTTAAGTTCTTGTTCATAATTTTGCATTTGATTGCTTTACCATTTCTGAAGGACGGGCACTAGTTTGAGATGTTTGCCCTAAAAAATACTCAAAGTTAGATCAGTTTACTGTTAGTAATGTCAACATTTTATTATTGGTGTAGCGTATTGTACCACTCCATCAAGTGCCTTACTAGGAAATGAAGCGATGTAATGTAACAGAGATATTGTTTCTGAAAAGTCAGTACTCTACAGTAGGTCGCTTGAAATGTGTGCCAAGTAGCATGAAAAACAAACCAGAACAAAACAATGCTTCGTAAGTTTATGCTTCCCAGGATGAACTTTATAGCACTGACACACTGGGTTTTCATTGTCAGTAATCTTACGCTGAAACAGTCTCTGCCTCGTAACACTAAAGTTGTTTTTCAGAAGTTCTCTCTCATTAATTCTTGCTTGAAGCCATATAATTAAAACCTCACAAGGTGTTCCTTGGTAAAAAATGAGTATTTTTTACATGAAGATAGAACACAAATCCCACTCCTAATACAATGGACCTTCTAACCTGGCACACTCATAAAACCAAGATGTTGCCAAGTAAATTGGCTGCTAGCACTATCAGTGCCCTGCAGTGCTTTTGTTAATTATCTTGCCATAGTGCCTGATGCAGATAACAATCTTTCCAAAAGAGCAGGCAGATTTAAAGAGGCAGAATTAATTAAAATTGATTTGTGCAGCCTGTCATGTTGAGCTCTGCTGGGAGAATTTTCTTTCCCCTCCGCTCTCTAATTCATGCTGTAGTAATACATGAAACAGGTAGTCACCTCACCTTGGAGTACTAATTATGGTGAATGAATGGGATTTGTCTGCCATGATAGGTAATTCACAGGATGAGAAGACATCAAAATTTAGTTCATTTGAGTACCATCCAGAGGGAATACCTCTTTCTTCCAACTTTCCGGGTTCATAAGAAAGAGGACTAAAACCCAAACCTGAAGGTCATAATTTTGCACCCGAGGGTGTACTTTGATTTAATATGTCCAAAGATATAGGGCTGTAAACCTTCGTTACAGATAGGATAGAAAATGGTGATGTAAGAGTAGTGCAAGAATGGAAATACTTCAAGATGATACAGAGAAATCCCAATGTGAACAGTGAATTTATTTCCTATGTATGAGCTTTATTAGCAATGGATACTACTCAAGAATTCCTGAGCTCCTTTATCCAGCTCAAACTTTATGTAGGATTCTTCTCGTATTTGTAAAACTCAAAACATTGAGCGTTATAAATAACCTTGAAGAAGACAACAACAGTTATAGAAATTTGCCTATTATACTGGCAAATAATGGGCATATGTGGGCAGAATTAATAATTTTTAAGTATTTAAATCAAGTCAGTTCAAGCTGAATTTTCAAGAACTTGCTTTTTGAAAAATCCATATTTTTAAATGTTTTAGATTTGGTATATGTTTTGCAGTCAATTTTTTAAACTGTGACTTATGTGTGTGAAGGTACTATTTGGCAAGATGAGATATGGCTATGATAAACGCATAATCTGTAGAAACAAGTTTCTCCTTATATTAAACACCTTTTTCCAGTTATGTAAAAAAAAAAAAAAAAAAGAAATATGTATTTAAAATAAGAACGAAAGTTTGTTTATTAATGAGGGGGTCATCGAGCAGGACTTGCTACTTTTAGTAGATTTTTTTTTAATCCTTTCCTGGATTTTTTTAACTTCAGAAAGATTTGCCTGGGTTTCTGGTGCTGAATTTGCTACTCAGAAAGATATCTTGATCTAACTTTGAAGAAGGATTATAATTTGTATTTAATGTGAGAATTTGGATAGAGTATTTTAAGCAAAAAATTGCTTTCATGCAGCAACTCCTTACTGAATCAGAAGTTGAAAAATGTATTTAAGGTGCCCACAACAGTCAAAAAATGAGACGGCAACAGCTGAAATATGAGGTGGCGAAAGAAATACATCAGGCAAAATACTCACCTTGACAATGATGTATTAGATATATTTGCATAGTGAACTTGCTATCCAGCTTCTTACCACTTTATTTGCTATTGTGGCTGCCTCTTTTCCTTATTCTAATAACAGTTTTTCCCCCCTGCCCTTTTTCCCAGCATAATTTCTATAAATGTGATTCAACATGAGGCAAATCTTGAATAGCTTTGATTTCAATGGAAATGGCATATTAGTTAGACTTAAATATGGAAATAGAAATAATAATTGAAGCATATTGGGCCTGATTCTTCTCTGATATTCATCCACTCAGAGAACTATAAGAATTCATGAAGATAGAAGACAAATTAGAATGTTATTATTTTATATCCGTTTGTATG
This sequence comes from Platalea leucorodia, assembly GCF_965183815.1. Taxonomy (NCBI): domain Eukaryota; kingdom Metazoa; phylum Chordata; class Aves; order Pelecaniformes; family Threskiornithidae; genus Platalea; species Platalea leucorodia. The sequence continues at coordinate 86,173,449 of NC_138823.1, read as the reverse complement.
TTTCAAGTATGAATATACAAGGTGCAAAGCAATAAAAACATCCCACTTGGCTTAAGAAATAAATGTTCATTAAAATAACAAATTTTCCTAAATAGTAAAAGAATAGATGTAGTGAATTATATGAACACAGAAAGTGGAATTGTGCTACTGTATGATTTTATTTCTATTTTCGAAATATACTTAGCAACGTTTTCCTAGTTATTCTGCCTCAGAAGTTAATACATTTATTACAGAAGCTCTTAGTGGAAAAAACTCTGTAGTGCATTGAATCCATTCAGTCAATGTTTGGCTCTAAGAAAACTATGCTGGGACAGAACAAGAGTTAGACCTAACTAATAGTGTTCTACTATAAACATTTTTTAATAACACTGAAATTATATTGTACTGTAAACTCATTACTTATTGTTTGATAATTCACTCAAACTCAGTTTCGCTATCTCTAAAGTAGGAAAATAATTCTGAAATGAGAAAAAGTGTGATAAATATGGATCATTATTTGCTATAGGAGGTGTATTACAAATCTTATCCTGAGATATTTTGGGTTTTAGCCAACAAACACGTGATATGTTTTTGAACCTAGTAAACTTGGCTTTGTCCTGTTCTGGATCTTTGTCTTCAGCATATGTGCAGAAGGGGAATGTAATGAATAGTAAACAAAACTCTGCTTTCTTATAGTTAATCTGGTGTCTAGTCATTTACATAATGTCTCCATCTTTTCTTTTTCCCTCTGTCAAACTTGCTGCTTTTCTTGACAAAATAACTCTTTGATTGCAAAAAACCCCGAAGTGCTCATCAAAATCCTCATGAAAAAAGTGCTTACAGCTACTCCAAAGATATTTTATGTTCATTTCATTTTTTTGCTGTCTCTCAATATGTCTTACAAATTATCTGACAATTTCACTTTCCTCTTTTTTTTTCAGTTGTATCCATGAACAATTTGAAAATAGAAAACCTTTCAGATATCACATAAAAAAAAAAAATAGTTTAAACATAATCTCCCGAGAGTACTTCTGAAATGTCACTCTCATTTCAGACCCAAATTTGCTCCCAGCTCACAGAATGCATGACAATATTCTCTACTACTTGTATCTGTTCCCATAATAATAACAGGAATGATTCCCAGCTTTTCTGTAATATATTTCTTTAGAAGATGTATAAGCAATTTACAAAGATAGTCAAGAGCTGCAGAAATCATTTGCATTCTGGATAATGTGTCAGACGGGGAAAAAACCCCCCTCATTTATTTAGTCTTTTTTCCAAGAAGAGGTCATGTACAACTTTCACTCACTGTATGACTATCTAAGTATAGGAAAGAAGTATTTGAAATATGGTTTTTCTTTGTTTCTATTAAGAAAAGTCAGAATGTATATTAGTAGCTGGAATACAACTTTTAAAAATCAAATTAGACTTAAATTAAGGTGTAAAGTACTAAAGTGAAGTTAATTTTCTATTGCAACAATTTGCTCAGAGTGATGGTGGTATCTTTCTCACTTCAGTAGAACCTAGATGTTCTTCCTAATAATATTACAGCTCGAATAGAAATTATAGCCTTGGTGCAGAAATTGCTGCGTGAGGTTCTGATCAGGTATGCTCTAATCTAACCTCAGAATCATAGAAAAATTTAGGCTGAAAGTGACCTCAGAAGTTCATCTTACCCAATTTCCTGCTCAAAGCTGAACCAACTGTGAAGATAAACAGGTTGAATATCTTCAGCAATGAAGACTGAACTATCTCTCTGTGCATACTGATCCAGTGTCAGCAACCCATATTCCTACCTACTTTTATGTTTCTTGTTGCTTATTTATTAAACGTTTATGTGAATTTTCTTCCTTGATAAGACACAACTGGGCGGTCAAAGAAGGTACAAATCATTGTTTCAGAAGTATGTCCTCAAAGAATAGAAAGCTATTTTCTTATAAAATAAAATGGTTTGGTATATAGAGATAATTTTTGTCTTGAGAAGACAAAGTTTTCAGCATACATTTTTAGAAAAAAAACCCAAGTGTGTGCTTTGGATGTTAAAAAAAATGCTTAGCTCAAAAACAGAACAGATATGTGGTAAGCTCTTGTTGGTAATTGCACTTTAATTTGTTTTTTTTACCAGTCCTTTACAAAAATGAATAACTATGTACTTTGAAGTCTAAGTCTTTGCATTTTATAAAAAGCATTGATGACTGACAAAATGATGTGGAGAAGATGCTGATGCTTCTAACAAGATGTTTCCTTTCAGGATAATAGGTACTAGCAATAGTTTAGATGTATGGCAAAATTTTTATGAAATGAAAAGTTGATAATATAATAAATTTAATTATGTTTTTTTAATAGACTGGATGAGGTTGAAAGGAATCTCTGGAAATCGTCTAGTCTGATCCCAGTACTCAGAGCAGGGTCAGCTAAAGCAAGTTGCCAAGGACTGTGTTCAGTCAGGGTTTGAATATCCACAAGGTATTTCAGTTCTCCGATATTTCAATTTGTGTCCATTGCCTGTTGTTCTGTCACCAGATACCACTGAGAAGTCTGGCTCCTTCTTCTTGACTCCCTCCCATCAGGTGTATACACACATTGATCTCCTGAGCCTTTTCTTCTCCAAGCTGAACAATCCCATCTCTCTCAGCCTCTCCTCATACGACAGATGCTTTAGTCCCTTAATCTTCTTTGTAGCCCTTTGCTGTATTTGCTCCAGTAAGCCCATGTCTGTCTTTTACTGGAGGGGACACAGCACTCCAGATATATCTCACCACAGCTGAGCAGAGGGGAAAGATCACCTCTCTTGACCTGCTAGCAAAAATTTTTTCTTATGCAACCCAGTACGTTGTTAGCCCTCATTGTTGCAAGGACACGTTGCTGACTCATTGTCAACTTGTCTACCAGAACCCCCAGGTCTTTTTCTGCCAAGCTGTTTTACAGCCAATTGGCTCCTAGCATGTGCTGGTGCATGGGGTTATTCCTCCCCAGGTGCAGGACTTGGCAATTTCTGTTAGTGAACTTCATGAGGCTCCTGTCAGCACATTTTTTCCAGCACAACGCTCTGGCATATCGGCTACTCCCCACAGTTTTGTATCATCAGCAAACTTGCTGAGGGTACACTCTGCCCCATCATTCAGGTCATTAACAAAGATGTTGAACAGTATGGGCCCCAGTGTTGACCCTCAGGGTACTCCACTAGTGACTGGCCTCCAGCTGGAGGCCGATCACACTTTGTGCCACTGATCACAATCCTTCGAGCCTGGCAGTTCAGCCAGGTTTTAGTCCACTTTGCTGTCCATTTATCTGGTCTGTACTTCCTCAGTTTGTCTATGAGGATAACACCAGAGACAGTGTTGAAAGCATTACTGAGGTCTAGATAAACAACATCCACTGCTTTCCTTTGAATTAGTATCTTAACACAGTAGTTTTCTATTACTCTTTTTAAGTAAAAGGTGCTATGTACAATGCATCAAGATTGTTTAAGGCAACTTTTAGTCTGAAAAATCCATGAACTTGATTGGTAACCCAAGAAAATAGTAGTGTTTAATAATAACAATTGAGGAGCTTAGAAGTTATCTTGTATTGCCAAAGTAACTTTTTAACTGAACTTAGCCAATCTCTGATGATTTTTAAGTATTTTCAAAATCTCCTCAAGGTTTATAAACTTTCTTCAAGAATTAAGTTTAAAAAGTCTTTTTTTGAAACTGAAAAAAAGTCTTTCAGTAGTGTAGATAAGTGTCTGAAGGTGTCTGAAACAAAATTTCAATTCCTGCTAAAGTCCAATGAAACCATAAAGAAACCACAAACAGTTAACTGAATGGAAGAATGAATTCAACCTCAAAAGAAGATAGAAGCACTTCTTACCATATACACAAGCTGAGAAGAAAACACAGCATCATTACATTTGTAGTAGATTGCCTGTACAAAAGCTCCAATTTCTGAAAACTTAGCCAATGACAGTACTGAGATGATGTAAATGCCAACATCTCATTTCATTCAGATCATATAAGAAGAGAGGATTTTTATTTTCATCAACCATCTTCCAGTGACAGAAGGAATTATAACAAACCTTTTAACTGTATAACGTAATTGATATTAAGGTAAAACTCAGCAGATGTAAATATCTTGATGGTGAATAACTTTAAACTACAGAGCTATTTAAATTGATTGTCTTGAACTTCTTTATTTGTTTAAAATATTTCTGTATTGATGATTTAAAATATTTTCTTAAGCAGGGAAGAATCTAGTTGTTTAAATAGGGATGAGAAAAAGACATTTCACTGCAAGCCTACTAGTGAGTAGGCGTTACTCTGTGTTACTTGTATCTAATACATGAAGTGTTTTCAGGCAAAGGTGATTTCCAGGTTTCTGAGCAGTCCTTTAATTATTTCTCTTTTGAGTTAGAGCAAGCAGATACAAGATTAAAATAGTGAAAAATAAATGGTATTTTTAATTATCTCAACAAGAAGCTGCAAGCTACTCAAAGAGAAGGGATTAAGTTAGAAAATGAAAGCTGTACTATCTACACAGTAATAGAGTACTACAAACACCAACCAGATTTTTCAGATTATATAAATTGGTATTGACCCTTTAAAATCAGTGAAGTTACACTGACTTACATCAGCTGAGAATTAGGGTTTCTTTTATTTTTTGAAAAATACCACTGAAATATCCTTATTAAATGTATAGTACTTACATAGATGCCAGGTTAGCGGCAGTTTTTCAACCAGAATTGACAACATTAGTTTTGGGAAACTTGTACTGTATGTCTTTGCTGACACTTAGGAAAAAGTTAAGAATCAAACAGGAAAGGAATGGTGTCCTTAGACTTTCAAGTATGAGAAACCATACTGGAGTTTTTTGATTCCCTAGCAGTGCTAGAAACTGAATCCAGCTCTACTGAGTGGCTTTGGAGAAATCAGTTCTACCATACATGCTTCGGTTTTCCTTTCTGTCCTTATTTCTCTTGTTCATTCACATTCATCTTTTTTGAACATGGGTTATCTCTGACAAAAAATGACAATGGTTCACATGTAAACAGGGATTTGCAATTGCTGCAATATGAAATAATTGCTGGAGAACAGAGATCTTTCATGGTTCAAAGTGATCCTCAGGTGAGCATGTGAAATGATCTTGACAGCCCTCTCTCTAGGAACAGGGCATGTAAGATGAAGAAAGCAGCTTTAAAGCCAAATAGTCTTGGCTAAATTTACACATCTATTTTTTTTAAACAAATACATCTTTTTAATATATATTTGTTACAGACAAACAAGAAAAGACAAATATAATCCTAGTTGTTGTCATTTCTAATGACATTCCAGGCATTTTACTCCCTTCAATTTTAATCACTTACAGTTCTTCTTGCTCTGCACTAATGGCATCAAAGTGGAAACCAAATAACAATAATTTCTTTAAATAATACTTTTTTCTTAATAGAGAAAGAAAGAAAAAACAATCAAGTAGTGAGCAACTGTTCCACGTTGAAATTTCTTCATCACATCTTTATATGAATAGCTTTTAACTGGGGTTAGAATTGTGACTGGGACATAGTTAGGTTAAGTAAATATGAAGTATATTATTCCATATGTCAACAACTAAATGAAGGTATTATATGTACGTTTATAGTACATCTTCTGGACAAGATGACCTCCAGAGGTCCCTTCCAACTTAGAGCATTCTGTGACTGTGTGATTCTCTGAAATGCCCAAGAATATTTAAAAATTATCAGGAGAGTTACTTTTAAGGATTAAAGGGACTAGTGAATCCTATTTAGTCCTCTATGTTACCTTACAGTACAGCTACTTTACCTTAACTACATCCTGTGAAAACTAATTCAAAAATCCATCAATTAACTTTAAAGAGCTATCTTTAACAATAACAACAAAATAATAATAATAAAAAAGTAAGTATTAGGCTTTCTGCATTCCAGAATAAATCACATTATTTCTTGTAGCTAACCAAGTTTGAGTTTATAACACCTCTTCATGAATGTATAGTCATAACAACCTGATGCTTAACAGAAGAAGCTGTTAAATGGTAAATACAACGGCTTTCACATTTCTTACAGGAAAAATTGAAGTTTAGTGTTTGGCAATGCTTTTACTTACATCATCTACTTAGTCATGGCAGTTTGTGCTTAAAATGCTTATGCGTAAAATGTGCCAAAGTAGAAGGTTAATGATTGCTGAGTTATCAATAATGCTGACAAACTATCATTTATTAATGTTGATGCTGGTATGTTAACAAAGTTTTCAACTAGTGCAAATATTGAGAATCACTAATGATAAAAAGATCATTGCTGGTGAGCAACCTGAGTCACTTGGAAAAAGAACTGCAAGAAATATGCAAACCAAGTATTTTTTCATGGATTTGAAAAATGTATCATGTTCTTTTCCTATATTGGTCTTCCTCCTCTTTGAGAATATACTCCTGTAGCTTTGTTTCTTTTAGACAGACAATACCCAAAATTGCAAAAGGCAATGGGCTGAAGCACAGTTCACAATTATAGTTCTGTGCAATAAAAAAAAAAGAAACCCAAACCCCACAAAAACTAACTTAACTTTTGGATACACTTTTATAACATCAAATAAAAATATATGAACCATTAAAGCAGTATAGAAACCTAAAAGCTGAACTTCCAAGTCTAGGCAATGGACCTCAGGGTGATATGTGCAAGTTTACGACCCAGCAAGGGGTATTTACCTGGAAGCTTTTCATGCCTGTATTTATTGAAGGAGAACTGAGATTTACCTTAAAGCAGAGGCTTATTTAATTAGCCTGAACTCTTTATTTAATAAAATGAGCAAGCAAAGACATGAACATGTGAATTATTATGTTCTTCCAGCATCATGATACTAAGTGTATCTCCTACAAATCAGTAAAAGTAAAGGCAATTTTACAATATCTAATATCATATTTTTCTCTATATTAAAGTTTATTTCACCAAATTACACCAAATTGTCCTGCTGCAGGCTTTGATGTCAGACCTGTGCTGATAAATACCCTCTTTTGCAGATTTTTTTGTGTTATAATAATATTGGGCAGTAGGGTAGATACCTTTACATTCAGGCAGTTTCAGTTAATTCCTGTTGCTGAATATCTAAAAGCATAATGATGTAAATAGTCGTCTGATGGAAACTTACACTCAGGACCTCTTTTTACAAGCTTTTGTCTGAGCTACATGACCAGGTCTGTTCGTTCACACCTTGAAGCAGATTCAGAGTCCCACAATCAAATTGTCTCATGGGAAATAAGATCCACAGAAATGAAGTGTGGATTCTTCAGTCCCTGTTCACCTTTATCCAAGGAGATTTGCCATGAGCTTCTGCGAGTCTCCTGCCTGAAGTCCATCTAAAATACTCATTCAGACCATTGGTCATTCACACTAAGGTTTAAACACAGAACTGCTGAAGTCCTCGTGTAGCTGGTGAATGCAGTGCTCTTCAAAGACATAACGTGAAGTCCCAAAAATGTTACCACTGCACTGATGTGGTGCTGTCCCAATATGGATTAGCTACACCTCTCATGGTAGTTAACACAGTTATTCTGCTTATTGCTCTGCATTTAACTCTTTGCATATTCTGCAGATTGCTTTGTTGCGTAACATAGACATACATTATGATGGTTAATCATTTAAAGGGGGAAAAAAACCCTACCCTAAGCAGCACTGCTTACATCAGTAGTCTGTCTTTCTGTCCTCATCTGTTTCATCAAATATGTAAAATGGTTTGACTGCCCAGCTAAATGTGAGGTACCTCTGCTGTTCCTAGCAGCATTCTACTGAGGAACTGTTATTACACAGTGTCTTCACATACCTTGCATGTTTAGGAGTTTGAAGAATAGCATTCTTGCTATTCACCAGACTCTTGCATCAATGAATAGAGAGTAGGTTGGTTAGAAGAGAGAAATCTTCCATTAATTGTATTCCCTGAATATTCTCCTGGTAAAAATTTATTTTTTAAAAATCTATTTTTTCCCACAATAGCAAGGAAAATTTATAAAAACGGCTTGACTTTTAAGACAAAGCCAGTCATAGGCTTAAATTCCTGGATATGGATATTAAGTATCCTTGCTGTAAATACAAGGGGAACTGTATATGAGATTGTATTATTAACGTCACTTTTGTTCTGGAGAGATGGAAATTAAAATCTTGTATGCAAATACATTTCATTTTGTAAGAATTCCTATTGACTATGTATATTGACTCCGGATTTCTTCCTTTTTCCTTTACCTTTTTCTTAAAATAAATATTTTAACAATTTTTGCTACTTTTTAAAAATGTAAAAACATGTCAGAGTGAGTGTGTTATTTAAGGTCTTTTTCTGTGATCTAAGGAAAGATTTAGTGTTTAATGAACAGTGGCTGTTAGTTCACAAGTGGTATTTTAAAAGGTAAAATGTATTACTGCATTACAAAGATTTTTGATTCTTGTGTCTTCTATTTTGAAGTGATTGCTAAACATTTCCATTTCCCTTTTCCAAGTTTAAATAATTTGTGGCAGAAAATACAGCTGATTGCTTTTACTGAAAAGTATTTCTAATTAGCTCTTAAAGTAATATTCTCTGAAGGGGGATAGGACTCTCACAGATCACTTGTTGCTTTATTTCTCTCATCCATCTTTTCAGGCATCCTGACATTTTACAGTGCATTATTTTTTACACACCCTAAATTGAGGCTCTTAACCTGATCCTAGAAAGAATATTTTTCACTAAAGAGGGAAAAAATTGACTTTTGTTTTTGTTCAGACAATCTCTAGGCCACCTGACTTAGTAACACATGAACAACTGCTGTGCCGTACTTCTGTTCAAGTCTGTGTCCAAAGACAGTGCCACAAAGACTTACTTTTTTAAAAAAAACTGACACTTTTTTATTGGTGCTTATTAATGAAAATACAAGGTGACCTTATTATTTTCTCTCTTTTTAAAATTTTTTGTTGTGTTGGGACTGAGGCTAGAGATAATTGGCATACTTCTTAACAGTCTCTAAAGACCAATTAACAACAGGGAGCCATGTACTCTGCCAGTCTGAGTTTCAATTAAATGTCTAGTCCAGGAGGAGCTAAACTAACACATAGCTATTGAACAGCAGTTACACTATTGATATAGCTGAGTCCACTGCTGAGGACAAAGACTCTTGCTTCATGACAGATGGCCTAATGCTCTGGCAATTAATACATTTTAATGACTTTTAAATCTTTCTGACCTTTTGCTTTTCTGTGTCTGAATTAGCAGGGCACAGTTTTATTAGTGGAATGGAAGTTTAAGGACACGTGATATCTTTTCAGGAACTCCCTTCTATTTTTTATTTTAAATGTTAAATGTATTCTGTTGACAAGCATTAACAGCTTAATTTTATTCAGTTAGGACTGCAATGTACTAATTCTGACTGTAGGAAAGGTGATGATTTCTGGTGAGATCCTGTTGTTACTATAGCTGGGCTGCCAATGTAGTTAGGGATTAGAGAATAGTAATAATTAATAAGTATTAATAAGAACTCAGTGGTCAGGATACATGTAATGGAATTCAATACTTTTATCCTAAGTCATCATGTCCTAGAGTTGTATCTTTAAAACATAATTTTCCAAAAATAGAAACTCAAGATTCAAATCAACATGGTATAGATTGCCATGTAAACATTCTCTTTAAAATTACAGAAGCATCTGCAAATTTTGGTTAACTAATAAAATAAGTTGGAATCTAAGAAAATGCAGTCAACCTACACATTATCTTAAATCTTTCAAGTACTAAAAAATGTACCAGAATTTCCATCATTTACTTGTTTCTTCCCCCAAAATATCATCAATATAAAATAAAATAAAATAAAATAAAATAAAATAAAATAAAATAAAAATAGTAAAAAAGGAAATTAATATGTCTCTCAGGCATACTTTATCCTGAGTCAGTTTTTCACACATGGCTAGATAAACTTAGGTATCTCACCATTTTTTTTCTGGCTCTAAATAGAAGCACAAGTTTCTGAAATAATAATCACCCATAAGTCTAGTAAAAATAATAATAGAAATTATAAGTGCTCGGTATTTGCAAAAAACAAACTCAGATCTAAAATCATGGAAAAAGGATGAAAGAAACAAATTATTAGGTGCCTAGCACACATTGACAGTGTTTTTAAGTATTACTCAATTACTTACTTTTCTCATTTTTTTTAATAGAATAAGGATTGGACTATTTGTGTATGCATTTGCATTTTGCACAGGATACAATATTTCAATGGGTCATTATATTTTTTCCATATTTCTATGCAACGTACATCATCTAAATAATGAACTCACTTGAAAGAAAACAAAGAACACACACAGTTATACATTGGCTTTATTTATAGATTACAGAAATGTTAGTAGTCTGCTTAAACCTATATTTGTAGTCTAAGAACATAAATGATGAAGGCAAAGCCTTTTCATTTAAAATCCATCTATTGTTTGTCTTTTTTCCCCTAATATCAAGTATTAAGATGATCTGAAATGAATTTCTCATATTAATACATAAAAAAGTTTTGATATTATCTTGACTACATATAGCTTCAGTGATACACATTTATTAATAATAACAGTTAAGTGACACTCAAAAAATCTATAATAAAATTTTTTGTTCCATAAAGTATCAATTAAAGTTAAAAAATTCACATACTTTAAAAAGACCCCACATTCTTAGAAATTAAGATTTTATTTCTCCCGAAATGTGTGGGAAAAAAAAAAAAAATAACAACCCTGAAGTGTTAAATTAAACCTCTGTCGTCCATATCAGCCTCTTGGGGATTTCATATATACATGTTTCAGACATCAATAGATAGACAACTCAGTCAAGCTCCTAGTTAAAACAGCCATAAACTTTGGGAGTTATTCAGCTGACCAAACTTATGTGTGCTCTCTGAAATCCACTGACTTCATTGATTATGTCTTTTTTGGCCAATGAAAGTTTCCACATCTAAATTGTATGCAAAGACTTTAATACCTAAATTTGTGTGTCCAGAAATGGATCTGCTTTCCATCTGTAATGGTATCTAGAAGTAAGATTCTGCTCCTGTTCATGGAAAATTTTGAAATAGCTAATTTTATACTGATTTTTAAATACTGAAATATTACATGTAATAGAACCATTCTTTTCTTTGTGGATCAAAGTTGGGGTCTCAGTTTTATATTCATATTTGTTCATCTTGTTCTTTTTGTTATTACTTGTTACTATTTTACTGCACAAAAGAATTTAAAAAATACACTAAATTTAAAGCAGTGGAGAATTAGATACCTTAACATGTCTAGGCAGGCATGAATTCTGTTTTACCAAGTTTTAACATAAAATCAATCTGAAAAATTGTCTATATGTAATGACAAATGTAAAGCCCTTCTAAATAGTTGAAATATATCTCACAGTAAAATTTGGCAATAAATCGGCTGCTCTTACATGTGGTTTAATTGACCTTGCTTGAGAATTCTCCCAGCTGTTTTAAAAAGTGAAATCTCTGGACTCTAGTTCTAAGAAATATTCATCATTTTGATACTTCCTAGGTATCTTCCTTGAGATACTTGTCTTCCAAGGTCTTTCTTGTGAGAACTTTTCAGTGTGCACACAAGAATCTAGTGAGATTTTGTCAGAGAAAAATAAAACATAAAAGAGAACAGGACTGAAGACTCCACTCTTCATCTTTGTAAGATGAACAAAGTGAACTGAGAGTCTAGATATTTTTTTTTCTGTTGAAGGTTGGACTATTCAATGCTATGGAATTGATACTTCCACATTGTCTCTGCTGAACATGGACACTGTTTATTATTTGTAGGTGATCTAAAAAAAAAAAAAAAAATCTAAAAGATTGGCTAAAGTGACTATATCGTTCTGTTTGTATTTTGTCGGGTATACATTAGGTCCCTCAGCTCCCAAGCAGGCCTTTTCTAAGCTAATTCACAGTTCACAAGGGAAAAAGGAATACCAGATGAAGGATGTCGGGACCCTTTTGCAGTATAGCAACGCATAAACTGCGGGTGAATATTTGACCATCTAGAGATAAATGGAAGGCTCACCAAGCAAACAGCACCATAGAATTATGCCTGAAGTTAGGAAAACGGGATGTATTTGGAAGTGAATGAGGTTGGTTCATTGTCTTCAGAAACTTCAGGTACACTGTAAAACCTATAATTATTCCCCCCTTGTCAAAAAAGTTTTTTTTTTTTTCAGCACACGGCTTTACAAGTTAACCTAGCAACTTTAATATCTCATCCCAAGTGAATAAACTTTTCACTTATTTGGGAGTTTACTTTGCTCTTACGTCTATGAAAATGTGTGGGTCTTGTTGTGGTTGAATTTCTTTTTTTTTCCTTTTCGTATTCTTAAATAAGGAACCTGTAAATGGGTAGAAACTTTTAAGTTTTGTCTTTCAAATAGTGTTTGTATATTGTTTTAATTAGTCTGTAGAGATAAGTTTGTTCACATGTAAGTCTGTTATCTGCTTTTTACAAATTTACTTCTAATCTTGGTTTTTATCTTTCATAGACTTATGATTTGGGGGATTTATCGGCATGTGAGAAACCAAGAAATATGCATTTTACTTTCCATTTAGGTCTTCACTCTTCATAGCAAGTGACTATTGAACTGAAGAAGTCAGCTTTTATTAATAGCTTGGTTATAATTTTATTGCTCAGAAAGCACACCAAGCTGACAGCACTCTAGACTGATATCTTTTGTTTATCCAGGTATAAGTACAGGATCATTAAATCCATGCTTTTCATTAGCCCTATTCAGTAAAATTCCAGCTCCATTTAGGTGTATGATACCTTTGGGCCATACTTAACCATACTTAAAGCTAGTTCAGGGTATGTGAAGTTCTAGCTCTGTAGTGCATGGTTGGTATGTTTTTATAGGGTTTTATCTTCTTTTTGCCTTTCCCTTTCTGTCTTTCTTTCTCACTTCCTTCTTTCTCTTTCCACCCTTCCCCTTTTCCTTCCCCTTCCCCTTCCATTTCCCCCCTAAACCAAACACCATCCTACATGGAACTTTCCACCATTCCCTGCTACCTTAATGAAATAAAATCCATCTGCTAGCCAATGTTATTCCTATCTACAAAAAGAGCGTGAGGGAGGGCCCAGGGAACTACAGACCTGTTAGTCTAACCTCAGTTCCTGGAAAAATTATAGAGAAGATTATATGAAAAGCATTTAAAGAATAATGCAATCATCAGGCACAGTCAACATGGGTCCACAAAGGGAAAGTACTGTTTAAGTAATTTGATATCCTATGACAAGGTCACCCACCTAGTGGATGAAAGGAAGGTGGTGGATATAGTTTTTCTGGATTTTAGTAAGGCTTTTGATACTGACCCTCACAGCATCCTTCTGGACAAGTTGTCCAGCTGTGGGATGAGCGGGTTTACTGTGCATTGGGTGAAGAACTGGCTGAATGGCAGGGCTCAAAGGCTTGTAATGATTGGGGCTACATTTAGCTGGTGACCGGCCAGTTCTGTTCAATATATTTATCAAGGATCTAGATGCAGGAGTTGAATGCACCATCAGCAAGTTTGCTGATGATACCAAACCGGGAGGCGCTGTTGACTCTCCTGAGGGACAAGATGCCTTGCAGAAGGATCTAGATAGATTGGAGCATTGAGCAATGATTAACGGGATGAAATTTAACAAGTCCAAATGCTGGACTCAGCACCTAGGATGGAGTAACACCGGGCACAAGTATAAATGGGGAGAGGAGTGGCTGGAGAGCAGCCCTGTAGAAAGGGATCTGGGAGTGTTGGTTGACAGTAGGCTCAATATGAGTCAGCAGCCTGCCCTAGCCGCCAAGAGGGCAAACCGCATCCTGGGGTGCATTCAACACAGTATAACCAGCCAGTCAAAAGAGATGTTTATCCTGCTGCATTTAGCATTGTTGAGGCCTCACCTTGAGTATTGTGTGCAGTTCTGGGCCCCACAATTTAAGAAAGATATGAAGGTCCTTGAATATGTCCAGAGGAGGGCAGCAAAGCTGGTGAAAGGGCTGGAAGGAATGTCTTATGAGGAGCAGCTAAGGACTTTGAGCTTATGTGGTTTGGAGAAAAGGAGGCTGAGGGGCGACCTTGTTGCTCTCTACAGCTTCCTGAGGAGGGGAAGTGGAGAGGGAGATGCTGATCTCTCCTCCCTGGTATCCAGTGATAGGACGCGTGGGAATGGTTCAAAGTTGTGCCAGGGAAGGTATAGATTGGGCATTAGGAAGCATTTCTTTACCGAGAGGGTGGTCAAACACTGGAACAGGCTCCATAGAGAGGTGGTTGATGGCCCATGCCTGCCAGTGTTGAAGAGACATTTGGACCATGCCCCTAATAACATGTTTTGACCTTTGGTCAGCCCTAAATTGGTCAGGCAGTGGGACTAGATGGTCATTATAGGTCCTTTCCAACTGAAATAGTCTAGTCTAGTCTAGTCTATCTCAGTCAGGTTTTACATTTGTAGGGCATTTCATTTGCAAAAAAAATATTGGCAGGCAATTAATTATGTATACAAAAACCTTTTCCCTTAAAACACAAGGTAATGGTGCATATACATGCTTTTAAATAACAGTGAGCAAAATATCAACTTCAGAGGAATCTGAATATCCCAGTCATGAATTTGTTCCTACTCCAGTACTGTTTTTGAAGCTGTACTTGTTTTGAGCTTTAAAAACGTTAAGACCAAGATAAGCTCAGGTATTCAAAGGCTACATCTGTTCAAAGCTTACAGATGGTCTTTTGTGTTATCTCTGGGCTCTGTATAATTACATGTGACACTGTGCTTCTCAGCGAGGTGTTGCAGTGTACAGATACATTACAATTGAAATGTTCCAAAGGGTTTTCCTTAATACTTATTATTACCTATTCCTCAGCGTATTCACCATAACCTCAAGAGCAAAGATTAAGTTCTTGGACATTGATTTGTACTTGTTGCAGAATCCCTACAGTTGAAAAAGTCTGTCTTGTTAGGTTAAAAAATACTGAAAAACTTTCCTTCTCTTCCTGCATAATTTAATAGAGAAAAAAGATGTGCTTTAAGTTTTTCAAACCACGCTAAAGGAAATTATCTTTTTGATATTGACATAAAATGCATAAGATAAATATTAAAAACGTGCTTTCTAGTAACATCAACACTAACCTTTCGGTTCATGTTATCTTTAGTATTCTTTGACTTTCAAGTTTATCTCTTCAGTGAGCATTCCTTCTTTCTGCCTTCTCAAATAAGCTAGCAGTCTTAGAAATGCTTATTCTATTTGACTGCAGAATCTCCCTGGTTTGCCTCACAGAATAAAGATGAAAGGGTTAAATACAGCAATGTGTATATGCACTTGGTTGAAGAAATGTGTGGAATTTCTTATGGATGAGACATATACACCTGAGTATTGAAACAAAAAGGAAGAGAACTATCTTGAATTATTTATTCTCCTAGATTCCAACAGCTCTTTTCTCAAAAAAGCACTTTTCTGTTGAATAAATAACCAATTCCCAAAGGTATCCCTGCTACAGTTGAATCTTATTAATCCTAATATGAAGGACAGGGAGACTTTCTTTTAAGCAACCAAAACACCATGCAGTATACGAGGGAAGAGAAATGTGGCAATATTGTAGACAATTTTTGTAGGGGAAAAAAAGAAAAGCTGTAGTATATTGCTTAAAGTGTATTAGACTGTTTTAAACTTTCAAATCTCTAGGTGCATAGCTTGAATATTGCTAGTTTTTCTATTTTTTTAATAAATCTTTGTACTACGAAGTGTATGCTGTATCAATGCAATTCAGTGGTAACTAGTAAACATTTGTCTGTATTGTTAATTACAAGAATAAGTAACAACAGGACAATTAGATAACTGCTTCTGCTTTCTAAAAGAGAGCCTTGCAAATAAATGTATATAATCTGTTGGAGGTCTATTCTTTTCATCCAACAAATTCTCAGTACCTCTTGACACTAATAAGAGCTATCTGTATGCATCTGGATGAGAACTGAGCAGATTGCTATTTATAAAGCTTGCTGCAACTTCATCTGTAACTACCAAGCAGACTTTTGCCCACTTAAAAGTATAGGAAAAGCAAATACTGGCCAAATCATGATGTTCTTACTGTTTTCTGCTGAGCTTTTATTTAGTCCTTACTAAGCACCCCTTTTGTGAATTCTGATTTCCTAGTCATATTTTAGAGAAGTTCAGCTCCATTGGAGCTATGCATAGCATTCATTGAAGTAGAATTGGAACCATGAGCTCACTAATTAAAACTGCTATTTTTCAGAAAATTTGTTTTTTAATTATATTTTTAAGTGTAAAGCTTTTTTCAACAGTCTGTATTCAGCAAAATCATCATTAGCATAGTTTTCTTAATTCTGGCGATATCTTGAATACTCAAAAAAACAAAATAATAATTGAGCCTTCCAGTTCATCCTCTTCTGTGGAAGTATTTTGAACTTAATAAATGCTTTCTTTTAGTTTTATCTTTAGAACCATTGCAGTTTAATAAAAAAGAAAAAAGCCCCAAAACAACCAAACAGAATTTGCTGCAGTTTTTCAGTTGATCTTTAACTTCATTTACCTTTCAGAATGTGAATCACTGTAAATGCCTTTTTACATTAAGCAACAGATGATATTAAAGGAAACCCCTCCATGTATACCTATTAAGTGTATTTATTTTTCCTATAGCCATGAAACTGTGCAGTTAACAGGGGCAATGCTGGCTTAAGTAAAATGACTTCTACAGTGTGAACTTCATTGTGGTAAAGAGCCCAATTTTTCAAAGAAAAATTAAGTTTTTTAAAGAATCACACAGCTTTTTGACTCAAAGTGCATAACGCTTTTGAGCATAGAGGTTTATCCTATTAATTTCTGTTTAATATGTGTTTCTGTAGACCTGCATAAGTTTTTGCAGGATTGGAACCTGAAAGTGGTATTGGCTTTTGGAATTGGGCTGTGTGAATATTGCAGTTTTTCTTTACTTAAAATAAGGAAACCTCCATAACAAAAAGCAGTATTAGTAACTGAGGAATTACTAATAACTGTAGAGAGAAAATATACTAACTTAAAATGTCATCCAGGCAGTTTTAAAATATGTTCCAAGAAGATAAAAAAACAAATAACAGAGAGAAAAACAAATACATAAGGCATAATCTTTGCAAATACTGACTTTTGAACACTATTTCTAATGTTTATTGAATATGGAAACTCAATTGTCAGTAAAAGTCAAACCAGCGAGTGAAAGCGTTTTACATTTTATCCCACTTCCCTTGAGAAGAGAGTATTTTCAATGGACAATGGTAGAATCAGATCAGATTTTTAGGAGCACTGATGGCATGTGGATGTAATTGTTTTTCTCTTGCTTGCTTTTCTATTGATTGAGGTAGAAGCTTGAACTTTTTCTTTGTAGGCAGACCTCATGGCAACAATTTATTCAATTGTCATCTTTTAACCAATCAGTGTAATATGTTTTAAATGGTACCATACTAAAAGATAAATAGAAAATCGTAATAAACCCAAATGTCTGATTTCCTATAGATACATTGCATCAGTTCTTGAAGAACGAAGTTTATTTCAAAATACTGATTTCCAGATAAATGTCCAAGTGTGTTCAGTTTCCACTCTAAGAACCATTTGTCTTCCCATACAGTAGCTGAGATCAACAGAAGAACGTCATTTCCAGGTGATCTTCAAGTTATGTGGGACAACCTTGTTTCCCCTTGAGTATTCTTGTAAACAAGCAAAAAGTCAAGGGAAAGCTGTCGTCTTAAAACTGAGGAACTGACATTCTTCATGATTAGCCAGTTAAAGCTGAATCTTTTCAGTAGTTTAGATGATTTAAACAAATATCCGATGCTCATATCACATATTAGAATAAACAAAGTTAGACCACTTCATATCTTACCTGAAAAAATGTTGACCAAATGCAGAATCATGTGGAAAAAGAAGACCACTTTCTACAGAAATACCTAAAAAAAGGAAAATATGCAAGAAACATAAAAATACAAGCAATGCTCTGCAGAAATACCTTTATAGACTATCTGGAAGAGACACGAAACAGTGTATCAGTGAAATCTGCGTATTAAACTTACTAGGGTGGAATTGTCAGCATTAGTCAAAAAAGAGGAATAAGAAATGAAAGAGTGTTCAAACACGGACAAAAACAAGATGAAAGTCATCCTGGGGAGAGAAGCAGTTAATATAACTAACTGAGGAAAACAAACCAGCATGCTCATTGTCAGCTGGAAGGCAGTAACACTGGAAAGAACAAGGCTCACTGTCATCACAGGGGACAGCTACATTTCCATGAGCACATCAGGAAAAAGCAGCAGAAAGACTAATGCAATGTTGGGCTTTTTGCACAGCGGCAGCATTAGTAATGACAATAATAGACCCTTTAGAAATGTGGTCCAAGTGTGACCACATCCTGCTATGTTACTTCGATTGATTAGAATTATTTGTGCAGTTATTATAATGCGGTTCAATGAAATAATAGGGAAAGAAACTAATAAAGGTAAAAGGCATTTAATTGCAAAGGTAATTGTTAATCTGTTTAAATACAACCCCTTTTTTCCCTAGAAGTAATAAAATATGTGTTCCTTTATAGTTTAAAGACTGCAAACCTTAAAATATCTGTGGAGATCAATCTTTCTCAGCCTCCTTGAGAACAGGGACTGTTTAGTGGATGTTTTCCATTTTGGATTTGGATGTTTCTAGAAAGAAAATATAGTTACTTTTTTAGTATATGCTTAAAGTGTGTCTTCATTCTGTACACCCATATCTGTGGAACAGCTAGGTTTCCAGCATTGGAAGAAGTAGTTTTCCTCTATTACTATGCCACCACATCTACCATAGAAATTACCTGGCCTGCCAAGCAGGACGTCATTCTAAGACAAAGATGAGAGATTGGCACAGTGACATATGACCACAAGTAGGGGTTATCTGGGTATTCTGTGATGGATGCTGCACACGAAGAATTTCTAAAACCTGAAATGCTAAAAAAGTTTTCCATTTCTGGCAGCAGTTGTCGTTGCCTTTGCGTTGGCATTTTTCTAAAAGCATTTGTTTCAACTACGCTATTATAAGGTCCTTTCAAGTATGAATATTGAATCTTTAACATTACTGTATTGCTTCAAGAAATTTTATGTGCTTCGTCCAACTCATATTCAGACTAAAGATATGTATCATGCAAACTGAGTTTTAAATCCTCTCTCCAGAACTTGTCATATCCCAAAGTCAGCTCCAGACTTCAATCTCTGCACCTAGCCAGTTTAAACGAAAGAGAAAATATTGCCACTTGGAGTGCTCAGCTAAAAGAGCCACTGAATGCAGAGGTATTTATTTCCCTCACCAAGAGAGCATCTTTAAAATAAACAATACAAACAGCTTGTAGCACAGGTAACTTCTCTCACAGATCCAGTTCTTCTAAAGCAAGACCTAAAGGCGGTTTCCCAGCACTCCTAAGCATAAAACAAAAGTCTAGCAGCACAGTCTTTGCTCAGCACCTTCTGAAAGAGCCAGTCATGAGCTTCAAGAAAATTAACCAGTTAAGATTAAATGCAGATTATTTGTTATCAGTAGAAAAGAGAACAGTGTAACCAGAGAAACATTTCCAGTTTCTTGGCATAGATAAAGGAAATCAGAGGAAGTGAAAACATAAATCTCAAGGGTTAATGTTGTCTAATGTCCACTTATCTCAGGTGGAGGGTAAAGAGCCAATTTTCTAATCTTCTGCAAGTGTTTGGCTTGTGTATGTACCAGGTGCCTCTGGTGTACCCCTGTGCTGAAAGGAAAGGCGGTGCAGGAATCTTTTTATTTATACTGCTCTTTACCAGCTAACAAAATCTGAGATCTCCCCACAGAGTGTCTGTGTCACACCTCCTGTCCCTGCTTGGTGCAGGAGGTGAAGGCAGGGACGAGCAGGTCCCTGTCTCAGAGCCACTGGCTGCTCCGTGCAGGTCGGGCAGCCCCAGTGTGAAATCTGCCCTTGGAACAAGTCAGCAGCAAGAGATGAAGCTTCTGCAGAATCAGAGAGAAATCCTGTTCGTATGAGTCCTGAGTTACTACTTTTCCCATTGTTTGCAGCAGTGCCTGAAGACTGTATAAAAAAGTCTTTATGTATTAATTGTTATGAATCCTTTAATAAAAAAAAAAATACTGCCATGACATTAAATTATTAATGATATGAGTGATTTTTTAATAGAAATACCCAGTCACTATAATGTCTGAGCAAATGACTAAAGCTGACTATTCCTGTGAAATGTAGTAAATTGATCAATTCCGTGGGAGTTCCTCATTTACTGTTTGTTCTTATTAATTTGAATTCAGGAATCAAACCTGCTCAATAATCTTGTGAAACACAAAATACTTCTTCTTTGGCCAGCTCTAAAGAGTGCTAAAGAAGTAACAGTTGTATGGTTATGATATTATAGATGAAAACTATAAAGATATTTCCTTCTACAAAAGTTACTTGTTTTCTGTTCCAGTCTTACAGCTGTTATAACAGTTTAAAAACCAAATCACATAAATTAATACATAGCTTGAATATTTTTTATATACTTCTACATATGTGAATGACTACACTTAAGCAAGGCATCATTTGAACAATATAATCCAGACAGATCAAAGGTTCAGTCACTATAAGAATGAAAACACAGGATTAGAATAGCAAAATGTAAAGAAGTTTTAACTATTGTGGTCTTGCTGTAATACTGTTTTCTTGTTAACTTTCCAACTTTTCCACGAAAAAGTAGTCTTCTACCTGGAAGGATCTTGTGGTGAAAGCATAATATAGTTACAAGTAGTGCCCTACAGCTCTCACTTTAAGACCTGCTGATTGACTCAAGCAGTAGAAAATTAACGTAGAAGGAAGTTGTTCTTATTTGGTAACTTTTAGTGTGCTTTTCTGCCTTTGAGATAATTTGAAACAATTTTTATCAATTTTTTGTTGGGAGTGATTAATCATTAATAAATGGTTCTTGGTATGAACAATTTAGAAAGAATTATTCCTCAGAAATATAAAAGAATCTTTTACGTTTAGCTACAGTATGTGACACAGTGACTACTACCTGTGACACTGAAGTGGCATTCAGGAGTATAGGAAGGACAATGCCGAAGGCATTTTTAGTAGATTAAAGAATGACTATGTCTTATTTTGATAAGTTAGGGGTATCTGCTTCCGCAGACTTGTTTAATGAAAAGCCCCATGAAATAACACACCTTTTTAGCACTGCATTCTTTGATCTGATCCTTTTCAAAATATCATCACTACCACCATTTAAAATATATCATAGATTTATGTAAAGATAGTTAAACATTAAAGGTGCAATTTAGATGTGCAGAATTATAACCTTAAATACAAGAAAATCCAAAGAATTTTTCCTGGGGTGGATTTTAATGATCAGCTGTATTACACACAATCAAAGCACGGAAGAGACTGCAGTGAGGGCATATGGTGTCCCAAATGCAGCAATGCAGGTTGCTAAAACCAGTAATAACTTAAAAAAAAAAAAAAAAAAAAAATCTGTGTATCATATTGCACAACCATTCACCAAACACGCAGAGATTTAGGGGCACAATAACACATAGTTATCTTTTTAAATTGAAGGAGACAGAAGCCTCAAACTGAAATAAAGAAATCCAAGGTTGTCATGTGTGTATCGTGCTCCCTCCCTCTTTACAGACCTCAAGAAAATTTCTGAATGGAAAGGAAGATGTATTGCATTATTACTCAATGATCATCTCACTGTACTGGTAAAAAATCCTACTCTGAATCATGCAGTTCCCATAGCACTGATATTCCTTTTAATTCAGGATGAAACTACTGGAAAAAATCATAAAGCCTCTGTGAGCTTTCAACTCCATTCAGTTTTCGTGCTCTTTACGTTCCAGTTTGTATGTTTCTTTAGGCTTTTGGGATATCAAGAAACCATTTTCTCAAAAACTATGAAACCAGAGGACATCTTTATAAGAAAATGGTACAAGTTTTTGAGGAAATGGCAGATGGTCATGTATGAAAAGAGGTATCTTGTGATCTAGTGAAATACACCTTTATCAGTCTCCTCCTGTGCCAGAGCTTCCCTGCATTAGTATTCAGCTGATTTGTCAGCAAAAGCCAGACGAGAGCCACAGTTCAAAGCAACCTGCAGCACCACAAGGTGTGGGGTGGGTGAGGGAAAATTCAAGACCTAAGTTAACATAGATAGAAAACATAGCCTGGGACCACCAAATTCCCCTGATTTTAAATGAAACCCAAGTGCCAAACTATTCAAGAATGCCTGTAAGAAATGGCAGTAGTTTTTACCAATATTGGCTTATATAGTATGCTGAAAGTGACTACAACAGAAAATGGGCCCAATGATTTAAGCTAATAAATATCTAAATCAAAATTAGCTTTCCAGCCTCAGAAAGACCAAAAAATATAACTTTTCAGTCTAAATCATCATTTATTGTAAGTTTACCTTTTGCAGTAGTATGTGGTTTTAATCTTTTGGTTCTAGTACAATGAAAGTGTTAAGTAGCCATATTTACAATAAAGATGAACAGTTGTACAAACATTTCATAATATTGTTATCTGTGCCTTCTGACAAACAGAAGAATTTTAAAAACCAACGGGGATTTTCTAAAGAATAAATTTCAGTTATTCTTAAAAAATAGTCCCAAATTATAAAAATTATTTTAAAACTGTACCACATGGAAAATCTAAAACATTCATTCTAATAAGAAGAGTACATCGTTGCCTTTTTTTCCTTTTTTTTTTTTGTTTTGTTTTTGTTTAGCACATCTCTAAGAAATTAAAGTTTAGATATTTAGAAGGGCAATAATAATAATAATAAGGCAATTTTTCCAGCAAAAGCAATTGATGTTTGCATATATTTTAAATATTTTCTGCAGGTGAGAATCTCAAGTGTAATTTGTGGTGATATCTCTAGAGAAACAAACTGGTATTTCTTCTTAAGATCTAATAAGCAATAACAAAATAATACATTTTCCTGGCTTTCTATTTAATTTGTTGCTTAACTCTTATTTTCTTATCATACCAAAATGAGGTAGAGATTAAAGCAGTGATGAGCCCATATAAAAGAAAACTCTACTTGCTGAAGTTAATGGTTCTGAGTGGTTTGCAATTTACATTAGACTGATTCTGTTTACCTCATGTTAGTAAGTTTCTTTATAAATATACATTAGCCTGGCTATTTCTCTTGACTGTAACTGGGAAAACTAAGAAGTTGTTTTGTTTCTGAATGCTTAGTTAGCTAGAATGATTGTATCATTATCAGTTCATTACTCAAGTTGGGTAAAATTAATACCTAGAACTGGGTAAACCATTTTGTTCATTGACATATGTGACATTAAACCAATGGAATTATTTTATCCAAGTCAGAAGTGGAAGCATGAGCTTACAAAGCCCAGCAGCAGTGACTGTACATGGACTTGAATGCACATACACCCAACAATATTCGGTTTCTGTTCTTTGGGCAGTTAAATTAGAAGCAGTTACAATAATGCCTCCTGTGAACATAGAGGGTACCATCCATGTGGGCTCATCATAAGCAGTTCCTGTTTTACATGGCTATCACAAAGTTTCAGCTTGTCAAATGGACGTGAGTTCTGGATAACGTCTATTTTTACTGTACAACAAACAGGCTAACTGAGATGCTTTTCTGAATATTTTTATAAGTGGGGTTTTTTGTTGTTGTTTTTTTTCCCCCTGGATTATAGCAAAACACTATACTGTCTCAAATTTACTATGTGTTTCTTCAGTTTCTGCCTGTAGGGTTTTACATGCAAATAAGATTCATGGATTAACCTTAAACTAGGATGAATGTAATTAAAAATATAGTCTTCCCTGTCAAGATGATCAGTTTTGAACATCCACATATATTTTAAATTCTAAATTTTCTTTTAAAAATCAGATAATTAATTTTGGCCTAAAGAATTATGCAAAATAAAACAAAGATTCTTAAACTTAATATTAAACTAAATGTTAAGACCTCTGTGCTTTTGTACCCTGAGTCGATAAAAAGTATGGCTACTTATAATTAGTAAACCCTTGGGAATAATCCCTGGACAAGTCAATAATTCATTTATTCATATTCCTGGTGTTTTCTCTTTTAAGTGGCATATTTTTTCAGCCCATGGATTCAGTCAAAAAATTCCTAGTCAGACATTACTCAGGGAAAAACCTACTGAAATATCTAGGAATTCTGAGTAAAGGCTGAATACAGATATTTGATTTGTTCTTGCAGAAAGCAGAATTACTTACACAAATAAATGTATATTTGTATTCACATTCTGTAGATTTCATGGAAAGTAGAAATTCAGATTATGGTGGATGTATTTCAGGAAATACAGGACATTCCCCATCTAGCAGTGCTTTACATTCTTCCTGGCAAGAAGCAGTTCAGAATTTTCTCTAACACATTAGATGTGCTTTAATCTTTTGTTTGATTACCAGGGTGCAATCTATTAGCAAGGGCTTTTATTTGGCAGCAGGAATTACTCCCTCCCCCCCGTGCCATTTCTGTATGTAATTATTTATATCTTTAGCTTCTAAAGAAAGAGTTGCCCTGAAGATATTTTTCCAATGTCTAACAAGAAGTATAGTAAAACAGGTATGAAAGAATTTGTTGACATTTAAATACTTTGCATACTTGCCACAGCTCCAGCTGTTACAACAAACAATCTTGTCAAAGAGAAAATTTAATAAACATCATTGCGTGACATGATTATATTGTTTTAGCTACAGCTTTTACAATGAGATAAAAACCTTTAAAAATAAAAGCTGAAAGCATGAAAGAGAACTTATAACACAACTTTGCATGTACCTCATCCACATATAAGATCCAGTTGTTGAATGTACTTTAGGCATTTAAAGATCAGCCATTTTTGAGTTATATTAGATATCCAAGTTCTCCCATTTAAAATTGTTCTGTAAAAGAATGATTCTATCTTTCAAGATTTTTAAGAAAGCCTAAGTAAAAATTTAGGGAAAATCGATGAAAAATACCCAGCTTGGCAGAGACTGTATATTCTGAAACAATCCAGAAGTCATTCAGAAATTAACTTTCCTAGAAAGTTAATATTAAAACACAGTATTTCCTTTATTACAAGCATTATCTCCCAGTCATTTTAGCTGGTGGAAACAGAAATTAAGTACATATGGTGAGTAATTACAGGAAACTAATAAAGCTATTTCTGAAAAGTAAGTGTATTTACCTGCTGAAAGAAAAAATTAAAATAAGACACTGCACAAATGTGTGATGGTAATAATCTTGGTCTTGTCTCTGATCTTTTTGTAAGTCCAGTAACAAATTAACAGTCAGTGACAGGGCACAATGAGTCCAAAATAAATACCCTAGAACCATTATTAGAAAAAGAACTTGCTCTTTTCTACTAAACTGTCTTTCTGACCAATTAACCTTAGGGAAATATCCTTCTGAAAGATCTAGAACTTCTTTCTCTATTTACAATGCCTGTCCTTCTATAATAAAAAAAAAAAAAAAAAAAAAGAAACACAGCTATTTGGAAGATCTTCTTGAAATATTTCAGTAAAATATTTATATGTCCATAAATACCATAACACAATGGTATAAAGAAGTGGAGGATGAAACAGCTTTTCAATGTTTTCCACCATGCAAGAATAAGGGACCATGCAATGACAGTTTTAGGCAGGTTTAAAGCAAACAATACAGGTTGCTTTTTCTAAAGGTGTGAGATTAAAAGTAGCTCTGATTGATTGCCCCAGAATATTATCAAGGCTAAAAGTATGTTTAGCAGCCATACAGCAGTGACCAGTAAAAAATGTCACCCAGGCACAATCTCATTTTCAGGCATATTCTTAAATATTTAATTACTTCTCTCAAAGAATTAGCATTTTCTATGCTGTTTCTTCTGCTCCTTCTCACAATGTCTGTTAGTCACCCTTCTCAGGATTTCAGGCTACACAGACCTTTCATATGGGCCATTACAGCCATTTTTATGTTCACATTACTCCAGCTCTGCTCTCTGCCTGATTTCATTTAGCTCTTTTCCACTACTTAGGAACTCCATTAGAGCCTGAACATCTGTAACTTCCTTTCCTGCAGTTAGATTCAGTGTCTTCCTTCCCAATGAGTCTCATTTCGTTCTTGCCTCTTAGCCTTTTCTCCTAGCAAGCGGAGGGTGCAGTTGCATTCTTGCCTATTTTCAGCTTTAGCACGGTATTAGATGTCCTGAAAGTGCTTTCGAGTGCGCACATTATCATCTCCTTCAGTTTGGCGTTAAGCCATGAAAAGCCTGTGTAGCTGTGGATCATGTAGGAATTATAACAAGGGTATCCAAAGATGCTAGCTTAGTGGAACTGAGTTGTAGGAGCTGCTAAAATACTGCAGTATTTTCAGGTTTGGTTAGGCTCAGTAGACCTTTGGTATCACAGGCACCGTCTTGGGACAGAACAGTCTCAGTCATTTCAAGAGTTTTCTACTTTCAGCTCTGCATTGGGACAGGGCGCAGGAACAAAAGGCAGCCATTAGCAGACTAGCAACCCAGTTGGAGAGCTGAGGCTGACTGAAGCAGAAAGTGCAACGCCCGGACAACATAAAATATAAGAAAAGGTTATGAGTACCTGAGATTCTCTGTATGATCAGCAAAGCCTGAGATAAGACACTAAACAAATTTGTGAAGTACAAGACTATTTTTTTCTGATTTAACAGGTTGTACTTGTCCTTGATAAGTTATCTTAGCTCTCATATGACGGGAAATATGTACACACGGAGAAATTAATCTGCAACCTTTACAGAAAAGAATTATATTGTTTTCTGTGTTTCTGTTTATGAACCTTGAAAAAGTTCTGGAGGCCAGGAAGTGTCACATTTTTCTTTTTCAACAGACAGTAATTAAAACAATGGAATATAACAAGTTTTCTTATATGAGTAATTTCTGAGGTGATTAGTAATCATTTGAGTGCCTAGGCGGTAGGACTTTTTGTTTTCTACTAATTTCCATGTTGCTTTCTCTATTCTGCTTCCCAAGCCTAACATTTCTTTATTTTAAATTGTCAGTTTTTCAAACAAAAGCTTCGGCAATATTCGAATTTCCATGACCAGAAGTTGTTTTTAATGAATTTTGGTCATGATTGCTTTTATTTCCAAGATCTAGAGTATGTGTAAACAAATTAGGAAAATAAGCCCACACAGACACACACAGAATTACTCATGCATATATTCTGCGTGTAAAGCAGGTAAGTCCTTGTGTAACATCTTTTTATAGAATTTAATAAGGATTACATAAAATGGTCTATGCAAGTTAACTAGGATCCTGTAGTAATACATTCAAAACCTATGGGATTTAACGAAGGACTGTAATAATTCCTTTAAAGTTTTAAACCATCTTTAGACTATAATATGAAGTTACAAAATGTAGTCAGTTTAAAAACCCTATAGCAAGACCATTCTCCATTAAGTTCTCAGATTATTTTTCTGTGTGGGAACAGTTTACCTTTCGAATGTGAGTGCTATTAGCTGAAGTAACCTATGGCCTAGAGGTTCAGCTGTCTGTGATCCCCAGCCTAGTTTTGGAATGGCACAGCTGCATGACCTTAGTTCAGTTTTGGGGAGAAAGTTGTTGTTCCCCTTTAATTTTCTCTTTCTTGTCATCTGAATCCTCTACAGATGGATTTTGGGGAAACACAGATTGTGTCCAGGCTTCAGAAATTCAAACCAGGACAAGCATAAGAAGTTACTCAATTAGACGAGTTTTGGCTGGAGGTGGAGATAGAAGAAAGGGTTAGGATAGAAGACAAGATGAAGGGCTCTGATCTGGGATAGAAGAAAGAGCTAGGATAGAAGACAAGATGAAGAGCTCTGAGCTGGGAAATGACAGTCTGCAGCGGGAAGAGATGCAAAACTTTCATAAATGTCAGAGACTTCTGGGAAAGTTTTTCATGGTTGGTATCTCGGGGAAGAGGGTCATGGTCAGTATTCCCTTCTCTCTGAAAATTAAGATTCGTGCTAGGGCTATGAGGGAAGTGAATGTATACACAGGACTGCTGTCCTCTATCCTCTCTCCCAGTATCTCCTTTTATAAATTAAAGAAATTTAGTACCCCTTATGTCTTGATTATTATGGTTTATTTGGTATTCCTTTTCTCCCCTTATGTTTTCCTTTCTTATTTTGATTTACCTCTACTGCCTCTGGATCCTTTTGTCTTTCTACTAGCATACTCTTAGATCTCCTTTTTCTTATACATTTTATATTACAGTGACCTAGAGGGTTTAGTTTAGACATGTAATCAGTTTGTAGGCAAAATTTTTGTTTTGTTTTGTTTTGTTTTTCTTTTGTCCCAGTTTCAGCTGGGATACAGTTAATTTTCTTCCTGGTAGCTGGAATAGTGCTGTGTTTTGGATTTAGGATGAGATTAGTGTTGATAACACACTGATGTTTAGGTGTTGTGAAGTAGTGCTTACACCAGTCAAGGACTTTTCAGCTTCCCATACTCTGCCAGGTGCACAAGAAGCTGAGAAGGGGCACAGCCAGGTCAGCTGACACTAAATGGCCCAAGGGCTATGTCGTACCATATGATGTCATGCTCAGTATATAAGCTGGGGGGAGTTGGCCAGGAGACGGGGACTGCTGCTCGGGGACTGGCTGGGCATTGGTCGGTGGGTGGTGAGCAATTGCATCATGCATCACTTGCATTGTTTATTGTTTATTATTATTGTTATTGTTATTGTTATTATTATTATTATACTTTATTTTATTTCAATTATTAAACTGTTTTCATCTGAACCCATGAGTTTTCTTACTTTTACTCCTCTGATTCTTTCCCCCATCCCACTGGGGGCGGAGGGGAGTGAGTGAGCGGCTGTGTGGTGCTCAGTTGCCAGCTGGGGTTAAACCATGACATCCTTTCCCAGAAGTTGAAAATGAATATGATTATGATGCAGGTCTTCTAAACCACCAAATTTGTTCTGAGCCAAATAAAGTACTTTCCAAAATCAGCCTGCAGATCACTTCTCAGCCTGTCATTACTTTCACATCTGCTGCTGCTGACAGAATCTTCTGCATTGAAAATGCATGCTTGAAACGAGAGTTGCACACAAATGGCAGGACATAAAGTAATATAATGAATATAAAGGAACAATAAAAACTACTTTCAAATGCTATTTATGGGCTCAAACCTGCAAGCTGCTTGGCGTTTTCAGGGAATAAAGGGCAACCTGTACCTCTGAGGAAGTGGTCAGTACCTTATCAGATCAAGATCTGTAAAATGATGGCCTTCCCGAACCAAAAGCACTGGTAAAAAAATCTGTCTTTTGCCAAGAGAGATATGTGACAGAAGACAGAAAATAGCACTTGGGCTTATTCTGGTTTGAAAATACAGCTCTATCCTACTAATACTTCAGTAATGAATTAGAAAGGTTAGCCACCTTCATTCTCCATGTCTTTGTAATTTCTAAGAAGTAAAAAGGGGGTTTTTGCTTCTCAAACTGATTTATGAACAAAATACAAATCAGTGGACAAGGCTGCCACTGAAACCAAGGTTGAAGTATCTCTGCTCATTTACTTCCCATGTTGTATCTTTTTAAAATTAATTATATTCTTAACTGTGTTGTCAAACCATGAACACAACTTATTTATGTTTTCTGTCATAGTACTAGCTGGTTCATAAATCATGGTAATAACAGGAGTGTCAATATTTAATTCTGTATTATCTTTTCTATCATAAGTCTTTGCTTTCATTTGTGTTTAGTGTTGTCAAAATTTAACTGGTGGGGATAATATACTCCGTGTTTGCTATCTGCTTCAGGCTTACTTTTTGTGAAACAAACTTCAAGGCAAAAGTTCTACTATACACTAAGAAAAAAAAATCTGAGTATTATTTATTCCCCAAAATTCCATTGCTTCTGGGTGTTGGCAAGTGATTTTTAAACCAGGCCAAGTTCCAGTGTCTTCCAACATGAAGGTCCATCAGGACCACAATCTTTTTGTCCAAAAGATAATAGTTCTCTTTGAAAATAATAATTTTAATATTTTTATTATTATGAACTCTGTGATAAGGAAATACATTTCTAAAACCGTGTGCTAAATAGGTTGTGGGTCCCAGTTGTGTCCTATATATAGTAGGGTGCAGTTAAGATTTCTAGCAGGAGTTAAATGCTGAGTGGTCTAGTAGTTTGTTAGGCTTTGTTAGTCCAGCAAAAACTGTGTATGAAGAAATACATTAAGGAGACTATATGTTTTAGTGCAGATTCCTCCACTGACTGTTGGATGTAGAAAGTTCTGTATAAATTAGATGCTTTTGAGTTCTGAATTTAGGAAGCTCTGAGTATTGTTTCACTTGATGATATTGATTATAATTTCAGTTTTTCAGATGTTGGAGTTCTACAGATAATTTCTTGCACACCCCCACCCCTTCAAGTTCTAAGTAGCCTGACTGAAGTCTAATTTATTCAGTGACAAAGTTTTTCACTGTTGTGTGATAAGTCTATAAATATGTCTGCACTGTCAATAACTCTAGGTCGTGCTTTCAAAAGACAGGAAAATTATTTGGAAGTTCTAAGGATCAGAGGTTCTCTGGCCATATTGCAAGCAGTTATTTATACTAGACTAAAAGGTCTGGCATGTCTCATCTATTGGATGGCTGTCAGCTTTTCAGTATAGTGTTGCTACCATACAGTATTAATTCAAATGATGGAGGTCTGCATAGGCTACCTAAAAAGACTGTTGGGTGGAAGAAGATGTGTATGAGGAGAACAGTATGTTGAATCACGGAAATATGTGAAGGGTTGATACGGGACAAAAAGTATTTTTCTGTGAATAGCACTCTGTTTTGTGCCAAAGGCAAAGCTCCATCCTTGGCTTTCTTCCTGAGCTACCAGCATGAAACCAGACAAGAAGGAATAATCCATATACAAAGGGACAAGGCTGCAGAAACAATCTTAAGACTGGTATTTTCATATTTCTGTACTTCAGTTGTATCCTTTGCATTCTTTTAATAGATCATCGAGTCTGTCTGGATGACTTGAAATGAAAGACTAGACTTCCATTTTTATTAACAATAGAAGGCCTCATTTAGGAGAGGTGATACCTTGTTATTAAATTGTAAACAAAACAATGTGATTGAGTGGTCTATATCCCCTATCCTGTCCTTCTGTGTTACTGAGAATTTAGAGGTTCATTTAAAAGCAAAGCCAGCAGGAGCCAGACTGAGTTTATGTGGGCTTTAAATTATAGCAAACAAGTGTAAAGAGAACAAAACAGAAAAAAAGCTTTGGAAAAAGAATAAAATCTCTCCAGAGGTAGTGATGGTATCTATAATTAGTAATATTGGTTATGGCATTTATTCTCAGGGAAAGGCACATGCTGCTTGTATCCCCATTCAGCATAATAAAAGATAAGAAACTTGGGATTTTATTAGTCACTTATTTGTTGTTGTTCAAAATGATAAATGGACACTATCCATTTGATGAGTGGAGGAGTATCAATAAAAGGAAAAGGTATCAGCCTGTTGCTGCCAGGGAACATCCTCCTCTCAGACCTTGTTATAAAGAACTATACATGTGCATGAAAAATGCGTGCAAGCAGCAGAAGAACGCACTCAAAAGTTCCCAACAATGAAGGGTTAGTTAACTTTTAAAAATTGCTACTCTATACTTTCTCCTTCATGCCTCATAATTGCTTGAGATTTCCAATGCAAATTTGGCTTTCAAAAGCAGGCACATTTGTTTCCCACAGACTGTTTCACTCTGTTTATGCACAAGATGGCTGAATTCAGCCTGCACAGAGCATCTTACTTCTGGGATTCCCTGCCCTCTCTACGCCAAATTTAAAAACCTTTGAAGTCCTAGTGTATTGTTGTACATTAGTTGATATACAGAAAACAAACAAGCAAAAGAATATGCAAAACACTAAGCAATTAGTAATTCTTTCAGAGATTTAAGATTATTCACGTTTAGAGTCACCAAAGGGTTCAGACCATCAGATGTACAAAATAAGGTTTCCTTCCTGCTTTCATCAGTCTAGGCTATTACATAAATTGACCTCTGAATAGGTCAGCTATCAGGTAGCCAAGAGGGAATTTAGCTAATAGTTTTTGCAGTTTAGGATTACAGACTCTTAGGCTTTATGGATTTCTGCAAGAAAATATGTGCTGTTGATTATATATGCTGTTTCTTGCCCTTTCCCCTGACTCTTTATTTAATCTTTTGCTACCCAAACCTCTAACTCCCTCCTTTCTTCATCTTTATTCTGTAGTATTGCATTTACATTGCTTACTAGAGTTCTGCATCCACATCTGGCTCCCTGGTGCCTGCGTCACAACATTGGGAGTACTGAGAAAAAAAACACAGTGTAACAGGCCAACATCTAGTTATTGTCAATACTTATTTATCAGATGGACTTAAATGTAAACAGTGTCTGGAAAGGTTTTCCTTTGTAGCCTCACAGATAGTCAGGAGGTGCTACTGCTGAAATATCACAAAATTGCCTTTTATTATTAGCTTTCTTGCTAGTCACATTTACTTTATGAACTCTGTATTGCTAAATATTGCCCAGTCATATAATAAAACAGATTTGCCCCAGAAAGTTTATTGTGTATGATATGTGTTACTCAGCTTTTCAGATTTTAGAGCCTTGAAGATAAAGAAAACATTCCAAATTTAGGATAGCTAAATAAGGTACTGAACTTTTTGGCTTTGAATGTCACAAATTTACAAATAGATGACCTGTAATGTCTTCCCATGTTGAGGTATGTATTTTATTAATCTTTTTAAATACCTTTCCTCCTGCTAAAGCCATGGCAACACGATACTGTTGCTTGGGTCATTAGCAGTAGGCATAGCCTTTAATTTCTAAAACCAAAAATCAGAAGTGTTTCTGAGCTTATACAAGGCATCACAAAAGGGAACAAACCACCATACCACATAGGTTTGACTCTGCTTACCTGTAGTCCCTATATCTTTACTGCTTTTCCTGTCAGATATTTTCCAAATGATACTACCTTTCTTCATGCTTTCCTTTACAACCTCAATTCACACTTAAGAGTATTTCCTGTTCTTGCTTCCATCTATTCCAACAAAAACATTGTCATATATTTCCAGTGAGAACAATGTGACACTGATTTTTTTTTTTTCAGAAAAGTAAATGCTTTACTGACTGAATTGATGCACATGTTGCTGTGCACTTCAAACTGATTCAGAATAAATTCCAATCTACAGAGGTTTTACACTGACTGAAGTATTTTGTTCTTCCATAATGAATGCTGCCTTCTAAACTGATAGTGGCCATTTAATCAGAAACAATCAAAGTATGTTGTAATATTACTCTATGATTCTTGGTTTAGCTCATTTGCTAACAAATAGATACCTCCCACAGATCTGAAAGTCAAGTTGGAAGAATAGTCATGTGTGTTACACTTCTTAACATTAGATAGTCTGTTTGAGCTAGTGAATAATGAATAACAAAACCCTTTAAAAATACAAACATTGAAAAATAAACAAGTCATCTTTTTTGTCTTTCACTTGATATCTCTTTCCTACTCCTGTTAACAAGTAGATAATAATCCTGACAATATAGCAACATATTCTGTGTAGATTTTCCAGCTGGAGGTACACCAGTGTATTTCAGCTAGGTTCACATCCAATATCCCTGCTGTTGACATGCATACATTTTGAAATTCTCTTCTTTAGTTTAGCTTAGTTCGGCACAATTTAGTTCATTGTTGTTATGTTTACTTGAGTCGCATTTTGGTTTGATCTGGTTTGGTTTAATCCAGGGCTTGCTTTCATTACAAGAGGAACAAACATACAGGCAATTTCAGATGAAAAGCTCTCTCGAAGGATATTAGGATTAAGCAGACAGTGGAAAAAGGGACTGATTAGAAAAGGAAAAAGGAAATGAAGGGCATGTTTTATAGCTCAGTAATGAATAAAGTAGGAACTGCCAAAAGCCAAGTTTGCAGAGGAATTAAAATTAAAAGCACGGCTTCTCCAGCTATATGCATAAAATAAGAAAAAATAGAAAGAAGTAGTGGGACCGCTACGTAATGGGAATTAGGTGGAAATTAAAGAAAATTCTTGTTTGCCTTGATTTTCAGTAAAGATAATAATGGAGAGCACGGAACCAAACCAAAATGGCCTGTAAGGCACAGAGAAGAAAGGCAAAAATGGAGACATAAGGCACAACCAAAAATAGATAAATGAGTTCAAGGTGGTGGGGGGTGGATGGATAATAAAAAAATCAATTCTGAAGGAGGAGAGACTGAGGGACCAGGGCTTGTTCAGCCTCGAGAATAAATGGCTTCAGGGGGACCTAAGAGCAGCCTCCCTGTACCTGTGGGGGGTTACTGAGGAGACAGACAGGCTCTTTACAGAAGTGCACAGCCAGAGGAGAAGAGGCAATGGTCATAGATTGAAACAAGAGATTCTGACTTTTAATAAGGGGAAAAAAATCACTGTGGGGACACGTAAGTCACGGAAGAGGCTGCCCAGAAAGGCTCTGCAATCTCTGTCCTTGGAGACTTTTCAAGACATGACCAGATAAAGCCCTGAGCAACCTGGTCTGACCTCACAGCTGACCTTGCTCTGAGCAGGAGGTTAGACTAGAGACCTCCTGGGGTCCCTTCCAGCCTGAATGAATCTGTGAAATGGTGAACAACAGCGAACATAACCGCCCCAAAAGAAAATAAGGCCTGAGAGAAGAACACAGTCACTCTCTCTACTTATGTCATGTGATGGGAGTGAACATAAGGAGGAAATGTAAAAAGCATTGCTGGCCCAACAGCACATAAGTATAGACTTTGAGTAAATTCAGCCTGGAATGAGAAGATTTCTGTTAAAGTCACAAAGGTTTTGAAACCACCTTCCATATGACATTAATGAGGCCCAAGACTAAACTAGTTTTGTCTTGGCACTTGGTTCTTGTATGGGAATGATTACGGTACGTGTCTGCCTGCTACAGCATGTCATTCCAGTTCTGCGGCTAGGCAGATCTTCACAAGACATTTTTTTCCTAAGAAAATTCTTTTGTTGTGACCTAATCTTTGCTTCCCAGGGGTTTCTACAGTTACTCTGTAAAAACTTGACACAACAGGCTTGTAACATCCTCTCTTTGTAGTCAGTCAACTGCAGATGTTATTAGGAAGTAAGCAGAAGAAACACATACATGTATCAAACAGAAGGGTAAATCTTGTTTCTGACAGTCATCCTCAGTTTGTTCTCATCATGCTCAGCTGAGTAGTACTTTGAGATATAGGCTGCAGGGGCTACTGCTGTGTTGTAGTTAGTGTTCAAGGGTTCAATCCTATTTTGTTGATATTAAACAGGTTTATTTTAATGTCTTTCCCTTACAATTGAAAGTTAATATGGTAATTTGCTGCATTTTGAGAGTTCTTCAGTAAAATTCTGCCATGTTTTCTTCCTACTGCTAAATCGGCTTTCTAGGCCCTCAAATTCAGTTCTACAAAAAAAAGTTGTATTTAAACACTTCTAAAGTTCTAGATCCTTTAAAGCAAGTCCTTTCAAAACTTGAGATAAATGCAATCAAAAGATACATAGAGAGAGAGAGTGAGCAAATTTGAGTTTTTCTGTAGCATTATTCTTTTCAGAGTTCTGTGCTGTACTTACACGTGGAGTAATTTTTAAAGAACAAACCTAAACCATCTGGTAGCATAATACTTGGTTAGTGCTTCATGTCTGTGTACTGGGTACACAAAAACGCTTTGATTTACACAATATCTTTCTGAAGCAAATGAGATACACAATGCATAATTCATGATAGTATGCCTTGGCAATGGATGGCAGTCTTGATTCTGATCTTAGAACCATTTTGCTTTTTCAAAAGATTGTGACTCTGTAGGAGCGTGACTACAGTTAAGTGCACAGATGAGTGTCAGATACAAAGAGATGCTGTATCTCTGTCTTACATCTTTGTTCTGAGCATGTTGGCTTAGAGCAGCCATGAACTGCAGGCCCTCATGCCAGGTAATGAAGCATGGATGACTGACACTACCAGTGTGACTGGAGAAAAACAATGAAATTTGAGAAGAGTTTGTTCTGATGCTTGGGACATTTTTTTAGAAAAAGTTTTAATTGAGTTAAAAAAAAACATAGCTTTAGAAACTTCAGAAGATCATAGCTTTTGAGTGTGAGCCATATTACTTCATAAATGGGTTATGCACCTGGTTCATGCCACTTACTAACCTTTACATTCCCTTCAGTCTGAGGAGCATATATGGGACTTGGAATGGTTGGAGAGATGCATTTTTGGGCAAGTGTGCTTTTCACTTGAACTGACTCTTGGCTGGCAGATTGGTACAAGGAATGATGCCCGCCAGTATGCTTTTGGGTTGATCCTCAGACTAACTTCAGTGACTGTTGACATAAGTATAACACTGAAGTGGCACTTGTGAGGGTTGTCCCATCTGTTCAAAAAGTGTGATGCCTTTCACTGTGGAGAGAAAGGAATGCTTTCCCCATACACATTTTTAGGACTATATATTTTCTCAGTTAATCTCACTGTATTTCCTCTCTTGATCCCTCTCCTCTCTAGATTCTTTTTCATAATGCGTCTGTTCACTCCAGTGATGGGAACACCTCCTATAACAAATGTGCTGTTTACGCCTTGTCTTAGATTATTAATGAGGTTGTTACATAAAATAAATCCAACCTCTGAAAAATGCAGTAGTCTAGCAGATTAACATCCAGACTCAATATATTGCAATGCCCTTCAATATCTTTTGTCATCAGGTGTAATGACATGGTATTCATTACTTCCTAATTGTCCATAACATTTCCCCGTATTTTTCTTATTAAAGATAGCTCTAAAAAGCAGCCCAGTAGCTGAGATAGTTCAGAATCATCAGTAATGCAACCTTCTTCATAAAGGGTTGCACAATGACAACTCTGTAAATTCTTTATTTAAATTAAGTGAAGTATGGCACAAGGAGCAGTGAACCTGTTTTTTCCCAGCCCCCTCAAATATGAACAACCTTGAGGGACAATTCCCCAGGCCTATTTAGTCTTTGGCTTCTCTCATGAAATTGCTTACAAGACTGCAAATTAGCTTGCTAATAATAGTGAGGCAGGCGGCCTGTACATGAATTCATGAATACCTTTCCACTTAATAAAAACCTTTGAATTCATCAAAGTTAGCTAATACAAGTAACCCTGTGCTTCTAACACTCACATTTTTGTACTAGCCATCTCCATCTTAACAATCTACTCAAATACCATTATGTATCCTGCTTATTTTCCCTTTTTATTTGGGGAAATCTTTGGGACATGGCTGTTTCTTATTTCTACCACATCTAGAAAAATTATTCTCAGGACATTGACTGGGGTTTCTTTGCTAGTAGAATAACATAGATTTCACAGCATGCAACATGTAAAGTAATTACATTCCTAAGATGCATCAAAGAAAAAAAATAATCTTACATTATATGGCAAATATGAAAGAATAATCCCAAAAGGGACCATCTTTTTCATCCTCTTGCCCCAACTGTTCCTGACAGAGTTATTTAAAATCCTGGTAAATACCTCCAATGATGGAAATCTCACAGCCTCAATCTAATTTAGTGCTTAACTCTCTTTACAGTTAAAGGTTTTACTAATGTCTAATCAAACTTAAGGCTTCAGTTTAAGCCTCTTACTTCATGTTCTATCCCCAGTGGATGTTAAGAACAATTTATTCATTCCTTGTGTGCAACATCTATGTAAGTGTACAAGGCAGTGCATCCTGCTCTTATTGTAAGTCATCCAAAGTGCCCTTTCTTTTCATATATTGCTTTGTCTCTTTGCCATCAAATGTTTATATTTTTGGACTCTGAAGACATGGTCTCCTAAATTCTCCATATATGGCATTTCTACATTTGACCACTGAATTAACTTCTTATTCCTAAATTCTTAAATTTTAGTATGAACTTCTAAATCCTGAATTTATAAATAATGTTTAGTAAAGCTTAAATGTTCTCACTTCTTGCACCTTTCAAATTATGATTGCTTTCAGTGAGATGAAATTGTCTTGAGAGGAGATTCTAGTTGTATAATTCTAGAAGTCAAGCACCCTGACATTACTTGGATTGTCAAATTGATCTGTGTACATCCCATCCCACTGGTAGATTTATCTTTGTTTAACTCAGATCAGAATCTGGAATAGAATTTTACAAAAACAATTTTTTTACTTCTGTTAATGTAAGTCAGTCATTATAATGTGAAGTGGGTATTTGTCAATAAATGTAAATTCAGTGCAGTATGCTATTAAACGTTAATCTCTTTGTAAAGCAGCTGCTTAATTTTGGTAGTCATACATGCTACTTGCATTGACTGTCCTTGTTCCTTGTCCAGGGTAACACCAACTAAACTCAGGGTACCAGGTGCTCAACTCACTTAAAATATATATACTTGTTTAATGGAGTATTAACAGATCTGCTTACATCCCACAAAATCTATAAATCTGAAATGTTTTTCTTACTTGGGACATTAATGAGGTACATTGAATAAGTAGATCAATCTGATTATTTTGTTATGCAAAGAGCAGGCCCAATTATTTTACTCACACAAAGTTTAGAAAAATCTATATTAAACCAGTATTTACCAAGGGTGATATTTACCAAGTTTAATGCCTTGCCAGCCTCATTGTTTTTTTGATAAAATGACAGGTTTGTGGATGTAACTCATTACTCATGAGAACACATCTGGATACTGAGTCCAGTTTTAGGCTCCCAACACAGGGATGACACTGATAAACTGGAGTGATTTCAGCAGAGGGCCGCCCGTGCTGGCTGGGGTCTGAAGCACTTGCCCT
Source organism: Platalea leucorodia (assembly GCF_965183815.1). Taxonomy (NCBI): domain Eukaryota; kingdom Metazoa; phylum Chordata; class Aves; order Pelecaniformes; family Threskiornithidae; genus Platalea; species Platalea leucorodia. The sequence goes on along the minus strand of NC_138823.1, from coordinate 86,134,754 downwards.
GTGAGAAGAGGCTGAGGGACCAGGGCTTGTTCAGCCTAGAGGGATGGCTTCAGGGGAACTTACCAGCAGCGCCCGTCCCCCTGTCCACCCGACACCTGTGAGGGGATTACTGAGAGGATGGAGCTGGGCTGTTCACAGCAGTGCCTGGTGGGAGGACAAGAGTCAACACAGGTAAGGTGAAACAAGAGAGGATCAGACTGGCTATAAGGGGTGGGGGGGGAATCACCCTGAGGACACTCCAGAAGCAGAGCACATTTCCCAGAGATGTTGTTCAGTCTCTGTCCTTGGAGGTTTTCAAGACGCAACTGGATAAATCCCTGAGCAACCTGATCTGACCCCATATCTGACTCTGTTCTGACATCCCTTCCAGCCTGAATCATTCTGTGAATACAAACTATGGAAAATTCAGTCATCATAAATTTATAACTTCTTGGAAAATAATACGGAAATGCAGTTGCTTAGTTGCTTCTGTGTTTGTTTTGTGCATTTACTTTAGGTTAAGTTTTAATATTCCTTATTATTGGAATATTTTTTATTTTGCAATTAATTTTACAGTCGTCTTTAGAGATTAGTCAGATTCACAGAACAGGTTAAGGAGTTTATTGTGGCACTTCAGTATACTTGCCTGAGATGGTGAAAGATGAATTGTTAAGGACCTACAGGCTATTATAACAATTGTATTTTCTCTCTGTCTCAGTCATTGATTTCTTGTATAATTCTGAAAAACTCAGTTGAATAGGACTTTTAACAACTGGGTATCATTAATTTCTGGATACTTAAAATGACTGATTTGCAGAAGCCCTGACACATAAAACCTGAAGTTAACCAGAGCTGTGTTTTAAACCTTTAAGGTTATTATGAGAAGTGTTCTGAAAAATCATACAGTTGATGGTAGTTACTAGATACTCCTGACAATCTTGTCCTTATTTTCACAGTTGTAAAGTAAACCTATTTCCATGTCGCATTACAGAAATGTTGATATCAGTGTTTCCTTATCTTGTGAAACTTTGAAGAAATAGTAAGAAAAAGACTTCTGGAGTAAGTACCCCATTCATTGGATGAGACAGGGACTTTGCGGAAAACAGCTGTATGTGAGAGTGTCATAGTGTGTGCAAAGCAGAAAACAGTAAGTGGAACAGTTCTGCTCTTAATATTTCTTAATTTTTCAGTCTTAATATTATTTTGAAGTAAGTCAGGATTATTTGTTATTTTAAAAAATTATTTGAGGCTGTATTTCACTGTTTTTATTAAAGATTTCATTCTTTAATCAAATAATGGGGAAAACCTAATGCCAGTTTAAGAAACTGGTATCTGGATTGTGTAAGGGAGGCTTGGTCCATTGTCTCAGCATTGAAAGAAAGGTTCTTAATAACCACATTCAAACCTTCTTTTTCCTTTGCTTTCCATTTTGGTTTCTTTTACACAAGGGGAGATTCAGGTGCTTACACCTCATTCATATCCGCATCACTACTTCGCAAGTCAATTCACTCTATTATCTTTCACTTCAATGCACATCTCATATATTTCTCCAGCAGAATACCCAACACTCTTTCAATGAGAAGAGCATATCAAAGAAAAAACAAACACAGACAACAGAGGCCATCACTAGCCACACATCACAGGTCATTTTTATTGCTGCTTTACTATCATCTTGTTTTTCTCTCTGGTCTCTCCTCCTGGGTGGAGAGAGCACATCTGGCTATAAAAACAGGAGTTTTTGTTTACTGAGAAAAACATTTCTATATTAGAAATTCTTGTGACTTTTTCCCCGCTGTCATCAGCCAACTACCATCTGTCCAACAGTGGTAAAAGGCATGCGTGAAACAATATTCTGGAGGACATATAATTTGCAGAAAGTTTTTTCTAGAAATGACAAGCTAAGTAAGAGATACTAAAGTGCGTATGTTTAATCTGCTACCCCTCCATTCTCTCATATCTAAATTAAAACTTTTAAAATTATTAGTATGATAGAGCTATCCCTTGTTGCTTCATTCTTCTGGTCAGATCAGTTTTAGTACTGGAAATTAAGGCTTTCAAATTCTGCAGCCAAATAACAGACCATTTTTGTATGTATCATCTCATTTATTTAAGCAAACAGAAATCAAACCCAGTGCCTCTTAGCCTAGAAATTCATATTAGTAAACGTGTATTGAGACTGTGCTACTAGATAAGCATAGTGATACTTTAATTTCAAAGGAGCGTTGCCACCTAATGTAGCAGTCAAAACTTGTTTCCTATCAGAAACTTGCTTTCTCTACATTTACAAAATCTGTCTCTAGCTTTAAATCAACCAGAAACAGTATGCACTTAGTCTATTTACATTATGTCACCTTGAATCTTTTCTTCCTGACAATTTAATGTAATCTGCTTTTCAGTTTCATGTGGAAAGGAGTGCCATACAAAAATGTATCACTCCGTGACAGGCTTCACTGTAATGTTTACCCAGTAGTAATATTCTCTCCAAAGTGCTATGCCAGTTTAAACTCTCTCCATTACTGAATTCACCAATTACCTAGGAAGCAATTCAGGGCTAACATAAGGTATTAGCTCTAATCTTGTTAATTTGAGTTTATGTAGATACGAGTCAGGGACCTGACCCTACATTGATATTGAGAATAAACCATAGAAGTGTCAGACAAATTGCAGCTCATATTAGTTTTCCTAGGGTGTGAAATTATCCCTTCTTAGTGTTTTGGGAACAACCACTCGCAAGGATGATGAGTAGAGGTGGAATTGCTAGCCTTGTTCCTTCCTGTGCTAGACTGAAGTAAAGGCTGATGCATGATGTGGAAAAATTCATGTGCCATCACCAGGAGAAAGAAAAACAAACAAATAAAAAAGGCAAAAAGCTCAACATGGTGTGGCAGTCCCTGAGGAAGAGATGGTCTTTCTTTAAAGCACATGCTCTTCTGAGGTTGCTTTTCAGATAAGTCAAGAGAAGATGTCACCTCAGTTTTCATACCACCTTTCTAATGCTATGCCCATAAAAGCTATCCAATAGTTGGCAGCTTGCAGCTGAAAGTAATTTGTTACAGAGATAGTGGAAGGGGAAGATATAAATCAGATTACAATATATTCTTCAACTGGTTTTGTTGAAGATGTTTTTTAATAAGTAAATTTTTAAAACATATTTCAACATATTAAACACTGTAGGACAATGTCCAGTAAAGAACTGAAGGACAGAGGACTTTATATTTTTTGTGATACATTTATATTGTCCTTCAGGACTTCTCTTCAGTTGTCTGCAACAACATCACTGAGATAATTCTAGTGCTTTCCTATTCAGTCAAGATCCAATTACAGAGTTGCCTTCTTTGTTTCTGAAACACATTACAAAGTGGTAAAAACCCTTTTTCCGCTGATACCTTCCTCTCTTCATTCTTCTTCACTCACTCCCATTATTTAAAGATCTTTTAGCATTAAATAATATATTTCATAAGAATGGAATAGTCCATAATCTTAGAAAAATGTTTCTATTGTATTGTTTCATCAGTTTTCTATTTTCTTTCAAATATTGCTTGAAATTATTTTCTTTCACCTATACTTTCTCATCTATACGTGATCTTATTTCTGCTTAACTAGTAATTATTTTTAAAACTTTATAACTTTGTATAAATATTATCATCTGTATTGAAGCCTTCTTAATCACACTGAAGAGAAACCACTATTATCAGTCGGGCTAGTATTATGCATAGAAGGTTCACGGTTTGTTCTTATAGAAACAACCACTTATTTTATTTACTCATGTTGAACATGAATATATGTATATAGTTATCAACTAGGGAATCAGAGATCACTGTGATGGGAATATCTAGAAGACTGACATCATGGGCTAATATTAAACGTTAAAAATAAACTTTACCAAGTTCTTTCATTAGCAGCAGACTTGCTAATGGTTAATTCATACTCATTATTAATTATCACTACATATACAGTACTATTAACACTTAGATACTAAATTAGCTGTAAGCATTTGATAGTTTGAGCTGATGAAGTGTAGTGAGCATTGATGTCTGTGGTCCTTGGTTGGTCTTTGTCACCAAGGTCCAGGTGGTCAAGCTTGAGACTTCATCAGATGTTTTCATGCAATTGCCCTGCTCCCAAAAAGGGGAGTGTCCTCTGCTCCGGATTCTGCTTATCTTGTTTTCTTTTGTCTTGTCACCTTTCTTGTGTACTCAGGAGTAGTAGAGAGCAGCTAAGAACTCACGGGTTGAGACATGTCTGGCAAGTCTCTGTATATGGAAGTATAAGACACTTCCATATACAGAAAGTGTTATTTGGCAAGCAAAGATGATTTCTTACGATAGAGACTAGAAGATTTATGTGTTATTGTAACAGTGTTTTGTGGTCTTACAAGCTGATTGATTTGGTACACTATATTAGTATTTCAAAAGTAAAATTATTTAGGTTTCTAAGAAATGCGAGCAAGTTAAAAAAATTCTAACAAAATAGCTTCGAAATAAAAGCCAGAATTTGAGCCAAGAACTGAATCTGTCTTTAGAGAGCCAAGGACTGTCTCTATCTTTAGATCTTTAAGAATAAAACTGTAGCTTTCATTGAATCTAAAAGACAGGAACCAAGCTTTAAGGTAAGAAAGGTTGTCTCAGACAGCAAAGAAAATACAGCTGTTTGCTACTGCTGATAGTATCTGTCCCTCAGATCCCATAAACTGTTCTTCCCAGTGAAGTATTTATATATTAAAAGTTACTCACTGTGTGACAATCGGTGACCCTTAAAGGCTACAAGGTTTGGAGCTGATCATTTTGCAGGTGATTTGTTGGAGTTGTTGTCGTGGTTTAACCCCAGTCAGCAACAAAGCACCACACAGCTGCTTGCTCACCCTCCCTGCCCTGCCCCGGTGGGATGGGGGAGAGAATCAGAAGGGCAAAAGTAAGAAAACTTGTGGGTTGAGAGAAGAACAGTTTAATAATTGAAATACGATAATAATAATTGTAATGAAAAGGAAAACAACAAGAGAAAGGAACAAAACCCAGGAAAAAAATGTGATGCAACCACTCACCATCTGCTGACCGACACCCAGCCAGTCCCCAAGCAGTGATCGCTGCCCCCTCAGCCAACTCTTCCCAGTTTATATACTGAGTATAACATCATATGGTATGGAATATCCCTTTGGCCAGTTTGGGTCAGCTGTCCTGGCTATGCTCTGTCCCAGCTTCCTGTGCACTTCCTCGCTGGCAGAGTATGGGAAACTGAAAAGTCCTTGACTTAATATAAACACTGCTTAGCAACAACTAAAACATCAGTGTGTTATCACATTATTCTCATGCTAAATCCAAAACACAGCGCTATACCAGCTCGTAGGAAGAAAATTAACTCTATCCCAGCTGAAACCAGGACAGTTGTGTAACAAATAAGACTTTCCACAAACGCTTCACTGCCTCTGCAGTGTCTCTGTGCTTTGGTGCAACTGTCTAATTGAAGATTTTCATTTATAACAATACTCTGCCTTAATGCAACCTGAAATTTTCTGCCAATATTATTGCTTAGGTACTGAAATGATCCAAATTAATTTTTCATATGGATGAAATGCACAGAGTTGCCCCCAAGAACTGCCACTGTTCTCTTGCTTGAAAGGAGCGTTTGAGAAAATAGGAAAAGGCAATTTTATCTCCTATTTTAAAACAGGCTCACTTGGTAAAGTCAAGAAACCTTCAGAAAAAATGTATGGCAGCTATAGGCCAGACTGGAGGCTGAGGTGTAGGACTGGGCATGAAGGGAGAAGTCAAAAAGGGAATTAGACAGAGGTGCAGGTGGTTTCTTGGGTGCTCAGCAGGTCTGGGCTCTCCACTGCCCTGGGACTGGGCAGGGGCTCCCCTGGCACCTAGGCATAAGCAGAAAAAGAAAATAATGCAGGGAGGTATTCCTCAGAGAAATCAGTTGGAGCTTTCATCAGATTAAGAGTGAGATTTTATCTGTTGCAGTGGTGTCTGCCCTGATGGACTGACACCTAATCGCCTGTTACCCATCTCGTTATGGTAATATCAATCTATAAGGAAATGTGCTTAAATGATGTTCAGAAATTTTCCTGCAGACTAGAAGTAAGAATGGAAAAAAATAGAAATGTGTATTTTAAAAACAATCTGAGAGCATTTGTGTTCAGGCACATTTTCAATTTTCTGTAATATTGTCTGAAATTAATAATATTTTTTATACATCTATTACCTTCCAACAGATGGAAGCTAGAATGCTGTGGAAGGGAGCCACGCTTCACCTTTCCTTCTCATTTTTCTTCTTTTTCCGCTCTCTTAAAAAAAAAAATAGATTGAAAATGAAAAGACCTGGAAAATAAACTAATAATCCAAAATTACAATCTGAAATATTTAGGTCTCCTAAAAAGAAAGTGATATTAGTTCCAGTAAAATGCAGCTTTTCATTTTAATTCAGAGTGCAAAATATTCATTTTAAGGTTATTATAGGCAGTAACTAAACAAACGTAATCAACGTATTTCAAGCTTTGAAATTATTTTTCTCTTTTCTTAGAAAAATAATGTTTTTCAAGAAGTTGTATTACGGTCAGACATATGGAACTATAAATGAAAAGAATCTCTTCAAAAACTTGTGGTTGGAGGTGACCATCATTTCCTTTCCTTTTATATTTAAATCCATGGGATCTAACTATAGTTAATTCACATCATGATATAGTAGTATAAACATTTGTATTCTGAAACATGGAGAATTTACAAGGAAAAAGGGTGATGCAATGGGCCCAAAACATTAATGTTCTACTTTTATTTTGCTTAGATTTTAACCCCTTACTGAACTTAATCTTCAGCTTCATGTTTATGTCCATAAAGGAAGAAGAAATACCAATTTCTTTCACGCATACTGCTCAATTTCCTTTTTACATCTTTTAGGAAATGGCAATTCAGTGAAGTAGTACCACAGGTTTTGATTTTTGTGCAGTGAACATTGGAATGTTGGGTTTTTTTTTCCACTTGTTTGTTTTTGCGATTTGTTCCATGTACAAATGAAATGCACGAATGGCAGAAGTTCCCTTATTTACTTCAGTTTATTGCCTCTCTCACACCTTACTAGATTACATTTGTGCTAACCAAAGTCACTGTTTACACTTATTTAACAGTATTGACTGAAGTAACACTGAATCTCTTCCAGTGAGGGCTGATTTAGCTACAAATCACTGTTCCAGCACCAAGATCATTAATCAGCCTCAGGCTAGATCCATTATGTGGATATTCAGCATAGAAGAAATATTAACGGCTCCACGGAAGGAACGTTACCATCAGATTAGCTCTGACTCCCTGCTGGAGCAGCAAATTACTCTGAAGTAATAATTATAATACATTAGTAGAGGTTTAATTTCCAATAAGTGCTCTCTGTTTAAGGGATGGCAATCTCACCACAGCTCAGAGAACAATAGATCATGTTATCAGCAAGAACAAACCTACGTGGAATTAAAAAAAGATAATAAAAAATTCATTACAGTCTCCAAATTGAAACAAGAAGTCCCTAGAACTTACCTAGTTAGAGTTTTGTGGAAAAAAGTCTCGTTTATTCTGTTTGCTAAACCTTTCCCTGAATCAGGAAGCAAGGAAACATGTTTTACCTGTAAATAAGGTCTGATTATGCAAACTCCAGCTTTCTTTTCAACAGTCATTTCTGGAACGTGCTCACCTCTGTTTTAGGGTGTATATATAAAGCAAGAAGAAAGGAAGTTATGCTGTGTCTGAATTATTTAGTTTGAGTAAGCATAGCACATTGATTTTGATGGAGTTACACCAGTTTACCATAGCTGAGGGTCTGGACTTCTATGTATATCCTTAAGCTTGGATATGAAAGGGTTTGATTAGTCTGCACAGAGCCACTACACACCACAACATGGAGTTTTCTTTGAGAATCAGCTACAGCTAAAAAATTTTTGTGTTTTGTTTTGTGTTTTTTTTTTTTTCTTTCTTGTACCTCTGTGCTGATATTCATCAATTTAAAACTTTTCAAGTCAGAAAGTCTATGCTCAAAAACGTTTCAGGTCCTCATAATGGCATTCTGGGGAAGTAATATGAACTTTTAACACCACATGGTGGCTTTGAAATATTCAGTACAGCTCTGATCAATGTTATTGTTTGAAATGAGTTACTAGAAATTTTGAAAAACTCAATGATAACTGCGGAGGTGTTCCAGCAATGACTCAGTGTAATGTATTAATTTTCTCTACTCTATGCTTGCTTGCTTGTGAGGTTTGGGGGAGAAAGTAGGAATGGGAGAAACAAAGATGCTAGATTTCAAGGAAAGAGAGGCAAAAATGCTTTTCTAAAGTGAAGATTAAAATATTTAGCTACTAGATGTTACTACTGTAACTTCAGTTACAAGTGTTGCATTATGTCTTGTCATTTTAATCATCAATTCAGTTCCTTCACACAGTCAGAAAAAGTTGACAAAGTTCCTGGGACCTAGGCCTGAGGAAAGCTGATAAGAGTACATATTATGGAATCAAGTTAAATAACTTCAACCAGCCGTCACATGGCTTCAATCTTTGCCTTGGATGAGACCAGAAACGGCAATAGAGACAGTGTGTCTCCTCTTCCTCTAAAGAACAGCTTGATAAATAGAGTCAGATTTGCTGCCTCAGCAGAGGCAGGCATCTGCTTCCCTACACATAAAGAGACTGGCAAAAATTGTGGCACAAAATGTGTTTTCAGACAGGGATCCAAGGTAGGTCAGCATGGAAAAAGCCATTGTAGATGAGCTCCCATACTCTCATTCTAGAACAAGACTGACCATTCTGATTTATCTCACTCTACTTTGGAATGAGAAAACTAAAAAAAAAAAAAAAAAAAAAAAAAAAAAATCACTGGTTGTTCTGTAGCAAAAATATCTGTAAGGATACTTGTTCAATAATACATAATCTGTTTTAAATTCAAATCCCATTTTACTTAGGCATAATTATTTCTGTAGACAACCTGGTTTTGAAGGTAAATCTGATGCATTCAAGGTTAGTGAGTTCAAGAGCTTCTTCTCTTTCTCTCTATCGTATTGACATTTAAACTTTTTTTTTCATTATTACCTATATCCCATCATGTATTCTGAGGATTGTTCTCCAGGTTCACTCGAACCTTGATTTATGGAATCCTTTGTGGTTCCATTATAACAGTAAAGAGATTAGTATCTTTTAATCCTGTAGATTTCTGATTTGATTTATATCTCTCAAGAATGTATACATTTGAATGTTTTTACTGGTTTTTTCACTTCGAAAAAAAATTAAAGCCATATTGTCAAATACAGAATAAATAAAAGCTGTGATGTCTGGATTTAAGCTTTTATGGCAGAGTTATAGATACTATGTTAAGAGCAGTTTGGGCCCAGATCACTAAACTCTGCAGTCTGCATTACAGAATTGAATTCATTTTGTTCAAAAAGGAATAGGCTTCCCAGTTCCACTGAATCTAAGCTTTCTGAGATATAAAAAAAACTTGAGTGTTCTCTTTTCCTTTGTGTACTGTCACACTTTCAAACTAGGCAATGAACTGGAAGAGACCATCACAACACTTCAAGAAATGCTGCTTTCTTTTTATATGTGGTCAAATCAGAATTATTCTTTGGACAACTTATGCTGAGATTAATTCTTGTATAGTTAAATAGTCCTATTATGTTAGGAGTAATCCTTCAGCTTTAAAATGTTTATGTGAGACTCCAGTCTGGAGATTTTGGCTTAAATCATCAAAACTGCATTCACATTTCCATCTGTCATACTGTCCCATCCAGGAACAAGAATAATTACACCATAAGTCTCACCATATTTTAAACACAAAATAATAAACCTGTACAATGATAGAAATGCATATTATCACAAATGTGGTAGCAGATAACTATAATTCAGAAATGCATAATGTATAGCATATATTGTTTTAGCAAAATCATGGTTATTGCCAAGTGTGAAACTTGGAATTCATGAAAACATATAGACTGCAAATATTTAACTCCCTAACCTACTTCAGGAAAATTCTATTTTATTTCTTTTATTGGTATGCTTTTTCTACCTGAATTGTAGTGACTGAACTTAGTTAGGTACTGTTTACAGGAGTAGCTATTCTGTTGAATCCATGCATTTCAAGAAAAGTGGTTATAAATACTCAAGTACAGATGAGTCTTGGTATCTTCTTTACTGAGTCACCCATAGCTAGCACAGGATGAATGACTATGGCCTGAGAAGAATACACTGTAAAATAAAGTATTGGAAACATTTGGCAAGATATGGTCCTTATAATATATTGAGCATTATTTTGAAAATTGCGTATTTTTATGGCTTTCCTCTTTTCTCCTGGCCCTAACTTTATTGAGAAAGGAAGAAAAAGAGAAACAAAAAGAGGGAGAAAAGAAATCCTCTCTGCCTGCCCCCCTTCAAAGACTAGAGAAAACAAGCTTTTTGATATCAAAGAATTGTTTTATAGGCTTCCATTGCATTTGATCTAAAACATTTCCGTATGAGAAAAAGTGATTTTTACTATCCCTAAACTTTAACATATGTTAATGTTGAATCTCATATCCCCATCACAAATAGAATTTGTCTTCAGAAATCTATATAATTCTGTGCAGAAAGCTAGAAAAAGTTTAAAAAGATCAGTTACAACTCATAGGACCTGAAGCCTTAGGTTCCAAAGCTACTGATCTCATCTCATGGTATATGCATCAGAATTGCCACCTCAGTCAACTACCTAGGAGACTACAAAATGAATTTGATAGCTTATTGCACACTTGCCCTGATTTAAGACACATTGGCAAAACTGAGTAGGAAAACTGTCATGTTCACTTTCTATGCCGTCCACAAGGTGAAGGCAAAGGATTCTGCTTTCCTCAGCTCGGTAGCATAATCTAAAAGATAGTTCCAGATATACAGAACACTAATCTGCTCTTTCCTTCAAATATCTGGAATTTCCTTATCCTTTCCTCTCCCTCCTACAAATGATACTAATTAGCTGCCAGTCTGAACACTCTGCAGCCACTTTTTTCAGCATTTCATCAGCAGGCCCTATAAAAATTTGTTTCTGTAGACTTCTGTAGCAGTTCTTTGTATAAATCAAATTCAATATTCGTTCTCATTTTGCTAGAGAGGGAGTATGTTCCATAAGTTTTAGATGAGCCTTTTCTAAAGGTGAAACTGCAAAAATAATTTCCATACTTTCACATTCTAACAGTCATTTATTCCTGCTTAAAGATCACTGGTAAAAATATGAAATAAGGTACAGCTTACCAAAAATGAGAATAAACCACGGGTATCTTCATCCACATCTTCTGAAACAGTGATTTATTCTTCATCTACTGAAAACTAAAGGATAGCAGATTTGTTATTACTACTTTTTACTTAAAAATAATTAGGATGATTTTCAAATTTACAGTATGTTTTTGTTTTTTTTTCTCTGGAAATGTTCATTCTCTCAAAAGCAACCTTTTTGCTCTACAGAAAACTTAGAGAAAACCTTCAGATGGCTCTAATGAAATCTACATATGAAACAGGTATAGGCATGAACATGGGTCACAAAATAACAAAAGTTCTGTTTTCAACTGACTACCTCCAGTTCCATGATCAGGAGCTGTAATTTAATGTTTTAGAACAGTCCTACATTACTGTCACAAGCACAATGTTTCAAAAGACCTTGAAAAAGCACTTCAGAACAATAAAAATATTTAGAAGAATTCAAAATTAATATTTAAAACTTTCAAAGCAAAAATGTTTCAAGATGTTTGCTATTATAAAAATAACAGAGTTCACATATGCATTTGCTTATTCAACTTTGTTAGACAGAAAAGTTACAATCCATTCTCATGTTTACTAGTCCTTAGGTTAGGATTCATCTCTCTGTCCTCAGGTGAAAACCATCATGTCAACCATTTCAGCATTTTTTTATCCTTTTAATCCTTTGGAAATACACCAAAGACTCTGATTCCTCTTCAAGGGGTTGATATGAGAATAGACTTCCTACCTGAACTGTTTCAGCCACTGGGAATTGTCATTCATTTCATTATTTTCTCCACCAAACAGGAAAACCAAGTACTTAGGGGCCCCAAGAGTATTATGTTAGGCATCTAGTTATGTTAGGCATCTAGTTATGTTAGGCATCTAGTTATGTTAGGCATCTTAATTAAGAACCCAAAGTTAATCTCATTCAGTGCCTTGTGCAGTGCTGACCACATTCTTCATGTTTCGTAAATAGCAAAAAAAAAAAAAAAAAAAAAAAAGAAAATAGGAGAGGAAATAAAACCATTGGTAGTTGACGTTACAGATGTGTATTTATATGTCACAAACTTCAAGCATGTGGATGATTTTCCACATCAACCCAAGCCAATCTAAGTGCTGGCTGCAGCACTCCTGCCTTTACCCATAGCTCTTCCTTCCAGCCCCATCGCTCACTGGACATTGAATTAAAACATTTCAGGAAAATCAACAGAATCCTCAATCCCCCTGCTCTGGCAAGAGCAAACAAAACTGACATAAAGAATTTAGTATTTTTTATATACTCCCCACACTGCAGCTGCAGCCTTAGATGTCACAAAGGGAATCATAAGTGGTTTGTATGTTTTCTTTCTATGTGCTTTTTCTTTTTTCTTTCATTTATTTTAGGTGATGAATGTATGTTTTCTTTAACTTACCAATGATCACAAAAACTGAGCAATTCAGGATCACCTGATGACTCTGCTTTGGAGCTCAGCCACTTTCTATACATATTTTAGATTTAGTTGGATTTAGCATACTAGCTCGACTATTGCCAGGAGCTAATCCGAATTACACTGTGTGGTCCTGTACTGAAGGTTAAGCTTCAAACGTCTGAACCTGGCAGTTATGAAATCCTCCCTTGATCTATTGCTGTCAGTAACCAGCAGGGTTCCTGCCTTTCAAGATGGGTGAGTTATACTGGAGATCAGTCTACAAAAATGTGCCTGTAAAGGTGAATATTCCTCTCTAAAGGTGCTGGCTGGTTTTGTTATGTGCTCTAAGATTTAAATACCTTTCTCTGAAATGTGTGCTCCTTCTCTCAAAAGTCAGACTTGAAAGTCTTTTTTCTGTCCCACTATTTAGTTAATATCCCTCTGCATTTTGGCAGAAGTAGAGCATTTCTTCTGTTAAGGTGGACTCTAGTGAGGGTTTTTAATTCCATTCTGTGCCATGATCCATATCCCAGCCCTACCTGAATCTGCTCCAAGTAATGCTCCCATTTCAGAGCTCTGGCAAGGGTGGACTTGGTCCAGGATCCCCCCAGGCTGTCTGAGGATGATCTTTCCTCAATAAATAGAAGGTTAGAAGTATCATTTTCTGGTGCCATTTTGAAATTGTATTTTTCAGTGATTTTGGTACCTCAAATACATTTTTTTTTTTTTTAAATACTACAACAACCAAGCATGACATAAAATAGGAAATAAAAATATATTAATTATACAAACATGTCAAGGGCAGTGGAAAAAAAAACATTCTATTTACAGTTTTCAGACTGCAGTCTAGTTACAAGCCTTTTGGGGGTTTGCTGTCTTTGCAGCTAATGCTGCAATTACTTTATACATATTGATATGCTTTGAGAATGTGACAAGAAATTAGAAATATAACATCTTTTTTGATAAAGGAAAAGAAGAGGGGAAATATATTGGAAATAAGCAGTTACCATAGTACAAGTTGTTTGGGGTTTGTTTCTTCTTAAGTAAGGAACAGAAGATAAAATAGGGAACAGTAGATCACCAATATTAGAACAGAAAAAAAGGTTCACACACAAGGCAAACAATGAAGAAGTATTTTTGGGGGATGGTCATTTGCTTAAATATATGAATGGATGTGAGAGAATTTATTAACAAGCAAGTAGTTCCATTTTAAGTACATATGAAAATAAAACTATTTTTTTCTTTGGTTTGACTATGGCTATTGCTTGACTGCCTGAAAGAAACCAAGACCAATATCTGCTTTTTTAAACGACCATCTGAATAAGATATGTAAGTGGTCAAACCTAGTTGCACTTTCATTGGATTTAGTCCTCGAGAAAAATCACACAGAATTTTCTTTTAAAGCAACCAATTGCTCATTGTGGCATATTCTGATTGCTTGGCCAGGAATTAGTATAGCACATCATAAAGCAGAGAGACCTTTTAAAATTTTAATTAGTATTAAGCATCCTAATAAGAGGTCCAACCACCACAACACCAGGTAGACAATTTGTCGATGTCAAGAGCAGGAAAAATATGACTAAGCGTATAGCTATGTATTTTCTGTCTCACTGACTTTGATATGGTCATCTATTTGCAAATTACACCACCTTCCTATAATTCCTTTATTGCATTTTCTTATTTTATTAGTTGTGACATTCTTTCATTTATATTACAAACCAGAGAAGATGATATCACTTGTTCAGGTACAATAAGTCTAAATTTTATGTTCTACATTTTTTATTCAAGTACAAAAAAATATTTTCATTGGTAAATTACTGGTGAGCCTATTAGCCACACAGAAGTCAGATAAAATACCTCTTTGTGTATGGTGACATTTGCCACACATAAGCTGCACAAGTGCTCTGAGGGCCTCTGTGATGGCTTGAGGACTTACTTAATTTACACAACGTTGACAATGGCCCCAAGCAGCCTTTCTGCTCATTTGCTAATGGTCAGAGTAAAATGCTGCTTACCCCTCATTCAGTGAGAATTACCTGTAGACTGTAAACTTTGAGACAGGGCGGGCAGGGTGCTGTTATAGGCTTTCTATTATTACCTAACCAATCCGTTCCATCAAATTTATTTTTTGGGAACCAAAATTATTTGGTGTGACTTTGCATCGGCACAGAGAAGAGAGAAGATTATGAGAGGTGAATATTTGGAGGACATAGGATGTGAAAATCACACCCACATCCATATGAAAGCCCCCATGGAGATGGACCATTGTCAAAGGGCATTTTCAGCTGTTCTAACAAGAGCTGATGTATTTTCTTCTGTATCTGGAAAGGAATCACCTGAAATATTTATCATTAATTGAAACAGGAACACTGAGCTGCTTATGGTGCTCAAAGTCTATTTTAACAGTGGTAGGTATTATATCCACAACTCAAGCACAACAGTTGATGAACAATAAAGATGCAAAGCAATCTTGAGTGATAGCTTTTCTTTCATACCCGTTATCCCATTTTACTCTATGTATTCATTATACATGTGGTGTAGCTATAACCCATAGAAAGCATGAATATTGTATTTTATTAGGTATTATAACTTCATTCATACACACATCATAGTGACATTAGATATTGTTTATTTAAGCTTTCTCTGATTTTTTTCTTTGGGGGGGTGGAGGGACTGAAAGGAGCTTTTTCTAACAGATGTTGACCTAAATTATCTTTTATAATCTTATCTAAACTACATACTTTTCTTACATCTTACTAAAAATACTGCTTTTCTTTATTTAGCCAAAAAAAATCTGATTTGGACTTAATCCAAAGTCAGTTTTTCCGTACTATAGTCTCCTCCAGTCTAATTAGGGCAATTAGTTTTTCCCTTTTGACCAAGTTTTTGTTCCTCATGTCCCTTCACCCCTCCCCCCCCAAAGCTTACTTTTAATTTCCAAATACTTCTTCACTATTGTTTTAACTAGAATTCTTGTAAACAGACAACATGACAGAGAACAAGGGCAAACAGTCATACTGCCAGGGACAATTTAAAGTGTAACTCTTTCTTGGATACCTTCATTTTACTGAAAATCAGATAAGAGTAAGCACAGCAGAAAGCTTTCACTATGGAGACTAATGAATTAAAGCAGGACACCTGATGTGCTAGATGAGCAAAAAGCAATTACTTCTTGTCTGTTCTTTTAACCTGCAGAGCGGGAAACAGCTGGGAGCAATAGGAGAGGTAATACTACAGGAGGAAATGGCAGGCAGGTGGTTTAGGGGAGGTTTTGAGTTGGTGGAGACACGTGTGGACTCTCCTGGGTTTTTCTGTGTGTTGCCGAGTGCTTCTGGGATGGTGGAGGTAAGCTCTATGGAATTATTTCTGAAGCCCTTTGTTTGTCTGGTGTAGCCCTTTGTTTGTCTGGGAGCAGTTGAGCTACCAGGAGCAGTTGGGGTCACTTGGTTTCTGTGTGTCTGAGGTTTTGGCGTGAGGGTTTCTTAATGGAGAACTACCTCAGAGCAACCAAAATGTTATTACTGAACACCTTGAATATAGCTAGTTTTGTTGGCAGGCTTGCAGGAGAGCTTAGGAAGGATTTCTGTGAGAATTTGTACCTTTAAGCTTCTGGTTGAAGGCTATGAGCAAAGAGCATTCAGAGAACTTGTGTTTAGCTTATATGAGGTGGTTGTTAGTTGTGTTTATGGCATTAAGCAGTTGTTTGATGTTTGACTTTTTGTTTTTAAAACGCCATGTTAAAAAAAAAATACAATCTTTACTTTTACTAAAATACTGATCAAAACCCTACGGTTTAATGCAAGTACTCTGATTTCTCTGTTTCTAAAGAGGCTGTATGGAATTCTTTTTATGAAGAAATGATAATTCAACCAAATATTTAAATGTGTGATTAAATGCTATTGATTTCAAAAGTAAACATATGCCTAAGTAGCTTGATTACTAAAGCTTTTCTTAAAAAAGAAAATCTGTGTAATGTTAGTAGTTTGACATCATTAATAGGATGGTACTTTGAAAATCAAGTATGTACCTGTGTGGCTGTCTGTATCCCTAAGAATAGCTTCTTGCATGCATGAAGTATTCACTCACATTCTTGGGCTTTTTTGGCTTAATTCTAGGAAATGTTTTCATGTCAGCTTAGTGGATATTCTGGAAAAAACTTTAGTCCCTTCTGAGAATTCAAGCTTTTGTAGTATGCATAGCTTTAGACTTCGCTGATTCCAAAAAGGTGGTTCACAAAGAAAAACTGGTGTTTTAAAACTTTGGTATGCTGAGTGAGAAATGCATTAGGGATTCTTTTAAGTCACTTCACATTTGTTTTTTCTGGTGTGCCTTCAGTACATGCAAGAGCATATCAAAACCCAGTAATATTTTGAAATGTTTTTCTTTTTTTTTTTTACTTTGTGTTAAAAAAATATTAAAAACCATAATGTTGGATATAATATAAATATACTATGTTCTCAATTTTTAGTTTAATTGCAATTGATAAGCAAAAATGCAGCCAAGTTACTCTGTTCTCATTTTTTTATCGCTTCTCTCATGTTTACATATCACTGAATTCATACATGCATATCCAACTTATACTAACACTGGCACATCTTGGAGCTTTTTTTTATCCACATTGTGAAACTGCTAGAATTTTAATCTCGGGTCAAAAGACTATGGTTTTAAAACTTCTTAAAAACTTGGGTGGTAATTAAAGAAACTGAAATGACTTTGCTTTGTGTTGGTATCATGTGCAACTCCTGTTCACTAATTATTTGGTTTTATTGTTAATTGTGTTTCATGTTATACAGTCATGAACAAAACATTCCACTTTCTGTTGCTGGTCATGTAACCAAATTATATCAATCTGGAATGCTACTGGAAGAGAACAGGCCCTCTCACAAGTGTGTTAAATATCTTTAGTGACAGCTTAGTCCTGCAGAGACTCTCTGAGCTTTGCTCACATGAGAGAGTCTTTGATGTAACTGGATTTTTTTTTTTTTTCTTCCAGCTGAGGACTTGAGCTTTAGGTAAGAATTTGTAGGATAAACAAAATCTAAAAGATGTAACCTGTCATAAGTACTTTTTAAATCAAAATTAAGTGGCCACGTATGAAATGTCTGAGATGCTAAAGCTATATTAAAAATTTTAGGAATTCAGTTGGTAATCATCATCCTCATTGCTCTCTGTCTGGCCTTTGGGAAGAAAAGAAGGGAAAGTATTGGTAAATACATGAACATCTTGGAAAAAATATTTTATCTACCAGAAAGGATCTAAGATGATTGTTTTCTTTGTTTCCAAACAATTGTCAAGGCAGATATTGTCAAATATGACTTAGTTTCTTCTGATCATTGGGGGGTGTGTGTGTGTGTGTGTGTGTGTGTGTGTGTGTTTCCCTCCTCTGCCCCCTCCTTCTTTTTCTTTTCTTTGTCTTTCAGAAGCAACATCTTTTCTAGGTAATTATTGATTATTAGCAGTGCAAGATTTTTTTTTTGCCTGTGCCCAATAAATTTTTTAAGCTCTTATGCTAGGATTTAGTTTTGTTACTTAATTTATGTTATCCTTGGAGTGTCTGATCCAATTATACAGTCAGCTGGGCTTTGATACAGACAGCTGAATTAGTATGTGATAGGAATCAAGCTTTAGAATTGTCCATAAACAGAGAAGGATAAATGTTTTCTTAAATCTTTAGTATATTCCATCCCTGCTGAGTAATACCTGTAAAAGAATAATCATAAAGAGGTAATTAGGAAGGATAAGAGACATAATTTCATTAGATATCTTAAGTTTTTGTCTTCTAAACGAACACACACCCTGTTTGTATGTAAAAGAAAAAACTCTAGAGGATAAGTACAGAACTTTCTTGTGTTTTGTGGAACTGAGAAATGTAGCTTTAAATAGGTACCAAGCCACACTTTCAAATGTTTTGCAAATGCAGAGGGAAGCAGACACATGTATGTGAGTCATTAATTAATACTTAATCTGGCCACCTAGCTGGCTAATCTGCAATTGAGACAACATCTATCTATCTTCATTATCCATAAGCTTTATGGCATTTCCTGCTGATTGACTTTTATGTTCAAGACCTGGCTCTTTCAGAAGGAGAGCCATTAAGAGGTTCTCCTGAGCGCCTTGTAGTGCAATTCCAATACATGCTCCAACATTAATCTGCTGCACTTGAATGTTACAGGAAGCTATAAGTTTAGAGCGTACATAATTTTTCACAGGCTTGTGTGATTTTAAAATACAGAGTGTTTGGCTTATATTTCTAGACAATTCAGTTGTTTAAAGTTTTTGTTGTCTGTCTTAAGTTTTCGATACCACCACAGCCTTAGAAGGTAGCATGTGTTATTGTATCTGTGCTTCTTAAGGCTTTCAAATGATTTAATCTTTTCTATTGAATATATGCCAGAGAAATGCAAGGGGGGAGAGGGGGAATAACTTTTTTTTTTTTTCCCATATTTCACCTGTAATCGAATTCCTTGGGATGGTTTTGATGCATAGCATGCTGTGATAGAATTGTAACCCTTCCAAAGTAAGAGATATTAAATCCTGCTGATGCTTATATATTTTCAGTGTCCCAGCATGTAGTTAGATCAGCTGCACCCTTAACTACTGTTCTTGTACTGTGTGATGTTGCATAATCAGAATACGATGCTGCTACAGCTATAAGCCTTTCATTATGGTTGCTGCTGAATGACTGCATTCAATATTCTGTATTCCATTCCACTCCAGGGAGTACTGCAGACGTGCTTTCTACAGATTCTGTAGCCCCATTAAAAACACTTGAATCTTCCTTCCATTCAGTGTTGGCTTTAACTGGTTGCATATATAAAGTAATAAGCACTGCATCAAACAAAGAAAATTTATCGAGCTTCTGTTCTATCACCATGAATATGAACGATTTTGAAGAGGATGTAGAATGTATCGAAAGTGACAAAATAACACATTTTTTTTTAGCATGCTTATTTACTCTGCTCAGGGTCAGAGGAGGCTAACTAGGGGAATGAAAGATTCAAGAAAGCAGTCCTCTCTCCATTTCTATTCAGCCAATGGTTTGGGTGAAGCTGCCAACCTTGTAGAAACCTTCAGGATCAATCTAGCAATGACTGTGTCATGTTAATGACAGGTATTCTCCTCACCTCTGTCAAACTGGGATTCCCACCCTAAGAGAAGGAAGGTTCCCCTCCCCTGACCTTGTCCATTTAGCTTCTGTTAGATTACTGCTGTGATATGATGGTGTTGTGTTGGGAGGCGGGGGCTAAACTTTACTCTTCTTATATAGACTTATCTTTTTTCTAGAATTTATTTAGTGATTTAAGAAGTGAAGCACCTTCATAATTTGGAAAGAGACAGGAAAGAGACAGTTGTATTCAACTCTTCAGGTTCTGGGAGATCTGAAGGCATCATTCTTGGACACCTTCAGCAAGTGCGGGAGGTTTTTATGTTTATTCTTTTAAGTTCCCGTATTTGGTTACCTCACTCAGAGTTTTGTAACCTTTTGATGCACTCCTCTCTCTCCCCTCATCTTTTTCCTCCCAATTTGTCTTCTGCAGATGTTTCTTGGGTTTCTGCACCCTCAGAGGGCACGAAGGCACACCCCCCAGTCACTTAGTCTTGCATTTGAAATGGAATAGAGTAACAGGCCTTTGGAAATGTGGAATTGACTATTCTATTTAAAAAAAAAAATAATCATATTTCAATATTAAGTAAAGCAAAATAGGCTTCTGATTGTTAGAAGTGTATTATGGTCTGATACTGCAGATGTTTTGCATCATTTAATTGAATTCAGTTCACTAGTTTATACAAAAAATGCAAATGTTACTAAATTATACATATTATTTCCCAGACAAATCAGTGTGGCTTTATAAGAAAAAGAAGAATCTGGTCACATACATGAAAGAAAAAAAAAAAAGCTAACCTTTTTAATTGACTTATGAAATTGAGGAAAGAGTGGGAAATATGAGAGCTGACTACTGGTTTCAGCTCAGCTGAGGTTTGTTGTGGTATAGGCCAATTCAGTTCATCTTTCATTAGTCTGTTAATAAATCTTATTACTAACGGGAGTTTCTATCTGGAAGTTACCTAATCTATATGGTAAACTGCAGATTGTTTGAAATTATACTGTTTATGTATAAAGCGTGATCATTATAATCATAGTTAAAGTGGGTTTACTCAGTGACATTGTTTAAAAAATAGGTTTTGGGAAACATAATTATTTTTTTTTAAACAGAGATCAGAATATTAATTACTGTGATTCTTTAAAAGGGAACTCTCTAAAAAGTTTTCAGAAGAATTTGTTTCCTGGAACATGTCTGTACTGCTAAATAACGTGCTGTTAACTTGTGTTGGCTAATTTGAGTTAGCTATTTGGTTGAGAATGTTGGCTTGTGCCTAACTAGAGTTTAAACCTACTTTTCTCCCTACTTCAAGCAAAACAAATAGGAAGCTGATGTTTACCACTGAAGTTTATCATTCAATCCCCTAGCTATTGACAGCAACAGCAAGGATAACTGGAGATTTTTCAATGACTTCAGTATGAGGAAAGATTAAGTAACTAAATCTTTAACTTGGGGAAGAGACAAATGTGCTCACGGCTTATAAACTGATGAATGACCATGAATTAATCACTTTATATTCATTTTTCATGTCTCATGATACAAGAATGAAGGATTAAAAAAAAAAAACAGAAAACAAAAAAAAACCAAAAAAAACCCCAAACAAATGGCAGGTATAGAACAAACAGAAGTATCTGTCATGCAAAGTAGAATTCAACTGTGGGATCTTCTTGCCAGGAGTCATTGTGGAAGAGCAAAGTATAACTGCACAGAACAATTAGACAAATTCATAAAATAAGTTCTTCAAGAGCTATCAAACACCACGATGCTGACACTAACTGTAGTTTAAAAGGTCAGGAAACTGGAGGTTAGTATATGTCAGAAAGGTGTGTTTTCAAGTCTGTTTTCTTGAGCACATAGTACTCTTTGCTGTAACTCCTGGGTTCCTCAGTCAGACCAGATGGATCCTACTAGGTAAAAAAAAATGAAAATTCCCTCTGAGATTACAGAGACCCAGGAAACAAATATAGAATCAAAGAGTCCTTTAAGTTGGAAGAGACCTTTAAGATCATTGACTCTAACCATTAATCTAGCACTGCCAAGTCCACCACTAAACCATTTCCCTAAGCACCACATCTACCTGTCTTTTAAATACCTCCAGGGCTGGAGACTCAACCACTTCCCTGGGCAGCCTGTTCCAGTGCCTGACTACCCTTTCAGTGAAGAAATTTTTCCTAGTATCCGATCTAAACCTCCCCTAGTGTAACTTGAGGCCATTTCCTTTTGTCCTGTTGCTCAGGAGACTGACCCCCACCTCTCTACAACCTCCTTTCAGGTAGTGGTAGAGAGCAATAAGGTCTCCTCTCAGCCTCCTCTTTTCCAGGATAAACCACCCCAGCTCCCTCAGCCTCTCCTCATAAGACTTGTGCTCTAGTCCCTTCACCATCTTCGTTGCCCTTCTCTGGATGCACTCCAGCACCTCAATGTCCTTCTTGTAGTGAGGGGCCCAAAACTGAACACAGTACTTGAGGTGTGGCCTCGCCAGCGCTCAGTATAGGGGGGATGATCACTTCCCTAGTCCTGCTGGCCACAGTATTCCCGATACAAGCCAAGATGCCATTGGCCTTCTTGGCCTCCTGAGCACACTGCTGGCTCACATTCAGCCAGCTGTTGACCAACACCCCCAGGTCCTTTTCTGCCAGGCAGCACTCCAGCCACTCCTCCCCAAGCCTGTAGCGTTGCATGGGGTTGTTGTGACCCAAGTGCAGGACCTGTCACTTAGCCTTGTTGAACCTCATGCAATTGGCCTCAGCCCATGGATCCAGCCTGTCCAGGTCCTTCTGTAGAGCTTTCCTACCCTCCAGCAGATCGACCCTTCCACCCAACTTGGAGTCGTCTGCAGCCTTACTGAGGGTACACTTGATCCCCTCATCCAGATCGTTGATAAAGATGTTAAACAGAACTGGCCTGAACACTGAGTCCTGGGGAACACCACTTGTGACTGGCCACCAACTGGATTTGACTCCATTCACCGCAACTCTTTGGGCCTGGCCATCCAACCGGTTTTTTAGCCAGCAAAGAGTATGCCCGTCCAAGCCATGAGCAGTCAGCTTCTCCAGGAGAATGCTGTGGGAAACAGTGTCAAAGGCCTTACTAAAGTCCAGGCAGACAACATCCACAGCCTATCCCTCGTCCACTAAGTGGATCACCTGGTCATAGAAGGAGATCAGGTTAGTCAAGCAGGACCTGCCTTTCATAAACCAATGCTGACTGGACCTGATCACCTGGTTGTCCTGTACGTGCCGCGTGATGGTACTCCAGATGATCTGCTTCACAACCTTCCCTGGTACCGAGGTCAGACTGACAGGCCTGCAGTTCCCTGGAGCTTCTTTTTGGCGCTTCTTGTAGATGGGTGTCACATGTGCTAACCTCCAGTCAACTGGGATCTCCTTGGTTAGCCAGGACTGCTGACAGATGATGGAGATTGGCTTGGTGAGCACTTCTGCCAGCTCCCTCAGTGCCCTTAGGTGGATCCCATCTGGCCCCATAGACCTGTGTATGCCTGAGTCGTGTAGCAGGTCGCTAACAATTTCCCCTTGGATTATGGGGACTTTGTTGACTTTCGTTGACAGCTGCCTGAACATGAGCCAGCAGTGTGTCCAGGTGGCCAAGAGGGCCAATGGCATCCTGGCCTGTATCAGGAATAGTGTGGCCAGCAGGACCAGGGAGGTGATAGTGCCCCTGTACTCGGCACTGGTGAGGCCGCACCTCGAGTACTGTGTTCAGTTTTGGGCCCCTCACTACAAGAAAGACGTAAAGGTGCTGGAGCGTGTCCAGAGAAGGGCAATGAACCTGGTGAAGGGTCTGGAGCACAAGTTTTATGAGGAGTGGCTGAGGGAACTGGGGTTGTTTAGCCTGGAGAAGAGGAGGCTGAGGGGAGACCTTATTGCTCTCTACAACTACCTGAAAGGAGGTTGTAGTGAGGTGGGGGTCGGCCTCTTCTCACTAGTAACGAGTGACAGAACGAGAGGAAACTGCCTCAAGCTGCGCCAGGGGAAGTTTAGGTTGGATATTAGGAAAAACTTCTTCACTGAAAGGGTAGTCAGGCATTGGAACAGGCTGCCCAGGGAAGTGGTTGAGTCTCCATCCCTGGAGGTATTTAAAAGACGGGTAGACATGGTGCTCGAGGACATGGTATAGATGGACTTGGCAGTGATAGGTTCATGGTTGGACTCGATGATCTTAAGGGTCTTTTCCAACCTTAATGATTCTATGATTTGTTCTGCTCCCTATCCCTCTCTTCTAGCTCAGGGGACTTGGTACCCTGAGAACAACTGGTCTGACTATTAAAGACTGAGGCAAAGAAGGCATTAAGTACCTCAGCCTTTTCCTTGTCCTCTGTCACTGTGTTTCTTTCTACATCCAATAAAGGATGGAGATTCTCCTTAGCCCTCCTTTTGCTGCTAATGTATTTATAGAAATGTTTTTTGTTGTCTTTTATGGCCATAGCCAGATTAAGTTTCAGCTGGTCTTTGGCCCTTCTAATTTTCTCCCTGTATAGCCTGACAACATCTTTGTAGTCCTCCCGAGTTGCCTGCCCCTTCTTCCAAAGGTTATAAGTTTGTTTATTTATTTATTTATTTATTTATTTTTTCTCTTTTCTTTCTTCTCTCCTGAGTTCTAGCCAAAGCTCTTTGTTCAGCCAGGCCGGTCTTCTTCCCCACTTACTTGTTTTTTGGCACATAGAGGTGGCTCCTGTGCTTTTAAGATTTAAGGCTCTTGCACCTTTAAGACTTCCTTCTTGAAGAATGTCCAGCCTTCCTGGACTCCTTTGCCCTTCAGGACTGCCTCCCAAGGAACTCTGTCAATCGGGCTTCTAAACAATCCAAAGTCTGCCCTCCAAAAGTCCAAGGTAGCAATTCTGCTGACCCCCTCCTTACTTCTCCAGGAATCAAAAAATCTATTGTTTCATGATTGCTATGCCCAAGATGGCCTCCAACCATCACACCACCCACAAGTCCTTCTCTGTTTGCAAACAACAGGTCCAGTGGGGTGCCTTCCCTAGCTGGCTCCCTCAGCAGCTGTGTCAGGAAGTTCTCTTCTGCACACTCCCAGAACCTCTGAGACTGTTTCCTCTCTGCTGCATTGTATTTCCAGCAGACACCTGGGAAGTTGAAGTCCCCCATGAGAAGAAGGGCTAGTGATTGTGAGACTTCTCCCAGCTTCTTACAGAATATTTCATCTGCCTCTTCATCCTGATTCGGTGGTCTGTAACAGAATCCCACCATGATATCTGCCTTGTTGGCCTTTGTCCTGGTTCTTATCCAGAAACACTGAACCCTATTGTCACCATTGTTAAGCTCTAGACAATCAAAACAGTCCCTAATGTACGGGGCTACTCCACCGCCTCTCCTTCTTTGCCTATCCCTTCTGAAGAGTTTATAGCCATCCATTGCAGCACTCCAGTTGTGCAAGTCATCCCACCATGTTTCCGCAAATATTTGTGCAAATATTACAGAAGACAAACATGGAGTAAAAAGGTGGGTGAGGGGTGATAGAGAAGAGTGTGTCAAAGCTTTAAAAAAAAATGAAACAAAACTCTGACTGAGGTAACCAGGTAGGGGAACAAAAAAGCCAGACCTGAAAACCTCCAGTATTTGCTGAAGGCATCCAAGAAGCCAATATGCTCTGCCCAGAGGCATGAACATGCAGGGAAAAGTGGATCTGTGAATATTTGGGAACTCCCTCACAACCTTCAGGCAATTGGTAATGAAGACCCAATTCCCTAATTATTCTATTTTGTTATTGATTTTTTATGTGTGTTCTCAGTGCTAATTGTTGACACAGAGAGTTTGTTTATTCTTAATTCACTTCCAAGCTTGTTTGAACATACAGCATTGTTTCATTTCCAGCATGGGCTATTTTAGCTTTCCTGGGAACTTGGTTATCCTGGGGTTTTTTTGTCTTCATTTCATCATGATTCTGATGTGCCTTGTAGAGCAAGTCCTTTTTTGGAGCTAGATATGCCATCTCCTTTCTCTTATTTCTTAGATTTTTCACCATTTACTTGCCCTGTACTTCCTCATCCCAAGGTATGTTTGTGGCTAGTGCTTTTCTGGCTTTCCAGGTGGCATGAGCCTTTATCCCCCTCGATCAGAGACCTTCCTTTTAAATAAATTGGGGAAAAAAAAAAATTGAGGGACACAGAAGGGTGGGCATGAGTCTCAAAACACCAGAAACTTGGGAGTAAGTAGACTGAAAGGGGAATAAGCAGAGCTTCACCAGCAGTACCCTGTGATCCTAAAGGTATCCAGAGAGATGCTGCCCCAGGGATCTGAGAACAGGAGCAGATTCCAGCCCACCTTCCTTTTGCTTAGGTTCCCTGTGACTCTCTAGGCCAGAGCTGGGGAGGGGTTTGAGGAGGAGTTCCTGTGACTTGATAAGGTCTTGGGGAGTGAAAGCTTATGCATTGTGAAAGGGGTCTGAAAGAAGGGCAGCATCCCAGTGAGTGCTGTGCAGTGTCCACATGGATGCGACATTCGAAGAGCACTGCAAATGTGCTTGCACTCACCGCTTGAGTGCAGCAGGGTACGAGAGCCAAGCCTGACCTCTGGGCTGCTGGCTGCTCAACACTGCCAGGCTGTTTGCAAGGTGTCACTTACGTTTGGTGGGAGACACTGGGAATCCTTATCTGTTGAATGTGTTTGTGGTTCCCCCCACGCTCCTCTGGCTCTAAGGATATTCTGCCGAACCTTAGCTGATGTTTCTACCTGTTGGCTGGTTATTTCTCCAAATTTGGTTAGTCTTTGGGCTCTTTTGAAGGGTTACCCTTCCTGCTTCCTCACTACCCCTGAGAACTAATCGGCCAGAGTCTCTGTTGTTTTCCTGCTTTCTTCAGTGGATGTAGAGAAGAGGAATTAGTCTGATACCCAAACTACTTGGTTGATATCTCCAGATTATTTGGAGCCTTTACCCAGTAGTTTTCTCCTCTTTGTAGAGATTGGTGAGGTAAAATGGAAGTTTTGGAAGAATACTCTTTGTTTCTGCATCACTGGGTGCAAACTTTAGGTTTAAAATGTAGCCATATATGCAGTTAAAATGTTTATTATTTCTGGGAAAGAAACATTTTTAAGACCAACAAATGGCTTTCTCTTTCTTCCAGACCTCTTCTTTGTAATAATAACAGTAGTTTAGACATATCTGAGCTAGATTAAAGTTTAGCAAACTGTCAGAGCTAGCAATGGTAAACCGTTCTGCTGTGTCCTCCAATATGCTGTATTTCTGGCTGTGTTCTAAAATACCTTAGATGTCAATATAGGAAGGAGGAAAGTTGAGATAATAATTTGCAGTCATTATGTGGAAAAGATGAAATATCAATGTGGAGGCTGCTAAGCTTTCAGTTCTTTAGATGCCTGGTTTCCATGGTTTTGATGTATTCAATAAGAATGGTTATCTTAAATTTCATTTATGATTTTGAAATTATCAGACAGTTGTTCTGATACTTTCTTTTGCTTATGTTTGCCTACTTTTTCTAGGTTGACTCTGGGTAGAACTAACCCTTTCAATGTACCCAAGCATTCTGTTTGCATTCCTGATATCCAGTAACAAACCTCATCATCTTCTCTATGGTGAACGCCAAGTCTCACATTAAAAAAAAAAAAAAAAAAAAAAATTCCTCTTGTGAAGAATTCAAAAATGAGTCTAGGGGTTTCTAATCCTCTATTCACTGGGCACATCTTCACACTTTGTAATAGACGAGTTACATTTTGTCTGCCATCATCTTGCCTAGTCCTCAGGTATAAACATGCGATTTTATCTTGGGTTTCTCCCAGATCACTATAATGTTTTATAACAGAAACAGTGTGGTGTCACTGGGAAATGTCATCCATTTGCTAGGTATTTCCTTTTCCAAATCATTAACTGCATAGATCCATGAGACTTTTCTACTTAAAAATATCTGTGGTTGTTTTGAGGAATAACTTCTAAACTTTATTTCCGATTGCTTAATTAGTTTCTAAATCAAGATATTTGCCCCTTAGAAAACTACCTAGTACACAGCTGGTGACATAAAGCTTAATAATTAATATTCTTATGTGTAATTAAAAAAATTGATACTCCTTTAGGAAAGATCTAATTATATTATTTTTGAAAACTGAAGTTAATTAAGCCCACCTTCATCTACTCCCCCTCCCCTCTTTGTGTGTTTTTGCAACGAGTAATTGTTGGGTTAAAGGAGAGAGATTTCTTTCCCTGCCCCCCTCCTCCCCTTACTGGAGCCATGCTGGCTTGAGCCTATCAAGTTATATTTATCCAACTGTTCTGCCATCCTATCTTTAATTAGATTCTCTATCAGTTTACTCAGTAATGGGACAAATCTCACCAGGCTGTAAATTCTAGGTTCTTTTTTAGCAGCATTATTTAAAAATAGGTACTGCATTATTATTTTCCCGACTATTCACCAACAATTTGAGTGTTTCTATAAGGTTATTCTGCAGATTTATTTTCAGCAGTCTTATTTTTTCTTTGATACTGCGATTCGTTCTCAGCCTTTTTCTGAGTGTCACCCGATCCTTAACCCTCTCGTGATGTAGATCAAACTTTTTTGTCTGGTATCAAGTAATTGCTTTTAAACTAGTGATCTGAAGACTACCACGCATGTCAATAAGGGATGCTTAAGAAAAGTAGTCTTATTGGCCAGCATCTGAAATTCACAGGGGACGGGTTAGTGTTTGTGGTGGGTTGACCTTGGCTAAACACCAGGTGCCCACCAAGCTGCTCTATTACTCCCCCTCCTCAGCTGGACAAAGGGAGAAAAATTGAACGAAAGGCTCGTGGGTTGGGATAAAGGTAGGGAGATCACTCAGCAACCACTGTCACAGTCCAAAGAGACTCAACTTGGGGAAATGAGCTTAACTTATTACCAATCAAATCAGACTATGGTAATGAAAAAAACCCCAAATCTTAAAACACCTTCCCGCCACCCCTCAGGTTCTTCCCATTCTCAACTTGACTCCTGATTTTCTCTACCTCCTCCCCCCAAGTGGCACAGAGGGATGGGGAAGGGGTGTTGTGGTCAGTTCACTACACGCTGTCTCTGCTGGTCCGTCCTCCTCACAGTCTTCCACTGCTCCAGTGTGGGGTCCCTCCCACAGGAGACAGTCTTCCATGAAATTCTCCAGCATGGGTCCTTTCCACAGGCTGCAGTTCTTCACAAACTGCTCCAGCGTGGGTCCCTTCCACGGGGTGCAGTCTTTAAGGAACAGACTGCTCCACCATGGGCTCCTATCTCCATGGGGAAACAAGTCCTGCCAGTAAACCTGCTGTAGTGTGGGCTCTTCTCCATGGGTCCACAGGTCCTGCCAGGAGCCTGCTCCAGCATGGGCTTCCCTCAGGGTCACAGCCTCCTTCGGGCATCCACCTGCTCCAGTGTGGGGTCCTCCACGGGCTGCAGGTGGGTAACTGCTCCACTGTTAACCTCCATGGGCTGCAGGAGGACAGCCTGCCTCACCATGGTCTTCACCAGGGGCTGCAGGGGAATCTCTGCTCGGGTGCCTGGAGCACCTCCTCCCCCTCCTTCTTCACTGCCCTTGGTGTCTGCAGGGTTGTTTCTCTCACATATGTTACTCCTCTCTTCTGTTTACTGTTGTGCAGCAGGTTTTTTTCCCCTTCTTAAATACGTTATCACTGAGGTGCTACCACTGTCACTGATGGGCTCGGCCTTGGCCAGTGGCGGGTTGGAGCTGGCTGGAATTGGCTCTATTGGACACAGGGGAAGCTTCTACCAGCTTCTCACAGAAGCCACCCCTGTAGCCCCCCTACTACCAAAACCTTGCCACACAAAGCCAGTACAACGTTTTATTGTAGAAACATGATAAGCCCCCACTCTGGAGAAGTTCTTGAAAATAACTGTCTTGAGCAATTTCTCTCCTTTTCTGGTCTTTGCACTTTACAGGTAATTGTGCACTTAGAGCACGCATGCATTTAGTTTTCCATTTGGAAAACTAAATACAATGTGAATACAGTAAAATAAAGATGGAATGGAGGGTAATTAAGTGCAAGGCCAAAATGTTAACTCCTTAATACAAAAGGAATAATGTAAATGATCTGATTTACTTAACTTTAGTCATATGTATCCTCATTCATGTGCATCGTAGAAAAAAATTATTTCACATTGACTCAAAAGCACTTCTACACTAGCTACTTATTAAAATTTTATTTGCAAAGTAATTTTGGCAAATTAATCTTGAAGCAATATTTAAAAAAAAAATACACATGGGCATGTGTTTTGGTAGAGTCAGTATTTCAGCTTGGTTTCAACTGAAATGGTTCATGTGGCTCTACCACAAGTATCTTTTCACTGGCACTTCCATTTAAAAAGTTAACACACCTATAACATATGCAGTCTTTTGCTGGAAATAAGTACCTTTTAACTTAATGGTTTTGTTTCAGTTCTTACATTTTGTCTCAATATTTAATCTGATTTTCACACATGCAGATAAATAATATACTGAATACTAACATGGTGGTAATATAATAGTGTGAAAAAGGAAATTAACTGCCACCACAGACAAATAATTTACGGGGGGGGGGGGGGGGGGGGGGGAGGGAATGGATTACTTGTTTTACCTTTATACTGACCAGAACTCTTGAATTTTATGATTCCTGGCTATGCCCAAGGCATGTTGCTAAATGAGAGTATCTGATTCTGTCCTACACTTCTGAGGGGGGAAAAAAAAAAAATTAGTTTTGGATTGTAACAATGAGCTGCATCTCAATGTCCTGTGGTGGTGGGTTAATATTGGCTGGCTGCTCTCTCATGCCCCCTCCAGGAAGAGGCAGGAAGATGGAAAAGGTCATGGGCTGAGATAAGAGAGGGGGATGCCTTATCAATTACCATCATGGGCAAAACAGACTTCACTTGGCTACAATTAATGTATTGACAATTAAAATAGATTTGAGTAGTGAGAAACAAAGACGAACTTAAAAAAAAAAAACACTTTTCCTCTCCTGGCTTTTCCCCGGACTCAACTTCACTCCAGGCTGTTCTACCCTTCCCCAGATGGCACTGTGGGAGAGTGTGGGGGGCTGCGGCCAGCCCACCGCAGCTCCCCCCTGCCGCTCCTCCCTCCCCACGCTCTCCCCTGCCCCAGCCCGGGGCCTTCCCAGGGGCCGCAGGGAAACACCTGCCCCCGCGGGGCCTCTCCCGGGGCCGCAGGGGAATCTCTGCCGGGGCGCCCGGAGCCCCCCCTCCCCTCCTCCCGCTCCCCCCTCGGGGCTCGCAGGGCCGTTTCTCACCCTGCCGCCCTCAGCCCCGGCTGCCGGGCAGCGTTTGCCCGTCCTCACCCAGGCTTTCCCCGAGGCGCCCGCCCGGGGCTGAGGGGCTCCGCTGGGCCCGGCGCTGGGGCCGCTGCAGCCGGCGGGAACCGGCTGGGGCCGGCGCGGGGCCGCACCGGCCGCTCCTCACAGGGGCCGCCCCTGCAGCCCACCCCGCCGTCGCCCATACACCAGTTTATATTGTTCCTCGTGCCATGTACGTTTTGTAACCGGAGTCATGTGCCTTAATACATTTCTTCGGTAGGGAAAATAACATTTCCTTCCTTCAGAGATTTGGTTATCTTTATATTATGCTGGAGAGCTTTTACTTTAGTGAGGGAGAAGGCAGTTGAAATCTTTACCTGCATTACCACTTTGACACCGTTTCTGCTGGCTGCAAGCAACTAAAGAGATTTTTGGGTTGCTGTGCCTACCTTCTGTCCCTTGTGAGTTTTTTTTTTTTAATCTTGGTTTGTTTGTTTTGATCAGCTTTTTTTTTATGAATTGTTGGTCTGTTTTAAAAACAACTCGCATTGCAATTATGCAGCTTTAAATTCAAGGTCTCCTCAATGAAAACAGTATTTTTACTCAGTAGGTGATAAAGCCCTTTTCGTTTTTAAAAAAAAAAAAAAAAAAAAAAATTTAGGACTAAAGAGCTTGTATCAAGTTGCAATTAGAGAAGTAAAAACCTAGATGTAGCTTAATGAGTAAATGAAGAGTTGGATAATGGTGATCTTTTGTAAGAGGTTTTAATGAGGAAAATGCTCTTTAATCATCTGATGATTATGGAAGAAGAGCAGTAATCTATGCCACTTTGATGCCCTGGCAAGGTAATTTACTGTATTTTATTTTCTTGCTGTGAAACTGAATAGCCTTACTCTGTGCCCAGGCAGCAGTCTGAAACATCTGGAGTCTGCTGTATTCAGAAGTCTTTTTTGAAAGTGTTCATCCCAAATTGAGTGAATGGAGAACGTGTGCTTTCTACTGCTGATGCCCAGAAACATATGAGGGGCTGTCGATGTGGTTAGAGATAGGATTACTGCAAGGTACGTTTTGTAAGCACTTTCCTTTTCAGGAAATCTTCATGCTTCTATCTGAAAGCTGGTTTTTCTAGGGAGTGATCTAAAAGCTGTGACCGCCTGTCTCAAAAAATTGAAAAGCAACACCCCACACCAAATGCTTATCTACTGCTGCAGTGCATGAATATGCCTTTAAAACTACAGGTTCTGATGTGTTGTGGCCATTTTTTTTCATAAATGGAAATAGTTTTCAAGTCTATAATGTTTGTGTACTTATGAATGGAAGGAGTGGCATCCCATTCCCACAAGGAAAAGCTATATGTATGTGTGAAGCAGAGTATAGCATCTTATACTATCCCAGCCATGAACGGTAGCCTCATCCCTGATAGACATCCTCTGTTCTGACCACAGTTTTTCTTTTTTTATTCAGTACTTTTCTCTGCAACCATGATGATATAGCTATTATTGATGACTAGCACTGTTCATTTAAAGCCCCGAAAGCGGTCAATAGATGGCCAACTCCTTTCCTACCTGAAGGACTTAGCTCTTTGTGGCACTTCAGTAAAATGCATAAGGTGTAAAGCCTATAAACTCTTCCTTCCACATTAAAGTCACAAACTGTAACTTACAAACAAAACATTGTTGTCAGAACTTAACTGGTAATTTAAGTTCAAACTTTTTCAGCTGAGTTACAGTTTCACCATAAAGTATGTCGTAGGTTCAGTTTTTGCTGTTGCTCTTACAGGCTTCAGTTTGTATGTTTTGTAAATGGTTGGTTACATTCTTCCAGTGGAAGGGTACAAGTGTCATCTGTTGGTAGCACCTATTTCTGATGGTATTTGTTGATATCCAGAGGCATGGTGATTGCACAAGTAGGCAAAGCACCAATCTGCATGTGGTCAACACCTTGTTTGTTATAGAGGGAAGGGAAAGGAAAAGAGGTTTATCTCCTTTGCTTCAGCATTTTCTATGGAAGCTGTTCTACAGGGTTTGAGCTGGAAGCGTCTTCCAGGACTATTCCTGACAGCAGACTGCTACTGGAATTAATAGTTTCCAAAAGTTGCTTGGGACCAATTCTGTACCATGTGGTGTTCACATCTCTAAGAAATGTGTATCCAGATTTATGGAATGTAATGGTTATGATGGCAATGAATTAGAAACATAAAAAAATTAATAAAATTCACATTAGTCTCTAAAATATTTTCCATCATTTCTGTTATTTTTAAGTTCTCTTGGTATAAAGCCCTTTTTTATGACTCTTCAATGACTGGTATAAGCAAAACTCTGAACATGACTGAGAGTCTGCAGGTACTACTGCCGTATAAATTATTATTTCATATATATAGTACGATAGTCTCCCGGCTGCTGTTTATTATTGTAGAATCCTTCTAATTCTAGTTGATTTAAAAAAACAAAAACAAAAACAAAAAAACTCAAACAAACAAACAAAACAAACCAAACAAAAAACCCCCACCTCCACCTCTAAGAATATCTGATATCAGGCTACCAGAAAACCAGTGAAGGACACTTTTATTTTGTGATGATGAGATAAAGTCAAATAAAGCTTAGCCTTTCAAAGATGGATCACTTATTTTCGTTAATGACAGCCTATGTAGATGGCGAGACATGAGCAGTTATCCTATATGTTGAGTCAGAAGTAGTGCTCTGATGTATTGACTGTGGTTAGAGAGAATGTGGAAGTCGCAATAGGAAAAATGCCGAATACTCTAGCTTTATTAATGATTTCACTATCATGACTGCTTCTAGGGGAGTACTTACGTGGTGGATTTGCTGAAGCACTCCTTTTTTGAAAAACAGAAAAAGAGGAAGAAAACCCAAAAAGCAGCGAATACACAAAGCTATGGATTTAAAAACCTGGGATTTTTTTTTTCTTCTGCCCTATGTGCTTTCAGAAAAGGAAAACAATGGTTGTGCAGAGTTTGGGCTGAAAAAGCGAAAGCTCTGTAATGAGATTACTACAGCTATCACAGTGTGATTTCATTGTACTGTTATGTCCATGTCCCACTTTTCCAATAAATCATAATAACCAGCTGACAATGCAAATATCACAGCATGTTGTCTGGGAATTATTCTGATTAGTTTGTAACTTGCAAAGGCTCCACTCACTCTTGAGCAATGAGTCCTTCTCCCATAGCTATTATTTCTCCCTGATACTCTGTGTCATAAGTGATACTGAGATTGCAGTGGTCATAATTCTGGTTCAAAGGTGCTTGTAATAGTTTGTGTTTGTTACCTTTCAGGGATTTTGGGAGTATGCTGTTGATACGAAAGTATGTTTTTACAATTTTCTCTTGCAGAATATCTGTAACTACATTTTTTAAATCTTCGTATAAAGCTTTGGTTTTGAATCTTGCACAAAGATAAAAATATATATTAAACCAGTATAGGAGCATACAGTCTGCATGTGTTGTCAGTAACATGTCTGGAACATGATAGTCTCTGTAGAGGCAGAAAACATTCTTAAATTGTAATTCTTATATCTGTGGCTTTTTTTCTCACAGAAATAGCAACCTTCCTGCTCTGGAAATTATAGATTTTTTTTTTTATTTTTTTTTTTTTAACCTTTAATATATTTTTGTCTCTTACTGCAGTAACTATTTCTGTGTAATAAATCATGGTGTTCTTTTCAAGATATTTATTCTTCTACTATGTGCTGAAAGTCTGTATTCTCTGGTGTGATAAAAGTAGGAGACGTTGACCCCAATGTAAAGCTTGGAAATATGTGCTAGGCTTGTGGAAAAAATTTTACAGAGAAAGATTGAAGCATGCAAATGTTTACACTGACACTTTTTTTTTTCTCTTGAGATCTAGTTCAAAGTTTAACAAGAATGAATGTGTTTGAAGTCGTCACAGCATTTTCCTTTAGGGTGACCAGAGTGAAGGACCTACCAGTACTTCTAACATCCTTGTCTATTGCAGAAAAACCTTACACTTCAGACACAGTAACTAGCTCTTGTTTGTAGTGTGATAATGTTAACTTTCTGACCCACTTCTGTTAAAATGTTAGCTCTCGTTATTTAAAACACCCAAACATCAGATTTTTCAAAATAGTTCATCCATTTAAACTTGTACCATTTGGGGTCTTGTGTACTTCATTAATATTCATTACATACCATATTAGCTGAGAATGCAGGTTAAGCACCTAGCCTCAATTCCTTGCTCTGCCACAAATTTCCCAAGTGGTCCTGGGTAAGTCATTTAGCTTTCATGTATCTCAGTTTCCAGTCTTATTTAATGGAGAGAATATTATTCTTCCCATTGTGAGAGAATACTCACTATCGCTGTGGAAATAAACTTATAATGGATTCTGAAATGCTTAGGAAGTGTGGGATGGATCTATATGCCAGAGATGGGTGTGGAAAGAAGCAGTTGTGGCTCCCAGTGTGGCAAATCAGGACAACCTAATAGCCTTGTCCTGGAGCGTATCTGAGATGTACAGAGACTTATACTAACTTCATATTTATTGCAGGACTCTTGCAGCACCAATAGAGTAAGCTTTGGGTTTAAGGAAAAAACAAACTGGACTTTTTTCTGTTGATCATAGTAT
This sequence comes from Platalea leucorodia, assembly GCF_965183815.1. Lineage (NCBI taxonomy): Eukaryota > Metazoa > Chordata > Aves > Pelecaniformes > Threskiornithidae > Platalea > Platalea leucorodia. The sequence goes on along the minus strand of NC_138823.1, from coordinate 86,099,196 downwards.
TGCCTTCTGCTCTTCATAAATGGTGATTTTTAGCTATGAACATGTACTTTGTAGTGGAGGGCAAAGAAAATTTTTTTAAAATTGTGGAAGTGAAATAATAGGAAACTGCTCAAATCAAGTTGCTGCATTGCAAGTCATAGAATCGTAGAATAGTTTGGGATGGAAGGGACCTTTAAAGGTCACCTAGTCCAAGCCCCCTGCAATGAGTAGAGACACTTTTCCACTAGATCAGTTTGCTCAGAGCCCTGTCCAACCTGACCTTGAATGTTTTCAGGGATGGGGCATCTACCACCTCTCTGGGCAACCTGTTCCAATGCCTCACCACCCTCACAGTGAACAATTTCTTCCTTGTATCTTGTCTGAATCTCTACCCTCTTTTAGTTTAAAACCATTACCCCTATTTAAAACTATTACCTCTTGTCCTGTCATAACAGGCCCTACTAAAAAGTCTGTCCACAGGGATGTTTTCTGCTGGAAGTGTATTTGTTTTTTTAATGTGGAAAAGGGACAATTATTGCTTCATTTATTAGAGCATAAGTAAAAAACTGTTTACGAGGGAATGAGATTTTTTTTCTCTCCTGTGTTTCTCAAGATACATTCCTGCCAGCATACAGATAAAATTATTTGAAAAATCTACAACGAGCAAATGCTTCTCTATCAAAATAGACAAAGAAGCTCAGTAGAACAAGCAATTTAATTGAGACAGAACTAGTGGGAAAAGAACTGGTAAGAAGCCCCCATGCTTCAAGACATGTCTCTTAAGGACTGTATATAAAAAAAAAGGCCCTGTTTTTTTAGGAAGTGTTGTGGGCACATCTGAAACCTTTTAGATAAATGTTTTATTGGATGAATCCCATTCCAGTGGTGCACGCTGGCAGCAGGGGTTATGACTGAACTACAGCAAATGCCAAGGTTTGGTTAACTATGTTTCAGAATCACTGGGCTGGACTGTAATTACCTGCTGTAAAAATAGGAGATTGTCATGCCTGGTAACACTGGAAGCAGTGTCAGCAGGAATTTGTACGTTGAACACAGCAGAAAATCCAAGTGTCTCATGTATAGACAGCCTCTGCTGCTGCTGCTCACTGATAACATGGTGTGCAACTTTTTTTAAGGGCAGGACTTCATTCTAAAATAGGCCAATAGGAGCAGGGAAATATATTGCTACTTAATGTGTAGATAGTGATCTCTGACTATTAGAAGGCCATCCATGTGTACAGACATTATCTTATGCATTTATAAATTTGGTTGTTTTTTGTTTTTAAAAAAAATTTATAGTTTTTTTTTTTTTCTGCTTTATTGCTAGACTTATTGAGATTAATGTTCTACTTGACACCTGTATTGTATTTAATCTCTGGTTAGAGCACTTTCACCCATCCATCTGTATATGTATCTATTGATAGTTAAGTGCTAGGAACCCTTCTGGAAGGGTAAGAGATGGGGAGAGTACTCACCATCTCCCAAGGTTTTGAATTCTTACTACCTAGGATCTGGAAGTCCCTAGAGCTGGGCAGGAATCCCATTTTTTTCCTGTAGCTTTCCTATCCTGAAGACAACTATGTATTTCTCATGCTAAAAGTCACCCCAAAGAAATACCTGCTGTTACTGCAACCTAGAAAGCAGTGGAGACAGTCTTAATCATTCCCTGTTGGTTGCTGTTTAGCTTGACACTGAGATGATGTCTATGCTAGTAGCTTATAACAGTGCCTGAGAAATTTCCTGAGTTCTGGAACAAAATTACCTCTATTATGAGGGGGAAATAAACCCCAAACAATCCGCTAGGCTTTGAGCCTGTTCTCACTGGTGTTCCCCTAAACAATTCTTGTTCACAGTTTGGCAACAAGAATGTTTCAGGGTCCATTTTAAGATATCAGATAAGCAGTCTTCCATCACTATCCTGTTATGAAGTCTGAAAAAATGTTATTAGGAAGGACACATATCACTTATTAGATGCTTAAGCCGCTGTGAAGAATATTCCCAGGTCTACTTAAATCTATTATTATAGATGTAATTCCTTATTCCCCATATTATTGAACAGAGATGGAAGGAAAGGTGCCCTAGGTACTGCTCTAGAGCTTAAATCTTTAATCTCTTGTACCTGGTACTAGAAATTGCTAGGGGCGCTTTGCTCCTTCCCTGTAGCTCTAATTGTCTATGGCATTTCTGCTGACATGAGCATCTGTATCAGTAAGCATAAAGAATTCTTACATCTATAGTATGTTCAATAGCTAATACAGGACCTGTTCACAAATGCCTGCATTATGATGCACGGCAAAGAATTTAACACTTTCAGAGTAGCTTAGTCCTTGATTCATGGGTAGAAAGCTTTATACATTATTTGCGAAATGTTATTTTAATTTGAAAGGTTCAGAATAGTCCCTGAAAAAAATCTAAATATTTTCAGTTAGGGTAAAATAATTTTGGAAATCAAATTAGAAGAGTTGGAAGTAGCAATAGATAGCTGAAACTTCAGATCTTCGAGACTTTTAGTGTTGTTAGAACTACAATAAAGTCTTTGAGCCACAACCAGCATCTCACTTTCTTCATGCCAGATGGTGGTGTTCCATGTACACAGAAAAAGGTTCCTTCTATTATGTAGAACTTTTGGTTTTAATTGGCAAATGAAAACCAAATTAAGGTTAGAAGGTCTTTCTTTTAAGCCCTTGTCTACTGAGCTACCCACTGTTCTGCTTTCCCAAATGAGAACATATACACAAAAACTAGGCAATCAAGTTGACATTGCATATTATCTTGTTAAGGGTGTTATGTACTCTTACCTTTAAACTAAGCTTTAAGTGATCTTCAGACTAACTGAAAACAGGTATCTGTATACTCTAGTTTTGCAAGTATTGGAATTTGTGGGTAGCTTATTTTGTTGTTAAAGAAATGACATCTGTGGTCTACAGTAGCTGGAAAAAAAAAAAAAAAGAGTAAACCAAAATGAACTTAACATGTTAACAGCCAAACTTACACCTTCAATATGACATGTAATGAACACTGTTTTTTCAGTAAAGTTCTTCAAGGAAGAATGACTGCAGTGTGTTCCTTTTGGTGGTGGGATCACATCATTTGACAATCCCTGGACTTTGACACAAGTGCTGTACAATGATATACTTGGAGTATTTTCCTTCCGATTTCTAGATGTGATGGACTTCGGCAAAGCACCCTAACTTTTATCGTTAAGTTAATGAGGTATGTAGTAATCCTAAAGAGAGCAACTGAACCTGAGAGGTGAGGTGAGGCTGCTGTAGCTCCATGTCCCCAGGTTCAGGGGACCAGGGAAGTCCTGGCCAGCAAGTAGTGGCCTGGCCTAGTAGCAAGGCTGAATATGTATTCTCACAGGCGCGCACACACAGGGCACGCATTACATGTCCATGGCCAGCTACACAGATCAGACTGACATTCAGAGCACCAATGGTCTCTTCCTGCTTCCCTCCCTTGCTGGACAGGATGGAAGTCCATTGGTGACAACATACATATATGTATACGTACAAGATGGATTCCTCCAGCAGCTGGGCTCCCTCAGTTTTTCCAGTAGTGGTCCCTGGATCCCAGTCTTGCCAGTTGCTGGGACCTGGATATACAAGTCCCCTAAGGCTGCAGCCCTGTTCCAGTTGCTGGCACATACTGTGGATGTGTGTACATGTGTGCACACATCACCTTCCCCCCCTGTCACCCCGAGCTGGCCAGGACTCCCCTGGTCCCACAGCTGACCCCCCTTTGCTCTTGCTCCTAGAGACACACAGGTGCTCTCATACCCAGAGCTAACCTCACCTCCTTGCTCCCAGGTCACTTCACCCACTCACTAGATCATCCAGGTTGATTTTTGTTAATGATGACACGCTCACTTGCATACCCATACTTGCTCCAGTCCCTGGCACCATGCACACGTGGGCTCTCCAACCCCGGTTGTTGCACTTCCACCCCCATACACACACATCCACAGCATAGAGTTTCCTCACCCAGGAAAGAGGTAGAAAGCAGTTTAATAAGAAGACAGGACAAGCTGTGCTGATCAGGCACAGGGCATGGCCAGATGAGTGTCCTGACCAGCCAACTATTTATATGTGGCTGGGCTTTTACATCCCCTTACCTTTCTATTTTCCCGTTCTTGTTCCTACCCAAATCGGCTGAAGTCCTCCTTTTTCCTACCTTTAGTTCTCCCTCTAAACATCCCATAGTAAGTCCTGTGACCCTGAACTGCTTTTACCCTGCATCCTACAGCGTGTCCCCTGGGCAGCAGCCATCTTAGTCTGAAAGGTGATCTCCAGATCTGCTCCTGATGACTCCTCGTGATGGGTTTCAAGCGTGGGCGATGAGGCTGAGGCTCTGCTGGGACAGCCCTGGGAGGGGCCCAGACAGGGTGTTTGTTCCTTGGGAGTCCTTGGTTTGGATTCCCACCTGCATTTGTGCAACCCTGTGTTCCTCTGGGCTTGTGGAGAGAGGGGCCTGTGATGGTCTGGTGGCCCATGTGCTGGGCCTGTGAGCAGCTTGGGCAGGGTGTTATTTGGGCTTCCGCTCCTGCCGTTGTTGCTCTGAGCTCCTTTGTGGGTCTGTGGATGAGGTTTATCACGTAACCTAGCAATAATGAATGCAGTATAATGTCTTATGAATAGTAGGCTGTGTTTACTAGTTCTTAGTTATAATGGAGAATTACTGTTATCCAATTGCAATATGTGCAAGTCCCCAGAGAGGAAGATGTTCTGAATTGAAATAATTGTAAGTTACTGTTAGGTTGTTTTGCTGAGAATATTATGTTGTTTGCTTTTGCTTTGTTCTTAAAGTACTCTTCCTAAGCAATCCTTTTGATTTCTGTTTTTAAGGATCGTTCTTCAGAAGACTCAAACTGTAGCAGCCTCATATGAAAGAGCTGCCATGTTCTTGTCTTTCACAGATGAGTATGAAAAAGAGGAATTAAATTTACTTTGTTCTCTTTATTCTTCCCTAGCTATCTGTCATGTTGGTTCTTTACAAGGTCATGCTGTGTTTCCCTAATTGTTGAGTTATTCTGGCATGACAGTATTGTTTTATGGAGTTTTGCCTGGGATAATGTCAGCAGGAAAATGAGTTTAGACAGCCCTGTGATTCAGAGCTTAGAAGGGATCAGTCCCTAGTGCACAAAACTGCCTGTCACTGTCTTAGCAAGATGAAGCTGAATGGGCCATGAGAGAGGGATAGATGCTCTTTATCAGGGAATTTAGGCCTTTCTGAAAGGTGTCAAGCGATTGGGGAAATGTAGCGTTAGGATGTATGCCCTGCAGAGGGAACTTGTCTGGCTGTGTTGTATTTGGTCTCTGAGGTCAGTGACAGTGTGATAGTCACGGGAAAAGGAGCTCATTAGTTAAATGCTTTTTTGGCTAATGCAGTATTTTAAAAAACAATGCTTCTAGATTCAGAAAAGCAAAAACAGTCAGCTGGTGTGCTTATCACATTATTTTAACTGTAATCATTGAACTGTCTTCTCATTTTCTCTTGTCTGTTTGGGATGGGCATAAGAATTTACCTACGGGTTGGTGAATGGTTGGTTCCTTGCTGGGTACTTATAAGGAAGCACATAACTTTATAAGAAGGTAGGTGTAAGCCAAATGAAGTACTTAAAAGTACTTGCTGGAAGCCCTTTATCTGCTGAGCTTGAGTAATTGGATTTAGCTGGTTGGGGGGAAGTAGAGATGTGAAGCTTTCACTGGTGGGTGCCAGGTCTCTGAGATATGTGTTTCGGTAGCTTTGAGGATGCATGGAACTGCCTCTGTTCAAACTTTATCTACGTCTCGCCATTGGTGTGAGAAGCCATAGTGAAAGTCTTGAGGAGAACCAGCCGGTATCTGAATTAAATCCCCTTATAATTGTGTTTCCCAGGTCTCCTCTTCTAGGAGGTATTCTGGAATTTTTACAGAGGGAGGAAAAAGAGTTGTTAGAATAGCTACTTGTTATCCTATTTAAATTCTCACAGATGATAAAATTTAGTACCTTTTCAATGTTTTACAGTTTCATGTCAACAAAAAGTTGGAGTCTTGGTGTAATTTTAATATTCATATGTTCTGGTAGCTGCTTATGAATGGGTTTCTTCTTAACTGTCTTATAACAATTTGTCGACAAGCAGGGATGAGAGGTAGTGATGAGTGTTGCAAAATGAGAATATGAGCAAAGAGCTCAATGTTCAGATCAAAGGATTTTTATGGGCGTTTCTTTTTCTACAACTTTATGGAAGCAAAATGTATCTCCTCCAAGCTTAACTGACTGCAAATTAGCCATTATTCCAGCACCTTTATAGGTTGTCTTGTTAGCATTTTGGCTCGTAAATAGGCAATCTGTGACTACCCATACGGTATACAGGCAGTTATTTTTCCTCAACTTTTATGGTTATATTTCTGTTGCTTCTTTCTAAAAAGTAGTCAGACTGTCTTTTGAAGTTAGGTTTAATTAAGTGAGTTTAGCTTCACCGAAGTGTCTTTCAGTGTTGGGTTAAAAAGTTGTTATTTATGACCAGAGAACTAATCCACCCAACAGAAAACGTTTCCTATGTTTGAGTGAGTTACTGTACTAAAAACAGATCTGACAAAATTTTGCTATCTATTAGATATAATAGATGTATCTATGGCTATAGATGTAGCTGCTCTTAGTAGTTTCATGTGCAGATGCAACATTTCCAGGAACTCAGCATATAAAAAGGCAGTGCTGCCATCTTCAAGTATTAAATGAATAAGAAGAAATTCCATCTTTGAGAACATGGGTTAGAAAGGCTGAAATGGTGCCTTCTGAACATATTCCAGCCACTAGTGGTTTTATAGAAATTGGAAGTTGTAAAATTCTTACAGCACTTAATTTTACAGAGATGATTATAATAATATTTAGGTGGTTTGTTAGAATTTTCTGGAAATTGTTTAAATCACAAGACACTTTCGGCAACTTAGTATTATAACCCTTTAAAAGACCTTCCTTTTTTTTCCCCTCATATCTCATTAAATATTTTGAAAACATTTTCAGAAACATATAAGATGATATCATACCTATAATGAAAAGGAAGTGAACACTGTAGAAAGAGTTGTCATGAAGAGATCTCAAAAGGTCATATTGTCAATCTCTGCTCAATCATTCAAATCTGAGATGCATTGCACTTGGATATTCAAACAGCCACTTGCAGCAGATATATTTTTTTTTCAGTTGAAATCTTGTATACTGTAGTACACAGCTAATCTGAATTCCAATAGTTAGTGTTAATATACTTCAAAGATAACAGCATAGAAAAGCATGTAGTACAAATGTAATTACAAGCTTTAATGATAGTTTATAAATACACTTATGTACTTTAGGTTGTTTTCTGCTTTCATTCTTGTATGGAAGACCTAACGAATTAAATGGTCTCCAGAGATTCTTTTCTCTCTCTCTCTCTCTCTGACGAGAGCACATCTCATAGCTGGTATGGAGCTTTCTAATTCTTTATTCCTTGCCTTCCCTTGGGTATGAGTTTTTATCCTGTAAAAATGAGTCTTTAACTTTGAGTCTTAAATGTTGAAACATTTCTCACTATTACCTTCCCCCCCCCCCCCCATATATTTTATGCACTGAGTGGCTTGTAACGTAACATAGCTCATGTTTCCAGCACTAGCACTTGCTTTCAGAAATAAGCTATGCTCTGACTATGAGGGACAGCTGCAGTTGTACCACGGTTTGCTACTTACAATGAGTGCTGGGGATACAGAAATATTCTTGCCTTCCCAGAGGTAAACAAAAAGATTGGCAAAACAATGTTGTGTTTGGATATGAAGCAGTCATACAAGGCAGTCCTCTTCACATAATAAGATTCACATTATCAGTCCATGGAAAAACTCCTGTATTAAGGTTAGCAAAATTGTATGTCGGATACATAAATCTGCTTCAGTGCTAGCAAATGTACAGGATCATGTCTTGTGACTTGTTCAGCCTTTCACAGCTGTGATTATACACATAAATTTTCCCCCACCATCGCCATTGATGCATTTTGTTTAAAAAATGTTTTTATTCCATAACATGAATTAGAATAGGTTTTTTGTTTTCCTATGAAACTATTTTTCTTGTGCCTGAGACAAGAATGAATACCACTTGGAGGTTGTTTTTTTTTTTTTTTTTTTTTTTCCTCCCCCTTCCACATAGCATATCTAGTTAGACTTGGCTGGTTTAGTCTTATGTAATTATTTTTGCCAAAGGAACAGCTCTGTGTAGATAAGATGCAGCTGGTCATGCCATCAGATATGTTGATGAGTGGCAAATGATATTCAGATTAAGGACAAAGTTGTTATTTTTCTCATAACCATGTCATCAGTCACATGTCATAATGGGTTACCCCATTTAGGACATGCCTATTGCATTTTTCTTTGGTCTGTGAAACCAGAAACTTATTTTGGAAGGCTTTTTTGACTAATAAACTGGATTATGCGTGTACCGGTCTCATTTTTTAGCTGTTGAATGAATATGCTATCACCATTAACTGAAGAAGGTCAGGAAATACTTCAGGCTCACACTGTAGAGTACTCTACAGAAATACTGGTAAGAGCTGAATAAAGAAAAAGGAGTTAAATTAGAATCATAGAATGGTTTGGGTTAGAAGGTACCTTTAAAGATCATGTAGTCAAACCCCTCTGCCATGGGCAGGTACACCTTTCACTAGACTGGATTGCTCAAAGCCCTGTCCAACCCGACCTTGAACGCTTCCAATGATGGGGCATCCACAACTTCTCTGGGCAACCTGTTCCAGTGTCTCACCACCCTTACCATGTAAAACAAAACAAAAAAAGCCCCAAAATAATAAAAAAAGAAGACCCACAACCCCCAAACAAACAAACTAAAATTTCTTCCTTATATCCAATCTAAATCTCCCCTCTTTCAGTTTAAAACTGTTGCCCCTTGTCCTGTTACTATAGGCCTTGGTAAAAAGTCTCTTTCAGACTGTCATATAAGCACCCTTTATACAGTGGTAGGCCACAATAAAGTCACCCCAGAGCCTTCTCTTGTCCAGGCTGAACAACACCAACTCTCCCAGCCTTTCTTCGTAGGGGAGAGGTTCCAGCCCTCTGACCATTATTAGAATTACAGATATGTTATGTATTAGGAGACAGTTAATGAAGAATTGCCAAATTATTGCATTGAATGTACAACAAAACTATAACTACACTTCATTATTATCTAAGTTATCAGGAGAGTCAATTAATGGATCTCAAAGAATATCTTTATTATTTGGACACATGTACATGTAGTGCATTATGAAAGAGAAGAGCCTTTTTTCCTGTTTCTTTAAAGTCTTTCCCAGCAGCACAGAATCTTTTTGAATTAAATTATATTAATGATGATTTTTTTTTAATGCTTTGGAAAGTAGATAAATAATCTAATCATGATACAAAGTCAACTGGTAAACAATAGAAGCTCATCTGCTGAGAAGGTTGGTGTTTAAGTGGCACAAAGTACAAATTTATACAAGTTATTATGACCTTGGCTTGGATTTAGAAACTAGACAAGTGTATTAAAATAACACGCACATAGTTAAAATGTGGGTTTCTTGTGCACAGTTCCTTCAGGAACATTAATCTATTCCAAGGTTGTGGAGGATGCCAGCAGGAGAAATGATGTTTTCCTTAAGGTATTGGGCTAAAAATTGGAAGTTCTTTCTACTGCTGTTCAGGCAACAATTGTTTTCCTAAGAACTCTTCAACAAAAACACAGTGCTTCTGTCTTTTGTGGTCTCAGCCTTGCAGGAGATTTAAGCAGTTACCTGTTTCTTACATAGTTTTCCTCTAACACTTTATAGAATTTCCAGTAAAAACTTAAGTTTGGGGAAGTGCATTGATACTGTTGATTGCCTGGTACATAAGTTACTACTTGTCCAATAGCAATCAGGAGGTACAATGAAGAACCAGCAATTCTCATAATGGGCTGCTAGAAATTTTCCTAAGTGAAGCATTAGGATAAGTTAATTTTCACATACGTTGCATAAATCTGTTTGTAGTGGTGGTCTTCAAGCTGCACCATTAATATTAATATAATGGTCTAATCACTTTCTGTGTGTATTGCACTTATGGTACTTTTTAAAAGTAGCTGAATAGTCCAGAAAATTGATACCAAATTCCTGGGAATCATTACTTAGTCAATGAATTCTTCCAACAAACCAGTTATTATGGCATGCAACAGCAAACCATGATTTTTCAAGTGGTTTGTTCTTAGGATTGCTTTTGTTTTGCAAGTTCTTGTAATGCTTTTATCAGAAATAAATCACATAAGAATCAGTTTTCTGTTTTGCTGATGATATGTCTGCTTTTTTAAAGCTAGATGCTAATCCTGAAATGACAATGTTTTATGGAAAATGGGGATTTATTTTTTTTTATTTTTTTTTTTTTGCCTCTCACTTTCTTTGTGTTTCTGTGCAACAGTCTATGATCTGTAAACACAATGAACGGCAAATAAATGAAACTAGTGTGTGATAGGCTCTGAAACAGCCCTACCTGGAAAGAGGAAATGAAGAAATTGCTAGGAGTCCAAACTTTTTTTTCCTGTGTTTTCCATAAGCATAGTTGTAACAGTGCATTAAGAAACGTAAGTTTCCAAGCTGAAGAGATTACTAGAATAATAATTGTATGCAACTAAGAAAAAACTCTTGCTTGTCAAATGGAAAGAAGTAGGCATATGATAATGAAGTACCTATTCCAAGCATATATGATAAACTATGTGAGGTGAGAAGAAGAGGGAGTTCCATGGAAATAAATGAGGATTATAAGCACTATAAATAGTGGATACGTACGCAGGAAAGTACAGAACTAAACTGAAGACAGGGCACAAAGCCGAGTCTTATGCTAAAAAAAGAGAAAGCATCTTTTAAAGATGCACTTGCACTTGCTTTCTGCCTGATGTAACATTAAGATTTTTTTTCAATTTTTCTTTTAAAATATTATTTTGGATTTTTAGTTTGCTATAGTCAGTAGTGAGGCAGGATAGATGAGTTTGACTTCCTGACAAATCAGTGCTTCTTCTCACAAATCTATTTTGTTGTTTAGTTGCTGCAATCTATGACATCTCTGTCTAGTTAGCATCAGAATGAGGTGCTAGCTACAGCTTTAGGGAGATTTACTGTCAGCTGCTTTCTTGACATATAACTTGCTCCTAGTATTTTATTTTGACTGTAAATGAGAATAAGGTAACTCCTTCTCAATTTCAACCCATGCAGTAGAAAATGAAAGAAATCAGATTTGGGATTTCTTACATCAACAGACTTAGATAAATCTGGCACTGATCTCTCATACTGCAGAAAAATCTTATGCTGTAAAATGAAACAATATAATGTCGATGTCTTTTATCTGATAGTAATTGTCTCTCTTATCAATGAAGCATGCACAATTAGACAACTTATTCAGTGTCTTCCTTATAGACCTTCTCTGTAATAACGACTGTTTCCCACAGTTACCTTCTGGGTCTGGTTTATTTAACTTCAGAGCTTTTGTAGCACATAACTTACTGCTTCACAACCAGGATTCCAAACTTTCTTGTTTGCCTGCTGAGAGGGTCCCGTCCTTGTTATTGATAAGGATGCTTATGTGAAATTATAACTCAACATAAGTGATTCCATAGAATGAATTCCATAGAATTCCAGAGTTGAAAATGAACACCTAAATTAGTATTTATGCTTTGTTATGATGCGCAAATTATGTATAATTTTGGGAAAAGTGCGTGTGTGTCTCAGGTTCACAGCACACTCTGAAATTTGGAACTAGAATAGAGTGAAGATTGAATCGTTGATCCAAATTGAACTTGCCAACCATTTTTATGATGGATTGACTCAGCATCCTAGGCCTGAACTTCCAGGCTGAGCATCGCCCCTCTTTATATGAACTTAACTCACTAACTTGCTTTAATGACACTATTGTAAACAGCCTGATGAACTGACTGGTTCATCAACATGTTCATCGTGTTCAGTAATGAAGAAATAATCACAGAATCATTAATGTTGGAAAGGACCGCTGAGATCATTGAGTCCAACTATTAACATAACTGCCAGGTCCACCTCTAAACCATGTCGCTAAGCACCACATCCACATGTTTATTTTGAATACTTCCAGGGACTGTGATTGCACCACTTCCCTGGGCAGTCTGTTCCAATACCTAACCACTCTCTCCATGAAGAAATTTTTCCTAATATCTAATCTAAATCTGCCCTGGCACAACTCGAGGTCATTTCCTCTCGTCATGTTGCTTGTTACTTGAGAGAAGAGACCGACCCCCACCTCTCTACAACCTCCTTTCAGGTAGCTGTAGAGAGCAATAAGGTCTCCCCTGAGCCTCCTCTTCTCCAGGCTAAACAACCCCAGCTCCCTCAGCTGCTCCTCATGAGACTTGTGCTCTAGACCCTTCACCAGGTTCATTGCCCTTCTCTGGACACGCTCCAGCACCTCGATGTCCTTCTTGTGGTGAGGGGCCCAAAACTGAACACAGTACTCGAGGTGCGGCCTCACCACTGCCGAGTACAGGGGCACTATCACCTCCCTGGTCCTGCTGGCCACAGTATTCCTGATACAGGCCAGGATGCCATTGGCCTTCTTAGCCACCTGAGCACACTGCTGGCTCATGTTCAGGCAGCTGTCAACCAACACCCCCAGGTCCTTTTCTGCCAGGCAGCTCTCCAGCCACTCCTCCCCCAGCCTGGGGTGTTGCATGGGGTTGTTGTGACCCAAGTGCAGGACCTGGCACTTAGCCTTGTTGAACCTCATGCAATTGGCCTCAGCCCATGGATCCAGCTTATCCAGGTCTTTCTGTAGAGCCTTCAGCTCTAGAGGAAACAGCTAAACTAAGAAATCAACAAAATCCCGTTGTAGTTTAGCAGCACTGCACTGGGTGTCGGTTGAGATTCCAGTCACATGTGCTGTTTGCCCTGAAATTTTTCTTCTGTTCTCTGCACTTCTTGAATGGAGGCAGTTTGTAACGGGAGGCTGTGCATATGCCTCTTTGTCTGCTAAAATGAATGTTTAGATAACCACCAAAATCAAAGGCTCTATTTCTGCCAAAATACATTCAGGTTCAAAGGGGCCTCAGGAGGTCACCTAGTCCAACTTCTTGCTCAAAGCAGATCAACACAGAATTGAGACCAGGTCTTGAAAACCTACAAGGATGGAAACTGCACAGCCTCTTTGGGAAACCCATTCCACTGCTAATTATCCCCACAGTGATTTTCTCCTCCCCACCCCTTATATCAAATCACAGTCTTTTTTGTTTCAATTCATGTTCATTGTCTCTCATCTTTCAGCTGTCTACCTCTGCAATGAGCTCCTTCCCACAGGGCAAGAGCTTGGCTTAGTCTCCCCCCACTTAACTTGACCCAGTTGTTTAACACCTGCCTTGTACTGGGGGTTCAAAACTGGACATGGTATTCTAAATATTGTCTCACTAGTGCTGAGTAGGAGGGACTAATCCCTCCCCTCAGCGTCCTGGCTGTGCTCCTATTAACACAGGCCATGATGCTGCCGGCATTCCTTGCTGCCAGGTCACACTGCTGACTCAGGCTGAAGTATAAGCATACTTCCTTTTTAGTCTCTTGGGAATATAAAGTTTGCCATGCTGGCTCAGACAGTAAGATCAAAATCCTTTCTTTGGAATTAACCAGTATGCAGTATTTCAGGTGAAAGTAGGAAGAACCATGATGCTCTAAATTGGAGCACAATAAATTCTCTAATCAATTTGCTGCCCGATGCATGGATGTTTTGGCTAATCTGTACGTTGTTCTAAAAAGAAAAAAGCTCTTTTTGGCTATATGAATGTTATCATTGACTTTCACAGTACTTTACCAAGGACAAAATGATACAGGTTTACATAAATTGAACATTTGACTTTTTTCATCACTACCAAAAAAATATGCTTTGCACTTCTTTTGTACCTCAGATGTTAAACACAGTAAGAATATATCCGGAGAGTGTTTTTTTTGTTTGGTTTGTTTTGTTTCAAGGGCGGGGGGAAGCACTTGGGCAAGTATCTAACTGTTTGGGTTGAATTATGTCTTCAGGGAGATGATGCATATGCTTTTGAAGTTATATTCATACTTGGAAATATTTATTTATTTGAAATTGCTTCAAGCTCATGGAAAAGTCTCTAAGATTTAATCAAATGTAAATTACAGTTCTGTGCTTTAGGAATGTAATAGAAAATGAGATTATTCCTGACAATTTTTTTAATTGCTCAGCTAAAGAATATAGAACAATACTCTTCAGTAACATTCTGTAGAATATGGTAAAAACAAAGTGCTATTTAAAGACCTTGTTCATAATAGGTATAATGAATAAGAAAGCTCTCTGCTACTTTTGAGGCTGCTTGGCCCCTTTCAGGTTGCTACTTGTAATATGTTTCATATGTTACCATAAAAGGAACTCAGCCAAATGCAGAAATAATTGATTAGGAAGAAGACTTTTATATATAGTTTTGGGTTTTTGTCTTATCAGGTCAGCCAACAAATATGTCAATAGAATTAATCTCTGAAACTTCTTGAGCCCAAAATGACAAGGACAATCATAACGTGGAATTTATAAGAGATTATCTTTGAAATTAAAAGGACAGTTTATTACTCTAGTAATTGGCTAAAGAATAAAGTGTCATATGCAAAACAACTGTTAATCTGAATTGCAGTTTGTTAGTGGTTTTTAAGCCACGTATTCTATTCATGATTTTTATCAGTGATAAAATCATCATTTGATAAATCTATTTGTAAAACTATTTTTGTTTTGCTTTTAAATTCTCTTCATAAATCTCTACATTTATATTCACTTTTACTTTCTTTTGACAGTTGCATTTATGCTAGTGTGCCTCATTCTTCATACTAATTATATTTCATTTTGAACTTCTGATGGTTCTTCTCTTCTTCCCACCAGTAATTATAAATCATTAAGTGGTGGAAAAATTACTTGTAAAAAAATTACTTGTAAAATTGCTATCCTTTATCAGAGAGCCAACTGATTTTTACATAACCATGTTTAAATGATGGATCTTGCCTACCTTGGACTTCTGAAAGAGCCAAAAAACATTCCCAACAGATTTTGGTAATTTACCTTGAATCTTTAACTACTAAGTTTTCTTCTTTTTGGGCTAAATGAGATGATATTGATAGAATTTTTCTGTCTCACTCTGTCAAGACTTTTATACTTAGGGCTTGGTTTCCTCCAGTGTATCTGTCTACCTTCAGCTGTTGTAAAGAGGGAAATACAAGAGGAATTACAAGTGGAACTTGTAATAAAACATAGGATAAATGGTTGAATTTCTGTGTGTAATCATGCTATCATATAAAGGAACCCTGTTCATTGTATCAGATTCTCTCCCCGCCACATCTTTCCTTGCTGCTCACATAAAATAATATTGAAATACTCTGCAACTTTCATAAAGATGCAACTACTAATTAGAAACACTGATCTGTGATGCAAGAAAACACCAAAGTATATAAAGCATGGTGGTAATGTTCAAACTTAAGTGGAGCAGAGGGGAAGCTAATACTCAAAATTATGGAGCTAGTTTAGGAATATTGATATTAAAACAAAGTTAGTCCAACAACTTAAGCTACTTTCTAGATTTTAAAGCTCTAGAAACTATTCAAGGGTTTGGATTTTGGGAGGCTTTCAGTGTTGGGGTTGTTTGTTTGTTTGTTTTTTTCCCCCAACAAGACAGTAGGAAACTCTTCAGTTTTGTTTGTAAGCTTATTTTTTTTGTTTGAGATATTCTTGCCACTGGCAGTTGCGCTGCATCATGTTTCCTTGCAAAGTGCTAAGTTTTATTCAATGCTTAATGTTAGTTTTTAAGCTAACCATTCAAGTACCATTCATATTCCTTATGGTCACTAATTAAATTAAAAGGAAAAAAAAATTCAGCACTTGATGACTGCTTTATGGAGTATATTTGTAAAGCACATAAGGTGTTTTTATGTGACTCCAAAACACAGCTGATGGTAGTTCAAATACAGCCAAATTCTAATTCAGAAAGTTCGCCAAAGTCCAGGAACAGTGTCTAATGATGACATTACAACTAGAAATACCATGTCAGTGCTATGCCAGGTGCTCATAGTCTTATATTTATATCACTTATTTTTTTTCTTTTATAACTAATGTCTGCTTTTTTATCTGCAGCTATATATGTTTTCTGCTCATAATCCTAGACTGCATATGTTTTTCTTGCATATGCCCTTGTCAAAAGCTGCTTTATATTCTGCCTTATGGTGGTGGTTGCTATTGTTAGGGCCCCAGTCTGGTCAAATGTCACTGACAGCTGACTAAAATGATTGAAACAACTACATCCAGTTTTGAGGCTTATCCCTATGGGATTTGGTGATGAATGCTACAACATTCTGACCAGCACTACTTCTCTCTTTGCTAGTGCACTGCTTACTCACAGTTGTAAATAATTAGTGAGTTGGCAAGATATTTTCTTTCCCTAGTATTGAACTACCAGAATAACACAGTCTTGCTATGATTACATGGTAAAGTTTTAAAATAATTTTTATGAGAGTGAATTGAAATCCAGAAACTTCTGCATAGTATGACTCCAGAAACTGTGTAGTATTAGATTGCTTCATGTATTTTGTACTTGAGGAAGCTACAGTATTTTCATTTATTTTTGCTTTTCATGTAAGGAATAGTTTTGAAAATCCTATGTGAAGTTTAAGGAAAAAAAAAAAAAAAAATCAGTTGGCCAAACAGGTGAGTAAATATTTTTTTGTTGTTTTTGTAAGTCATTTGTTCTCTTAATCTGTATACTAATTAATATAGTTGATGTCTGGTGTGGGAAACTTTATATAATGGATAAAATTAGGGGAATCTTTCAGCATATTTAGTTGCTTCTGTAGCCAATATTACATCTTGAACTATGCAGGTCATAGTTCAAGACATGGAAATCTCTCATCTGTAAAAAAAGTCAGAAAATAAAGGAATTAAAATGACTTCTTCACTGTTCACTGAAGTTATGCAATTATTGTTAAACTGCTAATAATTATAAAGAGCCAAAAATGTTGCCCTGTGAAGTGTAATAGTAAGAATAAGTAATATTTCATCATCACAATAATAATTGATATAAATGTATTGAATTTCCTGTTTATGAAGTAATCGAGTAGCAGTAAACACAGAGTAAACAGATAGCTGCTGAAATGAACACAAATAACTGGAAAATAATAAATCTTTTTGTAGACAGAATTTAAATACTCCTGTTCCTGCCTAATAATAGGAATTAAGATTAATTTTAATGTAGAAAGGAAATTCTGCTAATTTGCATGGTCATCACCATGCTTGGCTTACCCACCTACAAGTGCTGGTAATATGCACAAGAACATAAACCTTACTAAAAATAGTATCTTTATACTTGTATTATAATGTGCACATATACTGAAGAATTTATATGCTTGTTTCAAGATGTGCACTAGGTAAAATTAAATGCCATATGTTTCATTTCGGAAGGAAAAATCACATTCTTTGACATTTTCAGTATGTGCCTACATGCTTCATGACAACCTTGCAAAATTGTTGTGAAATATACAGCTCAAGAACAAAATTTTATCATCAGCTATTTACCATGGTTATAAATATGAAGAAAACAAATTCTGCCCTGTCTTATCATTTAAAAAGATTGCTTTAGAGTGGGTGGAATTTTTCAGACCTGTTGGTGAGGAAAATGTTTCAGAGTAAGTTGTGTTAATGTGTTTGCAGGCTTGGCAGAAATCAAGCTAGAAGTAACTACTGATCTTCAAAGTCATGTGATCAATGTTCATCCAATACACTTAGTTAATTTTTTTTTTTAATGTTATGCAGAGCAGACCCTTAGGATATTTTTTTTTACTGAAAATACCAGCTTTTTCCTGTGAATGGCTTCCTAAGAACGTATGTGGATTTATGCTCAAAACTGCCAATGAACACTAGTTTAAAAGCATCACCTTAGTTTTCTTTCATCACTTTAGTTTCCATCATTTCTCTTAAACTTATGGTAGGACATACCTTTGGTAAGTCATTTTCTACTGTGTGGAAACCAGATGTTAAACTAATTTCTTTTTTTTTTTTTTTTTTTCTCTCAATAGTTCACAGGAAGGACCTAATAGATGATTACAGAATGCTGAAAGATACTGTGGTACAGTAGCTACATGCACCTCATAAGTGGAAAAAAGCTCCTTGATGCTGGTATTTGTAGCATGAACCTGGCCTACAATTCATAGTCAGACTTGTAATACAGAAAAAAACCCCACAGATTACATCACTTCTGCTCACAGATGAAATATTACAAGGTCCATCCAAAGCCTGTCTTTGACATACTTAATATGAAGGCGTATACCTAATATACCTATAGTATATTAATAGAACTAGGATATATTAAAGTATATGGCTATAGCATTTGTGCCCATAATACTAAGGATGACAACCTTCACTGCTCATTTATTACACTTGTTTTTCCAATAAGCACTTTTCCATATATTTCTATACAATGCTTCAAAAGAAAAGATCCCAAAGGTCATCTTTCATCAAAAATCTCTGACTTCATATAGGACCTAGCCCACCAGTTTCTTGATTTATGAAAAAAGGTCTGGTCTCTATCTTGATACATGTAGCATATGAATGTTATTAAATATATGCATAATATATAGCTAGTAGTTCACAGTGGTTGGTTATACTGTGACTATAGTACAGAACTATACCATTTGAACAGGGTGTCATGTAGCTTGGGTGACTGTAACCAGCTCTGTTCTTCTTGTGCTTGTTGGTAGTAGAAGAATAAGAAAGGCATGCTTGCACTGACAGCAACACAGAACTATGGTTGCCACAATACCCATGCAGCGTCATTTGTTGTAATAGTGGTCTTGGCATTTTTATGCATTGGTAATATTGCTGAATAATTGGAGCCTGAGTAACTGGTGTGAAAAGTATTTGTTGCCTGTCAGGATTCCGAACCGGATGCTTGCGTGTGCGCACACATTTATTTACGTGTATGTTTTTAAATGTGGGAATATATATATATTATGTATATATTAAACCCCCTCCTCGTTTGTTGCATATAAAATCCCCAACATGTATCATTGTGCTAGTTGGCATTGCAGACACCTAACTTTTGCAAGAGAATAACTACTTTTTTACTAAATTTACAAGCTGATAAGGCAGGCAATATCATACCTATAGATAGCGCATTTATGCTGGTACCCATAGGATTAAATATTTGGCCAGTTGTGATGGATGAGTTGTTGAAGGCTAAGGAGGAGCTCTGAGCAAAAGGGAAGAAATCCTCTGTAGGATAGTACATAGCAAAGTGAAAGGATTGAGCACCTAATAAAGCACTGCTAAATCTAGCTTTGCTTTCACTTATAAGCACCCTCATCACTTTCTCAAGTAGTTCCATGTGATTGTGTTCCCTCTTCACTCCTGGCCAGAGTGCAGTATGGTTGTATATGTTGGTTCAGCAGGCTCTGTCATTGTTTTCAGTGTCACATAAACCTAATCTTTCTGAAGATGAGCTTATATGGCTGAGCAGCGTAGCAGGGCTGATCTGTGAGCATAACAGCACACTGCAGTAGCTGCCTGTTCTACACATCCACACAAACACATGGCAATGACGACTCTTTGGCTATGGCATGTCAGGTTATTGTCTTGGGCTATGTCCAAGCCATAAAGCAAGTGTCCAACATTGCTTTTGAACAATGTGCTAGCTATGCTGATACATATGTGTGTATATATACACACACGTGCACATGTACACTTTTTCTCTGTCCTTTTTCTCTTATGTCATGATGACCAGTCCTGTGTCCCTTTGTTTGTGTAAAACAGGTTAAAAATCTTCTTTTAGGTGTAATGTTTCAAAGAGAAGAATTGATGATTTGACTTCTCTATATATTTCTTGCTCATTACTTGATATTAGTCATTATTAAAAATAGAAGACAATTGAAATCTGTGTGATGTAGTTTGGAGTATTGTTGGGGTTTACAGTTTAAAATGCATAATTCGGGCTACCTCCCCATCTGCTTACTAATTTATGCACCTGTGGCCTCGCAGGGCATGAAATCTCTGTGTTCTAGACTGTGGTGTTGGCTGGCTGATCTGAGAAGTTTAAGAAATGGTACTGAGTTCTGCACTTGAGTTACCAGGCTGTGTTAAAGTTCCTGGGTATAAGGGTGAACAGCCTGTGACCGTAAAAAGTATCCTGAGTTGAACTGTGCTTCCTCCTTCTCACCTTGCTCCTGTTTACCCAACGTGGCTCGTTGGCTGCTGATTCCTTGGGGAGATGTTGATAACAAAACCCTAGGCTTCCTAAGAGAAGCAGTCTTGTCTTGCTCTTGTCATTTACATGGGATTCCCCTCTCATCTGATGTTGGTAGCCTAAATGTTCATGTCTAATCTAACTTGTGTACCTAAGCCAGCTCTTGAGTCACATGTGTTGTGATAAGGACTGTCCCATCAGCCTTACAGTAGGAAGACTAAAGACCTCTGGGCTCAGCTAAGATGGAAACCTGAGGTGGGACAAGCCAGCTCTTGCTGCCTTACTGACTTTAGCTTTTCATGCAGGTAAGGCCCAGATGTGACTATGTCAGCTGGTTGGATTTCCTCTCAGGTGCAAAAGAGTGAACTGCTGCATGGAGAAACTTGTGAATTAATCTATTGCAATACTCTCGATAAACCAGAGGGAGCAATCATCTAGCTTCTTACTTCCTTTCCTTTAGTACCTTACACCAATACAGTAGGAGAAACTTCTGCTAGTAGACACTGCATGGACATAAAAGCGTAACACTTTCAAAGCCATAGCTTCTTAACCTTTCACTTTTTCTTTTTAAATTGTATTTACCTGCTTTACCAGCTGCTGTCAGGCCTAAACCTACAAGCTTCTGCTTTGGGATATTTGGATTGCCCCACATTTCATCATTTAGTCATAGGTGCTTTGATCTGTTGTTTTGGAGCAGTTAGCAAGACCAGGGTCTAGGGGTGAGAAGGATGCAAGGAAAAAATGTTCTCAAGTGATGCTGTCTTTCTTGTACTCCATGAACAGCTTTCATCAGTCCCAGACATTTCTTCAGAGGATATTATTTGTCTCTGCCTTGTAGCATTAGACACAAAACTAGCAAAGAATTAATGATTAGTGTCATGGTCTTTCCTGACTTTTGTGTTTCTTTTAGTTTGTACTGTCTGTCTCGGCCCAAGCCAAAGTGGTGATTGTGTCCGTTATTTTTTTTTTTTTAATTTCTCCTGCTACAGTTGATTATTGACTCTGCTTTGCTGTAAACCAGAGGTTTATAATGAGTAATAATATTTCATGAAACTAATATAGGCTCTGACAAAAGAAACTTACGAAAAATTAAGATGACTAAATGGCTTTAATTTTCTGAAGATGCTGTGTATTGCTGCTGAAATCTCCTGCATATGCAGCCTTTCAGTCTAGGAAATCAATAGTAATTCAGGTAATCACAAATTGGCTAAATAAGACTAATTAAAAAAGTTGAATCTATAGTATCCCAATCACAAAATGGAAATGCTGTATGCTTCTTAATCCCAAGCAGTACATACGACGACTTTGAGCCAAGAAACATTGGGTGATATCCTTTTGAAAACTCTTACAGTAATCTCAGTATTGGTGATTACACTGGACACCTCTCCAAGATGAAAAAAAAACTTATTCTATCATTAAATAAAGATTATTCTATCATTAGATTACTGTAATTGGCTCTAAAGGCAAAATTAAGACTGTATAGAAAAAAAATTGTGTTTGAATGAGAGACATAATTGTATTTTGTGAGATGGAGTTTGGAGATTTCTTCTGATTGTGTGGTAAACAACTCTTAGAATACAGAGTCATTTATCCTTATAAGTAGAACACATGCAAAATGGGGAGATTATCCCTATGTCAATTGTAGTACTGTAAAAAGAAGTTGGAGAAGTACTTGACATGCTTCTAATCAGGAAAAAAGGAAAATGTTAGCATAGGTTAACATCAAATGGAGAGTATTTCCTAAGTAATTAGTTCATTCTTTCTGAAGATTTATTTTCCTTTGTTTTGTTTGTCTACATTTTAATATTGCCTTTAAATTATTTTTCAAATTAAAACTATGTTAACTAGCTTTATTTTTTAATGTTTTGAGTTTACTGCTTTTGATAAGTGCATCTTGCCCCGAGTTGTTTTCTACTAGTAAATCTGTCCACTCCGTAAGAAGTTACAATTCGAAAAAGAGAATGGGAAATGACAAAATATATAAACTTTGTATAGTGAGCCAGGCTATCACTTCTATATTTTTGTGTTATAATTACATCAGCATGTTTAAATGTGTATTTTGCAGATGCATTACCAGCCAATGAAATGACCTATAATTCTTTTGTGATCTGAACACAAGAGAACAGCAGCTGGAACACAGTACATGGACTGAACCAGTATGAAAATAATTAATCTATATTTGTGTGGTTGTTTAGCCAAACCCTGAAGCCAGAGTGGGACTATTATTTCTGACACCACTAAATTTGTTAAACTGGTTTTAAGAAAACTCAGGGTGCACTCAATGCACTGAGGTTGGGAGAAAAGCAGTCAAGGCAATTTTGGCTGAAGTGTTACCTACCCAGTATCTGTTAATTCCCTGAATCAATCTCTGACTAATGATAACGTTATAACCCTGGAATTAATTTAGTAATTAATCCACATAACCTTAATTACAGTACAGTACAAAATAATGGAACTCTGATTGTACATGAGCTAGACTATAATCAGTGACACACTGCACTCAGAAAGAAAATCTTGTCAGAGGTAAACCATCTTTGTGGGCTGTGGATATTTAAAACTACAAGTTGACAAAAACAAAGAAATAACCAATCTTGCCATTTCTGTAACTAATGGAAATCCAGTTTAAGAGGATTCTGGTGCATGTGCATATAAGGAAATTCTGTTTCAGCATGATTTTAAATAATTTACTGGCTTCCTGATACAGTCACAGAGTCTATGACTGTCTGTTATCTGTGATAGCTTTTTAATCTATTGGCCAATTCCTCCTAGATTTGTCAGGCAGTAGAAGCCTGAAGGCAATGAAGGAGTTCCTGCAAGTCCTCTGACATTCAGTAGTAGGAGAGGAGCGTACCTCTCTACATGGAGGGAAGGCAGGCAGAGTGCAGCCTGCCTTCTCACCACTGGAGAAAATGCAGCTGGGTGTGCGTGTGGGTGTGCCGGGCAGGCAGTTCGTACCTGCTGGGGCTTGGATGTGGATATGGCTCCTGTATCAGGCTGTCTAGCCAAAAAGGGAAGGTAGGAGTTGGGAGGAAGGAAAATGAGAAGCTTCAGATGGCACAGAGGAAAAGGAGAAAAATATGAATCCTGTGGGAAAGAGGGTGAGGGGAAGTGAGGCATGTGCTTATAGCAAATGAAGCTTCATTAGTTCATGGACAAAGGACCATGCTTACTGAAGTGTCCACTGCAAGCCCACAATTTTGAAAGACGACTTAAAAACACTTACTGTTGATCTACTGTTGCATATAGAGAAGGCAGGAAGCTCTGCCACTAATTGTGTACAGAGATCGTATGCCCAATCTTGAGCTGTGTACATCTGATGTCCACTCTTTCTAATACAAATTCGTACAAAAAAAAATGTATTTCCGGGGGTTCATTTGTAAAAATTTGAATTGGTTGCTGAAGGGAAAGAAATTTGTGGAAGATGGATGACTGCTGACAGTATGGTACACAAAAATGTTGTTTTACCTGTTGTAGCTTTAGGAGATAAATGGGTAAGGCATTTAGACCTGCCCTGCTTCTGACCTCTTCAACTACTCATTTGAATATCCTACAGGGTAAAAAGCATCTGTCTGTCCTTTCTTTCAGCAGCTCTACGAAGTATATGTGAAATGTGAACTACAGGTGCTGGAGGCAGTCTGAAAAAATAGCCATGTATATTAAAGCACTCGGACCAGTTGAGAGAATGAAAAGCAGAGCAACAATATGTTCATCCCACTAAAAAAATCAGTGTTATTAAATACTGCGTAATAGAACTCATAAAAGATTTTTTTGAGTCTATTTGCTTGTCATAAAATTAATGTCCAGAGAAAAGGAATTGCATAGAAAAAGAAATCTGTTTGCAGAAAAGTTACTTTCTGTTTCCTGATTGCACAGTAAGTACAAAATTTGCATATGATTTGTATATTTAAAGATAATTTATATGTTCAAAGAATAGATAATATGCTATATTTTGAAAGACTGGCAGTAGTAACCTTGACAGGAGAGGTTACAATGACAGTGTTACCGTGTTGCTAGTAGCAACATCTGTGTAAAATGTGCTTTAATTGAGCTTGGGTTTTGAAGCTTATTGCTCTCACAGTACTTGCTGACATTTTGTGAAAATGGGTTGAGATTATTAACACAGGCAGCCAGCTAGCCTCTGCCCCCCCCAGTCCTAATGCCCTCTTCTCCAACTTGATATTTCTTGTCCCCTCTCATGAGGAGAGGGGTGACACCCTGCTGAAAGACAGCTAGCGGGGAGCAGTAGGAAACTCTGGGCTCAGTTAATCCTGTCTTCAAACACATAAGGCAGGTTCACTTAAATATCTTCATGAATTAACTTCAGTGTTTAATTCATGAGCTGCTTTGAAGATGGAAGCCCAGTGAATTCATATGGCTCTATCATTTCCTACTACATTTACAAAGTTATACATTGCTTAAGTTGTCATTTTACTACAGAGTTCAGTCTGGTTCGTTGGTTGAGACTCTCCTGGTTTCTAGAAGCTCGACTGGAAAAAGGTTTTGGAAATCCTTTGTACTAGCAAATAGGTCTCATTTTAGCTGAAATCCATACTACTAATCACTTCTTCAAGACAGACAAAATACTTCATTACTGCTAAAACTAGGATGTTAGGTTAGGCTATTTTACGGTGCCCTGTTTCTGGGGGAAAAACATGATGGTAAACTCAAGCTACAGTGCTCTGCGAGATTTTTTTTTTTTTGTGGTGTTTTTTGGTTTATTTTTTGGGTGGGTTTTTTTTTAGTGGGATATTTGTGAGATTTAATCTTTAAACTTTGATCTGTTTAGTGTGCAAGTGTCAGCAATGCTGAATGAATCAATGTGCTTAATCAAATGCAAGGTTGAAACTTTGGACTCTTCCTGTTCTGTTCTCTGGACTTTATACATAAAAGTTGAAATACCTGTGCACTTTGTATATTTTGTGCATCTAATAATTGTGCTGGGATTGGGGAGGGAGAGGAGATAGCACCGTTGCCGTAGGTCCAACAGTAACACCTCTCAGTTTAAGATCTCTTAGCTGAAGCCTGGAAAGCATTTTTTGACTGCAGTCCCCAAGGCTTGCAAATTAGATGCAAATTCAAAACTCACTTGTTATTTCACTTCATTGGTTTGCAGTTCATTTATATCTTGCTTCTTACAGCCCCATGCGTAGTCTGCATGTTATTTGTAAGCTTCCACAATTCTATTTTTGCATGGAAACCCAAGTGTTGGAGGGCCTAAATCCAGCTTTGTCTTGTTCCCTTATCTGGCTGAGCAGGATGGAGACCCATTACTGGGAATATATTTGCATGTGCACAATATGTTGCCCTCCAGCAGCTGGGCTCAGTGTGCCCAGCAGGTGCCCCTGGATCCCAGTCTTCCCTGTTGCTGGCACCTGGACGTGTGAGCCTGGGTGCCAGCAGCATGTATGGACCCCTTTGCACATAGCAGCATGCATACGCACGTGTACTCCTTGTGGGTCCCTACAACATCCAGCCTTGTACACACAGGTCAGTAGCTGCTCCTGGATCCTTGCTCTTCCCAGGTGCCTTAACCAAGAGACAGAAACATACACATAGATGTACATGTATGCAAATACATGCATGTCTACACAAATGTGGGCACACATGCAGAAATGGGTCTCATGCCTAGAGACCCCCAAACTCCACGGTCTCTCTAGCAGCTGTCCAGGACTGCTCTGGAGTCACTGATACCCTCACTCTTAGTCATGCACACATACATACCTACTCCCCCAGGCCGCTTCACCTACTCCCTGGCTGGTCTGCCTTGATTTTTGCAGCTGCTCACACACTCATTCACACACCTTCACTAGGTCTGGTTTCTGGCACCATGGGCATGTGGGTCTCTGACCTTTGTTCCCACTCCGGTTGGTGCACTCCCTCCAGCCCCCAGTGCACACAGATAGAGTCCCTCACCCAGGAAAAAGTTATAAATAGAGTCTAGTAAGAAGAGGGGGACAGACTGTGCTGATCAGAGCCAGAGCATGGCCAGACAAGCGTACTGAATAGCCACGTTTACACATGACCAGCCCCTTTCATCCCCCTGTCCATCCCATAATAAGTCTCATGGAATCCCAAAGTGTTCTTCCCCTGTGTCCCATAATGTGTCCCACACCTGTGGGCAATGCTTCCATCCAAAAGGTGATCTTCAGAGCTGCTCCGTTGATGCAGGGTGATGGGTTTCACATGTGGGCAATGAGGCTGAGGCTCTGCTGGGACAGCCCTGGGAGGGGCCCAGACAGGGTGTTTGTTCCTTGGGAGTCCTTGGTTTGGATTCCCACCTGCATTTGTGCAACCCTGTGTTCCTCTGGGCGTGTGGAGAGAGGGGCCTGTGATGGTCTGGTGGCCCATGTGCTGGGCCTGTGAGCAGCTTGGGCAGGGTGTTATTTGGGCTTCTGCTCCTGCCATTGTTGCTCTGAGCCTCTTTGTGTGTGTGGAGATGGTCTCTTTTTATCACATAACCTATCATCAAGTCTAACCTGAATGACGGCCAAATAATATCAGAAAAACAAAGCTTCTCACTATAATTTGGAAACCAATCTGCACTGCAAATACTGGCACGTATCTGGACTTTTCAATTGGTTTTAAATATTTATTGGGCTACTAAAATTAAATGATACTAAGTATCAGTTCCCTCCATGCTGGATGTGTATTGATGCCTAACTTGAGATATCTTAAAATTGCTTGATCATTTTGGAAAATTTTTGCTCATATTCTGTAGTCTCCCTCCCCACGCCCCACCCCCAGTAGCATTCATAGGATCAAAATGATGAATTAAAATTATCTAGAAGAGAATTCCTTTAGGAGTAGAATTATGATATAAAATAGGCATTCACTGTATCAAAATATATTTTTAAATAATAAATTGTCTATGATTTTCTTGTAAGGAAAGGGAAATGTAACAAAACATTCATAAACATAGGCACCATCTGTTGTAACTTCTGCTATAAAAGACTGATCGATACTTCCTATATTTTGATTTCTAGGGATAAGATTTATCAATTTAATAGTTCCATGATATTATTTTTTAATAAAATGTGATTATTTATAATATATTGCTTTAGCAGTAATTTTGGTCCTGGCGAATTTCCATTTGCAGCAGGTAGCAAATTGGTTTCACATTTCAGAAATGGGTCTGTGTTTTGCCTTCTGTGTGGCAGATAAAATATTGGATATGTTAGCTTTTTTTTTTTTTTTTAGGTACATGAGATAAGAGTAGGATTAATAGGATTCCTTCATGCAAAACTGCAAAAATAGTAATGAAAAATTAATGGAAACTATAACTAGGAACTGGAAAAGTAAATTTACTTAGACTGTGTAAAGAGCTTTCAATTTGCTTCTTAATTTGTGTAATGGGGATGTGGAGTGCCCTGTTACTTTTCTACATAGTATAGTGCTGTTCACTGAAGGTAAAGGGGGAGGTTAGAGAATATTATTCTAATTGTTATTATTTATGTGGTTGTTGGTAGTGAGACTTGTAGTATAAGGATGAGGCTGATTCAAATGACTACGAAAAGTTCACAGCTCTGCAGTTTTGTTTGTTCTTTTCTGATACAAGTTGGATGAATATGGATATATGGGATGGAGCATATTGATGAAGAATACTATAGGTTCATATGATTTGCAAATGTCAAAAACTATTATTAGATATTTCTTTTCTAATTCTTGTGTTCTTTTACCACAGCTCTTTTGATTTACAACTTGTACTCATTAAGGTAGACTTAAATCTAATTTTTTTCCACCCAATATGTAACCAGTTAAGTCTCCTACACCACCACTACAAAACCAAGTGCATGTACAGCCGGAAATGGATCATGCACCAATATTGTTCAGTAATAAAATTCTTTAATGCTTATTGCCATTATTCTCTAAAAAATGCATTTTCCACACATGCAATACAGGACCAATTCTTTTATTTTGTTCAGTGTAAAAATAGCAGTTGTTAGAAAGTAGTCCAAATTTTTAATTAAAATGTATATGTTGCATCATTCTCTGTTGCTGGGGGGGGAGGAAAAACTTAATTTCCCTATTGATGTTTTTGTTGCTGTATTACTTAAGGAAATGAGCAGAGATATAAAAGCCTGTGTATAGTTCTCGAAGGCATAAATGTGATGATCAAAAACTGTGTGGAGAAAAAATTCTAAATGAACTTGAAATTCAAGTTCTCGGAAAACAAAAGCACCCTGAAAACTTAATATCACTCTGAAAAAAGCAATTAATTACTGAACTGTTGAAAAATCAGCTTTATTTTAATAGAAATTGTGAATATGGTCCACAATTGAGAAGAGCTATTTGAAACAGAATAGATACATTTTGTTTTAAAGCTGCCAAAATTATAGTAGATACTAGTGTTAGTCATCAGTTTAATGGCTGAAATGCCATCATGAAGTCCATGAAAGGTGATGTGAGTTCCCTTTGCCACGTGTATCACCAGTTAGAGCTGTGGCAGGATAAAATGGATTTCCTGCAGGTATCTGAAGCTGGAGAGTTTGTACAGGTGCCCTTGGGAGCGTTGTGTGTTGGCCAGGTCAGTAACTTGGTCTTTCAGTTTACACTTCTGAGTAGCTATTATTCATAAGTGAAAAGCATTCACAAGGCTCCCTGCATCCATTTGTTTATCTGCAGGCTAGAGGTGGCAGTGTTCTGCCTGAATTGTGCGTGATCAGAAATTATGTTACTGTGATGTATGATAATGGGTTATCAATGAAATGAAAGTAAACCAGGTCAATAATCTATAAAAGGCAAACTTATTGTAATCACTTTAAAAGCTGGATAATTAGTTTAAAGAAAAAAAAATCAAGTCCTTGTTTTATGAACACCTTCAATAACTGCTCTCTTTGGAGTTTTTATTGTCTGTTTGATAAATAGTAAATATTGAACAGGGCAAGTTACACATCTATGAGACACTCAAATGCAAAAAGTATTTAAGTGAAGCTAAATACTGTAGATTATGATGTGAGCATAAATTGACAGGAGAGGATAAATACCACATACAGATCAGAATTGTGTTTCACTGCTTGTGCATGTTATGAGAAGATCAGTGGACTTTCGGAGTGGTGTGAGTTCTTCTCCCTGCTCTGCTAAGAGTCAGAGAGGGTCCCCCCATCCCTGCTAAATGCCAGGATGCTGCTTTCTCCATTCCCATAATTCCTAATACGCTAGTGTATATACACCCCTTCCACCCACCCCCCAACACACACACACTGCAGGCATGGCAGGCCATAAGCACATCAATATACACAGGCGAACATCACCTCTAGCTGTTCAGGCACCACATACTGACGAACAGCACTCATATAAGCATGAGCTGTACGTGGCCCAATCCTGTTCTTACTCACTGGCTAAACAGGCTCAAACTCACATGCAGAGGTCTCTCTGGTGGCTCTCCCTCGACCTATGTTCACACCCATATCCAGTTGCAGACCTATAATCTCTCCAGTCTTCATTTCCTTGCTGGCTAGTCAGGCTTGAAATTTGCTAGCGTCTCACATGTGGATGCACACATAGAGTAGACAACAAACTCATGAAGAAAGAAAGTTTGGAATAGAGTTTAATAAGAAGATAGGATGAACTGCTGTGGTCAGGTGCTGGGCTTGCACCTGCTTGCGTGCAACCAGCTGCTTTCATCCCCCCTTCTCTCCTTTTTGCTGTGCATGCTACTTCTGATCCACCTTGATCCCTCTCTTTTTCATCCTTATCTCCTCTCAAATAAACAACCTGCCCCCAATTTTTTTCCCTTTAGGGCCAATGTTGCTGTATCCATTCCCCATTTTGGCATTTCTGGTGTTACCTAAAGTAATCTCAAACACATTGTAGTCTTGAGATGCTTACCAAAGTTCTGTTGGCTTAGTAAGACTCTGCTCCCAAAAAGATTTCCAGTGCTCCCTGTTCAGCTGTCCGTGAAGTGTGTCTGTTTCTCCCATAACTCCCCCTTGAACTGTTTGTGAAACCCAGCTGTTCCTCACAGCACTACATGTAATTTTTATTAATTTCTTGCTCTGGCCTTTCTTGTGTCCAGCAGATTCTCATGTGTTGTTCAGGAGTTTCTCTCACCCTCCTCAGTTAGCTTAACCTCACTTCAGGGCCCAGGTACCTGCCCACATGCCTCAACATTACACTTGTTCTCTTTTCTTTCAGAAAATATGAGTCGTAGCCTCCTTGGGCTGAGTTTCACCTGGCTTTCAGTCCAGCTAGCTGGAGTAGCCTGTGCTGAGGCTCAGGGAGACAGTCAGGCTCTCATTGAACCAAACAATTTTAAGTTTCTTCTAATTTTTTTTTTTTTTTTTAATATTGAGTGGTTGTAATATCAAGCATCTGTACAAAAACATCATCTCACTCCTCTGCTTAACTACTGCATGCGAATACATGTGAACTGGAAGTCTGACTTACTGCAAGGGTGGGGTAGGAGGTCTGCCTGCCTAGAAATAAAGAATCAGGAAAACATAGCTGTAGATGGCAGTTTCTATGAATCGGTAGGAGACTGATCCCTTCTCTTGTTCACAAGCAGGCACGAACATAAACTTTCCCTGTAAGTCATCATCCTTGTTGTCAACACTCATGAATTCCTCAGAAAGAACAGAAAAATGATTAATGTTAGAGGAGACCAACAATGCTGCTAAATGTTCCAGATATTTCTGTAATTTTAACTTTGCATGGGAAATAATTGTCTGACTTCACTTGTCTACTTCTTGATTTGGATAAATTAAAATGAAAGTATTACAAAATAGCCACTTGTTAGTCCTTCAGCAATTTTATAGTACATTGTCAGTAGACAAAGGAAAACCAGAAAATGTAGGAAGTTGTGACAGATCATTGCTACTCTCTCTTCATGCAACATCAGCTGGAATTGGGGAATTTCTGAAGAAATACTAGAGACAGGCCTTTATGGATTTCACATCACTCGGTAACTGGCAGATAATGTGACACTACTAAGAAAGATTTGAGCTCCTTAACTTTATCACAAAATAGTGCCACCCATATAATCCAGACAGAATAGCTCTTTCTATGACATAACCCAGACCATTCCTAACGAGTACCTGGCCTTTCTGGTATATGATGATCAGCATTATCATACAGACAGAAAACACTGAAAACTTAAATAAGAGTATCTCATTCTTTCACATAACTCCAAGCTAATCCTCTCAAGTAATGATTGTCTGTTGCCACTTGCCTAGGCTGTATTTGATTTGATGCTTTTAACTGAATGTGGTATTTTCCCCAGTGTTCCTCATGCCTTTTGTTCTCCCATACATTCTCATTCAGTTCTATAACCATTTGTCTCCCTCCTCAGAAGACACATCCATAGTTCACTTATAAATTCACTTAACTGTTGGATGAATGACACAATTAGCTTTATATTTCCTAGTTGCTTCAATTATGGTCTTGGATATATTCTTGGTACTTTATTCTCTAATTTGTACTGGTTTATATTTTACTGTTTTTTCTTGTTTCCATGTTTTAATCAATGTGTGATGTAATTTACCACTAAGTGAAAAGGAAGTATACTGTAGTTGAAGAATATGAATGGCAGAACAATATACTATTAATTTAGTACAGTGTTTCTTGCACTGTAGTTGGTAGAAAATCACTAAGTTACTGAGTTCACAAGGCAGCTAGTCAACCATGATATGCAAAACTTATTATAAAGTTCATTATTAGAGCTATGAACCCAGAAAGAGTAATACTGTACTTAACAGTGGGGTTCTCATTAGAACTGAAGCTAGTAATTTGTTTAGCTCAGTATTAACTGACCTCAGCAATGATCCACTAGACAGGAGCCCCCCTGAGAGGAGTGACAATTGCAGTCTTCCACATTCATAGTGGTTTTTTTTTGGGTTTTTTTTTTTGAGAACTTAAATAGAAAATTTGAGTAATTTTTAGTAATATTGATAATTCACAATAGCAGAAAGGAAATTGAAATGTTAAATTCTGCCCATGTGAAGATCAAGCTTATTTACTGTTAGTCACAATGCCTGATTTTAGGAGCTGTGTATTATATTAACAAAACTTGAAAACCTGGTTGCTGATAATATCTGTAGGTACAAGTGTAAAAAGGTTAGACATCTGAGAGTTGAAAGGTTCTTTCACAGTTCTGCTTTGATCCTTGGAAGTGCAATAGTGGAATTGGTGTTTGACTTGCTTAAGAGTTCACAGCCCTTTTTTGCAGGACAGTGAAAGCACTCTGGGTGCCTCACCCTTGCATTCAAAATATATGGGCAAAAGGGAATATACCATCAATACACTTACAGCTGAGAATTTTTACTACTAGCCTAATTACAATTGTAATCAAACCTACATACAAACTCCAATTATTATTAGTCTATTTGCAATAATAATACTTGTAGTCCAAAATAATACAGAAAAGCCTCATTAATACTACCTTTGAAATGGTTACACAAGAACTTACTAACACCTACGCCTGTTCCTTGGTGTTATGCCCGCTCTTCCCATGTCCCTCTGTGCCCTGACATTGAGAGTTTCAGGCTTGCTGGAGCAGAGCGGTGGTGAGGCACTCCAGCACATCATCAGCACCTGGGAAAGGTTTGATCATGTGGTGAGAGCCACTTATTCCTCAGTCTGAGGGTCTGTGAGGGGTTATATTTACAATGGAGGGATGACATTTGAATCTCCTGAAAGGTTTCTGAATGATCTGTTTTGAAAACTTCTGGGTCTAAGCATCCATGTGAAAGGAAAAGCATTTGAAATGTCTGGAAGGACTGTGAGATGGTAACGCCTGCGGCACTTGCAGGTTGTGCGTATATTCCCTAGTCTTTAAAAGCTTATGTGGTTGTTGAGCACTTGTTGCTGTTATACTTGCTGACAGGGAGTATGTTTGTTGAAACTAATTATTTGGGGTTGACCTTACAAAACCAAACTTTCACATTTAGGGCCAATATTGGCTCTTATTTATGAGATAAAAAGTTCATATGTTTTATTAGTTGTAGAAGAGTGAAAATGAACTCTCAAATCATTGCATAACATCTTAATTAGGAGTTTGAAAAGAGTTTTCATAATTATGAAATTTCTGGGAAATTTCACTTTAAACTTGAACCAGCTCTGAGTCTCTTAATGCTGTTTTAGTGAGTCTAAACACTTGAGTTATAAGAACTCTGAAAAGGTTATTCAAAGAAGGAAACAGCTTTTTCTCCCTTTTTTTTTTCTCCCCTTCCCTCTCATGTTTATTCTTCAAATTAAAACTGTCCTCTTTAGTCCTGTTGGTGGTAGTCCGTTGAAAATTTGAAAGTAGGACACAAAGAGTGGTGTTTTACACTTTAAAGTAGCTTCTTTGGGCCTTGCGTATTGCAGAGGTCATCACACCTGATGATTTTAATTGTAAGGTCTGCCATACACTGTAAATCTAGCTTTTTTCTAAAACCCTGGCTTCTCAAATAAAGGATCAGACGAATCTTAGGTTTCATTTGAAAAGAGCATTTTTCTGATGACTGTAGTTGAGGAGAAAAGTTTGAAAATATGTTCTGTGCTGGAGAAGTGTAAAGACAGTCTGAGAAGAAAAAGCCTTCACTCTTCCCCTTTCTGAAAAATGTGGTCTCTGACCAAGGAGGCTGTACAACATTCCTGGTTTGGGATTTCCTTACTGTGCTATCTGTGGAAGCTTGTACTGCTGCTATCCCTTTTATATAACTAGTGGGTGAAATGTCTTCATACTTGGAAATTACTAGCTTTCTACATTTGTGTATTTTCTTTCATCTTAGGACTGCAATTGTATTAAAATATTGAAAACAAACCTACCTTTCAAAATATGCCTAAGAATTTCCTTTTTTATTAGCAATTAATACTAGTGCTTTATATATCTGTGTTTATAAGTAATTCTATGCCAGCTTTAAATGTCTGTTTTTAATACTAATGAAGACCAGATGAATTTACCCTGCAACTCCTGCATTAGTAGCACTATCTGTGCAGTTGGATTGTTCCATGCTGTTGTAGGATACAAATGAAAAGTTCACTTTTCTATGCCCATGACTTTTAGTAAATGTTAATTGCTACTCTACATATATATTTTTGACAAGGTCCAAATCAGTCAGAATCTTGGAGTATATCTGCCTGCACCTTTTCTTTAAAATAAATCCATTGAAAATACCAAAAGGCTTCCAACTGAGGTTTAATAAAACAACAACTAGAGCAAGGTGTAGCTTTTCAACCAAATTAAAATTCAACTTGTGACAGCTGGAAACAAAAGGAACTGGAATCAGTGTCTCCCTACTCATTCTGCTCTTGTGGAGCAGGGTTTTTTTCCCCCATGGCCTTGCTCTCCAAGTGACTTCCCATTACATCCTCAGTTGCAGCAAACTTCACACATCCACCTCTTGATCCTTAGGAGAATCACTTTGTCTGCCACCTCTGAAAACTCGGCGGTACATCTGCTCACTGTATCTTCTCAGGAGTCTCCCAGCATGCACCCTTTCTGCAAGTTCCTTCTGTGTTGTGTTGCTGTTTCTGCCTGTCTTATCTTGCACTCCAGAAAGCTTTCCCCAGTTGAGCATCCTCACTTGCTCTCAAGGCCACCTCTCTGCCCGTCCAGCAGGTCCATCCTAACACAACACACAAGCTCAGCAGTTCTTGTGCACGTGCATCCTTTCAAACAAAATTGAATGTGCACTAGATTATGAACAACCAGAAAAAAAGCTACTATCCACAACATGCCACATAGACAACAGACAAGCAAATCCAAAGGCTTGTTCATCATCACTTTTCTATCAGTTTACATTGTAACAACGTTACCTTTAAGTGATTTGGCATTGCTTGCCCTTTCTGGCAAGTCTGTGATGTCGGAAGTGTGGAGTTATATTGCACACTAACATCCTTTTGGACAAGATGAAATGCTGAGGGAAACATCAGGCAATACTGTTACAGGAAAAAGTGTTTAGGTTAACATTTTTGTGTTTATTAGATAGACCAGCTTTCTTGCAATTTTTCTTCCCCTGAAATGAAGATGGTAAATGCTTTGGCCTCATAGGACACTGCATATATTTTGTTCTACAAAACTAATTTTACTGATATAAGTACATCCTCCATTTATTTATATATATATATATATAAAAATATATATATATATATAAAGAACACTTGGGGATAGAGTCTCATGAGGCCTCCTGGCAGGCATTGGCAAATGTCTGACAAATGTATGAAAATACACGTGCATGTTTTTATTGTGCTCAATTTTAACAATAAGTACAGACTGTATTCTGATGTTTTATGGCCTGCCATTGTCTTTTCACTGCAGATTAAGTGTCTGTGTCATAACTCACTGAAACCATGCTACACAGAATATAAATATTCAAGGTAGAACATGTTTTAACAATAGTTTCATTGGAAAAACCTCCATGTTCTGTGAAAATAAAGTTATGATTTTAGGCCATGATCAGAGTTCAGTCCTTCAGAAGAGAACATGGTAACTGGCAAGATTTTCTAGTCTGTCTCTAGTAGTTTCTTATTTGTTTCTGAATTTCCTTATATCCTACCTGCATGTTGGAACAGGGAAAATATATTTACAAGTTGTTAGGCTCTCAACCTAAGATGCATTAGATACTGTGTATCTTGTATATATTTGAGGCAAATAAATGTGGTCCCCAGGACAACTTAAGCCATTCCATTAGTAAGGTTTAGACCTTTGCTAATGAGCTGGGGTGGAAGGCGGTGTTGGAAGGGCAGTGAGAAGAGAGTTGTGCAGGGCATCTCCAGCTGCCCTAGCGCTTTCTTTGCCAATTGTAAAACTGCCATTGAGCAGCAGTACAGCTGGGCCATAGGAGATTAACCTACTTCTTATCTAGGGGCATTACTATAAGCAAAGCTAGTTAGTGTGGTCATATAACGTAAACGCTACTATCCATGTGAATGCTCTGATTTTGCTACTGCTATTGCAACATTAGCAAAGCAAAAATGAGATATTTGCTTAAACAGACTGACATAGCCAGTGAGACAAAGACCCAGGATACCACATGCAAACTAGTGACTCTCCAGTGACTAGCACTAAAGCAAAACTTTCTTTCTAAGAGGTGTCCTATCCCCATACTCATATTCTAAGCGCTGCTTAAATTTAGCAGGTTTGATGAGGTCAAAGATCCAAGGTAGGAACAGGTATACTTTGCTCATAGTTGCTAATATAAGAGTTACTACAGGAATGCAAAAAAAAACCCCACAAACAAACAAAAAAACCCACCCCAAACCTGAGATGTAATTAGTCTTTATTGATATAGGTGATTTGGTTTATGTTTTTTTGAGGTTAACTACATAAACCTTTAGATGCAGTTTTTTAATGCTTAGCTCAGCTCCCAATCCAGTAGACTGAATAAAAACTGGTGAAATGTGATTGTATTAAATAAGCTTTAAAGTGCTGCTGCTGCATATTGTTTGTAATGTTTAGAGTTATTTGCAAAAATGCACGCAGAGAAGATAAGAACTTGGAAATCCAGTCAGGCATGCAATTGCATGAGAAAAATGAGTGCATAATTGGAGATTTAATTTGTGCAAAATTCTATTATGCATTAGTATTTTGTGTTTCTACTTTCTAGATGGCCAGCTAGAATTATACTGAAGTACTTGCATTCTCAGATGTCCTGACTGTGATTATTGCATGGAGACTGTATAATAAATTAACTATGTAGGTGTACATATAATTGAGGGTCTGAATGTCAAGCTATAGAGAGCTGATTAAGACCTTACTTAGGCCATGACAGAATGTGGGTTTCTTGAGTTTCAAAGATGTGAAACTAAATTCCCTTGATAGGTAAAGTACTTCTCTTGCAAGTAATTCTTTTTTCTTCTTGAAGATAGGAATGGTAACTAGAAAGTTAACTGGGTCTCGCTACTATGGAAATCCCACCCTTTGGGATGCCCCTAGTCAAATTACATAAAGAATTTCTGATAAATATTGTCAGGAGCAGAACAGAATCAGCACAGCTATATGGCATTAAAGGAGTACCACCAATTGGATGTGTATATAGACTTTGTTGCATTGTGAACAGTAAGATCTTATAGAATAGAGATTAAAAGCTTGGTGTTCTTAATAAATTCTGAGATGAGGTAATGTCTTTTACTCTGTCCTATTTTTCAATCTTAATTTGCAGTGTCAAATCCAGTTTAGAAAAGCAAAAATATTCCAAGACTATGTTAAACCCTGATATTTTACACTACTGTAACAGGAAAGTGTACAAAGGCATGAAATTCAAGCCACGCTCTGCAAGCCTCTGGCTGTAAATGTGTGGTATACCTATTATGGCTGTCCACCCTTGAGGAACTCCAGCCATGGATTATTTTTATTTTAGGCTTCAGTGATAGAAAATTAGCAAATTTTTATTTTCAACGATTCCTTCGTTATCACAGCTTCTGAGTTGCTTAATATAATTAATGCAATGTTTAGTTTGGATGAATGCTAAAAATTTATAGGATCATGATTTTATTTAAAGTACTGTGCAGCTAATATACAGCCTTCTGTTTTGGTAACAGACAAATTTGCATGATGTACTTCAGTTTAATAAGGAGTTAATGTATAAAAATATAATTCAAATGTACAAAAACACCCTCAAAATAATTTATTTTGCTTTCTAAAAACTGTACTGTACGTTTTTGTTTTTAAGGATTTAAAAAACATCTGAGATATTTTTTTTTTTTATTGGGGGGAGGGGTATGAATTCAATTTTAAAGAGAGAGTCTACTTTTGGGCGAGAAGAGTTGAGACAAGTGGAGACTGATGTTCAGGTCCCACTGATCTTCAAAAAAACTTCCCAGAATGGTAGTATAAATTTACATTGAGGTATTTGATTATCAAAATCTTTCAAATACTTCTATTTCTGTGACATTGGAATATCATTTTAAGACTGCATTATGGCAGAAGAGCATAAAGTTTTACACTTAAGTTCAGTGTGACACTTCTGCCTATTTGTTGGACATGGAAGTCAGTCTTCTGGAATAAGGAACTATGTTATTCTCATTGTTACAGGCAGTATAAGTATGGAGTTGTCGGCATTCTTCCCTGTTCGTGGTGTGTGGGGTTTGTTGGGTTTTTTTTGTCGTTGGGTTTTTTTTTGGGTTTTTTTTTTTTTTTTCACTTCCATGTTTTTTCTGTAGATTAATTTCTGTCTTTTTATGCTTTCAGTCTTGCTTAACTGTAGTGTTCAAGACAGAGTTGTTGGGTGCCAAAGCCTGCTCAGGCTGGGTCACTACTGTGCTTACCCAGTTTTTCCTGAGACTCATCCTCGATTGGGTCAGGTCGTTCCTGCTGTAGTAGGTCCTATAACACACACTTCAAATACAAGGATTATTTTCCCCTTAGGTTAAATCTCCTTGAGGTACATGTTAGATTTCCTCATCCTCCTGTGTTGCACACCAAGTGCACCCAGGTCCTGCAGCGAAAGCAATCCCATGAATGTGTTTGCCTTTTCCAGAGGGAGGAGCAACCCACTAGCAACCCAGTTGGTTCCATATGGGGGCTATGGTGACCATATCTTTTTCCAGAGTCCATAGGGGCTATGTTTGGGCAGGGCCAGGTCAGTTAGCAGATCCTCTAGTGTTAACAAGCCAAGTGGCTTCTGCTAAATTTTCTGAGGATACAATTTACTTCAAGACTTCCCAGGCAGGCAAACACAGTTAGCTTGGATGTAATTTTGCTGTGCTCCTTTGAATCTGGAGACAGATCAGATGGTTGTTTACAGTGCTTATCTCTGTTACATCTTCCTTGTGATTCCTCCTGGGTATTGCAATTGTTAGCTTAATCTTGTACAAAGAAAAATTTCATGAAGAAAGGACCTCTTTTTTTTTCTTTTTTTTTTTTCTTTTTTTTTTTTTTTTTAAGGAGTTAAGAGGTCTATTTGTTGCTGATGTAGATTTCAAGGCTGAATGAAGTGAATGGGAACATGCACAGCCCTGTGTCTTCTGCCTTGGCACGTGACCCAGAGCACGTATGTTTTACTGTTTGACTACAGTCTTCTAAATTCCTCTGATAAACTTCAACTTTAATTTACAATTTCTAAAACTCAAATTTTAAAATATATGTGGTTTGTTTTTTTTTTTTTTGTTTGGTTGTTGTTTTTTTGTTTTGTTTTGTTTCTTTTTTTTTTTAGATTTAAGTTTTTGACTGCCACCTTTGATTATGGTAAACTTTTTGTAATAGTTCTGAGGAAACATCCAGGCATTCTTTTAACTGAAGGGTGTTTCTCCAGACAGGGGACTCGACAAAAAACTTTTTCATTCATGTGTTTTAACCACAAAATAGATACTCAGTATCTTAAATCTTACTACTGCTGCTCTACAGATGTGGGGGATTCTTTGCATACACCCAATACAAGTTGGATTCTTCAGTTTACCAATTTCAGCAAAAGTCTTCACAAGAATCTGACCCAGGTAGAATGGAGAAGTTGTTCAAGGCAGCTTGATAAGTTTTCTTGCATGTCTTGAAGCACAGGAAGAGCTACGCTTGTAGACGTAGCAGTTTCTGGGGACTTGAACACCCAGCTGTATTATTGCATACCAGTTTTTAATTTATCAGGGAGTATGTAGAGACTGATTTCTGCTGGAATTCTGCCACCAAGCAGAATTTCTACTTTCTGTCATCTTTCAGCAATATCCAGTAGGTGGCACAAGTACACAAGGAATTTGTATAATCCTTTTCTTATCGGAGTTCTTTTATGTTTGATTCATTTCAAGGATTGTAATTCAAATTTAGTCCAGATCATTAAAG
Organism: Platalea leucorodia; assembly: GCF_965183815.1. Taxonomy (NCBI): domain Eukaryota; kingdom Metazoa; phylum Chordata; class Aves; order Pelecaniformes; family Threskiornithidae; genus Platalea; species Platalea leucorodia. The sequence continues at coordinate 86,059,298 of NC_138823.1, read as the reverse complement.
TGCTCCCACTCCTTTATGCATATGCATCTCAAAATTTTATCTTAATTAGGTGTCTGTGTCTATGTTAGTTTTCTTTTTATGCTCTTCTGCTACTTCTTTCTTACTCGTTGGATTCTGTGATAGACTGTAGAGAGAAAACCAAAATATTTTCTGTCTATATTCATAAGGGACTTCTCAGTAAGTACCTTGGGATCAGTGGCAGGTAATCCTCTCTCTCATGTTGCCGTATACTAGGATCATGAAGTAAACAAATGTTTTTTGTCTAAGAAGATAATTGTCTTTCATGAGGAATCAGAAGTTTTATCTTAACTCTCCATTCTACATCTTTTTTACAGATCACTTGGTATTTTATTTTAAAATCATTTAGCTTTTCACTTTCTTTACTATGCTGTGAAACTTACTACTACAATTTTCAGGTTACAGTTCCTATTTTGTATGATAGCAGGAATGTGTTCCTTTTTAGCACATAACAAACTGCTGTCCTTAATCCGAGCAAAACCGCTAGAAGTTCCATCCATGTGTAAGTCACATGTGATGCTGATTTGAGACTTTAAGAATGGTGGGGAGGCTTTCACTTCCACTTTTACTGTCATTTGATCTTTCATAGCGAAATGTCTACATGTTGAATACCTACTTTTTCTCATTGTCTGTCTTACTAGTTTCCCTGACAAAACTAAAGTATTTAGTTTTCTACTAAAACACAAGGAAGTACACAGGGAAGAATTGGGTTATAATTTTTATTTTATGTGGAGGTGAGCACAGACACAAAACATTAATTACAAGGAACAGAAAAAGGCTGTAGTGTCTTATTGCAGATATACAGTCAAGGCATATTGTCTGTTTACTGATTTCATATGTATCTGTTATTTGTATAATTATCTGTATTTCTCTGATTACCAAAATAAGAAAAAAATAATTCTTCTCTTAGTAGTATGTAACTAATAAAGCTTGAGAGTCTCTAACAAAATGCACTGGAAAAAAAACCAGCATGTTTTTACATTAGCATGTCTCTACAATGTAAATGCATCGTATTTACACTGTATTTACACTCTGCAGGTCTACTTGCTTCAGAAGCTTCTTTGTGTCTGGGTATATTAATACATCTCATTCTTCATGCCAAGAGATGTTTACATATGGTAGCCATACATCATAATTTTCGATAAGGAAAGAGAGCTAATCTAGTTTTAAGGAAACCAGTCATTATGTGAGAAAATAAATGGAAGAAGGTCACTGAGGAGCTATCATGGAGCTAGTCTTTAAACCTTGTGCAAAAACTTTTTATCAGATAGGTCAGCTTCATGGGATGCTGTTGTAATTGGAAAGCTTCAGAGGTGAAGCTGTATATGCGATTTGTGCTGCCCCCCTTGAGTAGCAAAGGCATGAGGACTACTCAGTTTAATCACAGCTTCAGGCTTGTAAAAATGTGTTGCCAAAACAGAACTCAATCTCAAGTATCATGTTGCTTGGCTTGTAAAAATGTGAAGACAGCTATCATACTGTTTTTAATTTACTCCCTTGGCCTATAACTATGATAGTTCCTGTAACATTGTGTCAGTAATGCTTTCCTTCAGAATACCAATGCGAGCAACCACTGTGGCATCGGCAGCTGCTGCTGCTATATTTTTCCTTTCTTTTCTTTACTTGCATCTGAATGTCAAGTGATAGTTCCTTAGACAAGCATATCTGAAACCTTATGTATGTTTTAACTTGGATTACTCCTCCTTTAATAATTAGGAAACATGGCGGGGGGAGGTTCTGAATATGATAAGTTTTAGAAATGAATGCAATGCCTTTTTTTTTTTTTTTTTGTGGTAAGCAATGTAGCTCTTTAAGTAAGAAGAAACTACTTCCAGGTAGTCCAAGAACCACATTAACAGATCCTAACCTTCAACTTTGTTTCCTTGTTACTTTTGCTTTTAAATAAAAAACAGTTAGAGAATTGACTATAATAGGTTTTCCGCGTAATTTGCATTTGCCTTAAATTTATAACAAAATTGCGATTAAAATAAGAAAAGACAGTCAGGTGATCTGTGCATTAGCAGTTATAAACCTCAGTTTCACAAAAATGAAACAATATAGTAGCATCTAATATTTTTCATTTCTTCCATGATGCTTGCTAGAGCAATGAAATTAGTTCATAACTTGTCTACTCAAATAATACCAAAAAAGAAACACCTCTGTACCCAGGAACTTTTTTATTGGGGATCTAAAATACACTTATTTGAAAAAGAAAAAATTCAGAACCTGAGATGTGGTGCAACATAAATCAGTGTTTTGATTTTAGATGTTTTCTACACTCAAAGATAAAAACCTGATTAAAGAAAAGTTCAGTAAACCTTGTTATACTGATCACTTTCATAACAAATGCATGTCAAATTGCTAGGTGGTTATTTAAATATATTTCATAATCATTTTTAGGCACTTTTTGCAATGGCTCCCAAAATTACTTGGTGTTTGCCAAGAGAATGTGAAAGAAAAACACAGCCATTATCCATCCTCATCAGTTTTTCAGGAATTAGGTAGTTGCTTGCCTTTTTTACAGACTCCAAGAAAGTGTTTTTACCAGTCACTAACAAATTTTCCAGCTAAAGCTTTTCCTGACACAAGGATTAATTACTGCTAACTTGTTAACTCTTCCAAAATTTCTCTTCACAATGGTATTAAGTGTTAGATTGACAGTTTCCCCTGTCATACAACATAATGCTCCACCTGGCAGTGCAGATGAACAAAGCTTTGGCAGTTTTCCAACAAGTGTTATTGCAGCCCTCCACCTTTTTTTTTTTTTAATTATGAGATTAGGAACATTTCAAATGTTCATTTTTCATCCCTTCTGTTTGTGTGTCCTTTTGTTTGTGTGAGTTTCTGTAACTCATCACTCTCCTGTCAGAAAATATCAATGTAGTCCTAGGCAACTGGGGATTTTTGCAGGGGGTCTGTTGCATGTCATCTTACAGATAGGGGCTAAATCCAGCTTAAATAGTAAAAGGTAAATATTAAGAAATACCAACGAAATTTTTACAGATAGTAGCATTTCATCTTAATCTAATGTGTACCTGAACTCTATGTTGTATGTAAATAGAGGATTTTGAAGATGAAATGTTTAGTAATCAGTAGGACAATCTGATTTACCACCTTCATTTGTATCCGAGGAAATGCCTGTCAAATAGAATATTTTTGGTTTTTACTGAATTTTCTCAACTACCTTTTCAAAGCGATAAAGGATAAAACAAGTGAGTTCTCTCAAGAATTGTCAGTGTGCTGACAAAATTTATGTTAATATTTCAGTTTTCATTAATTTATGATGCCCTTGTTGCTGTACAGACAAAATAGCTCAGGTCAGTGTTAGCACAGGATTATGGAGGGCAGAAGTCTTTTGCCCTTCCCTTTCCCTGGTGCCCAGCACTAGGAATTGCCCTAGGAACTGTCCAGTGACTGAGAAGCCCTCCTGTAGTGCCCGAATGCTGCTGGCCAGGCATGACAGGAGGATGGTGGAAGCACCATCCTCTCCCACCAGCTGTGGCTCTCAGTGGCCACTCTGGTGTATTGGTTTCCTTCAACACAATTGCAGAGGTTTCAACCAGTGTCAGGTTTTTACTAGCATCCTGACTCTGAACTAAAATAGAAGAAATGGGTTAAAAATAATCAGAGGTAGATGGAAGAGATTTATTGTAGCCAAATTAAATCCTTGCTAATGTAAAATAGTTTTCTAGCAGATGAAGCACTGGTTATCACTTTCTTATTGAATGTGAGCTTAGTAAAAATGCCAAGAAAAACTCATTGTATAATGTAGCAATTCCATAATGCACTTCTAAAAATCCTTTCCATAAATAAGACTGAAAGGATTAAAAAAAAAAAAAAAAAATTTGAGGTGATTTCTAGAAGTTTTGTAGATTGTAGAGTAGGCTTTCATTCCTTCAAGTGATGATAAAATAAAGATAGGGTTTGTTGGTTTTCTTTCTTTTCCCCAAAGCTGATCTCATATAGCATGTGTCATAGACACGAGTGACTTTCCACCTCTTTCCATCACTCACAAGAGGAAATTAATATAGACTAACAATATGCTGAGACAAAATTACCATGTTTAAGTTGAAAACCAGCCCACTAGTTTTTCTTCTTTCTGATTGTGAAGTGGCTGAAATTTGTATTTAGCAGACATCAGGAGCTCTAGGACTTGTAGTTTATCAACAGGATGCTCCACAGAATAAGCAGACTTGTTGGGCAACTGCCTCAGGATGACAGGAGCGTGTAAATTTGGCTACTTAGGACCAAACTTTGGTCATACTGATGGGTCTATCCTGCCTGTTAATCTCTAATGCTGAGAAGGTTTATAGTGAAATACACATAAATAAAATGAGCAGGTGTTGCTTTTTCTGTTAGCATGTGAAGCAGAAGGGTGTATGAGCATGTTCTGCAGTTAGATTACTCTAAAAGTTGACTATTCATACACTAAGAACAAGATTAAAAGACTGACAGGTAGCTTAACTGAAGAAAAACAAAACTTATGGTCACTCTGCAATAAAAGTTATTAGTAAAGAAGTACAAGGTAATATCTTTGAAATCACCTGAACACATCAAGAAGGAGCCTGCAGGTCAAGTGCTTGAGGATTCCCAGTCACCAATGATGAAGCAGCTGCCTCACAGGCCAGGCATTTGGTTACCTGTAGCATAAATTGTGTAGGGTGTGTATGTGTTCTTTTACGCGTCCCTTTGATGTGAAAGTTAGGGTCACACCTAGCTCCTGGGAAAAATAGCTAGAAACTTAAATGGAGTTCCCAGATAATTAACAATTGCCTACCTATGGTTGGCCAAAATGCGTCTGTTCCTGGCTTATGATGTGTTCTCCATCGTTAGTGAATGATGGAGTTAGTTGCCAGTCTCGGTGTCAAAGGTGCATTGTTGTTGCTCCTAATCTGGGTGAGAAGTTTGATTTGACAGAACAAAATATATCATTGCACATCGAAGAGAAAGGGATCAGAAATAGGGTTATTCTCCAGTTCTTTGTTCTGTCTCAGATCCATACTTCTGAAGATAAAAGCATTAAAGGGCCATCACCTCCTCCCCCTACCAAGGGTGCTGTGAGCATTGCTAATGGGTGCATTGCTCAGAACCGAGAGAAAACTTGGGTCGGTAGCTGCATTTTAATAGAATGGCAAGACATGCCTAATGTCTCATTAAACACTTCAGTTTGACTTCCTAGCCTCAGACAATGCTGTTACTGGCAGTGATGCTTGCTTCAGTGAACTAGGAAAACACAGAGAAGAGTGTGATTTGCTTTGTTTGTTCTACTGTTCCAGCTGGATTAAGCTAAATTTTTCTCTTCTCAGTGACTTGCTGCAGACATAAAAGGACTGTGGTTCTTACTCTGGTGAGAAACAAGAACATTACCTCTGCTCCAGAGTCTCTTTTTTTCCCCTTATGCATAGTGTGTTCCTCCAATGTTTGGTAGTTAAGTTGAATCATAAAGCTTTCATGCTCTGCAGTGGGTATATTCATATGTAAAACTGCTGCTATGCTTGTCATGAAATTGTGATAGGACACAGCACTTAACACAGCTGTGGACTTTTTCCCAACTATCTGAATCTCCAGGTGTGCCCTTGAATTGACAGTAACAAGGTGGTGTTCTACTGTTATACCTTTACTGTATTTTATAATCTCACTGTCTAGGAAAATTGTTTCATAGGAAGGAGTTAACAGAAATACCTCTTCCTAACCCTTTCCCAACATGTACATTGTTTTACATGTTAGGAATTTCGTGTGAAAACATATAAAGCATAGAATCATAGAATCATTAAGGTTGGAAAAGACCCTTAAGATCATCGTAGAAATATAGATGATGTATAAAGCTCCGCATTAACTTTATGGATTAAAATGGTAAATTTCAAGCAAGTAATAAGATGGTTTATAGTTCAGATTAATAAAAATATTCTATAAAATTCTAAGCAAATCTTTTATATTGTTGAACATAGTTTCTGGCTGCTTAGTTATTTCTGTGTCAGTGTAAATCATAATAGCCTGCAATTGGAACACTTGAATTCTACTGTATTTGTAAGAAAGGAAAGAATGAAAAATGTAACTTTTCTGCCTTATGGAAAATTCACATACATGTGGATTTTTTCAAGACACCCCAACCAAACAACTTTGAATGCCGTTATCTTTGTTAATATGTTTCGAAGCAAAATAGTCATCAAGGGTGAAATTCACCTTATGCAGAAGATAAGCAGCAGAAAGCCCTTCATTGCCACTACATTTTTAATACAGTTGGAGGAGGAAGGAAGACAAAAGGAATCTTGGGTTGCATTTATGACTGTACCTATTCCCTCTCTGCTACATCTTTGTAGTTGTGGCTGTTGGCATCACAGTTAAATGGACTTCTGCTGCCACTTTTTCAGATCCTCGAGAGAACATTTGGGCTACTCTGTTTCATGCCAGTGTTCAATGACTTTCGAATCCCATTATGTTGTAGGAATAGTTGCATAGGCTTTTCTCTTCACAGGTGTGGTTTTTTTTTTTTTTTTTTTTTTAGGGATGTCATATTTAATAAAATCTAGAACAGAAGAAACTAATTTGCAAGAAATGAGCAGGTTTTGGGGTGTACTTTTTTTGCTTGATTTGTTTTTAGGTATTCAAATTTCATGTTTATTGTTACCACATCACATGTGTACAAATCCTGCATTTTTTTTAATTTCTTAAGGAATTTAATCATAAGAGATTGTTTTTGTTTATCATATAGATATCTTGGAGGGGGGAAACACTTTCTAGTGATATGCTATTTTCTGATGGGAGGAGGGAAGATTCAGGGTTTTCTCTTGTTGTTCATTTTTTCTTACAAGTGTACATATTCATCCACAATCTGCCAAGAATGCAGTATGGAAACATGTTAATTAGTGAACTACTGTCCTTCCTGTAGTTGCCATTCCTGCCCTCAAGGTTAAAAAGAGCTTGCATTTTTGAGACCAGATTTAGGTATTGAGTCTGCAGAGTTTTGGTTCCTTTCTTCCTTATGTCTACCAGCTTTTGGAAGGATTTAGGCTTAACCACAGAACTTTAGTGCACAGCCTCTTCAAAATAAGATCTCCTCATACTTGCACATGATACTATATGTAAAAAATGTGTATTGTGTAGATATCTTGGGCTTAGCTTTTATTTGCAGACCACAGCATTTTACCTTAAATTACTACAGTATGTACCTGAAAAGCAGCTAGTGGTGAAATCATGTAAGAGCTGAGTCTCATAGGCCACGTTCCGAACTGCTGATACTCAATAAAATGTGTTTTGCTTGTGAATGTGGGATTTTAAGCTATGCAAGTTAGTGATGCATTTTTTTCTTTTAAGCAATGAAATTTCAAGACTCTAGAACTGCCAATATCAGTTGTCAAAACACAAAATCTTTCGAGATACCCTTTCTTATATTTATGGTTTCATAATTCTCTAGCAGAAAATTTTGTCTTTTAAAATTGCAAATCAGAGTCACTAGGTATTTATGCCTGCAATTGTTTACCTGCTGTGGTTGGTGAGCACAGTAGTTTCTCCATACTTTTTTGTTACGATGTTAGAAAACCTGCTTTTCCTGAGCTGCTCCAACCAAGCAGTAGATTGATTCCTTTGAGGATCTATAGCTGTTTTACTGGAAAATTTGAGCTTTAGCTACAGTATAATTCTGAAAAACTGTATGTAGACTAGAAATTGTTAAAACCACGTACTAATCATCTTTTGACCAGAGGTACCAGCACAATATAATTACCAAGAAATACTGCAATCAATATCCAGATAAGAACACCAGAAAGTCACCAGCTGGTTTCTGGTCACTCTGTTATAGCATCTCCAGAAATAAACTTACCAAAACATGTTACTCTGTTTGAAATTCTACTTGCCAAAAGCAACCACATAAAAATTTTAAGCTGGAATGTCTATTGGGGAAAGCCTTACAAAACAATAAATGAGGCCTAGCACCCTCAGGAACAGTCATAGCCAAAGAAGCTGTGCATGTAATGGCAGAATAAAACATTATTAACACTGTTATTATGTTTAATAGAAGTATTAGAACAGTTCTCACCACAGAGGTGAAAGAAAAAAAATTTAACCTATTTATAAGACATAACGGGCAACCAAATACTTTGAACAGTGTTTTCATTTTATTTTTTCAATTTTAAAATAAATTTTCTGGCATTTTTGTGTCCAAATAATACCAAAGTATTTAATTACACATACATGTCATTGGCAAATTAAATTGTAAAGTTTGAAAAGTTATTACATAATGTTATAAAAAAATGAAAATATCTGGTATTATTTGCAGTTGTACAAAGCCATTGCATAGGAGCCATCATGCTATTGGAAGAGTTTCTTATTTTTAGGATAGGGCAAAAATGTTATGAAGTTAATGAGTGATGATTTTTCCTGATGAACACTGTGTCAACACTGTACCATACTTGGCTTCATTCTGTCCCTGGGCACGTACCAAGTATTTACAGCCATACGCAACAGTTTACATCTGATTAATTTCAAGGATTATATTTGCATTTTTTACGTTAGCTACCTACCTCATTCCTCCTATCTGTTAGTATCATAGCAACAGCAACTTACTATAGCTATGATCAACATGATCAGTTTTTGTAAAAAAAAAAAAAAAAAAATATGAGCCCAGGTTGTTCTTTTGTACCACTACCCATGGGTACAGCTTTTTAGCATGTTGCACTGCTAACTTAATTTTCAGCACTGGAGTCTAATCCAAGACCTGTATGCAGACAGACTATATGCACACTGTGGAACATTTGGAAAGGTTCAAGTGCACTGCTGGCGAAAACCCCTGGGTTCTGATAATGTCAAAGAAATTCTGTGGTTTCTGAGAAATAACAATGAAATGCAATGCACTGAAAAAACCTACTATGGCAGATTTTTTTCAGAAGAAAGCAAGCAATTTTGGTTATATCAAGCTAGAGAGCGATAATACAAATGATCTCAAATCCCGAGAGAATACAACACAAAGTTGCCGTTGTACAGGTGGTGGTTAACGTCTGTTCACAGAGCTTGTTCCTCTACATGAGTGCAAATACAGTATTATGGTTTCAGCTGCCCCACTGAAACTGAAGCAGACTCTTTGCTGCTTCATTCAAACTTCTGGGGATAGTACAGAATTTCATTGTCATCCTGTTTTCAAAATGGTGTTTGCTGCTGTTAATGTAAAAATAAATTTTGGGGTGGAAAGTTTTTGAATGTGCTAGATAATGGCCACCTTATGAATTCAATTTGAATCCCTTATATTAAAATAATAGGACTAGCAAAAGCATAGTAATGTGCTATATCAAATGAGAACATATGGCTTCAGTATATTACATTTCTTTTAATGCTGTTCAATCGTTACATAGCCCATGTACTCAATGGAAATGCTGTTAGAGTGAAAGCAGAGGCAATATTCCTTTTTCACTTTCTTTCAGAGTTTTAATATTTTTATCAAGTAAATCAATTAGAATTACTAAAAGGCAAGGAAAGAAAAAATAGCAATGATAAATGTGCTAAATTTAAAAGAAAACATGTAATAAAAATCTGTTATCTAGTAGAAAGAAATTAGATATGTGTAATGTGCACTTATGAGTGTGTGTGTACAGAGGGGAATGGTGAGAGACTAAGGAAATATCCATTTGTTTTTTCACTTAGACAAATTATGTTCCTACAGCCATTAACCAAGGAGACATATGGCATCATTTCACAGAGGAATTTAGGTATAGTAAATTCTTCATCAGTTCCCTGTTGTTCCTGAAAAATGCACTCAGCACAAGTGTTCTGTAAGCTATTCCAAAAGCAAAATACTTCAAAATATTTTGAGAGACCATGATGATTTATTCTGAGAAGTAAGCTAGATATCTTTAGAAATAATCTTAAAATTCTTCTTTGCTTTTTTTTTTTTTTTTTTTTGGTAGAACTTTAAAAGGAACTTCTCATTTCACATGAGGCATATATGTGATATGAAAGGGGATGAGGAGGACCAAAAACCGTCTAAGGAAATCATGATATTCTGGATCTGGAGATAGCAATAAACTGCTGGCTAGTATCACAACCAGTCCAGAATGATCCTATGTAATCCTGTCATCCTTATTCTTGTACTAAATGACATCTTTATAGGGGAGGGATATTAAGGCAGGCAAGCTGGAGTCCAGAAGATGATAGTCAGAAGGCCAGCTACAGATTCTTTATAGGTATTCCAATGATTCTTTGAAAATATTGAATGTCTAATCAATAAGACTAAGCATTTTTATATGCCATATTGGGCTCTGGATGTTTGAAACCACATGAATTCCCATCTGAAAATTCAGACAAAACTTAGATTCTTAAGAGACCATAAAATAATACTCAGTGTAGTGACAGAGTTCTTTGTCTTAATTCCTAAATAAATCTTGAACAGTAAATATTTAATTTTTAAGTAATATTTATAGTAGTAATTTTATTATGGTTTTCTTGCCTCATCTCTGTGAAGAAGCAGCTGTAGAATGGAAGTAAATGTTAGAGCCAAAAGCTTATTTGATTAAACTGTGGCAACAACGTTAATCTTCAAAAGGAAATCAAGATAATAGAGGGGGCTGAATGGACCAGGAGATTGATAATTGGTTAGAAAGCTTTTGACCTTTGAGCCAGTAGTTCAGATTCAAGCCAAGTCAGTAGTGACTGAAAATCATTACTCTCTGATAGCAGTGCAATTGCCATGTGAAATGGGTGATTGGTTTCATTCCAGTTCCTAGTGAACTGGTAGTCTCATTGCAAAAATAGCTATTCCCATTGTCAGGGGTTTAGGGAAGGAAAGGACAAGTAAACTTAGTTACTTTCTCACCCTCAGAAGTATTTTGGTGAGAGGAGAAGCTGCCGTCCACTGGCACATCAAAAGCATCACAGCTACCATCAGGGTCCTGTTAAGGAATTAAAAACTGTGGATTCCTGTCTTGTCCATGTGACACATCTCATTGACACTAATAAAAGTTAAAGTTTTATATGTAACGCAACTCTAAACACTTTTATAATGATATTTCTCATTTATAATAAATTGGATTATTTTCACTATTTTCAGTAGGAAAAAATGCGTGGCAATAGCAATTTATTTAATTTTTTTGGCAATTTGCAGTTCACAGAAAACCGTTAAGCAAGTAGTTTATATGAATCCATTTGACCTTGGAACTGTGCTTGACCTGTTTTGAGTCAATGGATGATTCGTACCTGAATTGAGGTACTAAAGATTTACAACTGCTTGTCTATGTCACATTGTGTTCTTTCCCTCCTTAATTGGATGACCTGATGTTAATAATTAATGCCACCTGAAACCAATATAATTTAATTGTGTAAGAAATCATTTAGCTTGCTGGCAATCTCAAGAACCACAGAGTCGTATTAAAATGATGGAGGATTACATTTGTCCTCCTCTTAATCTTCTGAATAAAACTTGGTTGCATTTACCATCTCCTTCACCATCCATTTCCTTTTGTTCTTTTTACCTGTGAAGAATATGGCTATGTTGCTCACGCAAGCATGCTTCCTGACTTTTTTTTCATTTTAGTTTGCTTGTGTGTTCAATCTGTTTTCTGAGTCCTCTGCAAACCAGGAGGATGTTCTGTTGCTTCAGCCTGCTCATATTGTTATGTCTTTTGTATGGTTTATGCTTAAATTAATAATGTTTTATCTATTCTTGCCTATTTCACTTTCTTCCTTTCTTTTAAATAATTTTATGTTTAGAGTTTGACTGCTATGTATTGTCACTGTAGTGTATTCGGTTCCTTTTCTTTAAAAAACACCCATTCTGACCCACCTGAAACACCCCCAAAAATCCCCAGTATTTAAAGTATAACCTCTGTCTCATTTTACTATATAGCTAGTCAAGTTCACTCGTAGAGTTTTTTGTGTTCTTTTTAGTCCTATGGTAGACAAAACATAGGAGAGAACAAAAGTAGCATTGGACCATTTAAAACTCAAGTAATGTTCATATTATTAGAAGTTTTCTTATGCTAAAAAGACACTGATTCAAAGGTTGCTGCATTGTTTTCTCCATGGGGAGAAAGCTGCTTTAGAAACCCATTGGATTTGTACAGGGTCTTTTTGAATCCTTTCAGATGTGTCTTTGTAAAATACAAAGTGCTAAAAGGGTGAAGGAATGTGATCATTCTATGACATACACTGTTGGTTGTTTTAGTGTAGCTGGTGCAGCTCCCTTAAACTGCCAGCAATGACAGGGAACAGCCTCCATCTACTGCAGGCAGAAGAAACAGGAAAACGCAGGGATGGATGCAAAGACTTACCCTGCAGTGCTGTAGTCCGTGGAAGCTTTATTACTGAATTCTATCACAGCAATCTCAGGCTTCAGCAAAGGAGTTAGTGCTGCTTGTTTTAATATTGATTTGTGAATGAGTAAACATGAAAGCATTATTAGCTGTGCCTCGTTGCATATTTGTGTTTGAGAGCATATTTATCAAATAAGCCCAGATGGAAATGTTCTTCTTTACAAAATTGGCTATTGTGGTTTTGAAGAGAGGTTAAAAATTACATGGCATTCTTGTTTTTTCCAGTGTGTGTTTGACTGCCAAATTTCTGTAAACACCCTAATGCAGTAAAATGTAAAAATGATAATATTGAAAAGTAAGGGAGAAGTGAGGGGTAGAAAAGCCTTTCAATCTATGATCAAGTTCTTTCTAAATTACCTTGCATGTGTGTGACAGGCCCAAATTTGTATCTTGCGTGAAAAACTTTTGTTCAAGAAAAATGAATGTTGGTGTAAAAGGAATGTGAAACGAAAAGCAGGCCTGGGTGCTAGCTTCACAAATGGCTTGACAATGGGAACTGTCACCTGCATCCACACTTGTGTTCCACCTCCCCCATGGCAGGAGGCAAGGGAGCACTGACAGAAAAGTGCCATGAAATTTAGTCCCTGTACAAAACCGAAAGGGAAAAAGGAAACATAATTTCACCAAATGTGCAGGTTCTGTATCACTTGGTGCTTCCTGCAGTTTCAGTCCTGGAAACTTTGTTTTGTAAACGTGTTCAAAAATTTCTCTGTGAATGTGAGTATATTCCAGTGAACTCAAATGGCACCATAGTTCCCAGTCAGTCTCCTCAGGCTAAATGATTAATCCAAACTGAATATTATAGTTCTCATGTTGTACTTTTGCTCTAGCTCAGTAAACACGGTATTTGCAGAAAAGATTTTTCAAATTTAATCAATGCAACTGAGAAAAAATCAATAAGGTTTACAGAACCACTCCAGTCCTTATTTGCAGTAGAAGTCATTGTGATCTCTTTCTTGTTGCCACTGCTTTTTGGTAAGAGGTACCAAGCAATAACCTTCGGCTGGGGCTGCACGGCTAGAAGGCGCGTCCCCTGGGTGGTGGATAGGGGATCCCTCTCTGGAGGGGGCACCGGATAAAATTGAAGAAGGTGCCGCGAACCAACGCAGCCTAAGGGAAGGCCACCCTGACAGAAAAACCACTGGCCCTCCAAGTCATGGGGGTTGGGCAGGAGGCCAACTACCTCCTCCCGGGGAAAAAAAAAAAAAAAAAAAAAAGTTGCAGAAATGATGAGCATCAGAAATGGCGGGGATGGAGAAAATCGGTAACGAAGTGAGGAGGAGGAGATGGAGCTGGATCAGTCGTGTCCTGCAGGGGAAACCGACGGAAGACTGCGCTGTGGCCCTTGACTCCAGAGCACGCAGCAGCGGACCGATCGAAGTCGAAGAACGATGTTCGCGCCTTGTGTGCCTCCTGGCACTGAGAGAATTCAGATCAGACCAAGCAATAAATAACTATGGCTGTCCACTGCATGTTAACAATATTTTTAGGGAAACAGGAACTTGGAGTGCTAACACCAAAAAGCTGGATTCTTTTTTTTTTTTCCTTGGCTTTCCAAACTTCGTACTTCATTTCTATATCAGCAGACTCCTGCAATGTGTGTAGTTTTAGATGTGTGCTTCAGCTGCTGTTTTTAACTGATATCAAGTGTTATTGATCCATGAAGTTAATATTGTTGCTATCAAATCCAATAACATGAAGAACTAACACAGAGAAGAAACAGGTTGTTTTGGTTTTGATTTTTCATTTTCTATTCAAGAGTGGTTTCCAAGACACAGAAACCTTATACAGTGCTGGGATTCTTTTCTCCTTGGACTGTTTTTTTTTTGTTTGTTTGTTTGTTAATTTGTTTTTCAGTAGGTATACTCACTTTTTAATGTAAGAGGCACAAGTAAATTCTTAAAAAGTAAAGTGAATGTGGTTGATTTGGTAAGCTTGGAGTAAAACATGCTTTAATCACATGCAATTCAAATCCTGCTTGCCTTACCAAGAATTCCTTACAAGGAATTCTCTTGTTAAGTGGGCAGGTCTGGTTCTGGTGCTGCCTCCCTCCAAAATACGACGAATTTAAAGTGTAGAAGAGATCACCATGTCCATCTGGTCTGAATATTTGAATAGTACCAGCTATTGAAATTGGAGTAAATTGCTCCTACAGTAAATCTACTCTCAGTGAATAAAATGACTTGGGCACAAAAAATTTGTGGTTGAATGGTAGTAATAATTGCAAAATTAAATACAAATAATTATTTAATAAATACTCCTTCCACTGAAGTTAAAGGAAATGCTGTGATTTTTTTTTTCTCCCCCACTGAATAAGATATTGTAGCTTTCTAAGGTGCTGAAAGTGGTTATGTATTAGCTCAGTGGAGGCGGGGGAGTGGAAGTGCTGCAAAACAAGTTACACGTTTATAAATATACAATTTATGTTGTAGTATACTATTAGCTTTTGTTTTAATGTTTACTTGAAGTATTGAGATTTGGGTTATTAATGTCTATATAAATGGCTTATTCCCCTTTGCGTGCATAATTCATCTGGAACTTCTGTGTTTATAAATTTCTAAAAGCCTTAATTTAATATAATCTAATGTTTTGGCACAGAGTGGGTATTATGTCTCTCTTCAGTAGCCGCTTATCTTGGATAAGAACACTGCCTGGGGTGTGAAAGAATGCAAATAGATACTCACCAGCTTAGCTGTTTGTCTTCCCTTGAGTTTTCTCTGCTTTTATATTTTTATATCTGGATGCCATCTCTCTTTTAATATCCCTTTAGCCAGAGGTTTGGACTCCCTTGTTTTTTAATTTCCTTTTTCTCTTTCCTCCCATTCATTTCTCTTTCTGTCCATCTGCAATTCAGAAATTCCAATATACAAACAACTGAACAAATAATAAAAGCACCAAAGAACGCTCCAAGTTTCAGTCCTATTGAAGTAATAGAAAACTCTTTGTAGCATTGTTTGTTTGTTTGTTTTTTGGTTTCCTAATGATCTAAACATTAGATCAAGGTTTAAATAATGAATGTGTCTCAGAACTGTAATAGGAATTAGTTCAGGATGGGCTGGTTATGGAAGTTGCTTCTGTGAGTTACATACTTTGCACTTACAAGAGAAATTACAATCCCACTGTATATGATACTGATTTATACCATTATGGTAGTGACAAAATTGGCTGCAAAACAAAAACCAAAACATTATATGCGATGTCCCTAGCTCATATTATCACTCCTCCATCCTTCTCAAAGAAATATTTGTATGTTTATTTTCACACTGTGATGAATGATAGCTGACACAATGGAAACCCAGCCAAGGCAATGCATACAAATCAGAGCCGTAATATGATGTTCTGCAGTAATGCCTACTGGCAGTAAAAATCCCACAAGTTTTAGACGGCTATAAGGAACGTGAGCAGCTTAATTCTCAGTGGGGTCCATCTGCTTTGAGGTGTATCTGTGTCCTTCTCCTCACCTTGCCATATTCACAAATGAGGCACAGAAAAAGTGCTGTCTGGTAATCTATTAATTTTTTTTTCGCTAGATTGAGTTGCCTAATAACACGCTTCCTGTTTTTTTGCTGTTAACTTTGTCAAGTCTCATGAGAATCAACTGTTGACAATGAAAATTTAACTTTTGTATGTTTTTACAGACTATAGTGACCCAATCAGTTGACGACTGTGGTGAACAAGACCAGCTAAGGTTTGAACTTCACTTCTGTAAGATCTTGGAAGATGTGGTATCACATTCACAGGTAGACTTTTTAAAAACTCTATAGATGTCTCTACCATCTCCAAGAAACTTTCAATAATTGTGGTCAACTCCTTGTGTTAAACCTAATGGAGTCAGTTCTCACCTTTCAGTTGTTTATTTTTCTATTTTTTTTATTTATGTGTTAAATACAAATTAGTTTTAGGCCCATGAAACTGAGCTGGACAAATGCAGGAATCTAGTATCTTTGCTGCATATCTCAACAAAAATACTTGATGCAATCCAGAGATTGCACTACTACTAACCAATTAACTACTTAAAGGCCTGTGCTGTATGTTAATTTTTCAAGGCTATTTCAATTTACAAGCAGATTGGAGAAAATAACAATACCTTTACAGTCTGTTCCATACCTCTTAAAGGACAGAAACTGATTTTCTCTTTCTGAGCTTTACTTTTACAATGCTTTTTTTTTTCCTTGTAATTGCAGGGTGTTATTTTTGTCAAATGGTATTTGTCTCATTTCAAAGGCATACCTAAGCAGAACCTCTTTTGCAGGGGGGAAAAACCAATATCATAGGCTTCCTCATGTTTATTACTATGCCATTGTCTACTTCAGTTGTTGCTTATGGAATTCACTAAAACCTGGTTTTACTATTTACTATTCTTGGGAAGAATCTAATGCTAGGGATGACAAAAAACCACAACAGTTAGAGGCAGGTATGAAATTTATAAATTTGAAGTTAATTATAATGTATTTTGAGGTAAAAGCCTAAATGAATTTGAAGCAGTCTCCAAAAGATGGCAAAGGTTAGTGTGGGGGGGTTGTTTTTTGTTTTTGTTTATTTTGTTTTGTGGTTTGGGTTTTTTTGCTTGCTTGTTTTTTAGCAACTTGGTCTATAATGCATTGTACACTGGAGAAAAAAGTACACCTGACATGGAATGGTTAAATTCAGTAATACTCTGTTCATCACAGCTTTCTTGAATGCTTGCTATGAGCACTCATTTGCAGGCAGGTACAGAGTGAGGAAGATCTGGATGCTGATTGTCCTCTGATGAAGTTATACAGAAAAAGCAAAAGCTGTGGAGAGTAGCTTAAGGCTGGCTGTGGTTTAATTTCAGTGGGAAATAAGCACAGTATATACAAGCTTTGATTTTATTAAAAAAAAATGGTATTTTTTTATAGTAAGACATTCTTCTGCCCAAATTCCATTTTATGCAATCCTTGATTTCAATGGATAACATACTTTTTATGCTGCCTAGTATGGTTGTGTCACTGATACTAAAGACAGTTTTTTTTACATGTGGCTTCATTTTGGTAATTGTATGATATATATTATGTAAATACTTAAAAATATGAGGGTCTGTTTTTTTCCATAAAGTTCTGGTGAAAACTTCAGATACAAAATTGGAAGAGTCTGGATCCTAGTTTTTTTGCTCAGGCCTGTCCTTACTGCTTGTTCTTTGGGACAAATAGAACAATACAATTTTCAGTTATATATCTTCTCTTACCAAACTCTGGGCTTCTGACATAGTCAAAAGCAATTAGGAAATTGAGATTATATCTCAGTGACTCTGCCAAATATATAAGAGCTTCTCTAATGTCAATGCTATCAGCACTTGTTATCTTGACTAGGCTCACTGGAATTGTGCCAGAGGAGCTTGGGATGCAACTATTACTTCTGCTTTGTAAAATTGTTTTTGGATGATATATTGTCATGCGCTTTGCCTTTAAAGTGTTATTTTTTTGACACCTGGATTGTAGTCGAAATTGCATATTGTTTCAGGGCATTCGAGTAGGCAGTATGAAAATGTAATAAGAAGGATAATAGAGAGCAAGTAATGTGGAATGATTTTATTAAATTTTATCTGAAACTTGACGAGATCAGCGCTTAGTAGAATACTTTCTGAGAACACCTGTGTGCAGACAAAGATGAACCTTGGCATGCTTTGCTGTGGTGGGAACAGTGATTCAAAGTCCACAAAGGTGGACAAGCACAGAGGATGAATGGCATAGAGAGGAGATACTGAGAGAGAAATACATACTACGGTAAAAAGGTAGCTGCATCTGTACTTTGAAAAGCCTTGGATGGCTGGGGTTTTTTTTGTTTGTTTTTTTTTTTTTTTTTTTTTTCCTGGAGATTCAAAATCTTGGACCAGTTGCCTTAAACTGTGACTTGATATTGATAATGAGGTTATAGTCTCACTGTATGTATTATGAAATAAAGTTTTAAAGCACAAGATAATAAAATTAGGCATATAGATAAAAATTCAGCTTAAAATTTTAAACAGGGTAAGTGATCCAATTCTCAGTGTTTATGGTATAAGCTCCACAAATTACACTATTTTAGATGCACAAATGTACATCTCTACTGCATAGGAACTTAGCTTTTCATATGGGTTAGATAAGCCTATATGGGTTTGATATATTTATATTGGAATATGTGCATATAAGCAGAGATGTGGAAATCAGCATATTAATGAACATGTAATAGAGAGGTATTAGAGCAATAAAAAGCTGAATATTCTTCTCATTCAGAATGGGTTTAAGTGCTCAAATGGTTTTTTTAGCTCCATAAATTTCTGTTAAGATGAGGAAAATAAGCTTTAGATTTCTGAACTTTGAAGAGCTTAACACAAAAAACCAAACATTGTGTAGCTGTCTGCTCTGTCCCTCAGAGCCCATTCCCTCCCCTCCTTTTCACTGTGCATTTTCACAGCCGAACATGTTGTTTGAAAGTGTGCATGGCAGGCAGTAATCCAGGTCATCATAATATCACCCAGTCTGGCAAAACAAGAGTGATAAACAAGGGAAAAAAATCCTTTTGTTGTTACTGAAGAAATACTACAGGAGAGATGAAGAGGCAGCTTGGTTGTGGGACAACAATCCATAATTTACTTTGCAGATGTCTCTGTAATTTAAGCAGCAGGCAAAACAACCACACAGTTGTAGATGCTCTGGGGAAAGGATACCCAGAGCCTCGTAAATCACGGTAAGGATTAAAAGCAATGAACATTCGTCTTCTTAACCTCGTAAAGCAATATTGCAAAGCCAAGGATTACAACTTACTGTGCATGTAATCTTTGTTCAGGGATAAAGGGTGTCAACTTCTTAAAAAAACTTTTCTCTAGTAACAGTAGCACCTATTTTTTGAGAAGGGACAAAAAAAACATTGTAAAACTGATTTTAAAAGAATTTATACTTTTAAAGGAATGCTTAACATTTCCCACAAAAGAAGGAAAAACCCCAGATTTCTAAGACAAACAATAGTTTGTTTCTAAACCCTGAACTATTTTTAATGTTAGTATTTATGAATATGTTTTAAAACTTTGCATAATAGACACAACACAAAAATGTCACTTACTTTTCCCATTGTAAAATGGTGGAGTCCTGAACAACCCTTTGCCTTGATTTCAGCTACTTTTTCAAGTATGATGAATATTTGACTCAACTACTCATTGTGATTAAAGAATAACCTCATAATGAAAAATCATACCATGTATTCAGTTTGCTAAATAAGCAGTGCAAAGCCTGAATTTATCTGTCTGTTTTGGAAATGTTCCCAATATACCTATAAATAAGTTCTAACTTACCCACCAATGTATTAAAAATATTTTACTTCCGTACTCAGAATGCCAGAGTGTAGAGGGATTGAAAATATTTGAAAGGGAAAAGAATGTGGGCAATGTTATGAGGAGTTCCTTTTATTGTCCAGCAAACAAAGAAAATCAGGGAAGCAAGAATTTCTGGTTTTTGTTTTTTGGGTTTTTTGTTTGGTTGGTTTTTTTGGGTTTTTTTATTATGATATGTGACTCCATATCCTAGACATTTCAATCGGGGAAAGGAATACAGGAAAATACTGTTCAGCATCAGTGGCAATGATGATGATCAGCTTTCCATGTGTACTGCAAAGAAAGCAAAAGGGTATAGGGTTCTTGTAGGTTTGATCCAAACTTACAGAAAGAAACTGGAGGAGAACATGGAAATAGAGAGTGAGGCTGTTTATAAAGCAATAGAGTTCAGGAGCAGAAGGAAAACAGCAAAATTAAAATTATGTACTTCCTGGAAGCAGATTTCAGTCAATTCAGATAATTGATAAGATCCTAAGGAATGTAAATCTAAGGAGCTAGAAGAATTGGTAGTTCTTTGAATAAATGTTTTTAATAGTAAGAAGAAAGTATTGAGGAGGAGAAAACCTGTCAGTGTAAACCAGTGTTTACTAGTCAGTGTTTTTATTTTGTTCGGTCTTTTTCTTCATCTGTGATTAGGTGGGCATTAGTTAATACCAGTGACAATGGTATGAGATCTCAGATTATATAGATCACTTGGTTAAGATATTTATTTTCATGTTAGAATATGATGAAACTTCTCCCAGGTTACTTACAGAGCCAACTGAATCTTTCTTAGACTTATTATCTCAAATGCATCTCAGAGATGTTTCACAGAACATGAACAAGATGGATGAAGTACCAGAAGTTTGAGTAATAAATATAGTAAGTACAGGATGCAAAAAGAGGAGACTGAGAATTATAAATAAGTCATCTTAACAGTAAATCCTGAGAAAAAAATAAACTATTTGTAACCTAGGCAGTATAAAAGAGTAACATTAAATATGAATTTGCCAGGAACAAACTGTGTCCTTTTGCATCAAGATAATTGGACTTGTGGCTATAGTAAAATAGTAGATATCGTCTACCATACGGTTAGTAAGATTTCTCGTAAGATCTCACATAATATGGTCTAAACAAAACTATACAGAGCATATGCCAAAGCAGTAGGAAAACTACATGTGGAGAGCAGTTACCAATTCTGAGCAGTCTGAAATGATTTTTTTCAGTACCAATTTTCGGTAACTTGCTTGTTAGTACAATAAGAAGTATGATTACTAAATTTTTATATGATATTTGGCTAGTAGGCTTAAGGGACAGAGTGTAACATCATCTGCTGGTACCTTTTCAGTTTCTTTATTTCCTTTAGACCAAGTTATGCTATCATTATCCTTAGCATGACTACATTTCTGTAGGCTTCAGCTTTTCTTCTAAGTGTCCTTATGAGCTGTCCTCTCAGCTACAAGTAACTGATACATTTTGTGACCATTGCTCCTTCTTGTTCCCTTTTGGACGTTTTTAAGAAAACCTTTAATAAACCTGTAGTCTTTGGAGTTGTCTCTTTCATTCCTTCAATTCCAAATATTTATTCTGTCAGTTATTTCCAGGCTCTGACATATATTTTGGGAGAGTCAGATATGTATGTATGCAATATTAAGTTAACTTAGAAAACTAATTATTTATTTACAAGTCCATTCCATTATTATTATTATTCCAGAATACAGCTGCTTAAAGACCTTTGCATTAATTCGAATCCTCCCGAAGTCTGTGCTGTAACTGCAAGATTTGAATCATCTATTTTTTAATGATGGAATTGGAAAGGGGTGTCTAAGCATTATTCCTTTGGGACCCATGAGTAATAACTTTAAAGAAAGCAAGGCTACTTTGAAAGCAAGTGTACTAAAGATTTGAAAACAGTTATGAAAAACCTTATTTCAATTTTCTTGTTTAAGAAAAGAAAAAAAAGTTAAAAAATTAAAACCTCTAAAGTTTGAATCCACTGCATTGATCAGCACTACAAAGCAAATTAATCTGTGGTCTAGCTTCATAGTCTTCAATGGTATTTTGGTATAGTTCAGTGCTTTGAATATCTGGCTTCAGCACCTCAGAGTAGTCAAGCTTTTGAAAATGATGAGATTTTGTATCTATCACATTTTCAAAAAAGCAAAAGTAGGTATGTATGACAAAATAGGTAGGTTTGAAGACAGCTCTGAGAGTCGGAATATAAATACTGACCTTTTGTTTGGTAGTTAGCATGATGAATTTAGTAGGAATTTTCTTTCCCCTTTTTTAATTGTTGATTTGTTTACTGAATTCATTTTCAGATCTCTAATATGTTCTGTTGCATTAATGCTGTACTTATTTCATTCTTATTTACTTCATTGTGTGTCCCTTTGTAATTTGACAAAATGTTTCTAATGACATCGGGTAAGTGGATGAAAAGGCCACAGTCCTGAAAAGGACTGTGCTGCTGAAACAGCTCTTCTATTATGAGTTTGGAGATGCTGCTCTTGTAGTCCTCTATTTACTGCTAAAACATCAATCCATAAAATCGCTTAATATTTACTAATCGGCTTTAAAATTAATGTGTCTCTGAGTAGAAATGCTCTAATGTTGAAGAATGATGTTCCAGAGAGAGATGTCCTTCAAAATATATTTTCACGTTGTATGTTCTTTAGGCATGTAATCATTGCTATAATACAGAATACAACTGTCATACAGCATCTTTAAGTGAAAGATAGAGATGGCCCACATTGTGATTGCCATGTTTCTGTCTTAAAATTTTAAATCTTTAAAATGGAAGATATGTGTGTCTAGTTTGAGGCCTCTGGGTAATTCAAACCTTTGAATTGTCTGCAGACCCAGACAGACATCACGCTATAATCTTTATATTCAGTCATTATTTACAGAGAGTCTTTTCTAGAGAGGGCTTCCTGAGTACTCACAGAGATCACAATCACAAGAATATTAGTTTCTCAACTGCTTCAGGCCAGACTATTTGATAGCTGCTTATAAACAATGCTGTAAAGTTTTACAGGCCTCAGGCAAGACTTTCTGTCATCTCTTCAGGATAGCTGTATCCTCTGATTATCTCATGAAGATGGTGCTGGAAATGTCTTCCTGGGCAGATTTTCTGTGGTGATTTTTCTTCTAATTTGACTATTTTTCTTTCTCTCTATATTTTTTTTCTTACTTTGAATATGTGAAAGTTCATTTAATGTCTAATACTCCATTGGAATGTTGATTACTCTAGAAATCCAGCTGATAAAACAGAGGATGCAGGGAGACAGAATTTGCTTTTATACATCTACCATGCTAGGCAAGAATGATGCAGTTGCTATGAAACTGAATACTGGGATTGGATACTGTTTGTACATAGACTTTTTTCTTTCTATGATTTCATGTAAACTTGAAGGTCATTTCTTTCCCATCAATATTCTTTTTTCATGCCATAAATGTGAGCTGCGTGCACAGTTTTTCATCCTGATAACACACATCATATTGCATTCATGAATACTGGAATTCGTGAATCCTGGAATGAATCACTGGTTAAAGGTCTATGATTCATGAAAACCATTAAAGTAAAACAGTGAAGGAAACAGCTGGCTGTTCAGTGAACTGGCAAAAAGTGTTCTTTATTGAGGAGTGATAATTTGGCCTAATGCAAATGTCTTTTTGTTATTTTTAGTAAAGCCTTCTATAAATTATACTATTTATGATGGACATAGAACATGCTATTTTAAGAAAGCAGGATGATCAAGTGCCAGTTACAACTCCGTAGCAAAGACTGAGATTTTTGTAATCTCATGCACAAACACATGCACCTTTCAAAACTAGTTATTGATTTGGAATTCTTCAGATTTTTAGTGCCAACTTGAGAAAATTTAAAAAGAAAATTTTCTCAGCATGAGTCAGTTTTTACCCTTTTTAACAAGCTGATATTCAAGTTTCAAAGACTATACCTGACTGAATTGTGACTTCCAAAAATGGAGTCTAAACCTAATCCAAGGTAATCAAGTTCTTAAGGAAATCCCAAATTTGCTTCAAATGGTTGAAATGAAAGACTTAAATTAAATGTATGCAATATTTTTATTCACCTGAAACAAATAATAGAAAATGGCAAATTATTGTTGCAGTGCCTCAGAAATAGCTGCTTAAAGAAATTGCTTACAAAAGTTTACAAGGAAAATAGAATGTTCTAGAGCTGTTAGTTTTTTTCAGGAGTGAAGCTTAAGTTACAAAAAAGAGGGTGGTGGGGTTTGTTTGTTTGGTTGTTTTTTGTGGTTTTTTTGTGTGTTTGTCAACTATTTCAGAAAGTGGTTTACGGTACTGGAGAGTCATGGGCTGCTGCACTTGAAAGCAATTTATACTACTATCTTACCAGGACAGCACCATGCCAAAACTAATTACTTTTGATGAAAAAGACTGATTAGCAATGGGGTAGCACTGGGCTGTCATAACAATTTGTCTTCAGCCTCTTACTGAGTGTCCTTATATGGTACTGTACTGTATTATGTGAGCATCTGCTTGCATTCCACTCACTGCAGTAAGCATGCCTTCAGAAACAAGGGACTGTGAAAGAACAGTGAGATTTACGGGAACAAAATATAAGATCTGTACAGCAATAAGAGCCAAAATATCAAGCTCGCTATCTTGAGAAGGTGTTCAAAGAGTCAGTGGAATTCACTTAGAAAATTTCTAATGTTTCTAACATGCTTTACTCAATGCTTGGTGCAGTCAAAATTAGCACGGGTTCTTCCCAGTCTTAACCCCATATTTAGATGAATGCTATCAAGAATTAAATAGGAGTTCGGTGTACATTTCACACAATTTTTGCCTCTCCAAGGAAACCGTCATTAATCAGAAGCTGTGCTGATCCAGTTGTCCTCATCCTTGCTGTTGAAATGTTGTCCTTGTTTGCCAGGTGGCAAAGGAATAATGTGTCTGGTAAAGTTGCTTTGCTATGCTGGTTGCATATGCTCTGAACATGGAATTGATATTAAATCATGGAAGGCAACCAAGATTGGTTTAAGTATTTCCTCCTACTCTTCTGTGCTGTCAGCTTGTAGGTTCAGAACCTACGTGTCCATGAAGGGCTGTAGAGAGTTCTGTATTTTCTATACAGTCCCTGTAGGGTTTACAAGGGTAATATGGATATTTCAATAATCCTGTTATTTTGGGCGTATAGGAACCTATAAAGGTGTTGAAAGGTGTTTCCAGAATTTTTTTGCTGCAAACTATTTCTTACCTAGGGGACTATGTTTGGTCATGGGTGCCAAGGCTGCGTTTATTTATCTGATATGGACATCAGTAATAAGCATATAGGAGCCTCTACAGAGCTGGATTCTACAAACCTTTATTTGCATTGGTAAGCCTGGCACTGATCTTGCAGTGCTTAGTGGTATTACTCAGACAAGTCTGAGCTTTGCAAGGAATGGAGCTGAGGTTTTCAATTATAACATATTATATCCTTTTAAGAATTACTTAAATATTTATTACCAGGATGGAATATTACAGAAATTGAGATTGTTACAGTCCACTGGGTACATACAACATGCTATAAAAATTTCAGTCAAACTTCATGGAGGAAAACTAGATGTGTTACAAAACTGTAAAATAGAAGTGCTTATTGTACAAGATCGGGAATATCTGTCACCTCTGATATGAAGTACAGTCTTTTTAAAATATCTTTCACTATACGGGGAAATTAAACATATAAAGACTATAACCATTTAATACACTATTCATGACTAATTCCTAAAATCAAGGAATTTTGATCAATGTTGATTAAAAATCAATGGCAACAGTGTAGGATTTTTTACTTTCACTTAATCTGGGGGAAATGTATTTTTCTGATGTAAATCTGAGGTTTAGCTGAAGGTAAAACACAAAAATAAGGCATTTGAATATAAAAATCTAGCCAAATTGTGGTTGAGTTGCCTTAAACAATTTCAGACTTTTTTAGATTAAAATATTTAACCATATAATGGAATAACTCAAAATGTTATTCTTTTTTATATCAAGTATATTTTGTTTTTAAAAAAATGCAAAACTGAAGTAAATGTTGCAGACAAGTTACTTGTAAATAATTAGTGTGTGTCTATTTTTGGCTGCCCATCTTGGGACATCATGCTGCCACCCATATCTCAAAAAGATCGTTCAGTTGGCTGCTGTTGCAACACAGGCTTATTGAAGTTGTTTCACAATGACCATGTCAAAATCCAGGCAATCTAAATTCACTAATAATGTAAAACAAAACAAAAAATTATCAGTTCCTTTCTTATATCCATCGTCACCTGACCACCCCAAAAATCTTTATGTAAGACTGCTGTTGTAAAAGATATAGATGGAATCAATGTGATCTGTTACATAGTTGTAATATTAACACATTATGCTTCTAGTTTGCTGATGAGTGAATGAACTTGTAACATTTTGAGTTTTAAAAATTAGAAATGAGAGCTAAAAAATTGCATGGTAGAAATGCACAGATCATGAATAAATTATGTCAAAGCTCTCTAATCATATAGTCTTATGGATAGAGGAGAAACAGTAGGTGTCATAAATCCTGATTAAGTAAGGATTTTGGTACTGTTTCACATGGTATTTTAATCTGCATTTGATCTAGATGGATCAACAAAGAGAAAGCATAAAGCTGGTTGCAGAACTGTTCTGCATAATGAAAAAATGACTTACATTCGGAGTCAAAGTGTGTGTCATAAGGATTTTGCTATGGTCTTAGACCTGGCTTTATTCAATATTGTCATTAACCTGATGGGTGATGAAATAGAAATATATATTACTTATCAATTTTGTAGATAAATATGCCATCTACAAAACTGATGAGAATTAAGAGCGTTCAGAGGCTAGGCTCAGCATTCAAAATAACGTTGAAAAATGGAGAAGTAATCACCAAAAGGTGTAGTGAAACTTAGACAAATGAAACATCCTTGTGCAGAAATCACCAGAGAAAAAAATACAGACTGAAGAAAATGGGTTAGGTAACTACTCAGGGGAGCAGGGGAGGGGAGGAGGGATCACAAACTGAAGATGACTCTGTAACATCTTGTCAGGATGGAGGGTGCAAAATTTGGGACATGATTTGATGACTGGAGAAAGGCAAATTTTGCACATATCTTCAAAAAAGGCCAAAAAGACAATACAGGGAACTACAGTATGATCACCCCATGTAGGGGAGGCATGAAATCCTCTGAAAGCCCACGTCTGGGCCCATGAAGGAGAAGGTAGTGACTGGGAACAGTCAGCATGGATTTACTAAGAGGAATTAATGCCTGACCAACCTGATTGCTTTCTCTGATGAAATGACTGGATTTGTGAACCTGGGGAAAGCAATAGGTATTATTTACCTTGACTTTAATAAGGCTTTCAGCACTGTTAGCGTTGAACATTACACTCCAGATGGGTGGCGTTGTGGTTTAACGCCAGTCGGCAACTAAGCACCACACAGCTGCTCACTCCCCCTCCCCCTCCCCCCACCAATGCGATGGAGAGAGAATTGGGGGCGGGAGGGGGTAAAACCCATGGGCTGAGATAAAGAGAGTTTAATAGGACAGCAGAGAAAGAAAAATAATAATAATAATAATAATGATAAAAGAACATACAAAACAAGTGATGCACAATGCCATTATCATTTTTCAAAATTTGGTCATCTGAAATAGAAATAACAGCTGTAGCTGTGAGAGAGTTCACCCCCTGTTTTCTTGCATAAAGAGCAAATTTTTCTGTTACCTATGTGTGAAAGTTGCAATAGTCTACTCTGAAGTATATGTAATTACAGCCTGAGGAACAGAGTCAGCATAAGGAATGTGGTCTCTTCTCTCCACATACTGCATCAGACGTCCCTCCTGATGCAGCATGCTCCCTTGTCTTCTCTGCTGTGCTGCCTGGTACGCTGAGAGCAAGGTTGCCTGAGACAAAACCGTACCTTTTTCTTTGTAATTTGTTTGTGCTTTAGGAAAAGTAGTAGTGTGACATGTGTTGTTCTTTCTCTGGACAACCTCATGTTACACTGAGAATTTAATACAGAAACTGTGAGTCTACTCCTTTGTGTAGACTGAGAAGTCAACTCATGACTGACCCAGGAATAGGTGGTCTCTTCATTTCACGTGTTTCAGAGTCATAACCGTTCAGTTTGCACCATGCAGGCAGGGTAACATAGAATTGGCTGAAGCAGGGGTTTCTGATGCTTCTTTTTCAGCCCCTTTTGACTCTGTTTTTTGCTGGAATGCAGACAAGCTAGAGAGATGAGATTTAGGATAGAGTGCTAGTCAGCCTATATGGAGATGAGGCTGAGGGCTCTAATTCTTGCAAGATTAAAGGCTTTAAGTGAAATGAATTATAGAGGGAATAATCTCTCTCCTATATTGTCAAGGCTGATAACTACTCTACGGGTCGAACCTCAGTTTTAGTCTGAGTGGTCCCTGACCCAGACGTGTCATCTTATGTGTGGACTGAATCATGTGAACCAAGTAATTTTAGAGAAGGATAAACAATGGAAAAAAAATGGAATTTTATTACAATATGCCCACTACGCTCTGTTTTTTTTAGTGAGCTATTTTGCTCCACAGTCCTGTTGTATCTTTTGCTTTCAGTCAGACCCCATTGACCCTCACAGACCCCATTGTGAACCAATTAGAAGCAATAAAAACTCTTTTTAATTGTAGGCTATGTGAGTTACAGTGATATTTCACTCATTTGATCAGGTCATAAAGGGACTAAAATACTATTTTAGTTTAGTTTGTTTTAATCTTCCATTAGATGACTGTTATCAAGTGTAACGGATGTGTGCCTGAAACAAGATGTCTGAGACTGTTTCTTTTTGAAAATACAAGTTTGTACTAAGAAACCACCTGAATATTTCCAGGCTAACAGATAGCTGCCACTTTTCTTAAACCTATGCATTGGGATGTTGCCCGTGTGTAATGTCTGATGACAGTAGAAGAGATATGTGTTTTGATTGACTTGCTTATTCTTCAAAGTGTCAATAATTGTATTTAAAGCTGTGGCTCATATGACTTCATGGAGCCTTCCTATTCTAATTGCCTGATCTAATTGCCATGAAGGACATCCTTAGGAGACCAAACTAGGGAATTTCTGGTTTTTACTGAAGTCTCTTGTATTCTCTTGTCCAGCTTGTATTGTTGGATGTTGAGTTTGTGCTACAAATCACAGTTAGACATTTTTATCACTCATTTGATTTAAGTAGCATTTTACATTGATTTATTTCTATTAATAAACATGGTAGTGGCTCTGTAAATTTACCTGCGTTATATGTTATTATATAAAATAACATGTTATGATATTATGCAATTTGTGAACTTTACAACTAAGGTAATTGATACTGTGGTAACAAGTGTCTTGCAGGAATTTGAAAAGATTAATGAGACAGGGTGCTAGTTTAGATTGATTCTGGTTATAATCTCACTCACCAAGAACATTGAAAACTGCAGTTCATTTTGCATCCTCTAACTTATAATATCAAGATCAGATGGGCTTGTTAACTTTATGAGGTAGACAAGTGGAGTACAATGAAATATTAGCTGAAGCTCACTTAGCTTCACCTGACATATGGTGATTTGCATAAGCTCTTCTATGCTGAACTGGGCACTTACTTTTGTAGTAAATGTTTCCTCATATTGTTTGCTTTTTTTTTTTCATTCCTGAGGGTGTGTTGTTTCTTTCTGAAAGCTGAAATACCTGTATCATACTGAGCAAAGTGTGTGCTTGCAACTGCTGCAGATCTTTGAGAGAAATGAAGAGTAATCTCTCAGTAAGGTTTTGGGGTATTGCTAGCAAGAAGAATTCTCTGATACTTCCCCTTGGCTCTACCTCTCATTTCAAATGGAAAGCTCAAACAGACTGACCAAAAGGTTTTTATTCCTTACTTTAAAAAAGTAAGAGAAAGACAGAAAAGGAATACTGAAACTCTGTAATACTTTAGGTGGAAACACTTTGTACAAAATGTCAACTTAGAATTCATATCTTGAGTTTGGGAGAGGAGTAAAATGTTGTTTAGATTCAGAAGTCATATAAAATTTCAGGATTGCAGATCAGACTGGGAGGGGAAATCTTCAGTAAATCAAAATTGTCACAGTAGAAAATTAATCTTTTTGGAGTCTGTATTAAGTCATATGTTCTTCCGCAGTGCCATGATCTTTCAGGGACACTCATACAATAATGTCAGCATAGAATGACTGATTGTGAAATAAATGAAAGAGGATGAAATTGGGAAGTAGAATGTAGAAGTGTGATGTGCTACAACAGCATTCAATTATCTCAGCACTTCCTTAGCTGGAAACAAGGAATGGACTAGTGAGGCACTAAGAACAAGTAAGATATAAAGCACCTTTCTGCTACAGTCATTTTGTATGAGATGTGAAAGAGTTCTGTGACTGAGGCAAGGAGTGAGCTAGAAAAAGGTAAATATTGAATTATGTGAAAGTGCTAATACTCTGATAAGGAAGTTCTATGCAGAAATCTAAATGAAAAAAGCACATATTAAATGAACATACAATAGATGCCAACTCTGTCTATTTTTGAATCCTACCAAGTGGATTGGGAAGAAGCTTAAAATGTTTCAGGAACAAACATGCAAGCTTTAAAAAAAATTGTGCCTAATTACATGATCAGCTGTTGGTATGAGTAGGAGTAGTAGACCTCTGTGTATGAAAATTGGGATATCGCACACATGAAAGCAAGACAATAAGATAGCCCGCAATAGCAATGTTTTATTGTAAGCTTTAGAGAAGGAAGACTCCTTTTGCAGTATTATGTATTTTTCTCTCTAATGTGCATTCCTGCTGTCCCCCCCATACGTGTAGAGATCAATTATAAGGTACTTCAATGTATCATTTACAGTTGAGTTGATGATAAATGTTGATGTATTTCAATATATTTTTTCATAAATTTATTACATTTTATGAAATTTTTGTTCGGTGTTCAACTCTGTTTATGGAAAGAAAGTATTTTTATTACTGATTCATTTGTCATGGTAATGGAGATAATAAATTTGCACAAGTTTTAAGAAATTCAGATGGCTAGCAGTTGAGGATAGGTGTCATGTGCCTTCATAACACTGGACTTCTGAAACATGTGCATTTCTCTGAATCTCTCACAGTGCTTTTACAAATGATCTGTATAAAACCCTTGTATGAATTTTCAAGCTTTAAAGACAGTCTCTCTGGTTTCTTTGAACACTTTTTATAAGGTTATTAATCAAATTAAGATAATCTTGTTCCTTGAAATCAAAACATGAGGTACAGTTTTGACAGCTTATGGAGCTACTATGTGAAATCTCTTTCCTGTCTCATGTTTTTTTGCTGTGATGTATTTTAGACAAGTAGCATTTCTGATCAGTTTATCAATTCCTTGTTAAGGTTGGTCCTTCATAGAAGTATGATGCCAAATTTTCCCATGTATTTGGTAATGTTGTTCTGCTTTTAAGACTTTGATACATAAATCATTGACATTTGTCTTTTCATATGTAAGGGCATTGAAGGGGCCTGTGGCTGCCTGGGTGCCAGTGGTGGATGTGGGCAGGTGGGGGTGTGTCAGGGCAGGGCCAACATTTTAATATATATATTCAAGACTGACAAACTGAAATATTTCCTCTAATTCAGAGATATCTTTTGACAGTCGGTTATAAAGAGTTGAAAAGTCTTGCACAAGTTTCAAGATCACATATATTGACCATGCATATGGGATTTTTTTGTTCAACCTTGAAGCATTATTTGGTGACAGAAAATTAAGTAATCATCTATGTACTTAACTGCAGAAATTAGTATATTATTATGCTGTGCTTTCACAGATTTTTTTTGTAGCAACAAGCTTGTTTTCTATAGTTGCACATTTCAATAATAAGAATTTTCAAGCGTTTCTTAAAGCTATGGTGGAAGTTTTTGTATGATCTGCTGTGTTTATGTGACTGTTTACACTTGTCAGTCCACTATGGGGAGTTGAAAAGCTACTACAACATCAAGCATGATAAGCTTTGTCACAATTACTGCTAAACAATGCAAAATTACCTCTAGTCAACCTGTAAAGTGCAAAATTCTTTTTCTTTTCAATGGCTTTGTTACCATCATGGTTATTGTCATGACCCATGTAAAAAGAGAAGCTGATGTACTAAAATTGCATAAGTAATACTTAGATCATGATCCCTGTATTTTTTCTCAGTATGTGACGACAATAAGTTCCAGAATATGTAGTCAGTATTTAGCACCTGCTAAAATTATAGGATAAAGTCATCTTGACATATAGGTAGAATTAAATGCCATGAGGCTGACTAAAGAAAGTGCTTCCATAAGGAACCTTGGAAGTACAGTTAAGATTTCCCTTTTGTATTTAAGTAACAGCTGAAGTATGTAAATACATGTGGTATCACGTGGTTTTAATTTACATCTGCGTAAAATGTAAATTTACTTTTGTTTGACATCATAGACTCATAAAGAGATCAAACTAGGAGGTCAGTAGTCCAACCTCATGCTTAAAACAGGGATAACTCCAAACGATGCTATCACAGTCCATATTGAAAACCTTGTTAAAATCAAGGCAAATGATGTCACTATTTTCCTTATCCTCTGCAAAGCTAGTATTTTTATTGTGAAAGGCAAGTACCTTGGTCAAGCACAATTCACCTTGATACTACCCAGTATGGATTCACATTCAGAGCGTGTCCAGAGAAGGGCAACGAACTTGGTGAAGGGTCTAGAGCACAAGTCTTATGAGGAGTGGCTGAGGGAGCTGGGGTTGTTTAGCCTGGAGAAGAGGAGGTTGAGGGGAGACCTTATTGCTCTCTACAACTACCTGAAAGGAGGTTGTAGAGAGGTGGAGGTTGGTCTCTTCTCCCAAGTAACAAGTGATAAGACGAGAGGAAATGGCCTCAAACTGTGCCAGGGGAGGTTTAGGTTGGATGTTAGGAGAAAATTCTTCACCGAAAGGGTAGTCAGGCATTGGAACAGGCTGCCCAGGGAAGTGGTTGACTCCCCATCCCTGGAGGTATTTAAAAGACGGGTAGACATGGTGCTTGAGGACATGGTTTATTGGTGGACTTGGCAGTGCTAGGTTAATGCTTGGACTTGATGATCTTAAAGGTCTTTTCCAACCTAAATGATTCTCTGATTCTATGATTTCTGGAAGTAGTTTCCCAGACTATTACTCCTTAATTTTCCAAAGAGACTGAGGGGAGCCCAAGAAGCCCAAAGCTCCTAAGATCATTCCTCATGCTTTTTCTGAAGTTGGGCATGATGTTCACCTTTCTTCAGTCATTGGGGAGCTCCTGCGTTTATGACAACTTTTTAAGGCTATGTAGAGTGCAGCCTTGCTATGACATGTGCTTCCTTCCTCAGTGCTCTTGAAAATCTCTCACACATCCAGTCCCAGGAATTTATCTATGTCCAATTTAGGTAAGTAGTTTCTAACTTGATCCTTCTCTGCTGAGGACAATAATTCACTCCCCCAAGACTCTACCATCAGATACGAGGATCTACAAGGCACACTGAACTTTGAGGTGAAGAAGGCACCTCATCCTTTTTTTATGTCCTTCCTCACAGGATCATCTGTCCCATTCTGCAGAAGGTCCACAGTTTCCTTGTCTTTTCTACTGATGCACCTGTAGAAGTCCATCTTGTTGCTTTTTCTATTCCTTGCCATTTTCAACTCAAGCAAGTTTTGACTCGCTTAATACGTACTCAGTACGCCGAGGCAATACTTTGGTATTGCTCCTCAGTTGTCTATCTCTGCTTCCGCTTAGTGTATGCTTCCTTTTGTGCTTTAAGTTTGGCCAGGAGTTCAGGCAAGCTGACTTCTTGTCATGCCTGCTCATTTTCTTGCATGTTCTTGTGCTTTGAGGAGGATATCCTTGAAAAGTAATCAGCTCTTCTGTGTTTCTCCACCCTTCAGAGTGGTCTCCATTTGGATCCTGCTTATCAGTTTCCTAACAAAGCTGAAGTTTCCTCTTCTGAAGTGCCAGGCTGTGTTTCTACATTTACCTTGCTCACTTGTCTCAGGATCTAAACCTCCTCCATCTCATGGTTGCTGCTGTCAAGTCTTCAATGAGTTTCACATCTGTACCCAGTTCTTACTTGTGAATAATGGATCTGACAGACTGTCTCTCCTAGCTGTCCCGTCCAGCACCTCCGTAAACCATGGTCCTCAACACTCCCAGAAACCTCTTTGATTGTCTGGGGCCTGTCACACTGCACTCTCAGCAGATGTCAGTGATCAAAATCCACTAGGATCTACAATTGTGAGGTTTCTTTCAGTTGTCTAAGGAAGGCTTTGTCCACCTGCTCCTCTTAATCAGACTGACTGAAGCATGTACCCACCACAATGTCTCCTTCGTTGGCCCTTTCTTCTGATCCTGGCACACTAGGGCTCCCTGGACCTGCCACCTCCCCAGTAGCAGGGTCCTGTACACTTTTTTTTTTTTTTTTTTTTTCTGCTGCCTCCCTCCACCCCCACCTCCAAGCAGAGTGCAGCCCTCTCTTCCTTCCTGCCTGTCTTTCCTAAAGAGCCTTTCTCCATCCATCAAGTCTTTACAGTTGTGTGGGCTGTCTCACAGTATGAGTTGTAACTTCAGTGAGGGCATAGCTCTGCAACTACTTCCAGTTTCTCCTGTTTGTTTCATAGGTTGCGCAAATTAGTGTACAGTCACTTCAGATGGGCACTTCCAACAGGCACTCCAGATTAACCTGTGTTTTCATGGGTAGTGTGAGAGCCACTTTCATTGCCACATAAGCCCTTACCTCCATATGTTAATTTACTTGCAGGCTTTAGTCTGCATCCCCTGATGAAGCTAGATAAAAAATTCCATTGTGATTAGTAAGCTTGCTGGCAAAGATGCTCTTGATTCTTTCCAGTATGTGGCTTCCATCTCTCCCTGGCAGTCCTTGCTCCTTGAGGAAGATCCTGTGCTTCCATAAGGAATGAAACCCTAAAAGCAGCACCAGTCATCCAGCCAAGTGTTAGTCTGTAGAATATGTCCCATTCTACTCAGGTTGCAAGTACATTCAAGTGTCTAAACTCAGAAAATAAAGGTGGCTCAGAAAAATGAAACTGTTCAGCAAAACGGACTTAAATTCTGTCAGTGATTTCTATGTTTTTTTGTTTTTTTTTGTTTTTTGTTTTTTTTTTTTTCCTTCTTCTTCTTCTTGTTCTGACCACATTCTTTAGATTATAAGTAGTGTTTTCTGTTATATCCAAATGAGACCCCCATATTATTTTCTGGATGATGTGCTTTTCTCTGAAACCTTCATCCTATAATGAGTTCCAAAGGAAACCTTTTCTTTTTTCTCTTCCATTACATGACTCTGAAAATACCCTCTACAGTTTCCTCAGTAGCTTAAAAACCACCAAGCAGCACAGCACAGCAAAAGCACGAGTGGAAATCCTGCTTTACCCAGTGCTCACTGAGCCTGGATGAAAATTTCAAGAAAGGTCTGGTAATACTTCCATGCATGAACTTCTAGACTCTACCAGAAGGAACTTGGTTGCTAGGTGTTTCAAAGCCATGATCTGCACATAATACTCATCAAATCTTTTCATAAAAATATACTGTTGCACTTGTACAACAAGCATTTTCTGTCAATCTAAATGTTTTTCTTATGCCACCTTCCATATGTGGGTTGCAATTATAAAACAGGCATCTAGAGTGTACAGGAAGGATAAAATCATAAATATAATCTCATATTTTGTGTTTATTTCAGTGCAGTCTTGGACAAGTCTGTTCTCCTGCTTTGTTTTGTGTTTTTTTAATGATTACTACATTTCTTCAGCTGTTCTACACCAAATAAAAGTTTAACTAGCAGTTATACTGCTTTGTGTTGTTCAGTAGTACTTTACTTTTTTCCATATTATGGAAACGATGAGAATTATGAGACTTTCTTAAAGAGTTTTGGGGTCATCCCCACAGCACTGTGGGGAGCTGTATCTTATAAGCAGAAGGAAGAGAGGAAAAGATGTAAAAAACTGATTCTCAAGCCATAATTTGACAGTCAGTTCATTAAGAAGTCATTGCAGTGAAAGCCTTTGGGGAGAAAGAAATTCTTTTTTCATTTATTTTAATGTGGGCATAAAGGGGGAGCGCAGAAGGCGGTTTTGGAGGGAAGGGGACTATATAAGCCCTATATGTTGATACTAGAAGAAATGTTTGTCACTATCGCTTTATTTCATTCTGAAGTTCAGTATGGAGCATGACCTGGTTATGTGTTCTGGATTGAGATGAAAGAAGTCCCACTGTTAAATGATTAAAGACTTACCAAATTGTAAGTGCACATTTGCTGGAGAGGAGAAAAGCTAGGGGAGTAAAAGGGAAGTATGAAAGTCTGTCTCCACTTTTGAAATCTGTATGTCATGTTATACACTAATAATAGTAATAATAATAATTAAAAAAAAAATTGGCAAAAGGTCAGTGCCATTTAGCAAAAGCTTAAGTGGAAGATGTGGAGTGGCTGTTAAAGGGGGGAGGTCTGCTATGTGTGTATTGCTACCTTTTATGAGACTAGCTCTTTGGTTGTCAGAATGTGGTATCAAAGAAAATAATTCTGCAGCTCACCGGGCAAGCCTAGGCATAAAGAGACTTGAGTCACTGAGTTGTAAACGTCTGGTAGTAAAATTATATGCAAGTAATTGGTAATAGAATTTTAAATTGAATTTTTATTTGGTATAGTCTTTGCATGAAAGTATTTTCAGAAAAGATATTTAAAAAGTAGACAACTGGTACTGCTTGCTATCTAAAATTGCACAAACTGATTTTTTTTTTTCCTTTCTGAGATTTTTTGCCAATTCTTACAGAAGCTTAGAGAAATACAGAGTAGGTATAAGTTCCATTCCATGCTCAAGTCCAGTTATTTTACCAAATATTTTACATTGCTTACCACATAGTCCTTAGAGTAGGGTTTAGAAGACAGATCTCCATTACTGTAAGTGCTTTCCTAGGTCTTGCTTGTTCTATATTACTCTGTTAATGGATAAATAAAATTATGTTATTTTGTAGAATATAAAATTCAACAATACGTGAAAGCTCTTCTTATAGTATATTGTACAGCCTGGGTATGAGACATTCTGCTGGACTGAAACCTCTCAGGCAAAAAATATTAAATCCATCTTTCTCATGTTTCATGCAAATTCTTTACTATTAGCATGATATATAAAAGGGGCAGCACTACTGTTCTTTCTTGTGACAATGAGTCTAAATGAAAGTTGGCATCATTGCTATACTTGTGTGGAGCTCATTCTCTAAATGTGAGTATATCTCCTCATCTCAAGGAATCTTCAGGTGAAGGTAGACACTAAGTGGTCCAGAGCAGCTGAGGCAATTCTATACGAGTGCAGAGGCACTCAGGAAATGTAACTGTTAAAAAACATACCTGGTTCCTGACTTTGGCTATTTATGGACTTTATGCTTGGATTTGAGGATAAGACTGCTTAACTTGAGAATTCTTTCTAAATGCTGTCTTGTTTCTAACATTTTTTTGTGAATCATGTTGTTAGGTCTGTATTTCTAAAAGGGAGACGGTAGCATTTCTCACATCACTACAATGAGTCTATGCAGTTAAGGTTCATAGAACTGACGTTTGTAAAGGGAAATCAAAACTTGAGTATGTGGCTGTAAGAAGCACCTTTATTAACTTTGTCAGTCACTTCACATGGGGTTTAGTTTAGTATCTGCCACTGACACATCCTGCATTTTATGTATTTTATTTTCTTATTCAATTCCAAGATGCTTTTGCTTACTGACGCGATTCTCAGCTGCTTATTTGTTGGCTAGGATGCTGTACTCAGTCAAATATGATTTTAATCTGTTCTTGGAGCCCGCTTTCTATCTTGCTATAAGGACGTAAGTATTTTCATGACACCTGTTTGTTTTGTCTAGTGTAGCTGGCTTTTATTATCACCTCAAAGGAAGAAGTATGCATAAGATGTGTTAGACAAAGAAAGAAAAAGTAAGGTAGAACAGAAGCAAGGGAAGTGTCAGGACCAAAAGGGGAAGTGAAGAAAAAGATGGAATGAACAATGAAAGCATTAGACTTATTTGGGGGGTGGGGATGGATGAGGAAAGCTCACAGAGGAAGGAAAGGACACCCAACACTTATCAAAGCATTAGTTTTGACTTTCATGTTGGAAACATTCTACTCAACTAATCTCCAGCATGAAATCACACCTTAATAAATGCTGTAAATGGAATTTACGGGATGTGATCATCATCCTGTTGCAATCTGTGACTCAGGGACTCTTAATTATTGGTAAAGAGAATTTTTTTTTTTCTTCATGACTTGATACCATGAAGTTCTTATCCCAGGTAGAAACCCCAAACAAATATAGGGGAAGTAAAAAGGCGTTTTCCATCTCTTTCCTTTATTTGTAGGTGCTTGAATAACAGTCTTGACTCTCTGGGTGGGAATAGGGATGGGTATGGGTGTCCCTTATATGACTTCAAAAGCAAGTAGTTTTTTTAAGTTTTCTATATTAGGGCTCTCTTTTAATGTAGGAAACATGTGTTTTATTTGTTGGGGTTTTGTTTGCGTTTTTTGTGTTGTTGTTTGTTTTAGAAAAGACCACAGAGCGAAAGAATTAAAATGGTAGATTAACTGATCCTGACATGCTGATGATGGCATTTTTCAATTTTTAACTGTAACATTAGAGAAAACACATTTTAGAAGAGTTAAGTTCAGTGTATGCGTTTTAGATATTTTTCTGCTTCTTTTGCAATTATTGAAGCTGTTTGCTTCCCAAGCCACTGCCTTCCTCTAGAAAACATGAAACTTAGAGTATTATTGTAATTTACTGCAAAAACAGTTGTGAAGTCACAGAGCCCACATTGAGATATAAGATCAGGGAACAAATTTATTCAAGTAACAACTGATAAACATACACACTGGAATTGTATATCAGACTGTGAATCGGACCTGATTCCACTTACTTCTGGTCCATAAATGAGCATTAAAGAGACAAATTTTCTCTTATATTTCTAATGATTTCACTGTGTGTGAACACATAGTCATACTGCATTTCTAGTAAATGTAAAAGTTTCCTTATCTTTGTCATTGTAACTAATCTCTTGAGTTCTTTTTGTTAGAAATGTTTAGCCCTCATTTTATTGTTACTATCTCTGGTTTATATCTACCACCAAACAATTCTTTAGAAAGAAAAAGTTTTCATTTTTTACATTTTTGAAAGGATGTATTTTAGCATGAATAAATATATGCTTTTGTTGTTCTCTGTTTCTGGAATTTCATAGCAATCAGTTGTTTTCCACCTTGTTTTTAAATATTTTTATTGACAGGAAACAGAATTAGGAGCAGTTCCATAAACAATCCTCTCAGGTAGCACTACAAATCTAAACAATAACAACAAAACAACACAAAACAAAAAACCCTCCCAAACAAACAACAAAGACGACCCTGGTGCAAAAGTGTAATTTTCATTCCTCAGGCATAGTGTTAGTATAAGGAGATATGCTAAGCAAGAGTGCAGAATTTCGAAACTATTACAGTAGCAGGCAAAATCCATTTGCTATCTTTATCAGAAAAATTATAATCGTGATGTCTTTAGTCAAATATTTTCATATTCAAAATATTCTATTCAGACCTGTATTCCTCTTTCCCATGACTTTTCATGTACTTAATTCATTTGAATTTCCATAGTACACTACAAAATATATTCAGCATTGAGTTCTTTGAACTTTTTTCGAGGGAGCATCATACTACTACAGAGTTGTAAGCCTGTAGTTTCCTGAAAAGCTTGGGGGAAATGAGAAAAAAAACACCCAAAACAACTTTCTTCTCTCAAAAATTTAAAATAAAATTTTATGCACAAATAAAGTTTGACAACAGTCAAAACTTGGAATACGAAAGGAAGAAAGCTTCGTAGCCTGTGCCACACACCAGCAGAGCTGGGCTAGCATAGGGTTCAGAGAGTTTTAATACACAGTTGAAGGTCCTTTCTAGAAACTGCCTAGAAACTGTTCTTCAGCCTGAGCTGACTTGTATTGTGGCAGTTAATTTCCAGTCCCAGCTACAGAATTCAGATACAGCCAGAGGTGGTCTTTCAAACTGTGCTTATCCCTTGAGCAAACATTTTTGAATGAAAAATGTCACCCACACCTCCTCTGGAAACCAACACAAAGGTCCATCCTATGCACTTCTTGTTACAGGCCTGTAATGAAAAAGCAAGGTTTTATCTCCTAAGGCATTTTCGTTTTCTCTGTAGATCCAAGAAATACTAAGCATATAATGAGCACTGATTGCAACTTCTTGGTCAATTTTTGCCTATTAATAGCAGCAAGGGATCCAAATGATTCCATACTGGATTCCATACTAGATGCCATATGTAGCTAATAATGTGGGAAAGCCAAAGCCCACCTGGAGTTGAATTTCGCAGGGGAAGTAAAGGGAGACAAGAATGGATTTTATAAGTACGTAAACAGCAAAAGGAGGAAAACACGAGCCTGCTGCTGAATGCATTTGGGAAGCTGCTGGCAAAGGATTTGTCTAAGGCAAAGGTACTTAATGCCTTTTTCCCTCAGTCTTTGCTGGTGATATCAGCCTTCAGGAACCCCAGGCCCCTGAAACTAGAGACAAAGTCTGGAGCAAGGAAGACTTGGCCTCAATGGAGGAGGACCAATCTAGGGAGCACTTTAATGAACTAAGCATATATAAGTCCGTGAGGCTTGATGGGTTGAACCCAGAAGTGCTGAGGGAGCTGGCTGATGTCATTGTGAGGCCACTCAGTAATCTTTGAAAGGTCATGGTGATCAAGAGAGGTTCCTGAAGACTGGAAGAGAGCAAATGCCACTGTTCAAGAAGGCCAAGAAGAAAGATGTGGGAACTACAGATCAGCCTCACCTTAGTCCCTGGGAGGGCAATGAAGCAACTAATCTTCGAAACCATTTCTAGACATGACAGAGAAGCAGGTACTCAGGAGGAGTCGGCATTGACTTATGAATGAGAAATCATGCTTAACCACCCTGATAACTTTCTACAATGAGGTGACTAGCTTGGTGGACGAAGGGAGAGCAGTAGATGTTTTTTACCTCAACTTTAGTAAAATCTTTGACACTATTTCCCATAACATCCTTGGAAAAACTAAAAAAGTACAGATTAGATAAGTGAACAGTGAGGTAGATTGAAAACTGACTGAATGGCCAGGCCCAGGGGATGGTAATCAGTGGCACAAAATCCAGTTAGAGGCGAGGCACTAGTGAAGTACCCCAGAATCAAGAGTGGAGCCAATACTGTTTAACGTCTTCATTAATGAGCTGGATGATGGGGCACAACATGTGCTCAGCAAGTTTGCAGACAATATAAAACTATGAGGAGTGGCTGATATACCAGATGGGTGTACTGCTATTCAGAGGGACTTTGATGGGCTGAAGAAATGGGAAGAGAGGAATCTCATGAAATTCAACAAAGCGAAATTCCAAGTC
The DNA here is from genome assembly GCF_965183815.1 of Platalea leucorodia. Classification (NCBI taxonomy): domain Eukaryota; kingdom Metazoa; phylum Chordata; class Aves; order Pelecaniformes; family Threskiornithidae; genus Platalea; species Platalea leucorodia. The sequence continues at coordinate 86,018,239 of NC_138823.1, read as the reverse complement.
CTGCATCTGGGGAGGAGTAACCCCAGGCATCAGTACACACTAGGGCTGACCAGCTTGAAAGCAGATCTGCAGAGAAGAACCTGGGGATCTTGGTGGATACCAAGTTGACCACGAGCCAGCCAGCGTGCCCTTGTGGCAAAAGCAGCCAACAGCTTCTAAGGCTGTATGTGGAGCACAAGCACTCTTGTATTGCCAACAGATAGAGGGAGGTGGTCCTTCCCCTTCTGCTCAGCACTGGTCAGACCACTCTGGGAGTGCTGGGTCCAGTTCTGGACTCCCTAGTACAAGAAAGATACGGACTTAACTGGAATGAGTCTGTTGGAGGGCCACAAAGATGTATAAGCAACTAGAGTATCTGACATACAAGGAGAGGCTGAGAGAGATGGGACTGTTCAGCATGAAGCAGAGGAGTCTCAGGGGGATCTTATCAATTTGTATAAATACCTTATAGGAGGGAATGAAGGAGAAGGAGACAGGCTCTTGTCAGTGGTACCTAGTGACAGGAGAAGAGGCAACGGATGCAAATTTGAAAATGTGAAAATCCATCTGAACATGAGAAATTCCGTGATTCCGTAAAAACAGCTATACAGCCCCAGAACAGGAATAAAAAATTCTTCCTATGCATCCAGATGCTTCCTCATCAAACCATTATTACTTCAATTTAATCCAAAACAGAGGTCTTCTATACAGTGCAATTGTGGCACACAGTGAGTAAGAACTTGGTGAGCTCTGATACAATGTAAGACTAAAAGCCTTTGATATGAAGAATAACCACAATCTATGTTTCTTCATTTATTACTATAATAAATGGGTGGTTTATTACAACAATAAAAGATGGAGCCATTGCTCCATCTACACATTGAAGAAAGAGGAAAAGTTGAAATATGAGTAACCCTCTTTATGGTTTATAGTGTTTTTGCTACAGAAACCTGGCCAAAGCTTCAATCAGTCCTGTACACAAGAACAAATCAACCGAAGGGTTATCCCTCTCTGGTCTTGTTAGGGTAAAGATTCTGTTGTCAGGAGCACTAAAATGAAGGATAGCAAGAGCAGTTCATGTGCGTCCAGCTGAACTATAAGCGACATGCTGGAGTAGGATACAGGTATCATTAAATTCACTGTAAGGCTGTTCTACCTTGTGCATCTTTACTGCATACAAATAAAAAAACCCCAGTGTTAGTTATGTAATATGGATTTTATATTTTTCCTTGTCTTTTTCATAAAATGTACGTGCAAGCCATAGTCATGAAAGAGATTAGGCTTTTTACAAAGCAAATAACAGTCTGGAATTCCTTTACAACATTGTTCTTAACACAGCCTTAAATGAAAATTGTGGCTCATTGCTTCATTGAAATAATAATAAAAGAACAAACAAACAAACAAAAACTTTTTCACTTCTAATGTTCAGTGTGTAGGATTTAGACAATTTCCAAAGGATCCGAAAATCTAATGTAATCTTCAGCAAGTTACAAGCAAAGAATAAAAGAATGAAAGAGCTGCAAGATGAGAGCTTGAAAATAAAGTATTAATTACGTGAACAAATGAATGGATTGACTAAATTTAAAGACACAATTATATGACAAATTATGCTGAAAATGAAATTGCTCACTGAAATAGAAGCAGCTCCCCAGAGGCTGCTTATGTTGTGCAATACAATCATGAAAAGCACTGATGTAAAATGGCTTTGTAGATTTATGTATATGGAGAACCAGTTTGATTACCTTGCCAACTGAACTTTTTGTTTTTGTGGCTTGCTTCTTAGCACTGAAGTGCCAACACACAAATTTGGGAAAGTAGGAGGGATCATTAGCAGGATTTTTGACTAAATTCAGGTTCACTTGGTGAAACTCACTGTTAAAGTGATCAACATAGATGCCCATGATGCCATTTTAACTTCTACTTTCTAGGGCTCAGCTAAGCATACACGCTTCATATTGTGTAGTGCTTTTAAGGCATCAAAAACCTGCCAATGAAGCTGGCAAATATTCTGAAATATAAAATATTATTTTTCTACTCTGTTAGATTTAGTAACGTAGTCCTAATGCTACCAACTCGTCTTAAAATAGATCTTTTTAGATTAAGTGGGTCTTTTGGAGTAGTTTTGCATGCTTGCATACGTAAAGACACCCAGAAACTTTCTGATGAAACATGTTTATAGCTGAATTGAAAAAGGAGTTGAAGAACAAATGCATCATAAGCTGTGCCCCTAAATTGCATGGCTGTTTCTGTCTATGGCTATATTTTTTTGTTTGTTTTTTTTCCTTATTATATGTTAATATGCATAAACGTGTAGTGTTTATCTATATGTGTACCTGTATGTGTGTATATTCATTGCATAAAAATGAAAGAAGGCAGTATCTAAAGACCATAAGATAATGTTGATCTGTTAGTGTAACATATACATTGAAAACAAAACCGAAGCCTGTAATTAGTGACTTTGAAACAGTAATAAGAATGTAAACGAAGTAAAGTCTTGTTGACTGTCTTTATAAGAAACATGAGAAGAAAAATCAATAATGGTGACCTAATATGAAGATTAAAACTCTAGGAAAGCAAAATCTGTTTTGAGCTTCTGAGGGAGTATATCGTAAATAGCTGTGAACAACAAAATTTGAAGCTGTTAAGGAGTAGCTGAATTTTCCACTAACCCGTAGTTACCTGGTTATTTTTAGGTATATTATATCTTATGATATAATTGGGAGATTGGGGAATGGCAGAATAAAGGTAAGAAGGGTTCACATTCTCAAAGACAGAGTTCAGGTTTCTACAGAATAAGAGTCAGATCTTTGACGAGTTCTGAATTGTTTTCCTCTTCCCGCCTAACATTTCTTTTGCTCTAGATATCAGATTCCAGCTATCCTTTCAGATCAGATAATAGAAAAAGAAATAACGCATGAAAATGGCAGGCAGAAGGAAGACCTTCAGGAGGAAGGTCTGCTGCTGTTATAAGGAATGTCTGATGCTATAATGAAGGATCGAAGGAGGGGGTGCCAAACTGCCTTTTGGTGCTTTCAGCAGGTGAGGTTTGGCAAAGGAGACAAGAAGATAGAGCTCTTCCAGACCCATACAAGAGTTCTCTTTTTCTCATGTCAAGACTCTGGAGGAAAGAAATTCATGAGAGAGTAAATAAAAATGATCTGAAGATTCAAATAATGCAGAAACTTATATTGTGATAGGCAAAGATTGTAGTGTTTGGGGAACTGTTGTTTGGTTTTCAATTAAGAATGAGTTTGGGCACAGCTCAGCTGTGACTCTTTCCTTAGTAACTTGTCCTGTGCCTGAAGACTGATAGAGTTACTACTGTAAGAACTAAATGTTTCTCTTTCCTTCAAGCCACATATACAGACAATTATTTAGCAAAGCAGTTTTGTTCCAAGTCTCGTGTAACTGGGAAAAGGAAGCAACTATGATCTTTAATGTCCTTTAAACAATCTTGTGACTGAGCTACCTCCACCAGAGGCATTAAACTAGGCATTATTAGTAAGAGTGTTGTGTATTCCTACTGATTGAAGTAAGATCCTTGGCAGTTTTTCTACTCCAGTTTCTGGTGGTTCTTAGCCTAGCTCAGCTTGCTCTTGTCAGATATGAGTCACTTTGAGGAATGATTCAGAATTCAGATTCAAAATACATGGGCTCCATTTCAGGGGTGAGTAAGAAATTTATATCTGAAAATTCACAGTAAGGACTCTTTATGGCACCTAGGTAGGAGAATTCTTTGACCTTACTCAGAAGCTGAAGTTTAGATGCATCTGATTATACCTGAGGAGGAATAAATTGAGGTAAGAATGGCGAAAAAGAAAAGCACTGAGTCCCAATTAAAAATAGTTCATTCTTTAGTAACTCAATAGGTTGAAATATGCAAGATTTTCAGGTTTCAGTTCACTGACATAAGAGTGAGAAAAAGCTTTGTTATTCCTGGCTGATAAGCTCTCATAGCCCTTTAACCTTGCTAACGGCTTCTGTTTCTTTCAGGCCAACACAGATTTGTAGTAAAACACAGTAGAGCCAAAAACTAATTAAATTCCATGAACAAACTTTTTCTTCCTTTGTTTTTTTAAGCAGTTTCAGATGACACTGGAAGTAAGGTTTGTTTCTGTCATAGGAAACTGTTTGTCCTTTACAATCAATTGCATGACCTGTATGAAACAAAATATGGTGTAATAGTATAACTACATGTAGTGACAGCAGCCATGGTTTTGCAACGAATCAGCCATTTTATAATGATACTTCTGTGTGGATTAAGTGCTTTGTAATTCTAAAAAATTTATGCTAATGCAAGCAAACACATCAGTTTCCTGGGTCATAAGCAAAGGAATCATAAATAAGAGGAGTGCATAATGCAACTTAGAGCTGAGCAAGGGATTGCTGTCTGAGTTACTTCCTATTCATATGCAACCTGTAAAAAGGGAGTCATAGCAAAGACTACGGTCTTGCTCAATTTTCTCTTTGATTAACATCTAGCTGGGCAGCTGTAGTTGTGAAAACAAGCTATGCCACTTAAAATGATATTGTAGTGAACACAGGGTATTATCTTTACATGAAGTATCACACATGAGGAAGGATTCTGTTACCTGGCACTTGATTCTGTTGCAAACTTCTCCCTAGGATGTTTTAGAGTGCTTTAATGTCACAGTTTGGGCTTGCATTCAAAATATTCACCTTTAAGTTTGTGGTCTGGTAAAATGATCACTTGTTTCAATAGGTTGAATGCCCATGTTGACATTTCACTGAATACTTAGTTGGATATGTTGAATGTTAGAGAGAATGCTAGGGGATATTTTCTGTCTCAGAAATTGTTCTGAAACTGAAAATGAAGCCATATAATGGAAATGAGCTTATACACATGCAAGGTATTTTTTGTACTGAATGAATACATATGGGGCACAACTTCTCTGAGTGTACAGTTGTACAGATCTCTTTCTGGTCACATACCTAAAGTTCATGAAATTATTCTTGTCTTCCTGCAGCAGTTTAGTTTGTGGATGTAGAACCAGAAGGAACCTTTAAGGTCAGGTATTCTTACACATGAACAGAAACAAGTATGGGTATCTGGGAAGTTTTAATTATGGGTACTTTTACCTATGTCAATATTTCTTAGGAAGACTAATGTTCAGAATAACCATATGATCTTCTGGGGCAGGATCTGTCTGCAATAAATGATGGGGCATATGCACACCATCTAGAAGCACCTAAACTGCAATATTGCAATCTATTTATTCTGGTTCTTGCCTGACAATAAATCCACATCTGACTGTTCTGTCTCCTATCAATATGAATTTCTGAACAGACCCACAAACTACTTTCAAACAGACCTGCCTGTGAAGTGTGCTAATCCATGAGCTATGCCTGAGTAACTAAAACCCTGTTGTGGTCATGCCAGACACCCTCTATATGACTGCTTGTCATACCGCAGTTAGGAGTATTCTTGCAGGCAGTCTTGTGCAACAAACAAGATAGACAACCATCAGTTCTCCAACATACCCTTGCCATTACTGTATCCAGAATGAAGGGTTATGGAATGTTTTGGGAACTGAATATACTCCCTATATTAGAACAGAAATGTACATTAGCTACTCGGAAACCTTTTCAGGCTACTACAGCAGTTTTATAACATATATGCAGGGAGAAGACACAAAAGGGCAAAGCTCAATTAGAGCTGAAACTGGCCAGTGCTGTGTCGGACACCAAGAAGGGGTATTTTAAGTATATTAATAGCAAGAGGAGGTTTAAAGAAAACATTGGATCGATACTTGTTGAAGATGGTCATCTGACTAATAGGGATGAAGAAAAAGTGGAGGCATTCAATGCTTTTTTTTTGCCTCAGTCTTTAATAATACTGATAGACCTCGGGCTGACCGGTCCCCTGAGACGAAGGACCATGAGTGTGGGAACAGTGGCTTTCCATTTGTGGACACTGAAATTGTAAGGGACCAGCTGTATCAGCTGAATGTTCACAAGTGCATAGGGCCTGATTGGATTCATCCTAGAGTTCTGAAGGAGCTAGCAGATGTTATGGCAGCACCCCCTCTCAATCATCTACCAAAGGTCTTGGGAGTCTTGGGAGGTCCCTGCTGACTGGAAGCTAGCCAGTGTTATTCCAATCTACAAAAAGGGCATGAGGGAAGACCCAGGAAACAACGGACCTGTTAGACTAACCTCAGTTCCTGGAAAAATTATAGAGAAGATTATACTGGGTACTATTGAAAGGTATTTAAAGAATAAGGCAATCATCAGGCACAGTCAACATGGGCTCACAAAGGGAAAGTACTGTTTAACTAATTTGTTATCTTTCTATGATAGGGTCACCTGCCTAGTGGATGATGGGAAGGTGGCGGATGCAGTTTTTCTGGATTTTAGTAAGGCTTTTGATACTGACCCTCACAGCATCCTTCTGGACAAGTTGTCCAGCTGTGGGATGAGCGGGTTTACTGTGCATTGGGTGAAGAACTGGCTGAATGGCAGGGCTCAAAGGCTTGTAATGATTGGGGCTACATTTAGCTGGTGACCGGCCAGTCCTGTTCAATATATTTATCAAGGATCTGGATGCAGGAGTTGAATGCACCATCAGCAAGTTTGCTGATGATACCAAACTGGGAGGCGCTGTTGACTCTCCTGAGGGACAAGATGCCTTGCAGAGGGATCTAGATAGATTGGAGTATTAGGTTATGATTAATGGGATGAAACTTAACAAGTCCAAATGCTGGACTCAGCACCTAGGATGGAGTAACACCGGGCACAAGTATAAATGGGGAGAGGAGTGGCTGGAGAGCAGCCCTGTAGAAAGGGATCTGGGAGTGTTGGTTGACAGTAGGCTCAATATGAGTCAGCAGCCTGCCCTAGCCGCCAAGAGGGCAAACCGCATCCTGGGGTGCATTCAACACAGTATAACCAGCCGGTCAAAAGAGGTGTTTATCCTGCTGAATTTAGCATTGTTGAGGCCTCACCTTGAGTATTGTGTGCAGTTCTGGGCCCCACAATTTAAGAAAGATATGAAGGTCCTTGAATATGTCCAGAGGAGGGCAGCAAAGCTGGTGAAAGGGCTGGAAGGAATGTCTTATGAGGAGCAGCTAAGGACTTTGGGCTTATGTGGTTTGGAGAAAAGGAGGCTGAGGGGCGACCTTGTTGCTCTCTACAGCTTCCTGAGGAGGGGAAGTGGAGAGGGAGATGCTGATCTCTCCTCCCTGGTATCCAGTGATAGGACACGTGGGAATGGTTCAAAGTTGTGCCAGGGGAGGTATAGATTGGGCATTAGGAAGCATTTCTTTACTGAGAGGGTGGTCAAACACTGGAACAGGCTCCATAGAGAGGTGGTTGATGGCCCATGCCTGCCAGTGTTGAAGAGACATTTGGACCATGCCCCTAATAACATGTTTTGACCTTTGGTCAGCCCTAAATTGGTCAGGCAGTTGGACTAGATGGTCATTATAGGTCCTTTCCAACTGAAATATTCTATTCCATTCTATCTATAACAAACGTTGGATTGTCATCTTCCATACAACTAAAGCGTATGGCCCAACACAGAAACTGAGTAGCCCTTTTAGCATAGATTCATAGAATAGTTTGGGATGGAAGGGACCTTTAAAGGTCATCTAGTCTAACACCCCTGCAATGAGCAGGGACATCTACAACTAGATCAGGTTGCTCAAAGCCCCATCCGACCTGACCCTGAATGTTGCCAGGGATGAGGCATCTACTACCTCTCTCGGCAACCCGTTACAGTGTTTCACCACCCTCATCATAAACAATTTCTTCCTTCTATCTAGTCTAAATCTACCCTCTTTTAGTTCAAAATTATTAACCCTTATCCTATCACAACAAACCCTGCTAAAAAGTTTGTCCCCATCTTTCTCATAAGCCCCCTTTAAGTACTGAAAGGCTGCAATAAGGTCTCCCCGCAGCCTTCTCTTCTCCAGGCTGAACACCCCAGCTCTCTCAGCTTTTCTTCATAAGAGAGGTGTTCCATCCCTCTGATCATTTTTGTGGCCCTCCTCTGGACCTGCTCCAATGGGTCCATGTCATTCCTGTGTTGAGGACCCCAGAGCTGGATGCAGTACTCCAGGTGGGGTCTCACCAGAGCAGAGTGGAGGGGCAGAATCACCTCCCTCAACCTGCTGGCCATGCTTCTTTTGATGCAGCCCAGGATACAGTTGGCTTTCTGGGCTGCAAGTGCACATTGCCAGCTCACGTCCAGCTTTTCATCTACCAGTACCCCCAAGTCCTTCTCCTCAGGGCTGCTCTCAGTCCCTTCATCCCCCAGCCTGTACTGATACTGGGGGTTGTCCTGACCCAGGTGCAGGACCTTGCACTTGGCCTTGTTGAACCTCATGAGGTTCACACAGGCCCATTTCTCCAGCTTGTCCAGGTCCTTCTGGATGGCATCCCGTCCTTTAGGTGTACCAAGTGCACCACTCAGCTTGGTGTCATCTGCAGACTTGCTGAGGGTGCACTCGATCCCGCTGTGTCTGTCATTGATGAAGATATTAAACAGCACTGGCCCCAATACGGACCCTGAGGCACACCACTTGTCACCAATCTCCATCTGAACATTGAGCCATTGACCACTACTCTCTGGATGTGACCATCCAACCAATTCCACATCCACCGAACAGTCTGCCGATCAAATCTATATCCTTCCAATTTAGAGAGAAGGATATTGTGGGGGACCGTGTCTGAAAGCCTTGCAGAAGTCCATATGGACAACATCTGTAGCTCTTCCCTTGTCCACTGATGTAGTCACTCCATCATAGAAGGCCACTAGGTTGGTCAGGCAGGACTTGCCCTTGGTGAAGGCGTGCTGGCTGTCTCGAGTCACCTCCCTGTCCTCCATGTGCCTTAGCATAGCTTCTAGGAGGGTTTGTTCCATGATCTTCCCAGGCACAGAGATGAGGCTGACAGGTTGGTAGTTCCCAGGGTCCTCCTTTTTACCCTTTTTAAAAATGGGTGCAATGTTTCCCTTTTTCTAGTCCCCAGGGACTTCACCTGACTGCCATGACTTTTCAGATATCATGGAGAGTGGCTTGGGAACTACATCAGCCAATTCCCTCAGGACTCTGGGGTGCATCTCATCAGGTCCCATAGACTTAGGTATGTTCAGGTTCCTCATGTGGTCGCAAACCTGATCTTCTCATACAGTGGGAGGAACTTTGCTTCCCCAGTCCCTGTCTTGTGGTCCATCCATTCAAGAGGTGTGGGAAGAGAGGTTGCCAGTGAAGACTGAGGCAAAGAAGTTGTTGAGTACCTCAGCCTTCTCCTCATCTGTTGTTACCAGTTTGCCAGTCACATTCATCAGGTGGGGTACACTTTCTTTGACCTTCCTTTTCTGGCTGACATACCTATAGAAGCCTTTCTTATTATTCTTTGTGTCCCTTGCAAGTTCAGCTCCAGCTGCACCTTGGCCTTCTTGAGCCTATCCCTACACAACTGGGCAGTGTCCCTATGCTCTTCCCAGCATACCTGTCCCTGCTTCTGCTGCCTGTGCATTTCTTTCTTGCCCTTTAGTTTGATCAGCAGGTCTTGACTCATCCATGCTGGTCTCTTGCCTTCCTTTCCTGATTTCTTACACCTGGGGATTGAGAGCTCTTATGTCCTATGGAAAGCACCCTCAAAGATCTGCCAGATCTGTTTTGCTCCCTTGTCCCTGAGGGCAGTTACCCAAGGTGTCCTGTTGACTAACTCCTTGAACAGCTGGAAGTTTGCTTTCCTAAAATTCAGGGTCCTGACTTTACTCTTCGCCTGACCCATATCCCTCAGGACTATGAACTCCACCAGTGCATTATTACTGCAGCCTAGGCTGCCTCCAATCTTGACGTCACCAATTTGCCCACTTGCGTTGGTGACCATCAGGTCCAGTATCACATCCCCTCTGGTACAGCTGATATGAATAGTCTCTGTCTCAGAAGCGGTCTGAAAAAGGTTGAGGGCCTAATTCTTTCTCTCTCACTGCAGCTGAATTAGTATCTATGCAAACAAGTCACTGGTCATCATAAAAGTGAAAGATTTTTTAGGAAAAGTAAAGAAACTATGTCATCTTTTGGTAATACATCAAAAGATAGAAGCTAGCTGGCTTAATAAACAATGATAAACTTAAATATTTTGAGGAGGAAAGTAGGTATGTCTTTGAAGTGTCCTATTAGCATGTAGGCTTTGTAAGACTAAAACATTCTTGAATATTTCATACCTAATGTTATAATGGTATAAAAACACTGATTAGAGAAATTTGTTATTCTATACTTGATACCTTCAGAACCTGTATTAACTTGTTAGTTTTGGGGATTTACTAGATTCCTTTTTTTAGTTAATGGGCAAGACATTTAATATAAATGAATCTAACATCTTGTCTCTGAAGAAGATCAAAACCAGGTCATGAAAACCAGACTTCCTTAAAAACTGTCCTTGAATTACAATGCACCTTCTTATGCCAGTCAAAGCTATGCATATTTGACGCTTCAAAAAATACCAATGTTCATGACTATATTGTACTTTATCATTTTGGCTGTGTTTAGTAAACAAAATCTAGAGTAAAGTCACAGAACTACCTTTCTGTGACTTGTACATTTATTTCTGGGACAAAATGTAATTTTCCCCACATGATCTATCTTGGATTATGTATACATCTAACAGCCACCAGTACTAGTTTTTCACTGTATTGTCTACATGATTTCTGCATAAGTCGTGTAGATGTTATTTATTATAGGTTCACTTATAATCAATGTCTTCATGCCTTCTAAAAATTGGAAATAACAAGAGGAGAACTTTTTGGAACAGTGGTCCATTAGCCACTGTTAACTAGCATAGCTCTTCTGATTTGACTGTGGTTTGAGTTTCATGTCCACATGGCATTTGTTGGAAAAATAAAAGGAGTGTAAGTTACGTTGAAGTTATATTGGAAATATGGGTGTGATTCAAAAAGTTTCTGTGTTCTTATTAGCAGGATATTCTGAATGTAAAACTCCATGGTATATACCAGCATGCTGAGCAGAGGTTTGGGTTTTTTTCAGAAAAGCTGTATGAAAATAATTAGAAAGTGTGGGGTTTTTTTTAAGGAGAAAAAACAAAACAAAACAAACTCAGCAGCATTTCAACATATCAGCCTCAACATAGTTTGGTGAAATAAAGTACCTAGTGTGTTCTGTTCTGATAATGATAGGGACATCAAACAATGAGCAACCCTAATGTAAAGCAAATTCTCAAGAAAATCTCAATACAGCAAGGCCAACAGGGTATTTGTTGTTTCAGACTCCCATCTCAAATTTTACTGAATCACTTCTGTTGTATGATATAAAGGGAGTGGCATTCTCCTGGAGCTGCCCAGTGAGAGTCTGCCTGGTGCAGGCTGGGAAGGATACCTTGTATGGACTTTCTCAGTGTCTTTACAAAGTGGCATAGTCTCATTGCTAAAAAGTGATTTTACACTATTGAGAAGATCAGTCAGGAAAAGAATCTAAATCACAGGGAACACTTCAGCCTTTAGTGACAGAACTATTTTCCATTGGGGACCTTCCACTTTCTCAGATGTGGTACCTGGAACAGATCAGAATTTAATTCTATTGCTAAGGGTGCAGTTAATAATACAGGTAATAATTACGGCAGTGAAGTTGATCTCATTTTGTGTAGGCCTAGATACTGTAAAACACTGCTGACTATTACCTGGATACATCAGATAAGTGGTAATGGAATTTCCTTAAGCTTGTCTCTGGTAGAGAGAAAGAGGAAGCACTGAAGATAAACTTAGATTTTTAGTATAAGAATTCTATTTTGACCATAAAAACAAAGTTACGTGGACAATGATGTTTTTCCTTTATACATGTAATTTCAGGCTAATTATCCTCACAAATACCTGTCTCAGTCCTATTCTGGGGAAAAAAAATACAGTTGAGTTATGACAGGTTTTCAAAAATAGTGTCTTAATTTGATTATCTTCATTTTAGAACTTGCTCTCTGTTAAAAACTGTGGTTTATCCAGAACTGGAGAGTAATTCTGGCCATATTAATACCTCTGCAATTTTTTTTTTTTACCTTTTTTTTTTTTTTTCGGTTAACTGATTCTTATCTTCAGGAACTTCCAGAGGTTCTCAAGCTATGTTCAGGGATTATTGATGCTGATATATACAAGCATATGAAATAATACATTGTTTAGTTGTCTTTAATATTATAAGATGGATGTTGAGGTTCATGAGGAATGCCTGTCCTAACACACAGCAAAGCTTTTGGATGTGATTCTTTGAGGCATAAAAAGTAATTTGGAATAATGTAATTTCTGTATGGATAAAAAAAGACCAGAATCCTACCTAGCTCAATATGCTACTGCCAAAATCAAGTTCTCAGAACTGTGAATCTGGCTTATAAAGGCATGAGATTAAATTAAAAATCATAAGACAGAAAGTAGAATTAATTAAATAGACGTTGCACATGCATATATATATATTTTATAGGTTTACATTATTAAATGTTACACATTTTAGAGATTAGCCTTAGGTTTTGGAAATAGAGTTTAGATTTCCAAACATGTTTTTCAATTACTTCTTCAGAAACTGTTCAAAAAAATGTAACAAAAATTTGTTGACAAAAGTCATGAGATACCTTAATGCTCTCTTTCAAGCAATATTCTTATGCAACCATTTCATTGTAGTAAGAAAAAATGTTCTGCATTTCATGAGACTGAAAATAAAACTAAACAATTGTCCTTGCTACCTCATATATTTATGTTATGTATAGTAAAAAAATTTCTGTCCAAGTGAGTTTCTGCTATGGGCTCTCAGTTCAGTAAAGCATCTTTGTACGGGTAAACTATCATCATCCTTGTTCAAATCCTGCTAAAATCAATATACACTCTGTCTGTTAAACTGTTCCTTCTGAATTGATCCTGTATAAGCAGAGGCACCAGGTGTGATGAGAAGAAGCAGAAAGTTGACGTGATCTGGTCAAGGGTAAAGAGCTGGGCAGAAGTGGAACAAAACCCCCTGTAATCTTAAAATTTTATTTGGTGCTGTGGCTTGAACCATGTGCCTATTCCTTCTAAAGTGAAAGGTTGAGGAGCAAATCAGTGTCTTCACCTGCAAGTAACACAATAAAAAAAAGACAGAAGGAAGACATTTGAAGAAGAAAAAAAAAATATTTTTAGTAGAGCCATGCCTAGATTTCTATTGAAAGCTTATATATTTTTTCCATAAGATTTTTTTTTAATTACATTCTCCATTATATTAAGACAAGAATTAACATAATAGCCATAAATGCCAGATACATGACATACATTCTATGTGCTCTCAGCGTATATATTAAAGACTAATGCTTTTATTCCTAATGGTGATTTTCCGAGGTAATTGAGAGAATATGGCTGAATCTGAGGTGCTTTGGGTGTGTGGAGCTCAGGGGAATTTGTCATTTTCTCTACAGAGTCCTAAAGGTGATAATTTTTGGTGCTAGATGTTTTTAAATTGTCTGAAGGATTATTATGGCATAGGCATATTAATTTCAGGAGACTTGCTTATTGGAAACGTCTTTCCAAGACAGGCGGTACCAGCAGAGCCAGCCAAGTTCCGTGGCCTCCCTTACTTACGCTTTTTCAAGCCAAAGCTGCTCTCTTCACCAGATACAGCCAGAAGAAAGCATTCAACAGATTTGTTGAACAAAGGTTCAACAAACCATTATACTTACCTGTATATATCTGCATGTGATATATCTATGTGTATATATAGGATATATATAGGTTATGTGTGTGTGTATATTTATATATGTATAGGATATAATTATCCTGTTGTGCCGTGTGCAGGTGCCCAGGTGCTGGCAGCAAGAGCAGTGGGGGCTGCAGGGGCAGCCTCTGTGAGGAGAGGCCGGGGCTGCCCCATGCTGGGGTCAGCTGGTTCCAAGGGAAGGCCTCATGCTGGAGTAGGGAAAAGTGTGAGGAGGAAGGAGCAGCAGAGAGGAGCTGTTATGCACTGGCCACAGCCCCCCATTCCTCATCCCCCTGCACTGTTCGGTAGGGAGGAGGTAGAGAAGTTGTGGATGAAGGAGTGAAGGTGAGCCTGGGGAGAAGTTGGGGTGGGGGAAGGTATTTTAGCTTTTGTCTTTGTTTCTCACCATCCAACTCTGTTTTAATGGGCAATAAATTAAATTAATTTTCCCTGAGTCAGGACTGTTTTGCACATGATGATAACTGGTAAGGGATCTCCCTGTCTTTATCTTGACCCATGCGCTCTTCCATCTTATTTTCTCCTACCTGTCCTGTTGAGGAGGGGGAGTGAGAGTTTGGCTGGCTGGGCATCTGGCAGCTGGCCAAAGTCAACTCGCCACACCTAGGTAATGAAAACCAGTAATGGGAATATAAATATCAACCTGACAAATGTTTTAAAAGGGTCATTTTAAAAGTGTGATTTCAATAGTACACTTAATATACATGCTTTAAGTGATGATCCTAGGTCATCTATTTTCTGACCAGTATCTTCTGCTTCAACACTGAAAATAGTATGGTAAATCAGGTGTGACATGGTTTGGTAAATATAGGTGTGCTGTGTTCTGATATTTAAAACAGAGACAACAGAATGAAACTATAAAGTACTATAATTTTCATTTACAACACATTTAAATCTTCTGATTGTCTTTATGTACAAGGAAATACAACAGAATGTAGCATTTTGAAGAAAGCTTGAGGTGTCACAGCAGAATTAGGACCCATATAGAATGACTGTTATAGGGATCTATAACTTTGGATAATGCTTTTCATGGTGATACTTGAACTATTTGACGGCTGAGGGCAGTCTTGGTGAGAAAAGCTGTGTTGTAGTTGAGGCACCTTCAAATTAAATACTCATTTTGTCTTCCGTCAGCTCTGTTGTTGAATATGTTGTTGAACAAGCAGTAAGTTAGTTGTATATACAATTCCAATATGGCTGTAGGTGTTGGGGAATAGAAACCACAAAATTATGGAAAGAACAGAGAAATTACATAGGCACTTGTTCACACTGGATAGTTCGCACATTTGTGCTGCTTCTTATAGTATATCACTAAAAACTCTGCAAAGAATCTTCCAAGTTATTACTGATGAGCTTTCAAATATTTAAATATTATGTATCTATTCAAGTCGATAGCTATTTTCTTTCTGAAGAAATAAACCTTCCCAAATACTAGAGGGATAACCAGTAAGTTATTCAATAATATATTCCATGCTTTTTATAATTATTAAGAACATAATTAATGCATTATGCATTAATGCATAATTATGACCTTTTAATCAAAATTAGTGCTGTCTAGTGTGACAGTTAAGTGCACATACATTTTAACAAAAACCAAGTCCCTAGCAGTAAAGCTAGAGCTACAGTAAGAAATTAAAACAGCCCTCTTGACCTGCTGATCTCTTGAAAATTGCTCCTTTGTACAGATCAAGAGTCTAATCTATAAATCTGCATGTTACAGATAAGACAAATTTTTCCTTTTGTCTTTTTAATTCATGAATTGAATAGACCTGCCAGTAGACATCCAAGGCTCACACCTACCCACTGTTGTTATTGGATAAAGCTTCAGATCTAGAAATATTTACACTGAAGATAAGGTATGGGTCATAGCTCAGCCTTGTGTGCAGTGATGTGCAACCAGAAAAAAGGCCACATTCGATGATTCAGAAGGAGAACGTGTTAAATGGTGGTATACCAGTTTTCTGTGTTTGTTCAGCATCTAATTAACAAAATGGTGCTGATCCATAACTAGGGCACTTACGCAATACAGTAATAATAATAGTGATGATGATGGCTAGCATAGAAAATGCAGGAAGCTTAGAAACAGTAAATTAATGAGTGCAAAACTTACTAGAAAATTGTCTGGAGGAAAGAGTAATTCAACATTTTCATTAAAAATAGCATCAATCTTTGTAGACACATCACACATTTTTTCACTTGCAGACTCTTCACACAGTATCTGTATTTCATGCACGTCTTTTTTTTTTATTTTATAGGTAGGTTCACTGGATTGAATTCTTCTCATCTTAGCTTACCAAGTACTGCCCCATTAACCTGTTAACCCCCTGAAAACTATTGCTGTTTATAGAAGTAATCAGGAAATGTTTTGTTTTCACAGAAAAAAAATCTTAATATTTTTTGAAGAAAAAAAAAAAGTTTTATTTTATTTTAATGAAAACCAAGTAATGTCTCACAAATATTGACATTCAAAGAGCTTTGTGGGGAAAAAAAAATTCTATCTAGAAACCATTTAGCAGAAAGATTGTCACTGTTGTTAGATACAAGCTAGATGGTTACTTTGCATGGTCTCTAAATCAAAGTGCATTGTGCAAAGCAACTGTATATGTTATTAACATGTAGTGATAATGTTTGACATTCACGATTCAACAATATATTAAGGTAAAAAATAAAAGGTTGTTGTTCTGTGTTTTAAAGAATTGCAATTTCCTACCATAATTCTGGTAGGAATTTTGCCAGTCTGCTTTTATAGCAGGTGATACTGTTACAGGATTTGTAATACAGTGATGCAAAGACATTCATGCTTTGAAGCATAGTTTATAGCCAAGGTTGAAAGTATAATCAATAAAATACCAGATAGAGAGACAAAAGGAGATTATTCGTAATGTATTTTACTGAAATCATATTAACACTAAATATATGTTTAGTCTTGGGTGGTTTTTTTTTTTCCTTTCTATTGTGTTAAAAATCCCCAGAACTAATTAACCTCAGTGCACTAAATGTCAAATGTACGCTTTCTTTTGTTTGAGGAACCCTGACATTAGAATTAAGACCCCAGACAGAAGAAATTATTTCCTGTGCATTATGTTAAAACTTATGTACCACCTGGTGGTTTTAAGAGGTGGTTATGTTGCCACACCTGTTACACCTGAATAGCTGGTTCATCAAATCAGAGGGAGTTCAGCTCTAAACAGCCACAATAGTGCTGTATAATGTGGCTATATGTCTGGCAGTGCTGAATGGAGAGGAAAGATGGTGACAAAAGCATCTACTTTCCTCCTAGCTCCCAATGAGCTCTGAATTCACACAGAGGTCTTAAGTCTAGTGCTTTTGTAAATAATTTGCTTTATTTCTGCAGTTGCTGTTATTTACAGAGACACACTCATTCACTAACCTTTCCTTCTCCTCAGTCTCCTTTCCACAATGTCCAAGATAGATTAAGTTAATAATCTCAAGCAGAGTTGTTCCACTAGTTTCTTACCTCTGATGTCTTTGTCTACTGGCAACATTAATCTGTTTACTCCTCAGAGTAAAGCTCATTTTTCTCCCTCCCGTTATCCTCCAGCACCACTTTCAGTATTCCACGATAGAATTGTCTTACCCAGTTTCTCTTCCACAACTCCAGACATTTGAAATTTTCCAGAGCCTGATTTTTCTTTTATTTTTATTTTTTGAAACTGAAGTGAGGCATTTTTAAAAAACGTTCCACAAAAACAACTATTTTTCATCCCTGAGCATACAAAAAATCTAAACAAAAAATTGGAAAAACAGTAGGATGAAATCTTTAAAAATATTTCACCAGCTCTACTCTGAGTGAAGATGCTGCACTATAAGCACAAAGGTAAAGAGAGATAGAATGTGTTTGAAATAGGCCTGTATAAATCAGAAGTTACCAGAATATATTTGCAGGCTAGCTATGTGGCTGATGCTAAAGCAAGAAACAAACTCAAAATATCCTGCACATACTCTTCATGAAAATCCATTGAAAATTAATTCAGAGAAGTGTAGAACCCAATCAGTAATAACTCAGTAATTTCATAGAATCATTGAATCATCAAGGTTGGAAAGGACCCTTAAGATCATTGAGTCCAACCATTAACCTATCACTGCCAAGTCCATCTATACCATGTCCTCGAGCACCACATCTATCCGTTCTTTAAATACCTCCAGGGAGGGAGACTCAACCACTTCCCTGGGCAGCCTGTTCCAATGCCTGACTACCATTTTGGTGAAGAAGTTTTTCCTAATATCCAACCTAAACCTCCCCTGGCGCAGCTTGAGGCAGTTTCTTCTCGTTCTGTCACTCGTTACTAGTGAGAAGAGACCAACCCCCACCTCTCTACAACCTCCTTTCAGGTAGCTGTAGAGAGCAATAAGGTCTCCCCTCAGCCTCCTCTTCTCCAGACTAAACAACCCCAGCTCCCTCAGCCACTCCTCATATGACATGTGCTCTAGACCCTTCACCAGCTTCGTTGCCCTCCTCTGGACACGCTCCAGCACCTCGATGTCCTTCTTGTAGTGAGGGGCCCAAAACTGAACACAGTACTCGAGGTGCGGCCTCACCAGTGCTGAGTACAGGGGCACTATCACCTCCCTGGTCCTGCGGGCCACACTATTCCTGATACAAGCCAGGATGCCATTGGAGCTCTTTTGGCCACCTGAGCACACTGCTGGCTCATGTTCAGGCAGCTGTCAGCCAACCCCCCCCAGGTCCTTTTCAGCCAGGCAGCTCTCCAGCCACTCCTCCCCAGCCTGTAGCATTGCATGGGGTTGTTGTGACCCAAGTGCAGGACGCGGCACTTAGCCTTGTTAAACCTCATACAGTTGGCCCCAGCCCAACGATCCAGCCTGTCCAGGTCCCTCTGTAGGGCCTTCCTACCCTCCAGCAGATCAACACTTCCACCCAACTTGGTGTCATCTGCAAACTTACTGAGGGTGCACTCAATCCCCTCATCCAGATCATCAATGAAGATGTTAAACAGAACTGGCCCCAAGACTGAGCCCTGGGGAACACCACTTGTGACCGGCCGCCAACTGGATTTGGCTCCATTTACCACCACTCTCTGGGCTCAGCCGTCCAACCTTTCAAAGCCTTGCTTTCTTTTATTCTCTTGTTATGGATTCTAATGTTTTTTAAGTGCTCTTCATCCAGAGACTTATATTTGAGCTTACTTGTGCTTTGCATTCAGAATTGAAATATTATATCTTTTACTTTTAGGTATAATTTTTTTCCGGAATGGAAAAAGTGAACTCGGAACTAGTTTCACTGCAAAGCATTCATAGTTATTACCTTCACATACTCTCTGCAGAGTTTGACTATTAAAATCTCAGGAAATATGGAAATGCATGAAAGAGTATTCTCTAAGCCAAATCATAATACCATATAATATTCTAAAAGTTTCTTTTTGATGCAACAAACCATTTCAAAATGAGGCTATTAAATTGCTTTATAACTTCCTTGCAATTTATTTCAAGATTGAAAGAAAATACATGACAAATTATGTGTCATGCTGGTTGTTTATATCCCATATTATAGTAAAAAAAAAAATTAGTCTGGGCTGGTATACAACAAATCTCCTATGTTACAATTTTTAAAAAGATTATAAATGAAATCTATCCTAGCGACAGACTACTTCTGTTTCTTCTCAACATTTGCAATGTTAGTTTAATTTTTACTCTCCTCTGTCTGTGTCCCAGATACCACAATTCTCAACAAATGGGAAAAAGGCAGAGGGTAAATACAGGAGCAATGCTCAGATGATGCGGTTTACATAAGCTGTAGTGCCTCAGTTAAGGGTCTGTCTAACTCAATACTATGACTTTAACAGTGGATCTAAGCAGATAGTAAGGGAACTGTGAGAAGAAGGAAAGTGGGTACTCTTCCATTCTCCAAATATTTTTGGACACCGGGAGATGTTGTTAAGTGATTTGCCTGCCCAGTAACCTTTGAAAATATATATATATATATACACACACACCTTTTTCCATTCACAGTTATCTTTGGCAAGGAGTGTTATTGAAGAATGACTTGTTATTGTTTGCTTTGAGCCTGGCTCTGACTACCTTTACTGATGACCACTAGTCTTCTTTTTTCTTTTTTTTCTTTTTTTTCTTTTTTTTCTTTTTTTTCTTTTTTTTTCTTTTTTTTTATTTTTTTCTTTTTTCTTTTTTCTTTTTTCTTTTTTTTCTTTTTTTTCTTTTTTTTTCTTTTTTTTTTTTCTTTTTTTTTTCTTTTTTTTTTTCTTTTTTTTTTTTTCTTCCTGGTCCATAAGATGTGAGAGAATATAGATTTATACCATGGCAGGTGTCCTGGTTTTGGCTGGGAGAGAGTTAATTTTGTTCCTAGTAGTGGGCATAGTGATGTGTTTTGGATTTAGGATGGGAATAATGTTTATAACACAGGGATGTTTCAGTTGTTGCTAAGTAGTGCTTGCACCAGTCAAGGACTTTTCAGCTTCCCCTGCTCTGCCAGGTGCACAAGAAGCTGAGAGGGAGCACAGCCAAGACAGCTGACCCAAACTGGCCAAAGGGCTGTGCCGTACCATACGACATCATGCTCAGTATATAATCTGGGGGAAGTTGGCCAGGGGGCAGCGATCACTGCTCAGGGACGGACTGGGCATTGGTCAGCAGATGGTGAGTGGTTGTATCATTTGTTTTTCCTGGGTTTTGTTTCTCTCTCTCTCTCGTTGTTTTCATTACTATTATTAGTAGTATTATTATTACTATTATTTCAATTATTATTATTTCAATTATTAAACTGTTCTTATCTCAACCCATGAGTTTTCTTACTTTTGCCGTTCCGATTCTCTCCCCCATCCCACCAGGGGCAGGGGAGAGTGAGCAAGCAGCTGTGTGGTGTTGGTTGCTGACTGGGGTCAAACCACGACAGCAGGATGATGTTCTCTTAGTTTTTTCTTCTATTCTTTTGCTCCCAATTCCTACAGTGATTTGCTTTTTTGCTACCAAACACCTGTATGTCTTCTAATGAAACTATTCTAACACAAACCTGTTCCATCTGATGATAAATTAGGGTTCATTGTTTTATTTGTGGAAGTAGATTTATTTTTCCCCATATGCAACTTTATATTAATCTATAATGACTTTCACACCTAATTTTGCCATTCCGGTATTTGGGCCCTGAGATTCTTCAACAATTCTTTGCAGTAGTCCTTACTCTCTTAAATAACTTCATCAGCAAACCAGCTCACCTCACTGGTTGCCTCTTGTCCAGGTTATTTATGAGTATGTCAGACAGCACAGGTGCCAGAACTGGTTTGACCACAGGCTCTGGAGGAATTCCATTGGTGTCTGACTTCCATTGGGTGAAATAGCTCTTTACTCCTACACTCTTAATTCATATTTTTAAATGGCCCATGCAGCAGCTGCTTAGTTTTCTTAAAAGCCTGAGGTGAGGAACTTTATCAAAAGTCTTTTGGAAATCCAGGGAAGGCACAAGAACTTGCTCATTCTTATCCAAATCTGCTGAAAAGTCAGGTTACTCCAGAAGTCTTGCAACGTTGGCTTCTGTAAAAGGAAGGACCATTGTCTCTTCCCAAGTGGACTGTATTTACCTGGATGTCCGCAATTCTTTTTTTCTTTTGTGTTCTTTTTTCTTTTTTGTTTATCCTTTTTAATACCTATGAACAAGTCTGAAGTTTCTTAAATTCTTTTGGAACCTTTTTATAAAACTAACATCCACATTTACCTCCCTTCAGTCCACAGGTATCAAGTGATTTTCAGTGAGAGTTTATACACCATCATTAGTATTCACTTTTTTCTTTCCTTGAGTTCTTATTACACTCTTAAGTGAATATCATCTGATTCTGACAGTATGGTTATTATGTGAGTATTATTTGTTAGTAAATATTAGTATTACATTCCTTTAAAAGGCCAGCATATATATGTTACATCCATTTACCTATAGGCTAAGGACCCAGATCCTTTCTAGCTTATACAGCATTGTATGGGATTCCAGGGCTGTTATACCCACTCAGGGAAGTAGAGAATGGTGTGGGGAAAAAGTAAAGACACCCCTCATACACACACAGATACCCAAACCTATGGAGAGAAAAAAATATGATACAATTCTCCTCACTTATGTTACTATTGTAGCTCTTCAATATGTATAATAGATACTTTAAGTTATTTTTAATGACGTACAAATTGATACAGCAGAAAACTAGTTTGAGGGTCTAGCTATAGCTAAGAGAGCCTATGTTGACGTGTGGGGATAAGTTCACTTCTATGCATTAGTCCTTTCTTTGAAGGAGTCATTTATTGTATTCTGGTGTAATTTTCTGCCTTCAGGTGTAATTTAGGCAGTGAACATGTTTCTTTATACACACACCCACACAGAAAGAAATATGTATAAATTTTTTTTAGTTAAAGAGATGAGAAGTAGAGAATTAAGTGAAATGGTAGTATTGGATCCAACACATTCTGCATTTAAATGTAAAAGAGAAATGAAATTGCTCTGTCTTATTGTACGTGGATTGTCTTCACAGTCTCATAAAGAAGAATTCACTGTTTTTATTTGTAGTTTGTGTAACAAAGCATGAAAAGCTTCAAGTGAAATCCAGATCACAATGAAAAAAGTGAGGAAAATCTAGTTTATGCACTATTTAACTAAAACCTTAATTTGCAAAATAAAAAAATACAAAATGTCTTGGTTTTGTTCATAGAAGTAATTGTGGGAGGGGGAGAAAATGTAAGTTTTGATTTACGGTAAATGAAAGCAAGTTTGCAACACTGACTAGCCAATAATAAACTTCCTACTTTGCCTCACTAGTGAGTTAGAAAATGAATTTCCTCACTGGTCATTTTTTTCTAAAAAAGCCCTATTTAGAAATATAAAAATTTCATAGGGTGCTGGATGACTTATAATCATGTATATTTGTTCTGAATTACAACTTTGTGATTGTATTCCACGACTTTAAGAATCGGTTTGTTAGGATTCACTTCAGAGGTAGGCTTTCACTCATTTAGCACAGAATGTTTAAATCTGATAGTTGATTTCAGGTTCAAAGTACTCCATTTTGCGAAGTAAGTAGAGAGTGAATAGGTAAATCTCTCAGTAATCCTGAAGTTTGACATATTATATAACAATTGATGTAAAACTGTTGCAGATGACAGCTCTGGAAGAAACAACATACTGGGTGTAAATAACATAAAGGCAAAGTTAGAGCTGTAAATTCCTTGAAGCAGTGCTTATTTTTTCATGAAAAACCTTTTCAGAGCACAAAACTGCTATGAGTTTTACCCTATATATCCATGTATACATATGTACATATATATGTTTGGATTTTTAAAATTGGATACATGTAGTAATCCCAGAGTTAAAGAATAAGGTTGGAAAGTAGGAAAAAATATATGGACAATACTTAATCATATTCTTACTGTATTAAGCACATATACGTTCCTGTAGTTATACCAACTGAGCATCATATCCAAAGAAAGAAGCTCATGAATGCTTACTTCATTTCAATGTTTTGTGTAAATACATAGCAGTTGTAAATGAGCTGTAAATAGAGTGAGTTTACTAACCTTTACTGCACGAACATATCACTTGCAAGACTAGCTAATGTTTCTAATAAAAAAAAAATAAGTAAAGCTAAAAACAAAGTTCCATAGTAATCCAAAGATCGATAACATCTTTTAAAAGTCAGGAAGAAATCTTGAATAACTTAAACCCCTTAACCTATAATACTGTATTTTTAGCTATTAAATTTTTGTGTTGGGATCTGTCATTTTCTCCATATTTGTACAGTGCCAAATAAAACGAAATTTGATTATAATATCATTATTAAGAAATAGCATTAGTGCCGTAGATATCCTTCTTGATCAACTGAAAAAATTGTGCATGTGCTTCTTGTGTGCATGTACTTGTTTGTAACTATATTTAAGATATACTTGTTCATTCTTTGGGAAAGACTTTCTACAATAGAATGATTTCTGTCTCAAATCCATTTATTAGCATTAAAAAGAGAACATTTGTGCCATAATAGCTTATCCTTTTATATGTTTGTCAGTGTTCAGTGACAGAAAAGCAAAAAGGATTTTTTTACTTACAGTTTTCTCAAGGAAAATTCCTAAATATGCATAAGTATTTTTGAAGGAAAAGGAATACATAATCAAGACCCAATAGAGTGCTTTGGACTTGCCAAAACCCTATGGAAAATTAAGTTTTAAGGATCAGTTCATGGGCAGGGCTAACAAAAAATAGTGGTTCAGGTCCAGAAATGCTGTCCTCTGCGTTAAAATTTAGGGCATTTGTGCCTATCTATATCTACTAAAAATCTAGCCTAGAGTTTTATATATAAAGATGAGAAAGATAAGTTCTCTTGCTCTTTGCAGCTGCTGAAAAGAGAGACAAAAATAGCTGACCATTCATACTTTGGTGTGAAACATTCTCCCGTATGTATAAGTAAGGAGAAGATCAATACAAAGTATGTTAAACAGATGATTAATACTTGTCTTCCTTTTCTGAAACAACTTTTACGTCCCTAAATGCTTGATTATCTTTAAAGCTATGGGGTTTTTTACATGCACAAGAGGACAGAAAATAAAATGTGTTTTTAAATTGTCCAGGTACCCCTTGTTCCCTCTGAAGTGTTTTCTTTTCTCCTCCACCATCTAGCAGGGCACTCATAAAACAAATTGGATTTTAGGATTAAAGGGAAATGAAGGGTCAGAAATAATGCTGTGTGCATAATCTCACCGCTTATGTAGCCCAAGCTGTGTAAACGAATCAGCAAATTCCAAGTCTTTGAAGGAAAGAACACAACAAACACTGCCTGAATATATTCTGTATCTACTTGGGCAACTCAGCTATAAAAGCTATTGTGTTTCCAGCAAATACCTAAGAACAAAAAGGAAAATGAAACTCAGTGCTTTCTGGATAGGTTGGTTTGTTAACGAACACGACGGGTAGATCATGGTGAGACTATCCTTGAAGGTAGACTTGGGAGTCAGTCAGGTAAGTCTTTCTAGCAAGACACACCAATGCTAATGATAGGGTAGAAGACAATAAATTGATAGCACCATGCCTGAGCTGGCAGGAAGAGGCAGTTTCCCTCCCCAAACCTAGGAGGCAAGTGGGGAGACACCATGAGGTAGCAGACCTAGCAGGGGTGCAGAGAGGAGGTGAAGATGGCAACAGTGAATTAATTAAAAGACAATCTTGGGAAAACAGTCATCAAAGCAATGCTTTCTCTCAGACCAAGAGATCTGGCTCAGAAATAGTACCATAGCACAAAAATTAAAGTTTGGAGAATTATTTGGGAGTGCTGTTTAGTAGCTACAGTTCAGATGTAGTGCTTCCACCATACAAATACTGATAAGCTAGAGCCTCTGCCAAATCAGTGTGTGACAAAATGTCATTAGAGGTTTAAAAAAACACAATCACTTAATTCCTAGAAAAAGATGACTCCTCTTCAAACAGCTGACATTCTTGTTTAGCTAGCATGAGTGGCAAAAACTCATGTGCTATAGCCATTTAAATGCAAGAGACAAATTAATGTTTGTTTCTTTTTCAAAAATAAATGTGATTGGACTTTTTCTTGTTCTCACCAATGTATCACATCTGTTTCCTTTATCTATTTTATTAATTCCTGCTATCAATGTTTTTTTCTTTTGTTTTCACAAAAAAATACCAGGTGGTTATTTTTCATGATCAGTGATATCGCCCCATAATTCGTTTCTAGCTGTGTTCTCAGTGAGTTGTTAGGTTTTTTTCTGTTTAAAATTCAAAGGAAACTGAGACCTAATGAAAATTTTGGTACTCAATCACTGGTTTATGTATGCATGCTGTCTTTATTTAAAGATAAATTCTTCAAGCGGCATATTACGTATAACTCATCAACCAGGTCTTCAACTTCTCTGCATGCTGTGTAACATGATTTTGTTTCATAGGACAAACCTGTTTTCCCCTTTGCAATTCCATAGTGGTTCTGTGGCAGCTATTACAATCTCTTACATGGAAAAATAATATTTAAAATGTACTTACACAGTTGTAGCAGGTTGGTTTTGTTATTGGTTTGTTTTTTTTTTTTTTTGTGAGATATGACAGAAATAAGGAAATCTTGAACCCTTTTCTGCATATGCAACAGCAAATCGCCTACAAACTGCAGTCTGAGACCTGTCTAGTTCATACCTTTAAAGACACTACCCACAACAAAATGTGAAAGACAGCTCTTTCTGTACCACTACAAATTTTATTTCCAAGTTACTTAAAGGTAAACTTGTCTCATTTCTGATAATACATTCATCATTGGTTTCTTCACACATCTCTGCCTGTCTTTCTTCAAGTCTTCCCAGCAATTTCTCAAGAAATCTGCACAACAGACACTTTTACCGCTTTGACATGGAATGAAAGAAGAACTCAGCATGGCAAAGAATAAATTCTTCTTTCAGTAACTTATTTTTTTTCACAGATATTACCAGTTATTAACTAAAATTAAAACAAAATCAACAAGGCTCAAGCACCAGTATATTATCACTTGGGAACTAACCTTTCAATAACTCCTAAAGCAACCTCTGCACTGGGAAATTAATGAGGGCTAAGTTGTCCCACAGGGAGGATTTTGAAGTGCTATTATCTTATAAATTAGCCTGGTGAACCTTTTCACCATGAGACAGGATTTGCAGAATTCAGATTTGATCAGGAAAGCAATTGTGACCTATGTACTGGCATCATGCATCATAAAATGGAGAAGAAGTAATAGCAATCATAAAAAGAAATAATACTACTGAAAATAGAGAATTAGTGTGAAATACATAATTAAGGTGCACTTCTGCATGTTTTTCAAGCTTTAAAAGGTGTTACATTAGGAAACATGATACTTTTTTTAAGTAAGGACGTACCAAATTTTCACTGACTAGAGCAGTGCAAAAGGTAGAGATTTGAAGTAAAGCTTAAATAACAAATAAACTAACATCAGCAAAATAATTTAGGAGAAGCCTTTTTGTTCTTTTTTGGCACATGGAAAAAGTCCTCCCAAATACATAATTTCTTATTAGCCACATTAGGAAATAGCACAAAATTTTTATTCCTGAGTTCTAGAAGCGTAGAGGTGACAGTACTTACATTGGAAACGGCCTGAGAAATAGGGAAGGGATTTAGAGTACACCATAAAAAAAGGTTTTGTTTTGTTTTGTTTTTTTTCCTAGATGCAACAGCAAGAAGAGTGTTAAGATAAGTAAAACCAGCATTGTTCTGCCATTTTTCTCTGCCTTCAAGCGCTATACCTCTTTCTGAAATTTACTGTCAGTTCTGGAAACATATAGTGATGGAGTAGCATAAGTAACTATCACAGTGATACAGGTAGAGATAGGTCAAGGACTTGCTGCCCAAACATTGCTCTGTTATTTTTACTTCCAAATCTTTGAAACAGTTATATTAAGCAGCTAGATAATCTTGTTCAAAATGAATATGAAGGAAATTACTATTTATGTGACAGAGCTGCATTACAACACTGCCTGCTCTACCATCCTGTAGACGTTTTCACTTTCAAATGAAAGACTCATTTACTTTCCCCATTTCCCCAGCAAGATTGTGGTTTTGGTTTTGTTGTGTTGGTTTTTTTTTATTATTTTTTTCTTATTTTGCAGGGGAAATTACTTAGGAAGGCATATCCATGTAGACTACTTTATTGTTAACTTAAACCATTGCATTCTTTCTTCACAGTTTCTATGGTCCACACAAAAAGTCATTCCAGGCCCTTACAAATCTTACTAGAAAAATGACTATCTTTCAAATTTTGCTGTTGAAATAGTGCACAGTAAACTGTTGTTCATATTAGTGTTGTTCATACTGTGAACCTAATAATAAAGCCCATCCTACTGTCGCTACTCTGTGGCGAGACATCAATTCATTCAACAGGTTGCATCAGAAACCAATCCTGATCATCAGAGAAGAAAGTCAAACACAGCCACCGCTTTTTTTAACAAAAAGTAGTTATGTTTAAAGACACCGTATTGTATTCTACATAGTTGTGCGTTTGGATGGGATTAACTGTCTATCTGTGGTTGTTGCCAACATGTGGAGTTCCACAAAATGATAAGACATTTAAAATTTCAAATCCTTTATGTTTGGGAATCAATGTTTAGTTTAGGTATATGTTACATGCTTGACAGACACCACTGGAGAGTATTTAATATTAACTGTTTCATAAATGATCCATTAGGGTCAGACTTCATGATGACTCCTGGGAGAATTATGCATTTATATCTTTGCCATTTACTCACTCAGCTTTCTGTCCTGTTGGGAATTAAGAGCTGTAAATTCTCCAGATAGCTGTTTGTAGTCAATGAGAACCCGAGATGACTGTGGTAGGATGTTGGCTGCTGTGCTCTCCAACCCTACCCACTGCAAAAGGACTCCATTCTGTGTTTCAGAATTTTATCAGTTTTGATCATGGGCTGACTGCTTTGGTGAGAAAAGGAAGAGCTGTACTAAACCATGTTCATCCTTGTTATGAGACCAGACCCTTTCTAAAGTTTGTATTGTTGTATGTAAATAGCATTTTACCTCTTCCAGAATGCTTTATGTCCCATACCGCAGCCATCTTCTGTCATCTTTATTGATAATTTGCTAGTTCCAGACTGATATTTTTGCTAATGATGAATTAAACCACATCATCTTGCAAACAATTCTGAGCTGCAGAAGAGTTCATACTGAGATCCAAATTTCAAGTCTGACATTTGTGGCTATTTCTTGAAGGGCCTGGCATTTTCTGCAGGACAAGCTGCTCTTTACAGCCTAGGCGATAAATGTGATATCAGTCAATGAAGGAAAAAGTAAAAGAGAGATGTGTAATCACAGAATTTACAATCTAATGATGCTTAACTCATTCAAAGTATGCTAGATGAGAAAAATATTAACTATTAAAATCTAAATTGCATTCTGTGACGGAAACAATCCCGTATAGTATCTGATTGAATACATAACTGTGTAAGTAGTTATAATTTTTTCAAGCAACAAATAATGAATAGGAAAAAAGGTGAGGAGAAACCTAACACTTTTCAGAGATTTTGGAAGAAATCAATCAAATGGACATCAAAGCCCACTGATGCTGAAGTCAAAAGGGGCTGAAATTATCTATGTCAAAATAAGAATGACATAATTTTGGGCTCCAGTTTTCCCATTTTCAGCTTGTACTTATTTACCCTTATGAACTTATGACCTGGTTTAAAGGACCTTTTTATCAGTAATTGTTGTCCCAAACCATGTACCTGTTAATCAAAATCTCTCTGACTTTCTCATTAGAGGAAGTAGGAGGAGTTTTCTTAGTATTTCACTATGTAACAAGTTTCCCATACCTCAGATCATCACCATGGGCCTTTCTTGGGCTATTTCTAGTGCTTCAGCACCTTATAAGGTGCAGCTGCAGAAATGACTGTACTGTTGTGTAAGTGATCTTGCAAATAGCTTTATACAGGTTATATTTCCTCTGGAATTTTAGCAGATCTTCCCTTTACTCATGTACACCTGAGATCAAGTTGTTTTTTTAATTGCTTTGTTATGCTGTAAGAAAGTTACATCTGGTTGTCCACCCTTAAGTCCTTCCCAGTCAGCTTTAAAGCACTCACTCTTTTTCATCACTAGTATGACATGTATTCTTGATTTATATGTATGGGATATACCAAATTATATATGTGTGCATGTCTTAAATATTTACCAAACAATCTTACTTTCTTTGTAAAACATTCTTCCATTAGAATTAACATGTCACTGACTTTGTGTCATCTGCAGCTATCAAAAATTCTTTTTTTCTAGATAGCTCATATAAATATGAACTTATATGTACAGAATACTGTTGTTTTGGTTTTTTTTCTGCAGCACCATATTAAAGTATTTCAAGTCTATTATTCCTCCTTTACAAATACATTTTGAGGTCTATCATTGAGAACATATCAATGTTGTCATAGGTTAAAATAGCGCAGAGACAGTAAACACTGCCAATGCTATTATTTTTATTTTGGTATTTAACACAAATGGCTCTAGATGCTTCAGGGAAGCTGAAAAGAGGAAAAGTTGGTTTATATTTTCCTGTCCATTAAGGAATGAAGACATCAGCAATCTACATATCCTGCAACCAGGAAATTTAAGAGACAAAAACGAAAGACGCCATAGACAGGCTGCTGTTGCATTTATCAGAATTGTACTAATACTCATATGAACTATCCCTTAATAATTAAAATAAAGTAAGGAAGCTTGCCTTTACCCATCAGGGAGTTGAGAGAAGAGCCATCAAGTTTCTTTATTTTTAAGATAAAATAATTGTTGATGAAGATCAGCAAAGAAACTTGGATAGAGAGATTATAATTGATTCTGATCTATAGGTCAGCTGTTGTGGATGTTATTTTCAGACTAGAGCTATGACAATGTCTCTGTTTTAAAGATCTTATAATCTGCATTAGAATGCAAGTTTCTTGCCTGGCATGGACTCAGCATGAACAATTTCATTGATTGCTGGTTGCCATGTAAAATGCAGTTCTAAGATTAAAAAGTAATGATTTCTTTTGTCCTTACAAAGAATTGTAAACCCAGGGAAAAAAAAAAAAATCTAATCTGTGCCATTTTTAGATGTATGAATTTTTGCTGCTTCCCCTTCAGCACTAGAACTGTAAAAGATTGCTTTGCTTTGCTATACCTTTAACAGTTGATATACGCAGGTCAAACATAAACAGGTTAATTATTGATCTCCATGACAAGTTTCCATTATATATCTAAGCCTAAAATAGATTATAAAATTGACTAATCTCAGTAGGGTTTTTTGCCTACATGATCCGGTAACTGGGCTACATAGCAAGAAAGAATACAGCTATTCTATTATTAACTTACTGAGAGGAAAATAAGTGTGAAACTAAATGTATTTACAGCAGATCAGAAAACTACTTTATTTACCAGTGTGTCTAATCAACCATGGTTGATTACACAAGGAAAGAATACCCAATTCATCTAAAGAAACATAAAGGAGAAATGAAGTACAGAGTCTATATGTCGATCTCTTTCTATGACATGAAGTCATTTGGTCAGCTGTGTAGATGGTACAACATTGAAATATTTGTCAAATGCACCTCACTGTCAACAAGATGTTCTTCCAGTGGACATAGGGCAAGATTTTTAAGAAAGTGTAAGCATTTGACTATTTCCTTAAATAAGAAAATTTTCATTTGAAATGTCCTTTTTTTATATTTCAGTGAATACGAAATTTAAAATTATATACTCCAATGTGGTAAACAGTTGACTCTGTCCAAAAATAGGGTGTGTGTCTCTAGATTTGGCAGAATTGTATCATTTTCCTGAATTGTTTCGACTTTACTAAAAAACTGCTGATGTACCCAAAATATAATAAGCAGCACTATGTTTAAGCTGACATTTGATAAAAAGGTGCTATGCTAAAACAGTGATATTGAAATGTATTCTGTGGGGATGGTTGCCAAATAGGTAAGAGTTTGCATTGTGCAATGTGACATTGCATAACACTTTCTACTTACTTTGATAGATGCTGATATAATTGATTCAGTTTACCTCAGCTACAGTTTGATCCAGTGACTTTGCTTAGCCTCAGAGCACTACACAAAACTTTTTTTTTTTTTTTTTTTTTAATACTTTTACTGTGCCTATTCATTCACAGAAGTATCCAGGAGATTTCATTATCTTTTCCACTGTCCTAATAGCCTTTAGCGAACTGGACTACCTGACATGCCTTGCAAATGAGAACACCTTAAATATCTTCCTTTACTGTTAATGTTTACAGAGCATGCACAAAAGATGCACAAGGGTAGCACTGGCAGTTTTCTTCCAAAAACAAATCCAGTAAAAATTGTTCACTACCACTAGTCTGAAACATTTTTAATTGCAAAAAAAGAAAAGAAGAAGGAGGAGGAAGGAAAAAAAAAAAAAAAAAAAAAAAGAGCCACACAGACTTGTACATAATGGAATATGCAAGCCTAGGAAGGTCTTATTGATCATAATATTGCTTGTTTTGGTTCAGCCTGCCTCTAAAAGCAGTTGTCACACTGAGTTCTCATCTGTCTCTGTCAGTTCTCTTCATTTCATTAAGGTACTGCCTGCAAGCTAAGCATAAGGGAAGAATGCTACACTGCAGTTTGATTCCTTTACAACCAGCATCACTAGCTCTTTGATAGTGGGCTCTTACTGGACTATCTTGCTCTGACATTAGCAGTGAACCTTCCCTGATGGAGGTAAATGGATCACAGAAAGGATCAAAATACACTGTGAGTATTGCAAGCTCCAATGATGAATGCAGGTGAAAAAAAAAGACAAATTGCAATTTGCCATCTTCTATTTGTAACAACTGTTGCTAGAAAATATATTTAAACTCAGCGAGAATTTACGTGTACTTGGAATAGACAGTTATTTAGGAATAGCTGGTTTTCAATAAGTCGGATATTTCTTCACAAGTAATAACAACCGGGAAAGACTTTTCAATTAATACTCAATTGTCGGTCACAGTTTCACAAATTTTGGCCTCTTGCCCACAAATCTGTTAACAAATGCAGGTTTTCATTCCTGTATAAGCCTTGTGAGGCACACAATGGGGCAATTAAGGCAAAAGTGTTGAATGGTATATAAGCAGTCATTTCCTAGGAAAGTATTTTGAATGTATAGTTTAGCAAATAAAAGACTCAAATACTTCCAGACTGCAGGCTTATTATTCAGACCAAACTAACCATTTTGCTCCACTGCTTCACGTAAATAAATCACTTTTACTGTCATTATGCAAATAAGACTTTCATTTCATTAGAGGTTAGGCATATATAAAGAACTTTAGATAAGTGTGATACATGTCAATAAAAATGTTGAAGCGTTACATCTACAAAGAGAGGAAGGGTTGTCAACATCCAGTATATGCCAAGAGGGCGAAATATACATCTTTTTTCCTGTTTCCACATTGAATAATGCTGTAAAGTCCAATCTTCATAGTTCCTTATTTCTTGGGGCAAAATGCAAAACTGATTTGCTGCCAGTGTTCCTTTTTTTCCCCTCTCTTGGTCTGACCTTTCTTGTAATCCTTATCTGAATTGTTGCTCGCCTTTGGTTCTGATCTATCTCACTTGTTTTCTTTGACTCTCTTCCACTTAGCATAAGGCATGACAAAAATATTGAACAATTAAGCCATACAAATGGTCATATAAATCATCTACTGTTGCTTGCTGAGGCTGCCAGAATTTGATCTACTGGAGTTTTGTCTGTGATATAGAAAGATGAAAAAACTGAGCCTGGTTATTTGTTATCTGACAAATATTAACAAAAAGTAATCACTTTATTACATTTTTATGCAATTTCAATTGAGCTTTAAGCAAGCAAAGCTCTTTCCAAGTCAATAGACATAAAAAAGTGTGGATTTATTTCAAGTTTGCAGTTAATAATAAGCATTAATATATAATATTCTTAATGAATATGCTGGTTTTTTACTGTAATAACTCAATTGTTTTAAAATCGTAAGTGCATATTACCTCCACCACTGAAACATTGAGTGATACATGACAACAGTTATAATGAGCACAGTAACAATGACATGTAAAGGTATTAGCATATCCGAGTCAAAGAGTAGGAAGAAATAGGAAGACTTAGTGGGGAACACTTAGAGTGGAAAAGTATGATATTTTGTCATTAAACTTGAGCCAGATCATAGTCATTGTTCAGTCATGTTCGTATCTTCCTTCATGTGAGAACAGCAACATTTGATCTGGTTTTGGTATGTGAAATCCCTTGAAGAATCAGATGGATCTGGCATATAGTCCATCCTCTTAGCCCAAAGAAACTTTTTTTAAAAGCTAAGCATAAATGCTGTTTTCTGATCCTAAATAAGCCAGAATGAGAAGAGGACCCTTCTTCCATAAGGCTCTAAGAGTGATCGTGCCATTAACTGTAGTTTTCTGCCCACTGCAGCCTACTTCCTGAATTTCCTTACAAAAGAATCATGACCGTGATTTCCTCTTATTGTACAACAGTGTTTGGAAATAGAGAGAAGAGGTATTTTTTTCAGTTTTCCTCCTCCATGTTCCCTATGCACTTTTTTTTTAATACAAAGCTCAGGTGAAAAAGTTCATGGTAAGACAATTCATCCAAGCTCCAAATTTTGGTGGTGTGTGATGAGCAATTAGTGGAAAAGAAAAGTTTAATTTTAATTTCTATTTCTTTATTAGACTAGAAGGTAAAAACTACTTATTTTACAGTGGAACTCATAAGACTGTGCTACATGTAAATTGTTCAGGAATGAATCTTGGCATCAGTGATGTCAAAAGCAAATTACCCTTAACTTCAGTAAGGATGAACAGCTCTTAAACTACAATAAACAGTGATATTTATGACTTCCTATCTTTAACTTTGCTGGAGTAGAATTTATGCATTCTGAGCTTTGGGTTGTGGTACTACTGGCAGCATGGTCCACCTCTTGGAAGCTTTGTACTGTGAGGAAAATTCCTAATGGCTCAGCAAAGCACTGAGCTAAAACCTGTGTATCAGCATCTAACCTGGTTTCCAGCTAATCTCTTAGTGCAACTCTAAGTGTCAGTATGGACAGTTAAGAGTTTTAATGATTTGTGCCTTGGTTGTGTTCATCCTCTCTCACTAGAAGGAAGAACCCTCAGGTTACTGCCTGCTTGTATCTCTGAAAGTCCTGTCCCTGGAATGGCCATGACTATATCACATATAACTTAAAGGTAGCCTGTCTGGGTGAACTCAAGCACTGAGTAGAAATCACCTCTGTGTGTGGCCTTCAAATATGGTCTTGCAGGCAGATTTAGAGCTGAGCTCAGCATGCAGTGTAGGCATATTCCCATCAGTCTAGTCCCATGCTGTTTACAGCTGGCCTCTCCGTTCTGTTTGTCTCAATGAGTGGAGCACCTGGATCAAGACGCTCTCGCAGGAGTTATAACCTCTGGGTTTAGTGAGGGAGGAAAGCAGGACTCTCTTGAAGGGTGGTTCTTGGCTGTGGAACTTCTTTTTTTTCCTCAGCTCAAAGGGATTTGAGTCTGTTGATTTTCAAAATAAATTTCAAAACAAACCATCTCTCTTCATCTCTGAGACAGGGCTGGGCTGAAAGGGGTAAGGTCACTGACAGAAGGACTAAGCATCAATCAGGTCAATTTGGCAATTAAGAATATAGCCCTTGACGCCTTAGACAGATAATAAGTACATGAGCCTAAAATCTACTATTAGATATATGCTTTAGCAAGGATTTTCTTAAAAAAAATAAAAAAAAAAAAAAAAAGAGGAGTGATTTTCAAATGAGTTATTTGTTGATTTATCAATGGAGAAACGTTATGGTCTTCTAAATACCTTGTCTAATACTTATAGTCTTCTAATTATGTGTCTAATGAGTAAGATTGCTTAACAACATTTTAGTTAAACATAAGAAAAACTATTGCTAACCCTGGTTTGTATTTGTTTTTCTAACAATGAGGGTAAGTGAGGTTTTAGAGAGAACGTCAAGCGATTACCCTAATCCTACAAACTCTTAGTGGGAAGGAGTTCCACTGTCCCTGTGATATCTTAAATTTGGTAACATAACTTAATTATACATTATTTGTATTAGAATGTCATTAAAATGCACGTCTCAACTGGTATTTCTAAATCTGGTGTATTTCTAAGAACTGGACATTTATTTACTAAATAATTCAAATAGTTGTTATATGACTATGCGTTTCCATTGTATTTCAACAAAGATGAGCTAAAAACAAAGTTATATTTCTAACCAAACAGCACGCTTTTATAGATTACCTTCTTAATCTTGGCTACATTAGGAACAGAAGAAAAAATATGGGGGAAAAGGCTTAGTATCTGCATTTCTTTTATCCATCTGCTCAGCCCCTACCACTGTTTCTAGCAACTCAGGGTTCAGAGAGTACATAAGTCCTTTCAGATTACAACATTTTAAACTTTTTCTGTCTTACTGATTACCACAAGTATAAAATCCCTGTTCATCATGGAGACTATTCTGAAAGTAATCAAAAACCTGTCATTGTCAAGGTCCATGACTAGAGGACAGAGACTATGGTATGGAAATATGTAATGCAGCATCCTCCAGTGTAAACAGGAATTAATCTTTGATGTATTGAGCATATTAATCATTATCCAAATAGCAATTCCACAGTAATGCAGCTGGAAGAGGCCTGAAGAAAGGAGTCCATCTACCATTAAAGTGGTTATTGATTGAAGGTTAATGTTGTGTGTCTGGGAGATTGCTCTGCATCCTTCTGGTAATCAAATAAGTGCAGAACTGAATGACTGACTAAACTGCTTGGCTAGCTGTCCATTGTACTCAATATGGTATATCAGCATTGATTGTTTAAAGTAATCCAGGGCCTAAAAAGGTTTTATGCCCAAAAAGCCGCAGCTCTATGTCAACTGGAAATTGTCATATATTCACACTTACCTACGAGAAGAAAATAGGTATTTTTTTTACTTTGTTCACATTCAAGCTGTGAACCCCTATTGCTTATTGTATTTTAAAGAAGTTTTCACCCCTGTTTTTTTCCCGTGAACAGAATGATTTATATAGTATTATATGGTATTGTACATTTCTATGTGAAATTCATACAAAAAGAGAATGACAAGGTTGGATAAATGCTCCTGAGGGCTGGGGCGATGGAGGTAGCCCAGGGAGCGTGCTCGAATGAGCAAAGGTTCAAGTCTTCTGGGGCCACAGGCAGCAGCTCTGGAGAGCATTGGGGTAAGAGCCAAGTCAAGCAGTGAGCACACAGCACAGGAGGCACAGGAAGGCTGCTAAAAACAGGCAGCAAACGTGGAGCCAGGTTCCCAATGTGACAAAACGAGAAAATTTTCTTAGGAACACAGACAGCTGTGCTGCAGCCCAGGAAAACCACTGAGTTGCTGAAATGAAGGTGAGGCTGGGGGTGAGAACTTACACTGCTATGGCACAGTGGGAAAGGTTTCCCTTTTATTTTTCTTCTGTTCTACTAGTCAGTCAGAGTTTTTCATGCTTTAAAAGTAGAGAGGGAAGAGGAAGATCTACAATCTAAGCACATAAATTAAAAGACTATGGTCCCTAAATGCTCAAGGATAATAAAGGAGTTAACACAGCATTTCAGAGCCAATAAATGAAAAGCCCAATTAACATCTGCATAAAGTAGGTTGTGTAAATATCATACCAGTCTAGAAGTTGACTGTGTCAACTTGTCAGCTGATATTTCCTCTGTTCTGGTGCACTCTCAATGGATTGACAATTCATTTCTCTGTTTTTCTAGCTTAGGCCTGACCTTTATTCCT
Organism: Platalea leucorodia; assembly: GCF_965183815.1. Lineage (NCBI taxonomy): Eukaryota > Metazoa > Chordata > Aves > Pelecaniformes > Threskiornithidae > Platalea > Platalea leucorodia. Next base: position 85,981,288 of record NC_138823.1, on the reverse strand, counting down.
CAAGGGCCAAAATAAATTGTGGTCCAATCTTCTAGAAACATCCGTAGTGAATGCCTTGTGTGTAACTGTTAACAAAATGTGAAATGAATTCTTCCAGAGAAAGGCATGCATGCAAACAAGTGATTCCAAATGAGTAGTTATGTGCTGTCTTCATGTTGTGTGGCCTGAATTTGAACTTTTAAGCTATTATACTAAAAACAGTGGTAACTTAGAGATGGCAGCAAACATTTTTTTTTCCCCTTATCCTTTGTGGCAATAATAACTAGTCTGTACAAAATGAATTTCATTTGCTGTGTACCTTTTGATGAGTTTAATTGTTGCATGACATAATTCATAGAACAGTAAACATTAGTCTATCTGAATAAAGAAGCTATTTCTATTTGCATGGTAATGAAACCTTCTCTCAAAAATGCTGAGGGTAATCAACAAGCTAATGAGACTTTTTGAATGACCTAGGACTATATGTTGGTTCTTCTTGTAATTTAGATCAAACACTGCTGATGAATATAGGATAAAATCCTTAATTGAATGTAAACATTTAAACAAGAAAAGAGAGAAGAAATTAGTATAAACCAGAAATGAAAGGAAAGAGAGAAAGAAGTTCTGAATGGAAGTTACTCCATCCAAGATGATTGTATAGGAGGCAGAAATACACTGCATTAATGTCTATTGATTCAAGCACAATAAAGTTTCTCGCTGATTGTTTACTGAGCTATATAAAGGCTTTCCAATGGACAAAGTAGCCAGATTTATCCTTAAAAAAGTGCCTACATTAAACATAATTTCTCCTTTTGTGTACTTTCTTGGTCAAATATCTGGTGTCAGATAGCCATTTATACGAACAGCCTCAGAGATTCCTTTGCTTTCAGATCTCCTGTAAAACAAGCCATTCAGTTTTCTTCATAAGGGAACAACATTATAAAGATCAGAAGAGACTCCGAGGAGCGTTTTTGATATCTGAGCATATTCTCTAAGATAGATGTAAAGTTATGCTTTTATATTATGCTTCTTTTTTATTTATGTACATCTATAAAGTAGCATGAGTACATTTTTTGTGATTCTAAGTTTCTAACTTTTTACTTCTTAGACAGAATACTTAAACAAAAAAAAAAAGAAATAAAATTAGATTTGAAAATATTGACACTAGCCCTGAACTTGGCTGCTCCCTTTTCCTTGCTACATCTAGTGACTGGCTGCCAGGGCTTCATGCTTCCCGACATGGTCTATATTTTCACACATTTTCTTTCCCCTTTCATCATTGCCTCTTGCCCCCTCTTCTCCCTCCTACTCAGGGCAAGTACGGTTCATACTGCCTGCCCTACTTTTGTGTGAGCACACTCAAAGTGGAGAAAACATTTTGCCCTGCAAGTGGTTGGTTGGTTCTGCAGCTGAACACATATGAGAACAGAAAATAGCAGAAACTGAAGAGAAACTGGTTGTGACAATATCTATGAACTCCAAACAAAGAACTTTCTCTGATAGGTAATATTAACATACAAAAGTTATCCTTATTTAAAGGAATTTTTAATTTCTTTCCCAGTATGATGACATTTGGGAATATAGGAATGCTTCATAAACAAGTTTTGGCAAAATAGCATATTAATTTGTAGAAGAAATAGGAGGAAAGTCTGTTGGTTGATTTTTTAATTTTAAAGGAAGAGATAGCTAGTTCTTAACATAAATTTGTCAGTGTTCTGTTTTCTTTTCTGGAGAAAATTTCCCACATATACAGCTTCAAAACTAAGTTTCTTGTATTTTATGCATACAAGCTTCTGCCTGCTACATGTGTATTTTTTGCACAGTGATGTGTTACTCATTTCTCAAGATACTATTTCTCAAGCGTATCATATATCAACCTAAGGGTTTGGTCATTACCTTGATACATGAGATTCATTTTGCTGGTTGCGAACAGTGTGGTTGCTACAGCAGTGTGAATCAAGAGCAGATTTTAAACAAGAGTTTAAAAAAATTAAAAGTTAAAAAGTTCATTTTTTTAATACAGTAATGTTATCCTGTGGCAATTTATCTGTGTTCTTGAGCGGTCTCTTTAACCATGGTGGGCGTGATAGTCAGTTGAACAAAAATGTGATTAGTTTTCCTCAGCAAGTGGTAGAAGTCTCTGATAGGGCACACGCAGTACAGGAAGGACATGGACCTGTTGGAGTGGGTCCAGAGGAAGGCCACAAAAATGATCAGAGGGATGGAACACCTCTCCTATGAGGAAAGGCTGAGAGAGTTGTGGTTGTTCAGCCTGGACAGGAGAAGGCTGCAGGGAGACCTTATTGCGGCCTTTCAGTACTTAGAGGGGGCTTATAAGAAAGATGGGGACAAACTTTTTAGATGGACAAGATATGACAGGACAAGAGGTAATAGTTTTAAACTAAAAGAGGGTAGATTTAAACTAGATATAAGGAAGACATTTTTTACGATGAGGGTGATGAAACACTGGAACAGGTTGCCCAGAGAGGTGGTAGATGCCCCATCCCTGGAAACATTCGTGGTCAGGTTAGATGGGGCTCTGAGCAACCTGATCTAGTTGAAGACATCCCTGCTCATTGCAGATGACCTTTAAAGGTCCCTTCCAACCCAAACTATTCTATGATTTTATGATATAAGAGCATCTTTTCAGCAGATAAAATTCTTTTCTCCAAGTAGCACTTTTCTTGTGCGTGTCTTGTGCAGGGATGGAGCTCTGGGCTGAGAGAAGTGCAATTTCCAGACAAAGGATGAATGGAGAACAAACACCCTGAGACCCCTGAGTCAACATAAGAGAGAGTCTTTAGCCTGTAAATTGTCTTGCCAAATTTGAAATTGACAAATTTTAACCTCTCTTACTATGAGAATAAACTCGTGCTTCAAGGACAGTTTTGAAAATGATCAGTAGTTATGTGGAAAGAGCTTTTTGATCCATGGCATCCCTTCTGCATCTTTGGTATGATACAAAGGCATTGGTCACAATCTCAGTAGCTGAGAGTGTTGTTGCCAAGGGGAAAATTATGAGTAGATAATGAGTCAGTGTATCCATAGCTCACATACTGACTATACTGTCTTAGAAGAAAGTGTCTGTGAGAATACTAAACAAGGAGTTAGACTCAACATGTGATTAATACTATTTGTGTTCTGGCTTTTCTTAGGCAGTGGAAGATGTCCTGTTAATAAGATCAAAAGCATTACAGAAATATCCATAGATTTTTATTTATTTATTTATTGCATAAAAGTCATTAGGCAGGAAAAGAGGAGGGGAACAAAATAAATGGAAAGCCAAAAAAACGAAAAACATCTGGTTTTTTTCATGTTTTGTGTTTATTTCCTCCTCCTTTTTCAGTTTTCATTTTAAAACATTCTTTACTTTTAATTATGATTCTCTCTCAACTACATTATCACTAATTTTATTGTTGCTATGGTCTTCTTCAGATTTTCTTTGTACAAAAAAAGCTTTCGGTAGTTCACACAAGGAATCCACCAAGACCATGTACTGCATTATTAAATAATTTTGTCTGACGGGAAAAAGAGATGTTATAATGCATGTCACGGTATAGGGATGTTTATCAAGAAAATTGGTAGAAAATACAAGGACCTGAGCAACTTTATTTCTCTTTGAACTTAGTTGTGCTTTAGCAACAAGTTGGACAGATGGCTTCTCTTCCAACCCATATTTTTCTGTGGAAAAGCCTGAATTATGAGGATCATATTTATGTATTTATGATGGTTTACACCAGGAAGTAAAAAGTTCCTTTTGCTCTATCTGCCTTTGTCTTTCAATACATCTCTTCTGTCCTTAAACAATATTAGTAACCTCTCTGCTGTAAGTTCCCTAATGGGTAGACTGATATTTAACTCTTAGAATCCTGAAGTGAATATTTTCTTCCAAAACCTAAATCTGCAAGACTTCTGAAGACGTGAGTAAGCATGTAAGTCTTGACAGGATTCCAGATTTTGCATAAAGTAAGAGGATATTTCGAGGCCACATTTAAAATCCATTGAAGTTGGTGGGAGTCATTCAGCTAATCTGGACTCCAGTCAGTAAATATTTTGCTGGAATTTTAATATATTGTCTGCCTCTGTATGAGTTCCTTCAGGAGTCTCATGATTCCTACTGCTTCTGCTCTCTTCAACTGGTTAGAAAGGAAAAGGAAACCTGGAATCCTGCAGAGGGTGTTCAGTTTCTTGAAACAGTACCTGTTCAGTTGACTAATTGTTTCTGTTCCACAAAGGAATCCTGTTCTCTCTAGATGTTTTTATGGCAGTGACAGGCCTAATGAAACAGAGTGAGAAATGTACTGACAAATGAGATTCAAAATTGCCTATATTTTGGAGGAGGAAAAAGAACGTGAACTGTATTTTCTTTTGAAAATAATAATAAGAAGCATTTGAAATGTAACTGTAGGATACAGGCACAAGAGAATAGTACCGAATGAATGTGAATAGCTGGAAAGCCACCTGAAAATGTTAACACTAAACTTGTTCATGCCTTAGTTAGATGATGATTCTTTACTATTATGCTTGGAATTGCCCTTGCTGCTCAACATTAGTTTGTCTGTACTATGTTGTTTTATACTAAGAGTACCACAGAATTAATGGCACAGAGGCCTTTAGTGAAACTGCCTCTTAAAATCCCAAAATGAGAGTAACATCTCACAGCCCATCACTTACAATTTCTGTCTTGCCATATTAATGAGTGTCAGACAATGTTAATGCACCTGGAGGACATGGGTCTCAAAAGCCCAAGTGCAGTATAAAGGAAATGGACATTCGTTTGAGTCTCAGAGCCTCATGGGGCCTTTACAGGTATAAACTTGGCTGTAAATTGACAAGCAACCTTGTTTGCCCTCAGGCTGTCTGAAATCTATGAGAAGAGAAGTTTGTAGTGTTTTGGGAAAAAAAGCCCTTTAATAGATTGCCATTTGTTTAAAATCCAGCTGTGGTACTGTGTTCTGTGTACATACTCTGGGTATGGTATGCAAGGTGAATTTAAGCCCACTGACTATAGATTTTCATAGCAAGTCAACCGTGCTTCTACATTGCTCATTATTGACCAATTTACATTAAACAGTTACCAGTGTGATTTTTTAAAGGAAGGCTAATAAATAACTATGCAAAACCTTTGCAAAAAGTAACAAAACTTGAAATGCTAATGTCAGTCTCTAACGTGAATTTCTGTCAGTCTGTCCTGCTTCTCCACGCTCTGAGACAGGTTTCTAAAGTTGTTTAGGTATGCAGAATAAGCTTGAATTAAGATGTTCTAACTGTTTTTTTGTTATATTGCAGGATACAAGGAATCTCAAATAGTCTATCATCATTGTCTCCTGGAAAACAGGCGAAAAAATACTGTAGAAAGCAGACTGAGGGATTTGACTTGTGTGCTCATATAAATACTCTAGTGTAACCCTTGTATAACCCTCAAGTAGCCTGCAAGTGTTGACAAGCATCTTCCTTAGGTTTTAACTGTTGTTTAGTAGTCAGGTAGAACTGAATTAACAAGGACCATCCAGACAGAAAAGTCTTTTCAATGCTGATGCTTTCATGTATTATCTTCCTTTTTTTTTCTTTCTCTAACAACTTTCTGCACTTTTGTCCTCTGCTAGAAGCAAATCAGAAGTGATTTCAATTGACAGTAAGTCTGATGGCATATCAATAAAGAAGAACAAAAGCACTAGAGGTTTCAGGGAAAAGTAGGTTGTTCCCATTCAGATAATTATCACTTGTCCATCAGAACAAATCTTTCCCTGTTTTTACAGGGAGGTGCCTCTGTTCATTGAATAGGGCATTAGAGTGGGATACTCTCTTGTTGACTTTCCCCTGGGCTTTGGACAAGTCACTTCATCATTATTCTGAATTACAGATATAATTACACTTCCTTTTTTGAGATGTGTAAATAGAAAGTACTATGTAGTTGTTTAGTGTTATTTTTAGATTTTAACCTTAGGCCTCCTTGAAAATAGTGTTATGTTACATGTACCATATTACAAAGTCTGGGTATTTTTTGGATACTGTCATAGCATTTTATCTCAAATTTTAATAAAGTGGGTAGATAGAATGATTGCAGATATAAGCAGATGATTGCTTTGATTTTTCTGTCTTTCTTTTCCCTGACAAAATCTTGTTGAATTTGGAAATCAAGTAAGAAGGCAATGATGATCAGCATGTATACAGTAGAGATCATGTGCATTAGAGCTGGAACACTAACAATGAGACTTTTGAAAGTTCTCTTTCATATTATGTTTAAGGCACTGGCTTGTAACTTGGTTGGCTTGGTTTTGGCTCTACTGGAGACATTCTGTATGAGTTTTGAAAAGTTGTTTGGTTAATCTTCGCCTGCATTACACATTTTACACCTGTAAAATCAGGATAAAGATGATTATTTTTTCTGTTTGGATTACAACCCTTTCAGTGCAGCACGCAGTGCTTGTAAATAAGAGACATGCTTGTGAAGGACACTCTTCTGAATTGAAATAGTGCAAGTGAAAGTAATCATGAGATTTTAGGAACCTGGTTTCCACCAGATCATAAGGCAGGGGTGATTGTAAAGGACTTCTCCCTCAAAAGAGCAGTCATAACAGCAATAAACCACAAAATATATTTTACAGGTTTCGGAAGGCTTTTCCTCTTTAGAGAGATTTTTGTGGAAAGTTTCACATTTTGTGTTTCACCTATACAACTTTTCTGTCACTAATTAGGATGTTGTAGAAATGTAGAATAGGAGGCTATTCTGTAACTAATTTGAGGTTTCTGTGCATTTTGCTCAAGGAAAATTTCTCCATAACCATGAATTCTTGAACAATTTACATGGAAAACCAAGAATTGCTTGTAGAACAAACATAAATAATTCCTGTTGTGAATATCCTTTAGGCTATTACTAAAGAAATTTCAAAAACAATTGCCCCTGAGTCTTTGCTGCTGGCCCTAATGTAGTCTTAGATCAGTATAAATGAGCTCTATGAATATTTTCTAGGTCAGGATGAAGAGAATCAATACGAAATTAATCCAAACTGTTGTTCTTTCTCTCCAAGTGCTCCAATGGCTAGGAAAAGACAGAACTGTACATTCCTATGTGCTGGATTCCTGGGAAAGGCATACTTAAAACTAAAAATGAAGAAAAAAAATACAGATGCACGATAATCTTCATATCTCAGTAATATGGTTGATTAAGTAATGACAAGTGGAGTTTCACTTGCAATAGCTAGCATAGTGTTTATGCAAATGAACATGTACAACATTTCGTATGCACCCCATACTTAATATAAAATGCAGAAGAGGTTTGCATATTGCTCCTTTTGTATCCTTCATCATCTTCAGTTTCTTTAGCCTTAGTATATAAATTTCCTTTTAAATGACTGTCATTTGCCTTCTAATATACACTCAGGGTCTGACTTCCTGTTGCATTAGACAGTTGTAAGTTGGTGTAACACTGGTGAAACCAATGGTGGTGTTGCCTCTGAGAAAATGGAAGAACTCAGTAGTGACTCAAACTCCTAGTTTTAGCAGTTTTACTTCAAACTTTTGTCCAGCTTGAACTGTGTGTGGTAGGAGTGTGAAGGAAGAACAGGCCATCAAAATACAATAAGGATAGATGTGGTAGGAGCCACCTCCCACATTTTGCATTCTAATAATGAGATGGATGGCTTTTTTCCAATTCAAATGAGTCACAATTAGTCTTTATTATCCAGAGAAAAAACAAATGGTGAATCATAGCTTCATATCCTAGAGTGTTTGTTATATAATACTTACTGAATTTCATTTGCATGCTTTATGCGTATATTTATTATGCTGAAAGCTGATTACCCAATTTCTTCTAAAGTCTTTGAAGGCACTGTGCCAGCCCTTCTTAAAGTTTGCAAGCATATTGTTTTTGACAGTCAGGAGAGTTTGAGATTTCTGTATTAATTACTCTGTTTACATAAAAATGAACTTTATATCATTTGTGTATTCCTATTATACGTATTTTAGAAATTACAGAGTAATTACAGCAATTGCTTAAGCTGCATGTGGTGTCTAATTTAATTTAATAAGATGCAGCTACATCATTTTTCACATATCATAAAACTAGATGTGTGAGACAGTGAAGTCATAACGAACTGTTACAACAGTATACATAGAGTTCTAAAAACATTGCTCATTTACTTAATGATAATTATTTATACAGTTAAGAAATCTTGATATGTTTGTCTCTGTACATGATGTGCAAAGTATTTGAATGATTGCTACTTCTTATTTTGTTCCTTTATACAAAGAAATGCATGTTACCTTTTTCTTCTGCATAGGTCATAGCCTTTACCAGTTTTAGTCTGGTACTATTAGCTATAGTCTGTGGTAGCGCATTTTAGTAAGCCAAAAGGGATGGCCATTTATCAGACTTGACAAGTGGTGGCTGAATAATAACTTTCCTGTAATGCAGACGCTTTCCTGAATGTTTAAGTGCTGATGGTTTGAACATTACAGCTTACCAAATTTTAATTGATTTGAGGTTCACTGATTCACTGACCTCTAAGTAAGTGCCAGAACACACTGTGTTTTTATTTTCTTTTAGTTGTCTTTCCAGATGGATTTACAGTCAAGTATTTGATCCTGTAATGTCCTGTACGTACCCCAGAAATGTACATCCTGCTCAAATATGTAAAGTCATTCTCTAAGTTAGAGACACATGATCTATACATCCAAGAATACTGGTTTTAGCTGTGTATGAGGTACATGAAGCGTAAATATTTCTTTGGGAGGGAATTACTTGAGTAACAAGACATACCTTTTCTCAAGGCTTGATTATATGGGTTAGGAGCATAGGTTTTACAGCTAGACGGTTGCAGAATAAGGATGAGATACTCTGGCACGGGGTAGCGCTAAGGCAGCCTGACTCTGCCTAATTATTGCCAAAAGTTTGACCAGCAATCTGAGCAATGTTTCCGTTTTCCACTTATTCCTCATAGCGCTAATTTGGGAGTTGGTGAAGCGGTCATGGCAACTTGCAGCTATGTCCTTTGGTTCCTGCACCAGGAAATTTCATTTCTAGTTCTTTTTTTTTGAAAGTTTTCTGGTTTTAACACACACAAATCTCCCAAATATTTTATTTTTTCAGCTTTTTGGGTTTTGTCTCACCTTGGCTTCAAGACATGTAGACATTCCTTCCTTTTTCTTAACTTCAGGGAGAAAAGAGAATAAAAGCTGCTCTGTGCTCCGTGATCAAATAAGAAGCAATGTAATGACAAATACTTCCAGGTGATAAAAAATGTGAGCAAAAAAGACATTTTGTTTTCTCTTTCAGAGCAATCAGTCAAAAATGCTGTGCTTTCAGTAACACCATCAATGAAGGATGAAAAATCATACAGAATAAATTAATGATTTGATTTTTTTTTTAATATCAAGGATTTCCTTGTATGCTATCACTTATGATTGGAAAAGGCATTTTGTGTAAATTCTCTGTTTAGATTAGTGTAATCTGTAAGGGTTTTTCTGGAGGTTTCTAGAACGTGTTCCCCCCATGAGATACCTCAGAATTGATAACAGGCATGTGGGCAATAAGTGAGGGGACTATAGACTGTCATTTCTTTCATCTAGACTGTCAGGAGACTGACTTTGTCATAAAAGATACCAGATAATGGAAGTATGAACAAATAGTTTAAATTTTGCTCTGTATCCATACAGACGAGGTGATATAATACGAGTTTTGGAAATTGGTAGAAGAGACAGATTCAAATAGGAATAGATAAGAAGTACTCATTATATCATGGCTTTTCATAGCTACTTTCTGGAGAACAGTGCAATCATGTCTTCCTCTCCAGATATTCAAAGGATGATATATGCATAAAGATCAGCCATTTACACAGAAAACTCTTAAACTGATAAGTAAAAAATGGCTAAAATGATGAGTACGCAACATAAAACAAAACTATAATTTAGACATTTAATTATTCCTACAATGTAGGAAACTTTTTGCAGCTGCACAAAAACATAGCTTTACTTAAGAAACTACTTTAGCTATTTCTGTCTGCTCTACCAGTTACTCACACTGCTTAGTGAGTTAATATTTGCGTTCATGACATTTATCATTAATGGAGCCAAACAATACAACAGATATATATATATATATATATATATATATATTAATGGAATAGGCAAGCTGTAATGAGTTTGCTGATTCTCTGCAAGTTCAAATATATGCCTTTCGGATATGGGAAAAGGCCCTTCATAGTCTTCCTTTCCTGCGTATAAACGTACTTTGTCTTGAATTTTAGTGTTGTTTTCAACAGCAGCATATTGAATGCAAGTGCACTGAGTTAAATGTTATGTACTAAAAATCACACAGGACTGGAGTGGTTAAATAGTGAACTTTATGATACAATAAATCATAATTGAAGCATATTTCATGTGTATTTACAACTGGAGAAGGGGCCAGGACAGGCAGTTTCAGGAGTCCTGGTCCTTCAGCAAGTGGCTCAGGGTGAATTGAATCTCTGTAATGTGGAGCTGGCTCACAACTGGAAGCTCAGATAATAGGATTATTAATATAGTATTGGTTCTTATTAAATTGTTGTACACTGTGGTTTTTACATTTGTATACATGAAACATACCAAAGAGAAGAAGAAATAAATGACGGAAAGAAAAGTGATGATTTATTACAGCTAAAGGATTTTGCTGATTTTCCAGACTGCCAGTATGGCCTATGAATAGAGTGAAAAAGTTTGAATATGTAAATAAATATATGTTTAAAGATCTGTTTCCACTTCTCTTATTTTTAAGCTCCCTGATTTGGCCCAGCCCTTAAGGCCATCCACTTGACGTAGGTAAAGAAAATATATTCAAAAATAGAGTGAGATTCAGTGATGTAAACATAGGTATTTTATAATTACTCAGTTTCAGGAGGAAAAAATCTTGTAGTAACAAACATCATTTCTATATAGAATATGGGATCTAAACTCCAATGGGAAGGAATTTCTGACAAATTCTTCTTTACCTTTGTACTCACTTCTTGCTCTAGACTCTAAAATAGCACGGAAGCTAGTTGTGCTACAAAATTATTACATATCTATGGTTTGTGCTGTTACATACTGTGTTTTAAGCTTATGTGAGACAGTTGCCACAATAACACAGGTCTGGATTAGTAATGGGCTTATGCATGTCTTTTGCTAACATACCTGTGATTTTGTATTACGTATAATGGTAATACATTAACTTGTAGGTGTTCTATTCTGCTTCAAACTTGTATATATGTGTGTGTATATATATATGTACTATATATTTTATATGTACTTGTATATATAATATACAGATAGGTACTGTTTATATTTTTCATGTATATATACACCTATACACATGCATAGATATAACATAGTTTTCATTCTTAGCATGGAGATGCATTACTGTTCATAGTGGGACAAATCATCAGTTCCTCACTCAAGCAAAATTTTACTGAGTGGGGTCAGTATTGAGACTACTCTGAAGATTGTCATATGCATTTAGACAAATATTGTAATTTCTTAAGATACTTTAAAAAATGTAAAAGTCAGTGACTAAATGATGGAATGAGAAAAACGTTAAGGTTGCTGTCTAAGTTTTATCCCTTTTTATATATTTGAAATTATTTTCTTCAGTTCTTGAGAAAACAGATTGTCTAAGTTTGTTTCATATGCTAGAGGTTCATAAGAGGAACCATTAACACTTTATTTTGAGAAAGATGATGACACCAAATTCAGATTTTCCAACAGGGATGCTATCCTGCTATATTATTCAAGCTGATTTAATGAGCTCCAACACTATTTTTCATGCCAAGACTTGAGTTCAGATTCTGTTTCATCTGTGAGAGCTGGTAATGTGTGTAACAAAGCACTGTAAATAAATTTCATACCCCAGCTTTTCTTTTTGGTCATAACAATATCAAATATTGCAGTAAGAGGAATATCAGCTCAGGTCTTAGCAGCCTGGATGAAAGCTCTCCAACAACCTCCCATTTGCATGACCTTTCAGAAGCTGGTAAATTTCTTATAGCTTTTTATATATCTATATTCTACAAGTCAAACTGTTAAGAAGTATGGAAAAAACATGAGAGAATTTAGTCTACTCTCTTAAAATGAAGTTGGAAGACTAAGATTTCTTTTCTTCCAAACTACAACTAGTCCAGAAATATTGTGCCTTGCCCCTAAGGAATTTAGAAAAAAAAATATTCGCTAAAACCAAAAGGAGCTACAGTCTCATGCAAATAAAATTTGCCAAAGTTTTATGTGTGATGATAACTCCTAGCATTTCTTCTTCCATAACTAAATCTTATTCCCTGGGTGAATCATGCATCATATGGGATTTAAAAAGAAGCAGCGAGGTCTGTTCTCTCACCAGCCTGTGAAACGCCTCAGGAAGTCGATGCACATTCTTATATGCACTTCCTGCTCTTCCCTGATGTGCCCTCCCAGTAGGATGAGGACATCCTTACTGCACAACCTTTTGATTAACTATTTAATTCTGAACCCCTTTGGAGGATGTCTTTATTCACTTGCACATCCTATATACACAGCCTGAGCCACCCTTCTGTACTATTCCTCTCTCAGTGTGTCTTTTAGGGGTCAGGCTGTTCCTTTCCATGACACTGCTAAGAGATTTTTCACAGGAAAGCTGGCTGCGTTAGCTCTGCAGTGTTATCGAAGATTAGGATATTGTGCAAAAGGAGTGTGATTTGTGCTTGATGGTTTTAGCTTTGTCTTGAGATCTCACTGAATTGTTTAGATGCTGTTCAGTTAGCTGGGAAACCTTTTTTGAGTCCCTGTTTGGAGACTAGATATTTCTACAGAACCACACATGATCTGGTAACAGTTGCGCTGCTTATTTAGTAAACTTCACCTGCTTGTTAATGCAGGCAGAAAAGCTGTGTGTTTAACTTAATGGAACATAGAGTTAAAGTGATATTCTAAAAAAATAATTACTGACACAAAGCCTCTTTGATTAGATAGTTACGTCCACTCTTGGAGCCAGATGTATCCTGTGTTGTTTGGTAGGGAAAAGAGGAAGACCTCAGGGAGGCTGAAAAAGTTCCACACTTTTATTGGCATCTACAGCCTAATTCCCTGGTACAAATCAGAAATTTCCTGTGTATCTAGCAATAGAAAGCTGGAGAAGAGGATCCAGTCACACCCCTAACTGGCAAGAGATCCTTCCCCAGGCTGTCCATCCAAGAGGCCTCTTGAACTGCTCAAGAGAAGGATTCTAGTGATTCTACAGAAGCATCACCAGAAGACAATTGACTGGCACTTTTCCCATGCACTTTTTTTTTTCTCAAATATGAAGATATCTCTGTGAAATATGGTACCGTTACAGGCCTGAGACATCTGTGCAGGAGGTAGGAGAGGAGCTGAATTTGCTAGTTGTATAGTATATTCCAGAACATTTAGGTTCCGAGATTCAATTGTTGCTCCCTCCGCACCAAATGAGTAGTGTAAAAAAGCCAATTTATGGGAAAACCAACCCTTTGATTCTTCTTAAATACTGGAGTGAGGTCCTCCATGACACAGATATAATTTCCATTGATTCCACTCTGAGCTTGGTGTTAGCATCAATCTTACATTTTATCTTTGACACACACTGAGCCCCTACAGCATGCTACCAAGAAAAAGAATATTTTTTAGGTTTTAATTAGCTACTGAAGTTTGATAGACTTTCCATTAGAAGTTAGTGACAAAGAGTCCAGTCCAATCTCTGCCTGAATTCAATAATTTCTTCTCTGAAGCAGTTGTCAAAGCAGAGGAAGCTTTGCACAGTCTGGGGAGTTCCCTGAAGTTAGCTTGTGCTAAGTCTAACCCTCTGTTAAGAAAATAACATGTTAGTTTAGCTAACTTCACTCAAGTAGGCTTCTTTGCTGTCCTCCATTTTGAAGTGGAATGACCAGGTACTCTGAACCTCAAACAGAGCCATCCCGAGTCCCTGATTTTATAAATAATGCTTACAGTGTTAGAATTTAAAATCCTACTTAGTAAGGTGGGAATTAACACAAACAAAATGAAAAAAGCGTTGCAAATAACTAAGGTATGATAGATAAACATAATAGATAAAAAAATCAAGAAGTGACTAAGAAAGGTTTGTTTAGGCAAAAGTCTGGAAAGAGTGAAAACTTTATTTTCAGAAGAAGAACAGAAGTAGTCCCCAGGTTGGGGATGAAACAGTTCCACTGACGATAGTCCTATTAGGCAGCAGTCATACTCATTCTATCTTTAGCTGAATATAACATGGAATGTCAGCATCCCCAGCTGAGATGACAGCTTGACTTTGGGTGGGCAGACACTTTATGTTTCTGCCACAATTTTTTTCTCACTGTTCAGCTACACCCCCAGAGAGAAATTTTTGAAAAGCAAAGAACAAAACATAAGGATTTTTGACTATAGAGGTTAGGTTTGTTTTTACGCTCTCATGAAAATGCTAGGAAGATGCATACGCTTGCAAAAATAATTACCAGTTGGTAGAAAACATGTACTTCTCATCTCTGCGTGTAAGCTATCTTTTTTGTTTTGAGGTGCTGTATATTTCAGAGAAAATGAGACTAATGGAGAGCAGGGCAAGGTCAGGCATGGGCATTAAAGGCCACTGTTGTCACAAGTTAACAGATCAGAAGAGCTAGAATTAAGACCACAAAGGAGTAATTGTAAAAACTTTGCTGCGTTCTTTCGCCTTTACCTAAACTAATCACAGAATCAGTCTTCCTTATTCTAATCTGTTTATAAGGATCAGTACAGGCAGTAAAAGCTTGGGGCTTAGCTTGTCAATTTGACAATTTTCAGCTGCAGATGTACATGAAAAATTCAACTATGACTACCATGAAAAATCTGTATTAATTGGCACTAGTTTCAAGGGAACATGTACAAGGTTGGTTCTCTGGTGAGTATCAGATACGTACATTGATTAATCCTGGGTGTTTGTTGGTTTGTTTGTTTTTTTGTTTTTGTTTTTTACTTCATACATTTGTATTATTATTTCTATTTATATAACTATTAAGTTTTTGTTTACTATTTTGTTTTTCATATCCTCCTTATTTTTGTGCGAGAAGAGCTGATAGCATTTTAAAAGTGTGCCAAAGGAAATAATTACAAGAAATGTAATTTCTTGTAGATAATTTCCTTTTTGTTGTGTTGCCATTGTTTATCTAGAGAGACTAGAAGAAATAACATTATTCTGCATAAATATAATGGAGCTGATAAGTATACACCATTTAATACAGCACTTAGTGGTTCAGGACAAGCAGTTATAAAGTAGCAGACATGTGTAATGCAGCATCATTTCAGAATTAGATCAGAAGATTGGAAATCAGAGTTTCTATGCTGTGATTCTTGTCTTTCTAGGAGGCATTGGACAAATCACTTAAACTTGGTTAATTCTGCAAGTTAACACACTCTGTTAACATATGTTATCAAAACAATACTTCACTAGTTTACTGACTGTTGAGAACTCTATATAATTATTTGAGATCTTAAGATGAAAGTCTTCCCCCCCAAAGTTTAGGAAGAGAATCATTCTCTCAAAAATGGTTAGTGATTATTCTTGTGCTCTTTTTTTACATGCCATAAAGAGGTCTAGTTTTCATGAAAACTTGCCCTTTCTAAGAATATTACTTTGTATAAATGTAGCACATGTTCCTGACTCAACAAGGGTGCATTGGTCTAGTAGTTGGTTACAGGAAACAATACTGTTTGTCCCCTATGCTTCTGCCTTTCACACACTGTAAAACTAAGGTTTCACTGTTTACACTTTTACATGCTGATGGATGGGTCAGCCAGCCTTGTTTGAGTTGGACCTGTAGGATGGCATGCATAATTTTGGAGGCGAAACCAGCCTCCAATTAACAAATAAACTATTAAAAGCATGAAAGCTGGCCTGAAAGTAGATGTTACTATTGGAAGACAGTGGGAAAAATGCATGTTTCAGTGTGTTTCTTTTGTCTGAATTATAGTGCATGATGTGTTCTTTGACTTCTTATGGTAGTTCAGTTGGGATTATACCCAACAGGCCTTCTTCTCTTTACTACATTCAACTATAAGGTAATCTGCAAAGGGCAGGAAGATGAGTATTATATATCCCATCCCTAGCACTGGACTTAGATGAATGAAAATGGATACAGAATTTACAGCTTCTGACAAGGAAGGAACTTTGCATTATCCTTGCCAGTAATGAGGTAGAAGGCTGCTCTTACTTTGACTGTCTTTTGTTGCTTGGTGATGGTAATGATAACTGGTTAAAAATAATGAAAGTATTTTGCAGAGAGAGTTTACATTCCTGGTCTTATTTTTTCATAAGTGGGAATTGTGAAAAGTTGTAGCTCTAGTAGGAATAAGTGGAACTTGAGAAATGAGAGCAGCTCTGAAAAAGTCTTGTCTGCAAGATGCAGCCTGTTGGAGGTAGGGTGTATGATCAGCTTGCATCACAGAAGTCATGCTCATGCTGGATATATTCAAAAGAGTGAAGGAAACTTTTACTGTATCTGGGACTTTGGAGGGGGAAAAAAATCTAAACATTTTGAAATTGGATATTAGCTAAAATCTTGAAGTCTTTATTTAGTGGTTTGGAATTTACTCAAAGTTTACTTGGGATTTTTCCCCAATAAAAACTAGAGGCAAGAACCTCACCTGATATAAACTGTCATAGCTCCACTGAAGTCAAACAGAGACAGTGTTTGAAGAAGCTGAGAAGATGATTGCTGCTTTCAGAATGGAGGCTGGTCCTTATTCTTACCACTTCTCTCTTTTCATTTTTTTTTTTTTTTTGATCTTCAAAGCATTTCCAAGCATTAAATAAAGTTTCTCCTTTTGGTATTTTGGAGTGTATTGGTGAGAAGTATGCAGATATATCACCCTGTGTATTGGAACTAGAATGCCTAGTTCATTTATTGCCTAAATTATTTTTTGGTCAAAGGGGCGAGAGGGCTGCAGTTTTCTGTGCAGATAGCAGAAGTACTGTACCGAGGAGTCTAGTGTATCTATTAATCTCATCCAGAGAAGCAGACAGTGAAGAGGTTCAATTCTGTGACAGCCTAACCATTAATGGCATCCCAAACTTGATTTTATTTCTTCACTTTTTCGGGCTGAAAACACTGTGGCTAAGATTTATTATGTCATTGTCGTCTCTGCCTTTCCTCTGTCTCATCTGTATTCTTTACAGAGCCTATAAACATGGGCTGTCAGCAAGCTAAACCTGTCAGATTTCCACTTCCCCCCTCCTCCGTCTGCTACTATGCTGCCCGAGAAACAGCCCTGCACGCTGCACCCTCACTATGATTCTCATCATCACATCTCATTCATCACTGTGACTCCAAACTCAGCTCAACACATTAGAAAAAAGGTCAGGGATATGAAAGGAAAAGAGAAATAAACAACTACCCAGCGGAAGCGATTGAGCTACAGGAGACGTGGGAGGTAAGATCGGAGCCAATTTCTCTGCCAGCAGCTGTGCTGGGCATAAAGTACTTGCTATACAAGTTCTAAGTGTTTTAAGCTGGAGGGTTGTGTAGGGGTTTCCTGCAGCTCCTGGTTTATTTCCCAGCACAGAAGCGTAGTGAAAGGATAGAAAACCTTAGTTAAAGACGGAAAGGTTATAAAACTTTTTATAACTGGAGTAAAGATGACGGATTGGTTGCTGAGCGACTAGAAACCTGATAGCATGCAAGATTTGGACTCGAGAGTTCAATAAACATCCTTACAGTGATGAAAGAACAAGACCTATGTTGACTTTATAAGCCAAACTTTAAGAAGCTTTTGATTGGGGATGGGAGGAATTTTGTATGGGGGAAAAAGAAATTATTTTATATGAAGTAGTAATATTCCTTTAAGTGGGATTTACTTCTTCTTATGTGCTACACTGTCAGTGTAGTTAGGTAGAATTAATTTAAAAAATTACCCTGGCTTGGTGATATCCCTTCTCTTCTTCATTCTCCCCACTGCTGCTTTGGCCATTTTTCACTGAGCATGTTTGTTTTTGTTTTCTTGATCAGGAATTATGTTTTTTGCCTTTATGCCATTTTTTTCAAGCTCTTGGCACTTTTCATCATAAATAGAAAACAGCTGTTAACTCTTTCCTTATTTGTATTTTGAAAATCTATATTTAAAATACTAGTGCAATATCACGCTGGTAAATTCTTTCTCTCAGTAAATAAGAGAAATAGGAGAAACTGCTGAGCTTAAAATAGGTAACTTGCAAAACTCTGTTCAGAAGAGTTTGATACAAAGAAATTAGCTTGTGCAACCATAACGTTTTTTCTTAAAAATGGTACTCAGCTTATAAGGATTTTAGTTTACACTTTTATTTATGTATGCAATAATTGGTTAAGAATTTGATATGACCTCTGATTATAACATATTGCCCAGCTGGCATGGTGACTTTGGTCAAATAGTCGAGGATATAAATATCTTTGTCAACTACTAATCTTTAAAAAAAGTAATTCTGCCTGTGCTTTATGTGAGCACAGATTGTTTATGTTCTAAACTTTTTTAATATGCTTCTGTCCAGCTCATGCTAAAAGCTTGTTTTTATGCTTTATGTGTTATTTCATCTAAATAGAGAAGTAAACTGATTATTTGATACTTTTCACTGAACAAAAAAAAAAAAAGACCCCTAGTGAAATTATCAGGCAAATGATAAAACTAAAATCATACAGTGATTTAGAAGGGAAAAGGCAATTTCATGGAGAATGGTTCCCATGATGTCCGTTATTAGTCCTATGATTAAATGCCATACTTTGGATGCAGCCTCCGAATCTGATAATCCTTGTGCCACTTCCTGTTGAAAGGTGAGAAGGAATACTACCCTACATTTTGGATCTATTTCTCATTCTTTTCTAAGCATTTGCTATCTTGCTGAAGCTGAGGACAAAATAGTGGCGTTCTTGGTCCAAAACACATCTTACAGCATCACCTGTGGGAAGAATCAAGCAGAATTTGGGGAGAAACTTCTTATAACTCAGAAAAGGAACTTTTGCGTGTAAAAATAAAACAAAGGACTGCTGTATCCCTCTAGTTCTGTGCAAGTGTTTGTGTTTTCCTCAGTAAACGTCACTGCTCTCAGTGCCATTAGGAAGCTCTTTTCTCTATGGTCATCATACCACATGGAATGATAGTATGGAAATTCATCACTTTTGAACTTACTGAATATCCTAGCTTTAGGAGGTATAGGAATTTAAGACTTCTGAACCAGGCAACTGCCTTAACACATGATATGCATAATAACATAACATCTGAAAAAGGCAAAAAGCTGAGCACTTGGAGTGCTGCTGAGCACATATTCAGACAACAGACATTCAAAGTTGAGCTGAGAATAGATAAATTCTAGATTAATGTGAACTGTGGGGAGTAAAATACACTGTGGATAATAAAAACCAGGAAAGAACATATTAGAAAAGAGAAGCATATTTAAGTTCCTACAACTTACTGTATGCTGTCAAGTATAAATGCAGCATTGTAATACAGCAGAGCCCAGTACTGGCAGGAGTCATCTGGCCCTAATGTGAAATGACTCATACTCCAAAATAAGGAAACAAAGCATACTAAAAATTTCAAACTTGTGAAGAAAGAGGTTTGCAAGACAGATTGCAGTATACCTATAAAAGACACTGTAACTGTAAAATAATTAGAAAATAAATGTGAGTAGCTCTTCGTGTACTACATTGAACTGTAGCAATAGCAACAGTAATGGCAGTATGAAAATGGTACTACTACTGAAGGAAAACACAACAGAGGGTAAGATCAGAAGAATGAAGTAAATTGTGGTAAGAAAATGGGAATATTTTAGAAAAGAAAGGGGTAAGAAATAGAAACCTTTAAAGAGTTTAACTTGTAAAATAATATAAACAGTGTTGTTATCTACCACATCACTGCAAATATAATGTCGATTGGGTGAAGGACGAAAGGAGGAAGAAGAGAAGTCCAGAATCCAGTACTTCCCTCTTTATTGATATACTAGGAAGAAGCAAACTCCTAGCCAGTTTATCTGCTGGCACCAAATGAGATTGCTTCGGTTTTCTTGATCAATACCAGATGAAAATGAGGTACAAAAGAAAGATTACTTTGCACTGAGATATCAAGTATTCTTTTATGTTTCTCTACCAGATTAAACTAGTATATTGAACTTGGCAGGCTGAATCTGATAAATACTTCAAATTTAAAGTCATGTATTGGAAAAATAAATGGGTATCTCACTTTTCCCTCTTGAATATATAGTAGAGTTTGCATTACAGAATGCACTGCTGTCCACATAGCTACTGGCTGTTTGCTAGTAAATGTTGTTTAGAGGGCTACATCAAGCTATGAAAAATTGCCTTTAACTGAAATATGAAAGGCAGCCATTTTAAATTTACACAGCTGAGGACAGAAAGGAAATTCAGAAGGTGATCTCTTTCAAATGACTAATTCATCTTCCCAAGCAAGAATTTGTGTTAGCATTCACCATCTAATAAATATCATGAATGTTATATGACAGAACTTGCCTACTCTTAGTTTCTCACAATCACCAAAACTAGACTTGATTTGCCAGGTGGTAAACCAGATTCCTGTAATACAGATATGTAAGGGTTGTTTTTTTCAATCATGTACTTCTTAAGGATTGTTTTAGGTGCACAGACTTCACTACCCATGCTTCACAGATCAGGTGACTGAAATCAATAGTGTGTAGACTAAGATAGATTTGCAAAATGAACAAAATCATTCCTTCATTACAGATCATTGAAATAAAAATCCACTGTTAAGGTAGCTGAATACAGAATTTTATGATATACTCAGAGAGCTTTTGCATTTGTGTAAAGAGAGTCACAATGACTTCATTCTACTGGTAGAGTTCAGGTTTGTATATTGGGTATGACAGTTATAATGCTTGGACTGCACTCAAGTCAACCTTTGCAACATAAAAAGATGTACCACTCTAATGGTTGACATGACCATTGACCCCTCTTTATTTTCTGGCAATGTTTGCTTCCCATTTGACACAGTCTTAAAAAACATTACTTGCTATATAGAATTAGGAAAAACATTGAAACACATTCAGATTTCTCTTGAGGAACAGTTAGTACTCTTATTTTTCAGATAGGAAACTCTTTCTGGGAGTTCTAACTAGTCTGTTCTTCTATTCTAAACTCTGTGGGTTTTAAGACCTCTTCAAAACATGAAGAGAAGGGGATCCAAGTATTTGCATACTTAAGAAGGGTTTAGTCTTGATTAATGGTGCATAGAATTATGGAAAGCAGTTGAAATGCAAACTACTCACTACATTATGCATTATATTCATTATTGGTACTGTAGTTAATATGTTCTTGGCATTCTGTTGCCTATTACAATAATGGGATATAATGAGATTTTTTTTTTTTAATGCACCAGGTGTACAAAGTGTATTATTCAGGATTTCTCAGGCAAGCACTGGAATCTAGTCAACACTGAGATATGCTTTCTAATAACCAGAGATGCTCAGCACCCTGGTGTGTAACTTACAACAGCCCTATACCATATGGGAAACTTATCACGTGCAGTGGAGAAAACATACAATTAAGATGAACTGTTTAGTCCCCCCAAGGAGAACACCCTGCCTACTGTATGTCTTGGCTTGAAGTTTTTAGCAGCAAATATCCTTAAGACAGCATGTGCATGATATTTGGAGGGAATTAGTGTCCTCCTCTTTCCCTTCATAAGGGCTTTAAATGTACAGAGGATGACACCTGTATGCCTAGGAATGGACAAAATATTCTTGTTAGCTCTGTACAAAAATGTGAATATTAACTCTTCTCCTTCTGCTGTATTTCATAGGTGAGATGAGGAAGAGGTAGCTCTAATTCAATACAGTGGTACACTGTCAGTTGTGATTTGAACAATAAAGATTTTTTTAAAAAATCTGTCAGGTGCAAAGTAATACAACTTTTGTTTTAATTGGGCAGAACAGGAATCTATTCTTGATGCACCATGTTGATATGGCACTCATTAACATGTTAGAGTTCAAGAAATAATACACTGAGCACTACCGTCTCCAATGTATGTGTAGTGACAAAACAAATTGACTGGATGTAACGCAGTCTTCATGTACTAACCATTTTCCTGATTAGTAAATTCTTTGTCAAGCAACTTCTTTGTTTAAGATACCCTTATTCCTTCAAGGTTTAGCAAAAATATACTTATTATTTATGACATAAAGAATTTAAAATGAAACAATTTTGAGACATCAGCTTATTTAAAATACCTTTTTCAGCCTTTCAGTTTAAGAATTGTACATCTTTTCTAAGCATTACTTTAATATTACTGAATAGTTCATTTTTATTTTTCTTTTGCGATACTGTTGCAACCCTAGATTAGGACATAAAAAGTACAGGGAATAATGCTAAAACTAATAATAAAAATGACTCCCTAATAGCATTTTAGGGTATTACTTCTCCAGAGACATTCTGAAAGAATACATAAAAATAAAATTCACCATTGTCCAAAGTCTGTTTCTTTGTATGTATCCAGAGTGTTTAATTATTAGTGATAATTTGTTTCTGAAATTGCTTTTTACTACCTTTTTGTCTGGATATCCAAGGTAACTGCAACAAAAATGAGCTGGACTCAAATATTGTAATATCAGTAGAAGTATTTTCTGATTTCAGATTAGTTTTATTTTAACTTATAGTAGTTTGTGAATTAGAGGGGGAAATTTCCTACAGGAAATTTCTTCAAATTTACTTTTTTATTTGTCAGCTGTTAATGAAAAGAAAGTCTAAGACAAGAAATAAAAAATGTATATTGTTTAAAATTTAAGGTTCTAGAACATCTTAGAACTACCTCAAATACAGTGACATGAGAAGCTGAAAGAAAATGAATAAACTTCTCAAATTGGTGCTTCCTCTAGGGGAGGAAAAATAGAAATTGATGCATTCCTTTGAAATATTTAGATGGTGTTAAATCCATTGCATTTTTGATGGGGAAAAAAGGGTGACACCACTGGTTTATTTTAAACTGTTTCTCTGGATGGAATAACTGTTAACAGTGGTTTAGGCATGTCTACTTGAGGGACTGACATGTCTTGCAGAATATTTTATTAATGAATACATGAATGGTAGAAAGCCAGTTGGATTCCAGAGTTTAGACTAATCTTCCATAGTTGGAAAAATCACTATTTTGTAACATGAAAAAAAAAAAAATCTTATGAATATAAAGACAATATAAGGGTGGACTGTTTATAATTTCACTGCCAGAGACCTTAACTATAACGGAAAGTCTAGAAATAAAAATTTTAAAGTGTTAAATCTTTTGTTAAAATCCTTTTGAAATAAAAAAATAACTGCTGCCTATTAACATTAAAAATGTCATATTTGTATGCATTTGGATTTCAGAAATGTTTATTCCTATTCACTAGATTAAATTTCATTTTAATTGGCCTACAGAATAGTTTTAATTTAAATACCCAGTTTTTTCTCCAGTGCTCTTCCAAATCTCTAAGGTTAGAAATGTTTCGTATCTTATAACACCATACTAGTGAATGTTTCTTCACTGAAAAGCATAATCTTATTTAAGGATTTCCCTTTACTTGTTTTGTTTTCTAGTTAACATCTTTTAATACTCCTTACACGTGAAGTCTGAATTTTCCCCTCTTCAGACCAAGACAAATCCAATGAAAGCATTAGCTATAACCATTTTTACTTGCTATCAATGTCCAAATTCAAATTCTGACTGTGGGACTCAGTCATGCTCTTGTTTCTTATTCCTGCTCCCAAACAGATGAATTTTTGGGTTTTATTTATTTATTTATTTTTATTTTTTCTTTTGTCCTTTGCCATCCTATACCAATCTTATACCAATTAATCCCAGCACAAATACCAAGGTATGCCTGTTTGCTTATTATTGTCATTGCAATCAGAAGCCTGTTTTTTGTTTTACATTTTTTGCAGCAAATTGCCCTACCTGATATGTGTTCATAAAATACTGTTGGGTTACTCTGGTGGGTTCAGATGAAAGCACCTCTCCATTTTTCAGCTATTTTAATAATTACTTAACCAGAGACAAGACTTAAACTGAAATTAAAAATGTGTGTGTTCAACTCTCCAATCCACCAGAAACACTAAGTTATTCTATATCCTATGTGTGAAAGGGGAATTTTATTTCTTGCCTCACAAAGATACTGAGAACATTAATTCGCTCCAGATTACAAGGCATTTCAATGCTATGAGAAAAGGAGGAATGGACAGATAAATATCTATTGGTAGAACTAGATAATGTGCCTGTGATTCTCAAAAGCACGAAGACAGTGAAATACCCTATACTCACTGGAAGTAATCATACACATTTTTATTCAAGAAGGATATCTTGAACTTTGGTCTCATGCTCTATTGTAATATAATGGGGAAATAGTACTATTGTTCTAATTTAAAAATAATGGCACATGTGAAGTGCCATAAATGGTTGATGTGAAGACGAGCACATGGAGAAGTCATTGTGGAAGGAGACAGACAGATGTATCTACCGGACAGCGCTCTCATGTTTCTACTGTCCTTCTGCACTTAAGCAACTTGGCAACTTAAGGATCTGCATTACTAAGGTAACGCAGACTCTGAAAATCAGTGACTGTTTTCTTTCTACCCCTAGCTGCAATACCAGAAAATATTTTTCTTCAGCAGACTTCAGTGCCTTTATATAAATGAGCATATGGGACTTGCACCTTTATGTCATACGCTTGAAGGCCTGGAGTCCTCTACTACTGCTACAACCCACAGCTTTCTAATTATGTCACAAAGAACATGAAACAATTACGGATGAGCAACAGAGTAGTTGCTAAGAGACAACCTGTGCAAGAAGCTGGGTAGGAACTGCTGAGTAAAACCATTCAACAGGCACCTCTCAAGTTTTCACAGGACTAATGCGTTAAGGAGTTACTGATGTAAATATTTTTGAATGGAGATATGTTTGATTTCTTTCTTTCTCTCAGTGAGCTCAAAACAGTAAACAAACAGGAAAAAAGGCTTAGGACTTTGGTCTTCATGGCTTTTTTAGTCTATTAGCAGTCTGTTACATTCATAACTTTATGAACATATTTTTCAAAATACTTGAGTTTGTTAATGCTAATCAAAATTCTTCAAGTTTTACATTGTGAAAGAGGCAGAGTTTTAATTGTTAGATGTACTGTTTAATGTCGCTGATCCTTCTACCAGAAGCAGAATGTAATGATCCTGCATCTTACAGGAGTGCTTTCTATTTAGGAATCTTGTTGGCAAATCTTGTTGGCTTGATCTAAGAGTATAGTCTGATACTTTTCGATAAACTTGAGTATATTTATCTATATGAAATGGATAAGGTGTTGTGAACTTTGACTTTGATCCAATAAATCACTTCGACAGCTAACTTTTCAGCTTATCTCCAAATTTACTAAAAGTTTTGCTTAATCAAACATACCATACTCCGTCTATAAATGACTAACTCCTAAAGAAGTATTGACAGAAAAGGAAAGGAATTCTTCTCTGTACTATGGATAATCTGTTCATAAATGCTGTGACATCATCTGAAGTTTAACAGCATAACCATACCAAATGAGGAATCTATAAGTATATCAGCGAAATGTATCAGTATTGTCAACTTTATAAGATAAATAATGTTTTATAATTCAAAATCACCCCACTTTTCTACTTCTTGAGCTTGTGGAAAGACTCCTAATGACTTCAGGGTGCTTTCAGTCAGGCCCATTTTGACCTAATGAATAAGTAAGCATACAGATGCTATTATAAAATGTTTCTTATTTTTTTCTCTAAATGTCTCTTTCTTTCCGTTTACTAGAATACAGACCTATTTAAAATCTGAGATCTCTATAATTCTGAAATTAAATGCTTCTCCATGTATTTGTAGTTTTCTACTGTAGCACACACATCATTAATGTAATAAATCATTATGCCATTGCCGATTCGTTCTGAATGCTCTCTGCATTGCCATAAACATTGTCTGCCGCACCAAACTGATGACTAATACTGCCTGACAAGTTGCGCTACAATTTCTGGAGAGACTAGAGTAGCAAATATATAATGGGGGTAGTGCTAATGTTCTTGAAATGATTTATAAGTTTTAAAATATAAATTAATTTTTAATTTAGTTACTTTGTTCACCCAAGTATATTTTATGAAGTTTAATTTATGAAATATTAATGCATGATATAATTGAGTTTCGAGTGTTGGTAGATTTGGTTGCTTGAGAACACAGAGTAGATCCTTTCATAATGACTAGTTTTATAATCAGGAACTTAGTCCCATAAAAAGGAATGCAGGAAGCTTCCCCTCTTAATGGTATTACATCTACTGGGATGGTGACATGAAGAAACATTACTGTTTGGGGTCTTGCTGCACAAAATCTTTCCGTCTGTGTCCTAGCCTTGATAGCACTGAAATACAGCATTTATTTATAAGCATTGTGATTCTGTTTCTCCTCTTAGGCACTGTGTATGTACCCTGTTGGCCAAAGTAACTGTAGGCAAGTCATTTTACTAAATATAATATGTTGAATAGTATATGCTTCATAAAAAATGAACAGTTTTCTTGGAATGATTCCTATGTGTCACAAAATATTGCAAAATATACATGATTTTCGTAAGTGGAATATGCTGTCTGGAGGTTTCAGTGCTTGAGAAGATACTATGATTAATGAAAAGTGAGTACACAAATAGCACTGTGGCTTTTCTTTGTGTTTGTTATTTAACAATGAATTCATTATCTCCTTTTTTAAATCACTTTTTATCCTAAACTTGGAAAATTTAGGGCCAAACTTTGTTGACCTTAAGTAAACTTCCGATATTGCATACTTTACTACAAGTGATAAATTCACGGTTCAAGAGAGAATAGCAGTTTATTAAATGGTGTTAAATTAAATAGTGTTACCTTTGTAGTAGAACAGGCACTGAAAGGAAGCTTGTATTTCTTCATATCTGTTTTTGAATAGTAAGGGAACTCTCAGCAGAATGGGATATGTTAAATGGGGAGGGGGGGTGATTTAGTTTGGCTAGAAATTTACTTCTGATCTTCTGTCTGCTAGACATAGATTATTTTTTTCTTGCAGATTTTTCTTATTGCAGCCTAATAGTATAGGGTTGCTAATGCAGATTTAATATTTAGACTTTTAAAGAGACTAATTCCATGTGTGTTTTACCTCATTATATTAAGAAACTTTGTGAATTATTACTTGGGTTCTGTATATCTGGGACTTTTTTTGTAATTTATGCATTTTAGATTAATATTAATGAATATGCCTTCATCATTGATGATCTCCTAGTTAATTTTTGTTTGGGAACTGAAGATGTGATAGCTCTCCTTGGGTTTTCTACTTCAATTTGTTTACAATCATTCAAGGTAATGACTACAGAGTCAGCCTTTCCATCACCAGTTCCAGTAATATTAGAAAAATTTCACATATTTTTCATAGGAAACTGTATAGTCAAACACAACATATACATGTTTTTGGGCTGGATGAAAATATGGTTCTTAATGTTGCTTATAGGAATACAGGTTCTCCATGAACAGGATATTAACAGTATGTCTTCCAACATTCACAATAAATTAATTTTATATCAAATTAACTTAGCACCACAGAATCCTAATTATCTTAAATACTGCTTTGGACACTATTATTGGACAAAATGTACAACTCATAATATTAAATGTACCAGTGATGATAAAGACATAGCAGTAGCTGTAATTGCAAAAGTCCTTCATCTATCATTCCTCATGCTATCTTCTACCCTTTTATTCCCTGATGTTTACATTGGTATTTGTAAAAATAAATAACATTATCACCATGACTCTGTCAAGTTCCTAAAAATCCTACTATTCAAGTAAATGTTCAGAGAGTCAAATCTCAGGTTTCTAAAAGGTTAAATACCTTTAGTTCTCTTATTTTGGGAGTCCTAGCAGATGTAAATGTATAGGGGAAATTTTAGAAAATAAAAATCCGTATTCTAATGGTTTTGGAATAAAACTTTAAGGAGAAAATACACACCTCTGCTTTTTAAGGAAAACAAACATACAAACCCATTCCCTGTTCTCAACTGTTTCTATTTCTACTTACTTTTTAGATCCAGTTTCTATTTACTTTATCAGTCATGCTCAATGCTGAACTCTATGACAGGCATGTTGGGAAAGTGTACTACAGAAAACATGCAGCATGAAATATTGTGACAAAGTAATTTTTTTAAAGCTGCTTCCAGGCAGGGAGGAGTCTCTCTTCTTTCCAGAAGATCCCCCCCAGGTCCACATTTTCATTACCCTTTTGTGTCTTTTATGGTGCTAACTGGTAAAATATACAGAGGGATGGAAAAAATGTTTTCTAGCAGGTGAGAAATTATCACCTGGTAGCTAGCTGGCAGGAGGAGGCTTGTGTGTATATGTATTTGTGTGTGTGTGCGTATGTGTTTAATGGGTTGTTCCTCCTTTTAAAAAAACCCTCTTTTAAAAATTTTTGTTTACTAACCTATAGATTTAAAAAGAAAAAAAAAAAAGCATCTTAAACTAATCAGTTCTCTTTCTTTCAGCAAAGCAACTCTAACTGTCTCAGGAATATCTTTTGCAAAAACTTCGTCTTTATAAGGTTCTCATTGCAGTGCCTGTTTCGACCCTAACCGAGTCTCCCAGAGGCAGCACTGCTCACAGGATTTCTAGACTTCCATTTTTGGTGCTAGTTTGAAAGCAGGAGACTCTGGGCCATATTTTGAAATATCATTTAGTGCCTGTTTGATGGGACTGGAGTCAGTCTTGAATTTATCATCCCCTAAACATTGAATACGTTTTGAATCTCTAATGCTGGTTTTATTAGAATAGAAACTAGAAGCGTGAACTTTTTAAAGTAGAGAGCTCAGAACATGACAGAAAGCTAAGAGGGTTTGCAAACAGGAATTTCTCTAGCCTTTGTCTTTGCGGAGTTCTCTTGTCCTCCAGGCTTGCTATTAGTCCAAGTTCTGAGACTGGATTAGTGCAAATGAATCTTGTTCACTAGAAAGAGACTAATTCCCATTTTGGAGGCCTGGATGTTTGAAAATCCCCTTTTCTTCCCCACTGTGTCCTCCCCCAAGGCAGCATTTTTACTGTCCCATGAGCCCCTCACTTGCCTGCACACCAGAGAACCCCTCTGGCACCTAGGCACCCTTGCTGCTTGCAGGAAGGAGCAGTCTCCCCTTCCTCCCAAGGCTTCTCCTGATCCAAGACACAAAGCAACACCCATCCTCCTCCTGCCCAGATCTGGGCCTTTAAAGGAATGGAGCACTGTAGTTCACTGTGACTAAATTAAGCAGATTCCGCTCTTGGCATGTTCTGAAATCAAACGCCAGAGGTGCTCAGAAACAGGTTTGCAAGAAACAAGTTTGCTCAGAAACATGTTTGTATTGTAACATAAATGGATAGGGATAGGGAGGCAAACTAAATGTTTTTCAATTACTGACTGGTCATTTTGTAAAGTTACATAATTTATGTTGCTACCTATGTCTTGCTGATAGAAAAAATTGTCTGCCTTCATGATTTCTAAATGGTATTTGATGATGTTTGGCCAATAAATGATGTTTGGTTCATGTTGCTCAGGTGTAAATGTACACAGTGCCTACACAAATGTCTTAAGTAGAGAGCAATAACCTTGAAAGGAGGGTTAGTAGCAGGTAGCTACTATTTTTGCTGCCATTTGAGATGTATTCACTGGTCTCTGGGAGGCAAGACTGAACAAAGTTTTCTAGGCAAGTCTTCCTAGAGTCTAACCAACTGCATGGACAGAAAGCAGCATTCACATAGCCCGTGCTTTTCCACCCTTCAAACTCCTTGTTTTGTTCTTCTGGACCCCTGCCATGATGTAGCTTTGGGTATTAATTCAAATTGCAAACTGCTTGGTCTGACTTTCTTAGCATTTTCCAGAATGACTGTTAATTACATTGGATGTGGGCTGCTATTGCTGTGCTGCTGCTGCTGTGTTCCAGTTTCTGTCTCTTGTGCTCTCGTTTGCTCCCATTCTTATTTGCCTGAAATGAAAGGACTCATTTAGTGGAATGTATTTACGTGAAGAATTATGGTTTGGTCTCTTGGCCATAAGGCTGGTTGGAGGCATTTGGCACCGAATCAGTTTCAGTGGATTGCGGCTGCCCGTTCTTGTTGTATAAGGTTGCCAGTTGTAGTTTATAGTCTGCGTGGAGCAACTAATCTCTCTCTGGTGTAAAGGACAGAGCTGGGTTGCTGTGTACTATACATTACATCTCAAGCCAGCTGGAAAGATTGCTAGGCACTCTGGAAGCTTTTTCTCCCAAAGTAAGGACTTTTACTTAGTTTCTATACGTAGTTTTTTCTTCTCTAGATTATCTCTTAGCAACAGGCTTGAGAAGTGTTAAGAAGATTAAATGAATAAATGAAAAACGAGACCAGTGGGAATTTTTTTAATTCACTTCAGAATAGGACAGAACAAATGGAAAGAGATGCAGCATTGATCTACATCTTAGCATCATTCCATCCCACAACTAACCCAGAAAGGATGGAACAATTGCAGATGTATATTATTGACGTTTATCACAACTGTTTGGCTGTAGAATTGTTTAGAAAGATGTGGGGGGGAAGAAATGCCTTTCTGGGTCTTTTTCTTAGATGATTATTTATGAATTCAAAAGAAAAATCAGAGCTGTATTAAATAAAAGTTATAAGAGGAGTAAGTGCACTGTAGATTCAATCTATTTGTTCTATTTGAAGTCAAACATGAAAATGAGGCAGTTAGTGCAATGCTTTCTTGGTAGATTGAAGTTACCCCATAACAAAAAAAATAAGAACAATTAATTAAATACAGTGAAAGTTAGCACTTTTTCATGTTTCTTTTTCCCATGCGGTATTTGGAACAGATAAAAAGTAGTGAATTGCTAGTTTAGGTTCATGCACACTTGCAGTAAAGCATAAGGATGGCTATATTGAGTCAGATCTCACATCCATGTAACCTAATATTCTGTCTCAGACAGTCATCAAATGTGAAGGCCTAGAAAAGAGTATAGGAAGTGATTGTCCGTTTGTACTTGGCACTGGTGAGGCTGCACCTTGTTCAGTTTTGGGGCCCTCACTACAAGAAAGACATTGAGGTGCTGGAGTGCATCCAAGAAGGGCAACAAACCTGGTGAAGGGTCTGGAGCACAAGTCTTATGAGGAGCGGCTGAGGGAACTGGGGTTGTTTAGCCTGGAGAAAGGGAAGCTCAGGGGAGACCTTATTGCTCTCTACAACTACCTGAAAGGAGGTTGTAGCCAGGTGGGGGTTGGTCTCTTCTCCCAAATAACAAGTGATAGGACGAGAGGAAGTGGCCTCGAGTTGCACCAGGAGAGGTTTAGGTTGGATATTAGGAAAAATTTCTTCACCGAAAGGGTTGTTCCCAGGCTGCCCAGGGAAGTGGTTGAGTCCCCATCCCTGGAGGTATTTAAAAGATGTGTAGATGTGGTGCTTAGGGACATGGTTTAGTGGTGGACTTGGCAGTGCTAGGTTAACGGTTGGACATGATGATCTTAAAGGTCTTTTCCAACCTAAATGATTCTATGGTATTCTTATATTCCTATATAACTTTCCAGCCTTCAACTTTTTTCAGGTCAGGGACTCTCGATATGAACATTTTACCTAGGTATTTAGCATCCATCGGTGGATTCATCTTCCATGAACTTTTCAAGTCTCCCCTGGACCCCCTATGAAACATAGGCAATCTAATATGCTTTGGCACAAAATTCCACAATTCAACCATCTGTTTTGAGCCTGGCTCCTCCTAGCTTAGTTTATTATCCCTAGTTCTTGTTTTGAAAGAGAGTGCTGAATCGAACTCTATCCACCTCTTCGTCCTTGTTACTTAATTTTGTAAAATTTTACCACAACTCTCAGCTTTTCTTTTCCAGGCTGCAGAGATCGAACTTAGTCAGGTATCATTAGGGAAGACATTCCATCTCTTTGCTTATCTCCAAGCCCTTGAGATGTAGGAGGGGAGGGCCAGAACTGCACATAGTATTGAACATGCAGATGGACCATGGATTTATACAGTAGCATGGTGAAATCGAAGCAGAGTGTATTTTCAATAATAAAATAAATAAAGAGCATATAATAAAATAAAAAGAGCATAGAGAAAGAATTATTATGATGATAATTAACCAAAGGATTTGTCTTTACAGGCTAAAGTTATGCTGCTAACTTATGAAGAGATAACTTAGCAGCAGAGATTACTAAAACAGTACGTTCAGCAGATAAATATTCTTCAAGTACATTTTTTAAAAATATAGTCAGTTGAAATCCTTAAAATCCTTCAAACAAACTCCCTTCCTAGCCAGAGATTAATAGACCATAATGTTATTTGTATTGTTACACTTCTTAACTTAATCAGCACACAATGAGTTTAGACAGGCACTAAACAACCTCTTCTTAAAAAGGTTTTATGAAACCATTTGTAAACATCCACAGCAAAGTAAAGCTCAGTGGATCCATCAGCACAGTGTTAGCTCTATTTGCATGTCATAAAAATACAGGTACTCATTTAGCAGAACCTGATAACTTTTGTAAAAAGAGAACAGGGTTGGTATAATTAGAAAAGAAAGGACAACCAGACTGTCGGTTACTATAAGAAGCTTTTATTAACCGTTGATCACACTGAACGTTTTAATGATCACATACGTATTGTGATGTACGACACGCAGAACTGCTTGAGGCATCGCAAAAAATGTATAGAAACCAGAGTGTCAAATATCTCATTAGTTATAATAACTGCTCTTCAACTACATTTATTATTTAATGTAGGGATATGGAATTTATGAAGCCAACTGAGATTAAAATGTGAAGTACTTTGCAGGTTATGGAAATGCAGCAATGACTTTAAACCTTCAGCCTAAAATGATAACTTTCAGTGCTGGAAAACATATGAGAAAAAATTGGGAAATAAAAAAAGTAATACTCTTTTTTTTTTGAAATATTCTTACTAATACTTCTTCTCATTGTCTAAAAGAAGGTGACATATTCACAAAAGACCCTACCCAGGTAGGTACTGTTCTGAAAGAAGGCATTGACTAGTTCACCCTTCATATATGACTTAGCTCATTGGCGTGGAGTGTTTTCTCTTGAAATGAAGGTAATTATGTTTCTCTGTTAGCTTAACATTCCAAATGACCTATGATTATAAATAATTTCCACCACTAGTTCAATATTTTAGCTGTAGGAAAGGTTGAGATCGTAATACAGATCAATGGTATAATGTGCATGTATAGTGCCTAGATTTAAAAATCTGTTTTAAGAAGCCATGTGGGTCTAGCTTAGCAGATTCCTAAAACTGATGGATAGAGAAAAGGAGGTACTCTGAATTACTCTCCAATAAATCCTGAAGGCTTTTATACCTCTCTAACTTCAATAGGAGATTAGCTAGTTAACTTAGCCAGCTAATTCAGGTGTCTGAAATGCAGTAAAATTAATAGTCCATTATGTAGCCTCCTATTTGTGCTGCTGTGGTGTAGTCTGACCATAACAAAATTGGCTCTTCATACTTTCAGTTTTCTTAGAGCATTTCAAGCCTTTACCTAAGGGATAATAGTGAGTGTAAGTACTCTGATAATTTTGTACTCCTTATCCGCAGAGGAGTAAATGAGACCAAGTTCTTAGTTACTGTAGTGTGAAAGAGCCCATAAAATACCTAAAATGTTTATAATACATCAGATGTCCTACAGATAATTCTTGTTGTTTCAGTAGTACTTCTAGTAATGTATTGTATTATTCTGTGTGTTCTTCATTCATACTGGTGCACGAATGTAGTCTAAGACAGTAGAATCCTACACAATTCAGTCACCTTCTGCTATGATAGTGTTTTGACAACAGAAGATTAGGTTGCTACTGATCTGCTATCAACCATACTTTTAGATAATCTGATGTTATCTGCATTGTGAGATGGCAATCTTAGATAAAATACTACCGCCTCATGACCTGTCTATAAAATAAGATGATTGAAATATGGTATACTATGGTACATTATTTTTGTCTTTGTTACATGTAAAATAAACCTATATTTAGGTCTTCTAAATTCCTATGTCTATCCGTTAAAATATAACTCTACACAAGAAAGCTCTGAAATTTTCCTGCCATTCGGAATAAAAAATTGCACAGAGATAAAATTTCTCTTGCGTAATATACAGTGTTTACCCTGTCTGTAATTTGAAGTTATTTTCCAGACTTCTATGTCTTACCTTAATTTAGAAAAATGGTTGACAGTGTACAAAACTGCATTTATTTCAGATGTTGCTGAAGGTGAAGAAGGATGACAAAACACAAGTTTCAGCTCCATGCTCCAAAGGACTTGGCATGGCTATCCTTAAATTGTAACTTAGAACTTACGAATTCCCCCTAAATTACAATTAATATAATAAAATTTAAGTTGAAATTCTGAAGGATTTTGCAGACTGTATCTAAGAGCCTTGCTTATTTTGACACTTACCCATCATCTTTGATTGTGGGGTTTCACTGTGTACTTTTTCCTCTTTTCATCTCTTTAAATGTGTTTTGTCTAGTCTTGACACCAAACTAAATGGATGGCCTGCCTAGGAAAATACATGTTTACTTCTGCTCCATTGAATATCTGATTTATTGGATATAGGAAAACTTTTTAAAAAAATGGAATATTTATTAAGTGTAATTTGCATGCCAGTACACTGTGAATTTGATATTCAGCAGCAAAAGATTATGAAATTTACGGATATGACATCATATATTTTCTAAATTTAACAAGACTGGAGCATTGATATTTTGAAAAGTGGTGGAGGTGTACAGGGAGATTGGGGAATGGGTTCCAAGGTACAACAAGGAAGAGAGTCAGTATTAAACATGGATAGTTAAATTGATGAAGTAGTGAACAGTTTAAAAACTGTGTGTCCAGGTATGGTAAAGCAGTATTTTTCCCACCTGTCAGAAAGAAAAGAAAGCATAATTTGGGCTTTTTTCATCTTCCAAATTAATTTGGTTCTTGGAAGCCAAATGGTAAATGGCAGAATTTAATATTATCCAAGAAGACAACAGCCTCTCATTTTTGCTGTTCCACCAAGTTTTCCTGGGCTAGGGGTACAGAAAGGGTCAGAGGAAACAGAGATGACTGCTCTATCTTAAGGTTATTTTCCTTCAGGAAATTCTCAGTAGGTATCTTAGGTCATCCATAAATTTCTTATAAATGTTATATATTTCTTCCTGAATCCTTTCGGATAGTTGTGAGTATTAGGGTCCCATACTAAACAGACTGCAGCAGATCTGACATTCAGACTATATAGCATTAACAGCCAGTTTCATGCATTAAAATAATAATAAAAAAATGTTAACACACACACCAACTACAAAGCTGCCTTCTATTCACTAGGATTTTACCTAGTTAGTTGCAAAGATTAGGCTACTATGGATGAATGCTTCATATCCCACCTCCTATATGTTGGTTCCTTGTGATAATTTCAGAATGACCTTGTCTGCCCCACAAAGCAGGTAGGTGTTACATGTCATACTCTGAGTGTAATTCTACTTCTCCATGGATAATAGGTGTGAATCTGTGCATGGTACTTCACTTGTGGGTGCCTGGTTATTGTTAGAATTGAGGATCTTTCAAATACTTTAAAGAATTAACAGATTTCCTGTAACTATTGAACCCATATGATAAAATAGATTATTTCTGGTTGCAGGGGATAAGGTTTTTTTTTTTTTTTATTTAGTCCTGTTTTTATGGATTAGAACATGCCTTTTCAAAATTTTTTTTTTTTTTTGCATACACAGTTTTCCAGGTGAGTGGACTATGTGAGGCAATAGAACTGCCCTAGTAGCGGTGGCCGTGCTGCCTACTCTGGCCATCCATCTCCTAAAAGAATGTGCTTTTCAAGTGATGTGGAAGTTTGGAGTGTTCCTGCCGGAGGATGGGTTTGGAATAGAAAGGATGGAGGACAGTTACTGCTGAGGGAAGGAGGAGGAGTAAGGCTTTCCACTACCACTAATGAGCAGTAATGAGAGTTACTGCTCTCATCATCTAGAAGCAACATACTCCCTCCTGCCTAAATTTTCCATCACAGACCTGCCAGAATGGCTTTCCCATTTATCTCCTTCTGAGAAGTGTGGTTTCAGACCCCCCTTGCCTGTACGCAAGTGCAGACTTGCACAGATTTTGTGGGAGAATAGGAAAGTTAGCTTCAGAACAAAGCATCCAGTACTCCACAAGTAAGCAAACAGCTAGAGAGGGAGAAGATTTCCACCTTCACTTTGGTCTCCAGAAAACCTGACTGGAACATTTTCATGGACAGACTGTGTCATCTTCTTGCTAGTTAAAGCTGACAGTTAAGCAATCAAGCTTTCTGTGGATGGAATGATGAATCTCCAGGGGCCATGGACTGACATTTAATCCAAGCCAGATCATAACACAACTGTATCACCACTATCTTCCCAGTTCTTCTCTATGTCATATAACTGTCAGGGTCATACCTTGTGTTGGTTTTGGATGGGAGGAGGCCGGAGGACAAAGACTGTGAGCATCTTTGTATTTTTCAGATAACTTCCCAAACTAATGTATCTTGAAATTAAAATTTTCAATCAGAAGTCTTATTAAGAAGTTGTACATGACTTGCAGCTGTTTTTTATAAGACAAACATTTTGTAAGACAAACAGTTACTTATATAGCATTTGCTAATTAAATATTCCCATAAATCACAGCAAGAAAATTTTTACAGTACACAGGACAGGATAAATTGAAATGTGCAATTGAATATTGATCTATGGCCAAATAAAAATCTTTTAAATGTAAAGCCTTCACTTAATTTAGGCAGAATCAAAAATAACATCAATGGACCTGTTACAATTCTCCCAAGACCTTGTCCGGAAACATAATACAATTTTCATGCTGTCCGGTGATGGATCCAGTTAATGGAATAACCCTATAACCTTTAGTGTTCTTATTCATATTCAGGAGTAATATAAATATCATCTGTCCTTCCCTTGGGCTGTAGAACATTAGGCTAACCTTTTTCTTCAAGGCCCAACGTGCTGTGGTTGCTCTATCTGCCTGATGCATTGATTATTTTAAAATAACCAGTGTTATTTTAGGCATAGAAGACTTCTTTACTAGACCTGCAATGTATTAAGGACTGAAAATTGCACTGAAACTTACAAAATTGAATC
The DNA here is from genome assembly GCF_965183815.1 of Platalea leucorodia. Classification (NCBI taxonomy): domain Eukaryota; kingdom Metazoa; phylum Chordata; class Aves; order Pelecaniformes; family Threskiornithidae; genus Platalea; species Platalea leucorodia. The sequence continues at coordinate 85,944,205 of NC_138823.1, read as the reverse complement.
CGTACCAGGGATGTATCAGACCCAGAGAAAAAATATTATTTATTTATTCAAGGAATTCTCCCTAGCAGATTTGTCACCTCTATTGTTTCCTCATGTGGGGATTTCTGAATTAGAGTTCAAGTAATCATATTCTTTATTTTCATTTAATGAGTGCTCTAGCTTTTCCATAAAGCTTCCTTGTACTGTAATTCTGTATAAGAGTCTAATTTATAAAATCTATGAAGAATAAAGATAAAATATGAATCTGCATTGCTTTTGATTTACTGGCTTCAGCTTTCCCATGATTCACATTTTACATGTTTAACAGCAGGTTAAACTGTAAGTTAGATTATTGTCTGGATGGAGCTCTGAGGTGTACTTGGCTTCTTGGGAAGTCTAGAGGGTTCAGCACTTCTGTCCTATAGTTCCTAGTTGCAGTCTATGAGCAGAAGGGCTACTACCTGGAGCTTGTCTAGTAAAGGGAGCGGTCAGCTAGGGGTTCTCACTAAAGGCTGTGGTAAACATCTGAGGAAATGAACCCCAGACACTTTTTTTATTAAATAGTCCTCCATCACTACATTATCCATCTAAAAATGCCAAGGCAAGTATTCCCAACTCAGGTTTAATGGAGGTAAGCAGATCTGTCATTCCTTACACACAACTGCCAGTCTGGCTTATGTGTATTCCTACAGCTGTAATGCAGCAGGAAGAGACAGGCATGGGAATTGGGCAGAATTATGAGCTTGAGTTAAGCTAAGGGAAAACTCTTAGCCATCATACCTTGTTTTGGAAGAAAAGTAAATAAGTCAGAAAAGACGTTAATTTCAAGGAGGAATTTTAAAACAAGAGGGCTGAACTCATGGAAGAAATGCCGAGAACAATGAAATGTAGGATATGGGAAAAGCTGCAGAGGGGGACAAGATACATAGTGCACTTGCATGGTGATTAAGATGAAGCAAGTATCAGTCTTATAGTGATGGTAAGTCTTCCTTGAAATGTCCTATTTTATATGTGTATCTGTGTCTGAGGATCATTGTATATTAATTCATAAATTTTTCCCATCTTATTCAAAGAAGCTTTCTAAGAAGCATTCTAAGAACAGATTCACTTGCATATTGATTCACTGGGCTGATTCTTTGTTCCAGTTCACATTTAAAAACAGCAGGTTTGAAGCAGGAGTCCTCTATGTTTCTTCTGGAATGAGTGAGTATGTAGCAGCCAAACACTCAGACAGCACTGCAGTGATGAGTGCATTACTAGATATATAATGGTCACAGCCTTTCAGCACCATCAGGTTTTAATAGTTCTTGGTGCATGTAGTGTGTAAAATAAGTGTACAGCTATGGTTCTGTGCACATGCTGCCATTATGCACAGTAAAATAGAGAGGAGAAAGGGAAGGTAATGAACTGGCAAGCTGTCTTTTGGGTGGCTAACAGAGAGAGCACGGTCTAAAAGAACAAGTTAAGAATTAGATGCCAGAACAATCTGTGTCTTCATCCTCAGCTATGTATTCACAGTCAACCTCATCCTGAAAACGTTTGTTGTTGCATTCCCAGACCTGTAAAGCATCTGTGGTTGTGCTTAAGCTTCTAAGCTGAAGTCAGTAGGATCACTTGAAAAATTAGACTACTTATGAGATTTACTGGATTGAAAACCAAGGGTTCATTGCTCTGCAAGACTTAACCATCCCTTGTTTTTCAGATGTGCCGTATAAAATCAACTTGCTGTTGATGTCAGCAAAAATAATCTTTATGACATTGGACAGTGACATGTTAACTAGCCTGCTCTAGCTCTAGGGGTAAAGCTGGGACCACTGGGCTCATTTACAATAAGGATTGAATTTGTCTCTCCATGGCCCTCTAAACAGAATTAAAGGGCTATGAGAATTAATTAGCTGATGCCTGTCACATCCTTTGAAGATGAAAAATACTATCTAAATGCTACTGTGGTCACTGTGACAGTCCTTACGTTTGCAAATGATTACATGTAATCAAACTGTTAAAAGCATTCACAGCAGCATGATGACTGTATTGTATTGGCAGAGAAAATACAAGGTTGTATGATGATAAGGGTTACTGCGATGTTCTTCACTATCTTTTCTTAAGTCAGCAGCAAAATGTATTAAGCACAGGAGTAGTTATCTTTCCCTCTGCATTCCTAACAAAAATATTAGGTGATTGAGACAGGAAGGGAAGGCTAGTACTCTGTGCTCTGGAGTTTTCTTATATGGAGCACTTCGGGATTGAGCCTTGAGGTCCTGCAAAAATTACTAGTCTAGAAAGACAGATTAACCTGTTACGTATTATCCTCTTTATTTTAACTTTTCCAAAGACAAACTGCATTTACCATGACATATTAACAGAGTTAAATTCTCAGGGACTGTGGACTGATTTATGAGGCTTTGTTCTGATATCCTGGCTCTGTTAGTTTTCTCTTTGTATAACTTCAGCTGTGTAATCCAAACAATGCAGAGAAATATTTAAAGAAAACAAACTGAGGAAAAATGTGAGAGTCCTTTCCAGCATCAGGATTGTGTGGAAATGGTCTTCACACCTCTGCTGAAACTTTAAAAATGTATCTATGGTACAGTATCAGGCAAAATTTTGTAAAGGGAGAGATGGACACAGTGTACCTCTGTCTTGGAGTCCTCTTGTTGCCAATTTACAGAGGTAGTAGTAAGTGAAAGGAAAAAGTCATCATGTTGAATGCAAAGGAGTGCTAGGTCACAATTTAAAGTGTTTCTTCAGTCCCTATAGGACCAGAAGACAGGAGCCTGCCTTTGTTATATTCTGAGCAGGGCTGGAATTCACATCTATATTTAATGTCCCCTCCATTCCTCATTCCGCCTATCTGAGACTGAGTAGTGAGTGGAAAGAGATTTCACTTCCTTTAAAATAATAATTTAAAAATATTTAGAGTGAAAAAAGGATAGGGGTTTTGTCTCCTTATAAGACTATGCATCCAGACACAAGGAAATCCTACAGACAAACTCTTCAGGGCTGTTTGTAGGTGTAAGCTAAGCTGGTAATAGTCTGGGATGATAAAAATACTGGACGCTGATTCTAGGCCATGGCAGCACTGCCCAATTTGCTCATTCTAGAGCTGCAGAAAGCCATTATTCCCATCCCTGCTATAGAGAGAAAAGGAGGGCTGGGGCAGTCAGATGGTCATTTCAGCTAGGGCTCTCACTGGCCTCTGCAGCTTCACGGGCCCAAAACTGACTCCATAAGATTCTTTTTGTGCTGAGTGACTTCCTCTTTAATGTGACTCTACTGCTTGCTCCTTTTTTTTTTTTTTTTTTTTTTTTTGTGTGTGTACTAGATGCTGTAAAAATCAGTTTTGCTTAAACTGGCGTAAATTCTTGAACCAGGTCTGAAAGCACCTACTTTTTCCTATTACCTTCATAACAAAAGAAGAATGTAAAGCCAAGATTAGTTAATGTCCTTGGTTTCATTTCCAACCAATATATGCTAGAGTTATGTTTGTGTATTCGACTTTAATCCCAATAGGATTAAGGTCTAGAAAAGTCTGCTATTACAGTGTGTCTAGCTAAGGCACATAATTGTTCGTTAAATGTTACCTTCCTCTCTGCATTGACTGTGTGTTTCTCTTACTCTCTAGACTGGCAAGGGCTTGACTTTTAAAAAACAGGTGGAGCAAATGAAGCATTATTAGAAAATAATGTTCTGAGAAAATGTTTTTCCTCAGCCTTCTAACTTTTTTTAATAAATTATGGATCTGTTTTGTGAATTTAACTGTGTAATAAACAACCAACCCACCCACACACACTAAAAATAAAGACTATTCTTTCAGTAGAGCGTGTAGTCCTTCTAAAATTAACTTGTCGGTACATTCATATTTTTTTTGTGTGTGTATTTAATCAGTGTTATTTTCAAGGCTCTGAAATATAGAATCCATGAAAGAATGTTTTAAAGAAATCTACTACTTTTATTAGTTTCTGATATTTTATGTACTGTTTCTTTTTGGTGGGTTTAGGCAAATATTAAAACAAGTGAATCTGTTTATCCAAAATAAGCTTAATGGCCACGTTGTAAAGATTTACCTCACAGGAGCTGTATCAGTTACAGAAATTCTATCAAAACCCCACTGATCATTAGACCTGAAATTGATTTCACATGTGAAGTTGAAACAAATAATTTGTATTGTTTTCATTAGAGATTTTCAGGCATGACTGCATTTTTTAAGGAACGCTACTTAAATAAAATTCTAAGTTCAGATAAAATCTGCACTTAGTTTCAAATGCTTTCTGTTCAAGCGATAGACAGATCTTGTGTTTTCTGTTTTAATATTATTATTATTATTATTTATTATGTTGAAAGACTATCTGAGGTATTTCTGTTCTTAAGTATACAGTGTTGCTTTTTTAATGATAACTGTTATAGAGTAAAACCATTAAAGGATGCTATTCAATTTTCTTATAACTGTAAGTGCTATAGTATGCATTTCTGTCCTGCAGTCACTGTTGTGGCTATGCTATGGTATAAAATTAGATTAAGTAAGTATATTTAAATTAGCTTGTGTACTGGTTGCACGGGTAGACAGTGGGATAAACAAAAGAAAATGTTTGGGTGTTTCAGGCAGGTCTGATTCCTCGTTTTGATTTCTATGTTGCCTACTTTGCTTATAGTATTCTGCCTAGCTAATTTAAAACTAGCTTAGATATGTTGGTCTATCCTAGCAGGTAACTAAGGGCAGCCTGGTTATTCAATATGATCCTTTTTCAAAAGAAGTGGAGGATCAGAAGTTCCCTGAAAATTACATTTATGTACTGAAAAAAAGAATGTAGAACATCTGAAACTCTACAAAGAAACACTTTTTGCAATCTCAAATCTTACATGAAATGAGGAAGGTATATGAGTTCTTGTACCAGTCCAGGCACAGCAGAGCTCATGTCTGCATTGAGATCATCTAGCACCCTGTCCAATCACATCTTGAAAACCTCCAGTGATGGGGCATCTACCATGGGGAGGTTGTTCCAGTGAATGATTGTTCTATAAAAAATTTCTTTCTTATGTTGAGACAAAACCTCTTCTGGTGCAACTTGTACCTGTTGCCTTTGTCTTCGCAATGTGGCTCCTTGTGAAGCAACAGCTTCTGTCCTCTTTGTAGATATCCTATATGTATGGAATACTGTGATGAGGTCCCCTCAAGCCTTCTCTTCTCCAGGGAGAAAAGACTTCGCTCCTTCCACGTGTCCTTATAGGGCAAGTTTTCTAGCCGTTTGAACATCAGGTCTGATGATCAGACCCTTTCCCTCAGGTCTCACACCATGTCTGTTTATATCACTGTGATACGTCGGATTAGGCTATAGGTCTGCCCCTTCAAGTGTAGCAGGGTACTGAGTAAGTGTCCAAATATGTTTATCAAAGTGTTTTCCTCTGTCCTCTCTCTGCCATCTTTGTATTATTTGTGTATCACGTGTTTAATGTGTGTGCATGTGTGTTTGAGGTATACTTCAATTTCTTCTCAAGCCCCTCTTAGCAGCCTCTTCTCTACTGCAGAGCTACAGTGTCATCATAGAAAGTTTTTGTGTCTGTGTTCCAGGTGGGACTGTAAATGGTAAATCTGTTGATGTCCGTGGTTTAAGATAGTGACACAGTGGTGCCCAGTGACAGGACCAGAGGCAATGGGCACAAACTGAAACACAGGAGGTTCCCTCTGAACATCAGAAAACACTTTTTTACTGTGGTGGTGACCAAGCACTAGCACAAGTTGCCCAGAGAGGCTGTGGAGTCTCCATCCTTGGAGATATTCAAAAGCCATGTGGACATGGTCCTGGGCAACCGGCTCTAGATGTCCCTGCTTGAGCAGGGCGGTTGGATCAGATGACCTCCAGAGGTACCTTCCAGCCTCAACCCTTCTGTGATTCTGAAACTCTGTGATATGGTGGTGAGAAGATTCTGATTAAAATACAAGCACCACATCCTAATGTAACATGAGTGAAAACTTAGTCAGCTGCCCAAAACTTTAGGCTGTTGTGAATTCTTTTGTGATTGATTTTTATACCTTTTCAGTCACTGCTCTACACACTATTGATATAATTACTTTTGATCTCTAATATTTACTATTCACCTAAGGGAACAAAGGGAGGTCTTCATAATAATACATTCTGTTTGAAAGCTAAGGAGGAAGAAAACGGGGCGGGGGGGGGAGGAAATTATAGTTCTGTAGTAATACAAATTCAGGGATTTCAGTCACCGTGTCTAGAGTTTGGCTTTGATTATGTTTAAGCAGAAAAGCAGATACTTGACTTGTACCATACTACATATAAAGGAAATGTTCCCATAGCAGAGTCTAGGGGTCATGTCAGGTGTACTGTGGATAGAGGCATTGCTCAGCTGCATGGGCACTGCTTCTCAGGCCTGGGAAGGACTTGTCACAGTGTGAAATGTTTATGGAAGTATAATGTGGAGAAAAACTCATTCTCTCCTTTAGCCAAATGAGTAAATTTGCCCTGGTAATGATTACAGAAATAATATCTAAAAGAATAGTTAAGTGGCATGTGAATAAAGTATTTTTTTGGAGCAGGTACTCACTGGTGGTAGCTCGATCAGTAAAAATGTGCACTAAATGCTATACCAAATGTTCAAACTTAATTGCTTTTCAGTCTTATCTAAAGTTTTAAATCCTGTAGTTACACGGATAATGATTGTCTGCAGTATCTAGAGAAATGGAAAGGGGGATGTAATAAACATTGCAGCATTGAAAATTCAGCACAAAGTTATGATTTCAGATCTTAAACTATACGGCTCTTTTCAGCCATTTGCCAGTCTGTGCAAGGTTAGGTCACTCATTTTATTACACAGGTTAGGAATCTGAATATCTGTCATCTTATTTTATCCAAAATGAAAGTACATCATGTATGATTTTTAGACTTTTCCTCTTCATTCTGTGAATCAAGTTCATCATCTTGGTAGTATGGGAGAAAGATTTGGTATTATTATTATTGTTATTATTATTATTATTATTATTATTTACATTATTAAAGGATATTCCCAGCCTAGCAAGCAAGAAGACTCCACAAGTTTTTAGATATTTTGTAATTTTTAAAAGAAATGAAAGCTGAAAGTGCTACACATTAATTTACATATCATTAATCATAAGAAATAGCTATCTTATGTCTTGTCTTTTGTATGCAGGTAAGTCTATTTCTAAGCGTGAACGAACCTTGCATCCAGAATCAAAATCTGAGGTCAAATATCAGGTTTTCATCATCTCAAGTTTAGTTAAGAGGTATGGAGATGACACAATACAGAGGTAATATTATTAGATGCTTGCTAAATTACAGTTTATTTTGGTGGGGTTATGAACAGATAAGCAAATTAAAGAAGTAAAATCTAACAAAGTCTGCCAAGGACAGTATTTTGTATGAACAGAAGTGATACGGCATAGGAAACATTGATAAAGAATACGACCAAAAGATATACTTATTCTATCTGGGACACTTATCTAAATACGACCAGTGAAAGCTGTGCAAATAACTGATCTTCTGAATTTTATTGTCTTCTCAACACTGGAAAAAATATGAAGAAACCTAGATCGTATAAAGAAGTCAAGATTCTTCATAAATTGAAATGTCAAATAACTATATGTCAAATAAAATGTCTTTTTAATCAAATCAAAATATTTTCTCTAGAGTTCATGTATTCTTTTTAGAAGATAGGAAAATCTTTTTGTATTAAAAAAATAAAGATTTTATTGAGAAAAGGCTTTTTATTACTATCTGAGTTGATTTTTCTTTCCAGGACAAAACATACTCAGAATAATTAAAAGTGGTGACACATTTTGGTATTGCTGAATCTGCATAACTTTTTTTTGAAGAATAATACCAGATTCACCTATTAAAAATACAGAATGAAAATGAAGTTTGATAGTATATTTACATGTAGTGGTATTTTAGAGTAAAGTGAAGCCAATGTAAACGTCACAGTACTTATTAGGGAGCTGCTCAAAAGCAAGTACTACGGTTGTAACCATAGGAGTTTAGGCACTATCCACTGTTTTGTTGCAGAATATGGGTTTACCCAATGCCACAGTACGGTACTAGAAAGTACAATTTGTAACGCAGATCTGTGTCACCTCTTGGAAAAACTGCAGTGCTACTCTTAGCTTTGAGCTGATCAAATTAGTTAGCAAGTTATCTCCAATTTAATTTCCTTAGTTACTGTTTTATGATGTCCAGATGGCTACAGAACATATCCTGAATACTGTCAGTATTTGGACTTGCAAAGGAAATGGAGGGAGATCAGTGGCTGCTTCACTGTACATGTTTGAGACTGCAGCCAGGGTGATAAAGAGATACATATGTAGGAGAATGCACAAAACGTGCTATTTAAATGCAAGATTTTTCCAACAGCTCAACACAGTGCTTCTACACCAGTATATTCTGGCGTGTCTACTCAGATAGATTTTGACAATCCTGAGCAAGTTTCTGAGCTGTTGGGTCACAGGGCAGAAGTGGTCTGGAAATGGTAATCCCTATTAGGTCATGCAGTGCTGTATTAATACTGTAACTCCATAACTTTGTTATTTCATATCAAATGCTTCAGGCATGAAGGAGAGAGCTTGTGTGTGCTTTGTATAGGCATAACATCTGTCACTTCAGTATCTGTTTTAGGTGATTAGTGTGCTATTGCTTTAACTATACTTCTTTGTATTACATCTCATTGTAACCAAAATAAATTTAGAGAGGCAATTATTTGTGTTTCTCCTTGTTAGTAGCATTAGATCTGCTTCTTGAATTTGTATTCTCTCTGCTTATAACCACAGTGCTGTCTGAAAACTATAATAGTATTTTTTCCTTGCAAGTGATTAGTCCCTTGCAGTTCTGTTTTTGGAAATATTTCTGGTCACACTACTATACGATTGTGCACTTTTCTTGCATTAAAGAATGCACCAAAACTGTTTGCTTAGAGATGTAGCCATAGTTGTGGATAATCTTCACTGTCAGGATTTGGGGACTAAGACATTTAAGTGTGACCATTTCCTAAAAATACTAAACTTATTATACTGGAATTTGAATGAGGGCTGATGAACAGTTCTATTACAGCTGCTTTTCTCTAGATGGTCATTGATTTCATTAAAGCCTACACACTTCTCACCACGAAACATAAGAAAAGAGTGGGGATCAAAACAGTAATTTTCTTTTTTTTTTTCTTTTTTTAATACAGAAACAATTGCATGTTAGTGACATCCAGAGTTTTTCAAAAACTGTATTCCTTTACAGTTCTTCAAGTGAAAATTACTTTCATTTTCAAAGACTTCAAATACCAGTCATTCCCAGGAAGATCCAGTGTGCCAGAGCACTTCTAAGTGTAGTAAGACTTAAGTAAAAACTGGACATGAAGCAATCATTTGGTTCACTGTAATAGTGCATATCAGCAGTTTAAAACCTTGGGTAGTCAGGCAAGCAAACAAGGGACAGAATCTCATAAGAGTCCTCTCGACATATTTTTTCATCTCAAACCTTTTATATAACTCCATAGGTAGTCATTTTTGTTTGGCTAATGAAACACTGATTCCCGTGAAATAATATGATTAGTGTTAACTTTTTATTTTCAAGAGCCACTTCTGTTTCTTCCTGATGTCAGTCCTTAATCCAGATATAAAGTAATGAAAGATTTTTATTTTTTACAACTTTTTTTAGGCATTCTTAATATATACCAGTAGCTTATTTTGTTTAACATTGTGATTAATATTAAGTGTTCAAGAAGTAGCAAAAAGTCTTAATAATGCATGCATTTGCATAATTTTTTTGAATATGTACTGACCTCTGTTGGTTGCTGACATACATTTGAACATGGGAGGATTAATAATGCAACTCCCTCCGCTCCATTGACATGTCTGCTCTGAATCTCAGAGGAGGCTGCTTTTTCTGTAATAAGCAGGATTATTCATAACCCAGTTATATTGAACAGCCATATATTCTCAACCTGAACTGCAGCTTATTAATCAACCATACAGTCCAGGAATTTTAACTAAAATATTAATATAGTATGGTATTCACTCAGGACTATTCATGTCACCACAATTGAACAGGTTCAATTGCTGCATCATAAATTCTGATTTTTTAATAGATTATTGCACACCACAGCAAGCTGACTGTTGTCATGCAGGATGTTGTCATCTTGTCAATGATTTTTTTTTTCCTGATTAATAGGCTCGAAGTTTCAAAGCATGATATTTTAGAAATTGGCTTTCTTTTATGCCCTTACATCCTGTAGTGTGAAATCTGACCTTTCAGAGGAACTTGAGTCTCTTGAAGACACTGCCACCTATTCCTCACTGAAAACATCCTAAGATCGTACAGAATATGATATGTAGTTTATATGTAATAAATATATAATCTGCATTCACAATGGAATGTTATATTATTGATTTAATCATACACATATTCGAATAATACTAGTATAGTGGATAGTAATACTATCTACTAGTCTATGGAGTGTGAAAAGATCAGTTTCTTTAATGACCTTTGTTGTCATATTGCAGTGTGTTGCAAGAATCTAGACCATAAGTACAGAACATAAAGACTCAAGACCTCAGGGATTAAATAAACAGATAGTTCATATGAGTCTATAAATATTTCCTCCTATGCCTATGGAAAAGCCCAAGAAAAATATTGAAATAATGTTATCTTTTGGGTTGTAGACTTGTATTGATGTTTCCCCAGTCACAAACAGAGCAGCTATAGTGTGTGACCCAGGTACTGTTGCCTATGTGACACTATAAATAGGGATAATTCTTGTAGGCACTAAAACCTAAGGGTAAACTAAGGAGGGAAGCGTCAGTATAGATATTCTAGTACATCAGATGGTTTTATTTTGACACACTGCTTACTTATTTTGAAGAATGATTATCTTGTATTCTTCAGAATTGATTTCTCCTCTCAGTTATTATACTGTCTATGATCTGCATAGCAATATGCTGCAGCCTTACTGAGATTTTTTAGCTTTACTCTGAGATGTGAAATTAGGCCTTGAGCACTTGTGGTCCTAAAAGACTCCTTGGCATTTCTTATAAGAGAGGAAAGGGGTAACCTGCTGAAGAGTGGCTCGCTCTGCTAGCTACAGCCTAGTCTAGGTAATTCATTGCATTTTTCTTACCTAAAAAGAAAAAAGAATGTCCAGATTGTCTGTCCTGATAATGCCATAAAATAAGTGGTCATGACTGTAGCAAACACCATGTTTTCCCCAAATATAACTAATTTGGTGATTAGTGAGGAAACTATCCGTCCCTATAAGCTATTCATAAAAATCTCATATGCTGTAGTGACAGTGCAATTTCAGTTATAAAATAATATGTTTATTTTAACTGATGCAAACAGATTGAGGGCAGCTGTTTTGGAACATCTTTGTAACTCTGGTTTGGGGATCTGGACCAAAAATTGGCATTGTTATTTGGAAGGTAAAGTTAAGTGTTTCTGTAGGATTTGATGTATTGGAAGTGGGCATAGAGAGGAGGGTTGATATTCAGTTAATTGTTCTGAAACATACTGAAAGTACTTCTGACTTAGAGTTTATTCAAAGATTAACCCTAAATTGTAAAAAAATGCATGCTTTGCTTTGTTTTTTTTGTCAGAACTTTTAGTTATGAACATAGTCCAAAGTATACTTCAGCCTCCACCTTATGTGCATAGATCCTGCATTGATAAGAGGCAGCTGTGACAAACTATGGATCACCCCAGCGTATTTTGGTGTTAATAGACTGAAGGGATTAGGATTTTTAATTATCTGTTGGAAACAGAAGTGTCGTCATCCGATCAGCACGATAACTCTTACAAATATTTTGTTTTCCATGTACCTAAATTTGGCTTCAAGATCAAGAGCAAGTCAGCAAGGGCATCAGCATGGTTTGGATTGTGTTAAAACAATCAAGAAGTTTGCTTCCAAAGAGAAACTATTATGAACTCCTACATTTGTGACCACTTCTATAGGATTGATTTGTTTCTTTATACATCCCTTGGGGTCTACCAGTTCTTGGGGGACAGGAGTTCCTCTCTGGCAAGGTTGCCTCTGTCGCTCTTTTCTCTGTTATTTGTGTACTTTAACATCTTTTTATTGTGTCAGGGATTCTAGACCCAGAAACTTGCCAGAAGTATCCTTAGGGGAGATGTTGTTTGAAGGTTGTTTTTTGCGCCTGTTTTCCTTGCAAAGGGACATTAAGGGTACTAGAAGAGGGAAAGAGCTAGCAAATGGTATAGCTAGATCATTAATTTACCTCATCACTCTCTGTAATTCCAGAAGGATATAGTAAACCCTAGTTACTATCCTGGAAGCTGCAACATCTTTAGTTTTCAGGCACACGGTCCTTTTTTGGTTTGTTTAAAAACTAGGCATTTAAAAAGTAGTAGCCTCTTTATGTCATTAATCCTGTCCTGTGCAGACTGGACTACTCCTGGGGAATATACTGCCAGCAGACAAGTCTACTGCCTGGGCATAATTCCCAGCAGTAAAGCTGGCATTTGGCCTGCAGGAGTAGATTACTATGGATTGTTTCCCAGGAGCAGCTTTATGAATTATGTCATTTGGCATCTGAACCATATCTTTGGGAATATCCTCTTCATGACTTTCAAAATTCAGTCTGGATATTCGCTCTGGACTTAACTTTCAGCAGAGCGCTTATAATTCACCCCAAATCATTCCATGTCAGACCCATTTACTATAGTTGCGAACTCATGTAAAACTATCAGTCCATGAAGGAAGAATTGGGACAGGGTGATTGAGTGTTTTGGCCTTGGAGTTGAGGAAGCAAGCATACTAGTTAACACTTTTAAGGATTCTTGCTTATTTTTCCCATCGTTCATCTGAAACGAGTCTCTGCCTACGCTATATTATAATATCAATTGCACATCTGTGCTTGGCATTTGTAATTAAAGCCTTTCTTTTTTCTTTTTCCTCTGTTAATACCTGTTTTACGAGTTTGTTAAATGTTTGTAAGGAAATGGATCGTTATGTTTCCAGGTATGTGAGTATTTTGTCAGACTTGTGCTGCAATTTAGAGAAGCATTTGAGCTGTCCCACCATTCAGCCAAACCTTTAAGCACATACCTGAATTTCATTCATTTAAGAATGCATTAAGGTTAAGGATTTTTTCAAGTACTTTGGTGAATTAATATTTTGATTTTTAAAGTACAGGCTTGGCTTCTGGTAGAGGACTTCAGTTATTAATAGTAATAATAATAGTATAATACTTTGAAAACCCAAAGCGATTGTGGTTTGATTGGGCTAACTGCTTCTAAACAGAAGAAAAGAGTTTCTGCCCCACTCTGGGTATCTCTAATCGATGGAAAAAATAAAAAGCAGGAGGAAAAATAGTATTATATGTACTGTATTATTGGGAAAGTGCCATTCAAAGAATTTTAGCAACCTTGACAAATGACAAAGGAAGCATAGATAGCAATAGAAATGACCTCTCGCCTTCACAACCTTCAGCCCCCAACCATCCATACATTTTCCCTCCACTGCTATCACATCCCTAAAAACCAGTATGTTTCTTTTTCTTTAATTAACAGTCAGCTAAAAGATACAAGTCCCTGTTAGAAAGAAGAGACTTGTCTTTGACGTCCTTTGTCAGATTTCCTGTAATTGGAAAATCTGGAATGGCTCTGCTCATGGGAGCTAAATGTTAAAATCCAAATTCAGTCTTTAGCCTATTAAAAAACATCTCATTTTCTGTTACCTCAAGCAGCATTGTCAAAATTCACTCCCCAGGTGTCTGGATAGATGGAAGTTACAGCTGGTGTCTGTCCTGCTCTTTACATTGATGTTTGTATTTGTCCGTCTGACTGAATGCCACCTGCTGCAAGGGCAAGAGGGTGGGATCACCCATTTCTGAACAATGTCATTCTGCCAACAGAAGGTTATTCAATTAGGCAATCATTCCTGCTTAATGCTGGATGGGATGATGTCAACCACCTGCGCTCTCTCTCCCTCACTTTCCACTTCCTGGGAACAACAGCCTTTTCTGTCCCTGGAGAGGAGGGGAAGGTTTTCAATCTGTTCTCTTTTTGCATTAGCTTCTGACTACAGTTATTAGCATCTGACATTTGTTTCACTTCCTGACTGGGGCTATATTCAGTACAGACACAGTAGAAATATGAATCAGCATTTGATAATAAACTAATGTTTTAGCACCCCTCCCTGCTCTAGTAGGCTGAATTTTTCTCTTCCTTGCCTCGACACGGGGTTAACAAATTTTATATGCTTTAAGGAATTGTACTAGGATCACTAAGGGCAGAGTCAGAATTCTTAAGTGCAATGGCACTATGAGGCTCTCCCTGCAATTTTGTATGGTAAGGTTTTTTTTAAAGGTTTGTTTGTATGGTTGATTTTACTAGAGTTACTCTAGTTTATAGAAATGGAAGCAGTGTTTATCGCTGTGGTTACTCTAGCTTCGCAAGCAGATACTTTTTGTCGAAGAGTGCTCTTTGTTTTTTAATTAACTGGATGTGTGGCTTTGTGGTTTTTCAGGGTGTTCCCTGCACCTTACATGGTGGATTTCATTTTGTGGAAAAAAGAAGAAGAAAAAAAAAAGAAAAACAAAAGGGATGCAGAACATCATCTGTTTCTAATAAACAAACAGACAGGCTCCTTTGTATCCTTTCTTAAACCTTTGCAAGTTCATCAGCAGTATGTCAAGCAACCATCTACTCCGAAGTTTAATAAAAGTATAATGACAACTCTTATATCTATATCAGATTAGATACTAATTTCCTGAAATATATAATATTTATGGCATCTTGAAATCTTTACATGAATCTGGAAAACTGTTCTCTAAGCATGGTTATCAGAACAAAACTGAGTTCCATTCAACCCTCATATGTCCCTGAGACCCTATTGAGCCCAAGTGCCATACTGTTGAATTTGAAGTATTTCCATTTGATTTTAAGTACACTGAAGACAAGATTGAGTCTGTCAGATCTTATTTTAGTTGAAGGGCATAACTCCAATTATTTTCCTACTCTGGTAGTGCTTAACTTTTTTTTTTTTTTTTTCCTTGATGTAGTCTTCTATTCTCTCAAATATTTCATTTATGTAGGCCCTATTTTCACTCGAAAAGTGTCTTAATGTTTTGCTAGTTTTAAAAATTAGTTTTTCCAGTAGAAACACACATTTTACCAACCTGCATTAGAGCAGTGTTCACTGCTTTCAGTTGCTGCTTTTGCTGTCTCCAAAGTATTTACCGATCTTACCCCAAATGACTGTTCAAACAGTTTTGCAAACAATACACAGTTTTCTGAAATAATAGAAAATGTAGTTCCAGAAAGAAAGACTTCATTTAAATCTTTGCCCTGCTCTTGCAAAGGAGAGTCCACAAGATTTCAGTTTCCTAATTGTCTTTACAATTTTCAATAAATGTGTCCTTATATATTTAATTAATGATTAATTATAAAATTCATTATTTTTTCAGAACTTTCAATAGTCAGTAAAAGTTTTACACTGAGTCTGCACCTTCTGCCTAGAATACAATAAAAACAGAGATCATAGGCAAACTTCCAGGACTGTATCCCCATTTGTGGGGTGTGTTGCCTCTTACTGAGAACAGTACTATAGCATAGTGTTTTGGAATAAAACAGCCTGTTGAACAATTAATATGTAATTGCTGCACCATTTGGGATTCTTATATTAAAAAGGATGTAGCAGCTTAGAAGGCTGGGCAAAACCCAGTTCCTGTTGACCTATCATTTTTGATGCTCTTGTAAAAGCATCTAAACTTCTGTAAATAGTTTCCCAGTGCTGATTAGATATGTAGTCTGTCTGCTTGCTTACTATAAAAATAATAATGCTGCTTCTAATGTTATTACATCCAGTGTACTTAATAAACACGGTAAACACATTTTTCAGGTAAGTAAATTGAGGCAGAAAAGAAGATATTCAAACAGGTTATTCAGTAAGCCAGTTACAGACTACAGGAACAGAACTAATATCTCTACACTGGAGAAGAGAAGGAAGGACCAGGACATTAGAAAGTGTTCTCAACTTGATTTAAAGCTTCCTTTGGCTCTCTGGGCATACCAAAGTTAAATATTTTTGTTATCATTACTTACAATGGTTATAAATGACAAATAAAAATATACAGAAAGCAAAGCTCAACCCTTTCTCTAAGCGAAGAATGGTGATCTAAAAAGGATTAGACAAATGAAGACAGAAGATGAAAGAAATGAATGTAAAGGCTCAAAAGCTGAAAATCAGTGAATTCCCATGAGTACAAATACATTCACACATCCCATCATTCAAGACGATCATATATATATCCTTCCACTGTTGACTTCTCATAGGTTTATCTGCCAGTCTTCCAGAATATCACGAGATCAGCAGTTCTGCTAAACTGTTTCAGTAGTTGATGAAATGCTTCACTACACTGCTGCATAGAGAGAAAAAAATGCAAAGAACTGGCTGAAGAGCAGGATAGAGAAAAATAAAATTTGAAGGAGAGCAAGGGGGGAAATACTGTCAAGGTAGTGCTAGTCGGGAAAACCTAGAAGTTAGTAAAATGGTGAAAAGCGAGAATCAAGGTTAGAATCTCTAATGTGATATAAAAGTTTGTGTGTTTTTTCCTCTCTTGATCACAGTTTTCATCACAATATAGTAGCTTTACAATTCAACAAACTGACAGAGACCAAGATAGGTAATAATTCAGCCACCTTATCAGCCAGAATCATTCATTTTTTTGAGTTGTGATGAGGGGAAATGTGCTGTTTCTACTGGATTAAGTCCACTGATCTTTCTTTAACCCAGTGAGGTTAGTTTCCAAGCAAGTTTTAAAAGAAGAAATGAAATAAATGTTTTAAAATATAGGAAAAGAGGGAGGAAATAAATCTTTTCCAAACCAAATAAAACTTCTCCAAACCAGATGACATCACAAGTATGTTTTCTCAAAAATTATGAATGTAAAAAGAGATTGGGGAGTAACTTAATTTCAGATGGATAAGTGGAAGGTAGTTTGGAGGTGAAAGTAACTATATGCAACTATTGACTTGAAACAGGGCTGAAAAAAATATTGTAGTAAAATAGACCATAACACACATCTTGCTTTCAAGACAGAGTATGACTTGAAAAACACGTTTCCAGACCACATTACTTAGTACACAGGTTACATTTTCAGCTGGACTGGTGCACTTCATGTCTGGTGACTTGACTCCATAATTATGTCTCTGAGGTAACACAGAGGTGATTTTTACTTCTTAAATGGTATTGTAGAAGAAGAAGGTTGCATTGTCTTAGAAGCTTAAGATGCCATTTCATTCTTAGTCTGATGCACAAATTTCTCCAAAGGCATGCAGTTACTGGCAAGCCATCCTATGCAAATTTTTGCTAGAAGGGAAGTTGACCCCTTGAAGGACTCTTGACAAATCTTCCTTCAATACTAGAAATTAGTAATATGGGTCAACTCTAGTTTCAAGACAAGAATTTTCTCAGTTGAAATAAGATAAGAAACTGAGTTAGCCTTGCTGTCAGTGGCAATTGCTGAATTAGGTCAAGGATATTATTAAAGCCATTGCAGTAGTACAAGGGCTCATCTTCCCAGCACTTATGGAATATTAATATGTATCAGTTTAGAAAATGAGAAAATTATATTTGGAACAAGCGTTTATTTGACATTTACATTTGTACAACTTAATGCTGTGTGTTGACAGAAGTAAACTAGACTGATTATAAATATATGCTTTTACTTTTTTAAATGTGTTCAAGATAAGTAGGAGACCTCGTGGAGATCTTAATGGGCCTCCTGTGCACGCAGAGTCTGCAAGTACAGCATGAAGGATGAGCCCATTTATAGTTTCTTGAGCATACAGAGCACAGCAAGCCCAGAGATTTTCAGCCAGGTAGCATGCTGACACTCAGGGGCAGACTGGCCACAGCTGGCCACAGCTGTGTGATTGGAACAAAGGTGGTGGAGCATTTTGTGCTTAAGCTTCCTTTGGAAAATTTCACCTTCACAGCAGGACAGACATAATATGTGGGTCATGTCTGTAATTCATATAAGCCAGCGTGCATCAGTGGAGATGTTCTATAATGGAATTAGTGTTCAAAGGGAGATGTCAGCTGTAGGGATCACAAAGCCCTCTATTATGCATGTGAATATATATATATATGTATATGTATCTATACTTATATATAAAAACAGTAATCTGCAATTTAGGTTGAAGGTTAAGTCTGTTCCTAATGAAAGGCTATAGAAATTTTGATGCTGCCACAGATGAGTATATGGCCAACAGTGTTTAGCTGTAAACAGGTAAATCTATGTTTTGATTTACACTTGCAGCACTCAAAATGGCAGAATCAATTTGTTTGAAAATTGGTAAAACAAATTTGTTGTGGGCTATGACGATGAGCTTCATCCCAGAAGTACTTTTTCTTTATATTTGAATTATAAATCTCAGAAAAGCAGTTTTTATTGCAGAAATATTGACATAGCTTTAACTATAATGGTATGGCTATAATTTTGTTAAACAGTAGGTATGTGTATTATTAGCTGTTAACTACTATTTCTCAAATAGTAGATGTTGAACAGAGAAGCCAAATAAAAAACTGCAGTGGCAAAGAACAGTAAGTAATTGATATGAAGAATTAATAAAAAGGCAAAAAAGTACTATAGGAATGACCCAGGATGAAAATTATTTGGACAGCTGAAATTGTTAAGAATATATGTGGAGATAATCATATGTGGACATTTATGGGGTATATGTTGTATTTACTGTGTGTTTCAAGACTCACTTTTGTTAAGAGAATACAACAGCATGCTAATTTTGTAACATATAAGATTATAGAAGACAATAAAAGCAATTATTGTGGCTGCCACCTGACAAAATAGAATTTGAGTGCAATTTTACTATGTACTACACTGCATCTGTGCTTCAAAAAAAAGGATTCTGCCTTTTTTGGAGGAAACATGGGAAGTGCTGGTTATCCCATGTAGCATAAAGGTACAGAGATGTCTGATCCTGAATTATTTGCTTAGGACAAATACTTGTTTTCACCTGTGGCGCACTCTCTTAAGATTCACAGATTTTATTGGATGACATTTAGTTCATATTTAAAAACACTGGGAACAGCTGAGATTTGTGTTGCATTCATGTTTTTATTCAATAACTTTCTTTCCTTTTACACTTAATTAATCAAAAATAATTTAGGCTAAAGTTCCTAGCAAGTGCACATAATTACTTAATGAAGATGTACATTTGTGATAATCAGATAAATTCTCCACAAACATTCCTAAGGGCTGATGTTCGTAAGATCTTATGTTCACATAAAAAGAACCCAGTTAAATTATATCTTATTTCACTGGGCCTACATTTTAAATGAAATATGAAAGGATGAGATTCTTTAAAAACCTAGGAAAGAAACAAGTATCTGCATTGAGATTGTTCTCTTTATTAATGTCAGATACTTAGGTTGGTAAGCATTCCAAGATCATGATTTATTGAATGATGTTTGTTACCTGAAAATAGAAGGACAACATTTTAAAGGCTAATTTTCTATCACTGGAAATCTAAGACCAAATAAATTAAAATATTTTGTGATTTTTCACCTCTTCAAAAGTACGAGAAGATTATGAAGGATAAGGGAAAAGAAACAGATGTGGCTGTGGTGACAGCTTTCTGTATTAGCCACACCCTTATTTAATGTGTAATCACAGGCTGGTCTTGAGGACAGGCTCCATATTTTTTCCAGAAATACAGTAATTTATATGAAAATTTGTAAAACTTGTTTGTGTTTCAGCCTGGGTCTGGGTTTTTTTCTAAACCATCTGTCCAAAGTGAGTTAGCTTTTATATCTAAATCCAGTTAGTGGTCTGGCATCTCTGCACATTTGAAGTATATGGACTTCTGAGGGGGTCTATAAACAAGACCCATACCGGATGAACTGTTCTGTGAATAGCCACAACAAGCTAACATTTACAAGACATCCTATAATTGCTGGGTTTCTGCTCTTTCCCTTTATCTGCACTTTCTTGATGATAGTCAGGAGTGAAACTGGAGGGTTTGCCATGGTGAGAATCTCTCTGTATTTGTATTTCTGCACATGCTTCAGCAAATTCTGGCCTGTTTAGCCTTTAGACCATATCAAATTCTACTCTAACATCTTGCCCTTCTTTTTGTGGTGTATAATAGCAACTCAGCAAAACTGTTTTCGTAGCCTCCCTGACACCTTTTCATCGGCATGCCTTCTTTCTCTTTAATCATTTCCTTTATTTTTTTCCTGTTTCCATGGTCTTCTGGCCTTGCTCTTGTCCTCGTACAGCAGAACACAAGGGGAGTTCTTGAGCTTTTCCTGTCCTTAGTGACCACTGAATGTTATAAAGAGAACTGTTCTTACTTCCTAACACCCTGTGTTGATACAGAGCGAGTTAACAAATCTTTTAAATCACAGCTTTAAGGTTCCGTTGGTCTGGGAAGTGAGCATCCTACAAGGTTTAAGTACAATCTTATAGTACCATTAGCTCCACTGAATTCTCTGCTTGAGGCACTTTGATATGTTCTGTCAGCTCAGCAGCATATTGTTTGACTTGCTCTTCAGTGCAAATCTAATGGGGATTAATGACAGCAAACTCAAGAGCACTCAGGGGCTTGTTCACCCTACTTTGACTCCAAGCACCTCCCTAGAATGCTGAGGAAAGTGCTCCAGCTTAGATTTCTCCCAATGTCTCAGTCAATTCACTAAGAAGTGCCTACTTTAGAACCCAATATGACAGGACAAAAAAGGCCTTGCTAAGCGTGAAGACGCTTTTTATGTCTTTCTACTACCTAGTGCACTTAGAAATTCTGTCAAAATATTGTCCCTGTGATGCCGCAGTGGAATCATTCATTCTGTTTAGCAGACTGTCCCTCTTTTCTGCAGGACCATAAGTTGCATGTATATAAGCACTTAGAAAACTTGGAATTTCTATTTCTTGTCATTTTCACAGGAGTATAAAGTGCAGAAATAGATTTTACTGAAAAATGGTTTGAGGGACAAACATGGTGAGACCCTTCACCAGGTTCGTTGCCCTTCTTTGGACATGCTCCAGCACCTCAATGCCTTTCTTATAGTGAGGAGCCCAAAACTGAACACAGTATTCAAGGTGCGGCCTCACCAGCGCTGAGTACAGGGGCACTATCACTTCTCTAGTCCTGCTAGCCACACTATTTCTCATACAAGCCAGGATGCTATTGACCTTCTTGGCCACCTGGGCACACTGCTGACTCCTATTCAGCTGGCTGTCGACCAACACCCGCAGATCCTTTTCTGCCAGGCAGCTCTCCAGCCACTCCTCCCCAAGCCTGTAGCGTTGCATGGGGTTGTTGTGACCCAAGTGCAGGACCTGTCACTTAGCCTTGTTGAACCTCATGCAATTGGCCTCAGCCCATGGATCCAGCCTGTCCAGGTCCTTCTGTAGAGCTTTCCTACCCTCCAGCAGATTGACACTCCCACCCAACTTGGAGTCGTCTGCAGCCTTACTGAGGGTGCACTTGATCCCCTCATCCAGATCATTGATAAAGATGTTAAACAGAACTGGCCCCGATACTGAGGCCTGGGGAACACCACTTGTGACCGGCTGCCAACTGGATTTAACTCCATTCACCACAAGTCTTTGGGCCTGGCCATCCAGCCAGTTTTTTACCCAGCAAAGAATATGCCCATCCGAGCCATGAGCAGCCAGTTTCTCCAGGAAAATGTTGTGGGAAATAGTGTCAAAGGCTTTACTAAAGTCCAAGTAGAGAACATCCACAGCCTTTCCTTCATCCACTAAGCAGGTCACCTGGTCATAGAAGGAGATCAGGTTAGTCAAGCAGGACCTGCCTTTCATAAACCCATGCTGACTGGGCCTGATCACCTGGTTGGTTGTCCTGTACGTGCCGTGTGATGGCACTCCGGATGATCTGCGCCATGACCTTCCCGAGCACCGAGGTCAGGCTGACAGGCCTGTAGTTCCCCAGATCCGTTTTCTGGCCCTTCTTGTAGATGGGTGTCACATGTGCTAACCTCCAGTCAACTGGGACCATCCCAGTCAGGCAGGACTGCTGATAAATGACAGAAAGTGGCTTGGTGAGCAGTTCTGCCAGCTCCCTCAGTACCCTTGGGTGGATCCCATCTGGCCCCATAGACCTGTGTGTGTCTAAGTGTTGTAGCAGGTCGCTTAGCATTTCCCCTTGGATTATGGGGGCTTAATTTTCTTCCCTGTGCCTGTCTTCCAGCTCAGGGGGCTGGGTACCCTGAGAACAACTGGTCTGACTATGAAAGACTGAGGCAAAGAAGGCATTAAGTACCTCAGCCTTTTCCTCACCCTTTGTCACTATGTTTCCCCCCACATCCAATAAAGGATGGAGATTCTCCTTAGCTCTCCTTTTGTTGCTAGTGTATTTGTAGAAACATTTTTTGTTGTCTTTTACGGCAGTAGCCAGATTAAGTTCTAGTTGGTCTTTGGCCCTTCTAATTTTCTCCCTGCAAAACCTCACAACATCTTTATAGTCCTCCTGAGTTGCCTGCCCCTTCTTCCAAAGTTCATAAACTCTCCTTTTTTTCCATTTTTTGCTGAGTTCCAGCCAAATTTTGTTTCCATTTGAGTCAAAGGGAAGGTTATTCTCCAATCTAGACTGTATCAAGGTGCCTTCTTTCACTTCCATAGGAAATCTCACTAGGAATGTAATTCCAGATTCCTTTTAGCTCAGTGTCCCAAGTGGACAGCAAACGCTGCATCCCAGAACACAATAGTGTTCTCCTTGTCCCCCGTCCTCCATTATAGACTATACATCTTTAATTTAGAAACCTGGAATTCAGTTTTAACTCTCAAGTTCAGTTGTTACTACTTGTGTAGATGCTCTGCACTAATTGTGTTGGTACAGAAGAATCTCCCCAAAGTAATTAAAATCACATGTGATATACTATGAAAAAGATCCCCTTGTGTATCCGAGTCTGATATCTAAATACAGGAAGGTTTAAATGTTTAAGTAAATCAGAACCAACCTTCTTTAAAAGTCAGTTCTTATACAAACATTGCACTGGTAAAATAAGATTGGATTGCAATCACTTCTTTCATTGCAAAACAATACTCCTGATTATAAACATTTATTACAGTGCTACTTCTCAGTTAGAAGATTTTAGTTAATGCATGTTCTTTGCCACTGTGATATTTCAGAAATCGTCTCAAAAATTTCACCACAGATCATAATATGTTAAATGATATCAGAAGCCTGTAGAAATGGAAGTTTTTTTCAATGTAGAGGACACAAAGTCTGTGCTTTTTATCTAGTTTAATACTTGCTGAAGTGGACTTTATTTTATGAAGGTGTTTATTTTTCCTTACCTGTGGTAAATTATTTTAAAAGGGTCTGCTCTGGAAATCATGAAGAAGGAGATGGATAGACACACAGTAGTTCAGAGTGAATGCTTTTGAGACATGTTCCATTAAAATACTACTACTATGTTTATCTGTCACATTCAATTGTGTAATCTGAAGTATGCCCAATTTTTAAGACAATATCAAACACTGTAACTCTGTTTCTGAAGCATGGGTTCCTAATTTTATGTGTTGAAACATGTAACATAGCAGTTTATAAGCATTCATTGAATCAGTTAAACAGCTGGTCTCTCTTTCCCTCTGTTTTTTCCTTCTTGTTTCACAAATATACATTTGTGAGTTTTGCATGCTTTTTCTTCTTGAAAAATGTGCTTTTCATCAAAGCAAAATCCTTCTCATGCCAGCATACCTATTTTGAGAAATTTTCTGAAATCCAGGTTGTATTGTTTTGATCAAAAAGAGAACAGCTTCACTCCTCTATTATGTGGGAGATGCAAGATCAGATTCTCTTTTCAATTGTTATTAAACATAGTGATGCGAGATGAGATTCTTTTCAACTGTTATTAAATATAATTATTTGCTTTTAAAAAGAGCCGGTTTTATAATGATTCATCAAATTTTAAATGACTCAGAAATGGTTTGCTCTATGAATAGAATTATCTGAACAGCTTCAGTGAGGGCAACTGAGAGATCCTGACCCCAAAATATTCCAGAGTGGCTGTAAGGGAGCTCTCATTTAGGATGTGAAAGACCAATAGATTAAGGAACATGAAGCTGATATTTGCCACATACTAGGTAAGTATTCTCACCTTGTCTGTGGTGAAAATCCCTCTGACTCTCTGTTTCATTCTTTTCTCTCTCTCTGTCTTTTTCTTCTTCCAGAAAGTCATATAAAAGGCTTTTGGTTTCATTTCAGCAAATATTTCCTATTCTTGATACCTCAGGAAGAGTTGTGTTACAAAGAAAGATTTGAGGCACTTTAAAATGAAACACCATCTTTAAATGTAATTCAAAACATTAATGATGTTAGTAGATATTAAATAAGTTTTACAGAATGCATTTAGAAATTAGCTACATCTTTCATTTCTCATCTGTTCAGTCTCCAAAGTTATATGTAAATATACAAACTGAATTCTGGTAAAACTTTATCTCTCAAAGGAAGCTGCTTGTGAGTCAAACAAGGACAAAGACTAAAATTTACCTTGTCGTGAGAAAGGAAATTGAACAATTGTCTGAACTATGTTTTAGTTCTTCAGTCAATGTGTGGCAATCCATGGCAGATCATATTTCTGTGAGACCAGGGTCATGTACATTTTGTTTCTCTGCTGTATGACACAGCTTGGCTAGGTCATTGTCTGATGAGTTAAGGCACCATCTTGGTTGTTCACAGCTAAATTATGTTTAGAGATGGGTTGATCTATAGGAAAGGACAGGAAGGAATTCAGCCCTTTTATTCATTCTTGAACTTTCTTAGGAGCAGTGTAAGAAAGCGTCTGATAATTGGGTGCTATGTGTATCTGGACTTAATACCCATCTAGCCTAATCTCTCACTGGTAAATGAGTTTTGCTTGAATTGACAAGAGGATGATAAGACGAGAGGAAACAGCCTCAAATTGCACCAGGGGAGGTTTAGGTTGGATATTAGGAAAAATTTCTTCACCGAAAGCGTTGTCAAGCGTTGAAACAGGCTGCTCAGGGAAGTGGTTGAGTCTCCATCCCTGGAGGCATTTAAAAGATGTGTAGACATGGTGCTTAGGGACATGGTTTAGTGGTGGACTTGGCAGTGTTAGGTTTACGCTTGGACTCAATGATCTTAAAGGTCTTTTCCAACCTAAATGATTCTGTGATTCTGTGATGTCGTATGGATGCCTGTGCTGCGTGTCTTTGGAGCAATATCTCCAGTGAAAATCATGTGGAAGAGACAGTAAGATTCTGTGGAAATCAGGAGGGTCTGACATTCTGCTAGGAATATAGTTTGTTTGTGTGTGTGAATGCACAGATTATTCCTTACTTTCTGACTGTGCTGCTCAGAAATGCAGACCTTACTAGGATACGATTTTCAGAGAATGGAGAAAACAAAAGTCACACCTACATGCAAAGAGTAGTATGATATTGGCACTGATAAAGATTCCAGTAGTTAATTTGATAGAAAATAATTAAAATTAAACCTGTTCAAAAAAAGGATATGAATCAAATATGATATTGTGTTTGAATAAAAATATAAAAGTATCAGAAAAAAATAAAAGCTGATTTAACTACATCATTCAAAGCCTATTTCTTACCAGATTTCTAAGAAAACCCATTTTAGCATCAGTTTTATGTTTCAGTTTAATGTGAAGCATTTTCTGTAAGTTGCCAGAGTAGATGATAGGATGTTTACATATTATTACAAAAGAATTCATGGTTCATAAGTACTTTAAATTTGATATTTCTGGTTGAAGGAGCCTGACTGGCTATAGAATGAATTACATTTTATATCCATCTGGTTGGTGTATGGAGCTGGAATGAAACATGAAGAATTAAAAAATGAACAATTGAACTAGGCTTTTTAAATATAGTAGTAAAGAGATAAATCTTGTTTGAAGCGTACAAATAATGTAATTTATCTTGCAAGACTGACATGTGAATAATTGCAGCTACCCATTTCCCTGGTGAAATAAATTCCATTTACATATCATGCTGTTTTGCTCTGCAACTCAGCTTTTTTCCACCCATCTAACACTAACCAGCACATACCAAAATGCAGAAAAAATTCCCTTTCAAAGCAAATCATCCACACGAACAGCCTTATTTGAAAGGCTTAGAGGACGATTAGTTCCTCAGGCTATATTCGTATTTAGAAAGGTACAGAGAAGAATATATGATAGTCAGCAGCATGTATGAAATTTAAAAATAGTGAATTTGATTTAATCTTGACACACAGATTAGGCATTCTGTAAACAATATATTAAATATATTAGTTTATAAACATAGATTTACGCTCTGAGTTGATGTCATTAAAAAATGGTATTTTTCCATTTAAGCCAGAAGGTATGTGCAAACCTCTCAAAGATACATTTTCTTCTTAGTAATATATGTTTATTGATTAACCAAAAGCAAAAAAGAAAAAAGAAAAAACCTTTGAAATTCTCTTTGAATCCTAAGGGGCAGTTATGGTCAGAAAATTGATTGACTCTAAAAGGGTTGTTTTTATGATAGTTTTGAATAGACTCTATTTACCTTGTTAGCTAAAACAGATTTGTATTATTGGCACACATTTGTATTGCACTCAGCACAAAGGGTGCTTCTGGTTTTTGCTTTTCTTTTTGTCCTTATCTTAGATCATTTCATGAAGTGAGATGGAAAGTGGCCAGGTAAATAATAAAACCAGCAGAACTGAAACAGTAGTACCAAGCAGTGGGATAGCAACCACTTAACCTGTATCAGCAGCGTCTCATGTAGTCAGTCTGATCAGGCTTTAATATGCTGTGTTCTCTATGTGCCAATTACCAAGGCCGTGTAAAGCACTACAGCAGATTGCAATGATCGATGGCTTTTTATTTTATTTAACTTTCTAACTAATTTTTCAGGGATTATTTCCATACATATTGTTTCTGATCACACTAAGTCTTACTCGACCGACAGTTCTTCACAGTAATATTTTCTGTAAAAAGTAAACTAAAGTAATGGCATTGCATGTCCTAATGTCCTAATTCATTGACTGTGGAACAGGGATAATTGTATTTCTGATTTGAAATGAGTTTCATATTTTTTTAAGAAAGCTGTGTATTAACTTGAAGCATTTGAACATGCCTTCTTGCCCAAGTCCAGAAACAGAAAAGTTAGCTCAGTTAAAAAATTATTCTAAAATAGAAATCATTCAATACCATACAGTAAAATAATTTGCTATACAAATGATAGCCTTTCTGCTTCAAACTGGTCTATTTGCTCACCAAAAAAAAAGAGATTTTTTTTTTTTATGTACACTTGAGTTAGTTAGATTAATTTATATCATTAAAAAACAACAAAAAAACCCGTACACATTATCAGTTTGTTTTTTAAACTCAGGGTCAGTTCAGCAAAAACTTGAAATCTTCCATTGACTTTTTCCCTTCCTATTTTCTACTGATAGTTTTTTTCTTTGAAGTGCTTTGATGAACATTAAGGTCCATGTGAAAAATAAAGTTTCAGTACAAAGGTAGATTTTCAGCTCAGTTTCTTTCATTAATCTGTTAAAGGGGTTTTGCGTGAAATGATAGTTCTGTGATATGTCTGAGGTAGTTTTGACTTTAACTGAGAAAATTTGGACTGCTCTTGCATAGCATATTAAAATATTCATAATTCATTAATCAAACTTGAGCTATCTAACAGCAGCAAAATTCGAGGATGTGGACACACATAGATTGGCCTGTTGCTAAACTAAAACTGGATTCTGATGTCCTTGTTCAACTTCTGTAATAGCGTATTTCTTGATCTTCTTGCTAAATAGGATTCCTTGAAGTGACCAAGAGAGACAGAAATTCAGAGGAAAAAAAAAGCACTAATAATTGTAATATTTCATTCATCATTAAAGTTCCTCCTCAGATAATTAAAATGTTTGATTCTTTTTAATCTAGGAAAAGGTAGAACAGAATTATTTATTGTTTGAATATTGTAAAAATAAATTGAGACTGAGGAAATAGATATATTCTTTGAAATTTCATATGTGCTGCTTGTTCTCAGAATGAGAACTTTTAAAACAGCTTTTAAAAAAAAGAGGGAGCTTTTTAAATGTTCATTGTGACAGAAATTAACATGGATCAGAAGCAACAAGTGAGTAAAAACTGATCAAGAGATGGATGTAGGCAACAGTCTACATTTCTAAGAGTCGAGGAGAAATCATTTAACCTCAGAAAAGACAAATGGCTGAGGCCACAGCAAGATTCCATGTCATGGACAGATATCTATTTATTAAATTATCTTTAGCTTCTTGTGTAGGACCCGGCTCCTATTTCAGTTCTTTGGTCCTCCTCCTTGAAGAGGATAAAAAGATATAAAATACAGATGAATGGTAGAAGCTTAAGATTCCTCTTTCTCCATGTTGACCTGGGGGTTAATCAGTCTCTTGCTAGGTCTTTACTCTTTATATACACTGACCATCAGGCAGACTTCAGGAGAAAACATTCCTGTATTTTGTGCAGTATTAAGTTTCTAGATACAACGTACTATGTTTCCACAATGCTGAGAAGGAAATGAAAGCTTTACACTTCTGTTGGTCCAGCAGAGAAAAAAAAAAAAAAATTCCGTCTGTCCCCATCTTTTCCAAAAAAAATGGGTAGGAAAGTTAGAGAAATAAGGACTGTAGGACATCAGCCACCTTTCACATGATGGGACTCTCTCCCCACAGGATTTCCATACACAAAATGCTGCAATGGTTTGTTGTCATTAAAAACATTCTGAGATGGAGAATGCTGGAACGGTAACACAATATAGCAATTACCAGTTCCAATGAATTTCATAATACATTACTAAATTTTCAGTGTATTAATGTATCCAGGGAAGGACAGTGGTGTTACAATAAGAAAAATGCACCTGCTGGCATTTAGCAAAGGTTTTTCTTTAATTCATTCTTTGTACTCCAACCCTACAATTACCCTCATCCTCTCTCTTTCACCTCTCTGCACCTTACTGCCAGCTAGCACACAGAGAGAGAGAGAGAGAGACCCTGAAACCCAGTAAATGTGATTTTGCCATTACTAGCAGAAACCTCACGGGACCTTGTGCTGGCCCAGGTGGCACTGACCGGCCAGCTGCCTGTGGGTGAGTGACTCTCCCCTTCCCCAGGGTGAGCCAGGGCTGCATGGTACCATCAGTGGTGTGGGCCGTGATGAGGGAATGTACAGAAATAAACTTAAGTGGGTCCAAGACTGAGGAGGAAGAAACTCTCTTCATGGGCATGGCATACTCCCTGATGAAGGGCTGAGCATGGCAATTTGCTGCAAGTCCCCCTGCTGTCCCCACCTGCCCTTCTGTGTGCACACACATCAGTCCTCTGGAGGAAGCCGGACACAGCCCATGTTCAGGCCCCCAAGAGCCCTGGAAGGGTGGACATAACCTAGAGCTGAGGGTGAAGAATAGTAGGGGGTAGGAAGGGTGTGATTTTTACAATAATTTCAACTGCACGGTTATCGAGGGGTTTTTGTATTTGAGAATGTGGACTGTAAAATTTGTGAGCACATCAGCTGCTCCAGCAGCACTTTGTTAGTACCACAGTCATGACAAGGTCCCTTTTGCCCATGACAGGCTTTTGAGGGTAACCAGAGGTGGTAAAAGTGGGCAAACCCCTCAGTGTTCCCAGGCACAGTGACATGGTGAGCTACCCTCTATGAATGCGTCTCTGCAGATGGCCATGGGTGATAGCGGAATACTAGGAAGGCAGAGCTTGTGTCAAGTCTGCCAGCTGATTGTGTGATTTGATCTGATTAGATTTTATAAGCAGTTTGGGTGATGGAGGCTCACCAAAAACCTGAGGAAAGGGAAGAGAGAGGTTTTTGCCTTGGTCTTGCTGTCAGGCTGCAACTCCAGCTGGGCAAACTTTGGTATGGAGAGGAGCCAGCAGGGGTGCTGGTGGCTCACACTGTTACTGCAAAACCTGAGAGGGAGAAAGGAAAGAGGCAGCCCGTGAAGCAGTCTGAGAAGAGGTGGGACCTAGATTAAAAACTCAGGGTTGCTGCAATGTGATTTCAGTCTCTGGTCGTAGTCTGAGTTGATCAGAGGTCTCTGTTTTCTGTTCTTTTTTTGTGACCAGGTTGAGTCCAGGTGTTTGGTCTTTTTGATAGGTTTTTCTGTGAACTGTGGGAAAGAGCAGGAGGCCAGGCATACCTGTAGGGGAGACAAGAAAGAGAACAGCAAATTCCCCCACTCTCCTGACCCCATGCTAGATGCCCACTCTGCTGCTAGGTCTCAGGGCTGAACTGAGTAAAGGGGTTATACATTGGCAACCAAAGCCTTGGGGCTGGGCTTCTGGCACAGGGGTTCCTGCAGTGTAACTCTCCAGAGTGTCCTCTGGGAAAAGTGGCATCCAAAGGGGAGAGAGGAGTATAGCACAGTAAAAAGGAGGAAAAAAGTTTTAAAACACAGGATCATTGACTAAGTGCTCTCTGTACTTAAGTAGCTCTCACTGAAGTGAGGTAGAGCTAACTGCACAAGTCAGAATGCAAACCTGTAAGGAAAGATTATAATTGATGAATTCAAATAGACATTTAGTTTGAAAGGAAAGAAGAAAAAGAGAGAGGTAAAAATTTAGGTGCAAGTGCTAGATTTTTTTCAGTTAAAATATCAAGTTTTATGTGTTTGTTCTAAAAGAGATGAAACTCAGGGGTAAGAAACAAGGCTATTGGATCACTGAACAGTTGCTTAAGCACGCCAAGTAAAATATTCTTACCTAGTAGTAAAGTCATTCATAAAAGATACTGCAAAATGTACTGAGAAAGCAACAATGCTGCTAATTAGCTGGAATATCACCAGAAACTCCTCCAGTAAGAGATGCTTTGGTTGGGTTGACAAAGATAGCTATTCATAGTAGTCTTGGCTGCAGGTTTTTTGTGGGTTTTTTCCATAAGTAGAACAGAAGGATCAACAATCTATTTCAGTCCTATGGGTATTGTTAGCTGTGTAATGCATAGCTTTGCTCTGTTTGGATTTTCATTTGTTTTGTTTTTTTATTGCCATATCTCAAAATGGGAAAAACAAAAGCTAGGATACTTTTCTCTTGAGGTCAATTGCCATGGCTGAAGGTAAAAACATAAGAAAAATATGCACCTAAGTAAAGAGAGAACATGGGCACAGTTTAAAGTGTTTTTTTCTGTATTAATTTGGATTAGAAGTGTTACTGTTACTGCAACTAGACTAATATCTATTTGTTAGGCTTCCTATATATAGTTTATTCTTTTTCCCATAACACTACTTTGAATGTAACAACCCCGTGATGAATGCCTTGAGCTCCATCATCTCTGTCTGTAGAGATAATTTTACCTAGATTACAATCAGAGTGTTAGTGCTGGACAGCACAAATCAGTCTGAAAGCAAAGTAGATCGTATTTTCACTTTGCCTGTATTCAGCTGATCCATGCCTAAGTTAGTTATATGCAGAAACTTGGTGTGTCCCTTTGTGGGCTACTTAGATTTCAGAACTCAAGGAGTCCAATCCATTTACCTCCCTCCTGAATGGTATTTTCTGGACATTCCAGGTTGAAGTGCTCCATACATTTGGACTAGCAGGAAATGCCTCCCCTCCACCCTTGCTCCTTCACAATTAATTGCACAGAGGAGAATACAATGACACTTTTTCTAAGACACTGGATTGGATTGTGGAGCCTAGTAAATAATCCCTTTATTCTCATTTGAACTTATACCTGTGAGTTCAAGGAGATTTTAATGTTACAAGGAAACTTCCTTTAACTACCAAATACATGCTCAATACAGCACATCATCTACAAAACTCAGAGATGTGTAAACTGAAAAGTGTGTCTCTTATACTCCCTTACATTCATTGAGTTTTTCAGAACTGTTTGCCTACCTGAAATTACATGTTAATGCATCAAAGTTGATGCTAATAACAAAATGAGGAGGTAGAAGAGAATATAAAAAAATACATTAAATATAATATTTTATGATAATACTTCTTTGTATCTTTCAGTTCATTGTTTTTCGTGTGATCTCCTAGAGGAATGCATAGACTGATGATGTGCAGATACAAGTTAAATCTAAAGCACGTATAGGCTTGGATGGATTTACTAGAGAGCTAATGTAGCTTTACTTGGCCTGTCTGCACTTGGGGGTTGGCATACATCTTGTATTGTATGATCAATGTGATCTGTGTTTGGTTTCAGAGTATTCCCTTAGTTGGAGCTCTGTTAATGTTACTCTGATACAGTCTGTGAGTTGGGGGAAAGCAAAGAGTGCAACTTATGTGAACTTTACATCTATTTGAATTTCTACAAATCTCTGAATTTTGCTGTTTTCTTATCATGGATGGATCCGTCTCTTCAATCACTGTCCTGCATTGAATGCAGTTGTATTCTCCTTTTATCCAGATACATAATAAAATATATTGAATTCCATAAACTTTGTGTATAATGAGTTCACTTTTCTTAGATATCCACACTCCATATTTCACAACTAGACTTTTGAGTGAGCTCTCTCACGGGCAGGTAGAGAGTTTATTTAAAAGGTAAAAAGAGATAATACGAGTCAGTGAGCACGCTGCAAGACCAGGGAGGGAAAGAGATACTTGCACAGGATGTATGGACTCATTTCTTCTGTTATCAGACTTGAATCTCAAAAAAAAACCCCACAGCTGAATACATTATCTGCATGTCAAGAATTGTCTTTGAATATCCCAGTTTGCTATTTGAACTTGGACTGTTTGTATACCTACCTATTTTTCCTTCTTGAGGGTTTGAAGTAGTTTTCATTTGATTTTTGTTCACAGTAAAAATCCAGGACTGTAGCCTTTTTAGGGCTGCACACCTTTAACTTAGTATTTAGAGGTGAGATTGCTCAAGGGCTGGTATCCTTACTACTCAGTCTTCAGACTTGCACATTTTCTTCTCATCAGTGCTTGAGTACAGTGACTATGTACTTCATGGTCTAGACTTCGCAAATATTTTTAGGATAAAAGCCTATAAAAACAAAAGGAGCTACTGTATTTACTTAGGGTTTTGCTTTTATCCGCTGCTTTTCCATAGCTCTGTTAGCTTAGTATGTCTGCTGAATCCTTTTAAGATGCTCTGAACTATCAATGGTAATCCTACGTCTTGTGTTTTGTCAAATCCAGTTGATCATAGTCCTAATACTTTCATCTCTCCATACCAACGTCCTTGTAATGCTTTCCTTATACTGTTGTAGGTTTGTTTCAAAGGCATGATGGGTAAGATTTTGAACGGTTACTTTGAAACTTTTATGAATTTACAATAAGAGTAAAAAGAAGACTGTACTTCACTGAGGAGGTTAACATGATCCCATAATTTTCATAATATGAATAGTCAGACTGACTGACATCTGGGATAAAATGAAATAATCTGCTTCCTCTTATTGGATTAGTTTTGTTTTCAGTGTGACACTCAGACTTGTAGTTGCATCCCAAAGGGGAAGTTTTTATACATATGGACATTTTTAAGGCTTCACTGTTTATGGTTGTTTTGGGTCTTTTTTCTTTTTATAATTCTGGATGCTTTTAGGACCACTACATTCCAGAACACAATTCTACCCTTTGAGGGAAATTTTGGTCACTGTAAGAACTCTGGTTGGTTGCCTAAAATCATTACTTACTACTGGTTTATGATGCTTCTAGGTCTACTTTTATTTGAAAGATTACTGTCAAGGTATTAATTTAACTGGGTTTTTATTAAGATTTTCAGAGGCAAATATTTGATTTTGATTGACAAATATTTCATTTAAAAATGCTTTTTGGCTCATTGCATCCAGGACAAGAGAAAACCTAAACACGTAGTTCAGTCCTCTCCTGATCCTAGGCCTGTAAGTCTCTGAGGTAGAACAGAAATGTATTTCTTCTATCTGGAGTAGTGAATGCGCAAATTATGAGTAAAATTCAGTGTTCACATTCATTTCAAGACAGAGTTTTGCCAAGAACAGAAGGATAAGAAATATCCATGAGGAGAAATCTACACTGTATGTTCCTTGTTTAGTTTCTAAATTTTATTTTTACCTTTCCTTTCAGAGCAGAAAGGGCTTGAGAAATCTGTAGCTGGTAGCACTCAGAATTGCCAGAGTCCTCATGTCTCCACATCAGGTCTAGAGTCTCCTTGTCTTGCTTCAAGGCAGACACAGTATAAATTAATTTAAAAAACTTGTGGAACAGACTTTGGTTAGAAAACTTTTTCTGAATAGGGTATGCGCCTGTATAGATTGGAAACATTCTTCTTTCATTTAACCTTTTTCCTCATCTGCTCCATTTAAGATATGTTAATTCAAGAAATATATATCTAAGTGGTTTTATATTTATATATAGTTTTTTGCAGTTGTATTATTTTTGTGTTGTGTGTAATAGTTGATTCTATGGAGGTGTGCAGTTGAAAATGGTGTTGCAGGAAAATTTGTGACATTGGCCACTGAGATTTAGCTAGCATAAAGTAGAATAAAGTTGAAATCATTTAACTGAGGGCAACATATTTTTAAAATTCACATTTTATATAATCCTTCTATTGTTTCCTTTACACTAGAAATGCTGGGGGTTTTTTTCTGTGTCTTGATAAATATTTTAAACTAAGTTATCAGTTGGGAGGGGAATATCGTCAAAGAAAAGGATTTCAGAAAGCTAGTGGACCAATTTGCCTGACATGATGGGGATGTTGTGGTTTGGAAATAAAGCTGTTGCTGTGAAACTACTACTCTATACATATATCCCCAGGGGCATACAAGGAGGAATTTTTTTCTATAAACTGTTAGTGTGATGCTCTCATGAATTTTCTGAAAATAATCAACAGGCTGTTGATAGTGTTTCCCACAGCAGATTGGCTATTTTGGTAGGCAGTGAACCTCAACAGGGAGTCAGCTGTTCAAAGTGCAGCCTGACGCCAAAGCAGCAGTCTGCAGTTAGAGATGTTACTTTTAGACTGGTAGGGAGGATGATACTTTGAGTATAGAATCCAAAGGGTGATAGCAGTCACTCATACTAGTATTTCTTTTTTTTTTTTAAGCAATCTTTCCTGTTAGTTGGAAGATTCTTGTCAAATGTTAAACAAAACTGACTGAAGTAAATGTATTTTTTTTAATATTCACATGAGCAACAATGTATTATTAATAAGATGTAAAAATTAATAAAGACCATAAAACAAAACTATTTCTACGTATCACATAGACCTAACTAGATAAGACTGCCTTGATTTTAACACAATTATTTTACTTTTAAAATTACATGTAATTCTTATACAAAATATTCATTGTGATAAAGAAATTGAGTCAGAAATAATAAAAAAAAAAAAAAAAAAAAAAATAGCTCATCCAAATTATTTAAGAAGCCAATGGGAGTTCCTGGAATAGAATCTGACTTTCCAGCATCTTGTTCTAGAAGTCTAGTTCTGAAAAATATATTGTATAGTTTAGCATCACAGTAAGGAATTAAAAAACAATTCACTTTTTGCAGAGCAGATTTTCTATTTGAATAAATTTGTCATGGAAGGTTTTCCACATACATACTGCTTTTCATTTTGACACAAGCGTATATCAGAAAAATCTAAATGAAATATTGCATACTAAGCAGCTCATTTAAACAAGATTATTTAGTTCTGTTCTCTCTCTTTGTATGTGCTCCTGGTCATTTGATCTCAGTTACATTTTTAAAAAGTAAGAGCATTAAACTCCAAAACTTTATTTCCTGTAGGAAAAAAATATAGTACCAACAGAGATTAACTTTACTAATGAACAGATTCAAAATGAAGTATTTGGGTATACTTGAATCAGACTGAAGTTTTTCAATTTAAGGAACTTCAGAATATTGTTACATATCCTTTGTTTGTTACATATGGAATTTTTTTTTAATGTTTCACAAAATGGACCTTTCAATTTCTTTCTCTGTCTTGGTAGAAAATATAAATGTTGAAATGTCATATTTCCTATGCAACAGAAATAATTAGGTTTGCATAACTCTAATTCTAGGATGTCGATTACTCTAGCAGTAAAAAGGCTTTTGTGAAAGGAATAAGTATTTATCCCACCATGAAGGCCCAAGCAATTTCTAGAGTGAGGTGAAAGTGTGTATTAAAAAACATTTTCATCCTGAAATATGAGTCCTTCTAATCATTTGGCATTGAAAAGTTTTCAACATATATTATGGAAAATATCAGTTTTACCAGCAATTTTCCAGCATTAACCTAGTACTTAGTTACGTACTTAACTGATGTCAAGGACATGGCTGTAATCAACAAACTATAAGTAATGTCTTTTTTACAGAAAGTGATGTTCACTAATAATTAAGATGTGCAAGTAGCATTGGAACTCTTTTTAGTGCAAACCCAGAAGTTAATGAAAAGTTTTGTGATAGCTATTCATAGCTATGTTGCAATGATGCATCTGGTTATTTCCCATCTTAGAGTAGTTAGCAAACAGTGAATACAGCTTGGCTGTTGACACTCCATTGTATTTTTTCTTGTTTTGGATCAGATCCAAAATCAATTGCTATCAATGGCAGTTTTCTGATCTATGTTAAGGGGAGTTGGATCTGGCTTGTACTCATCTAAAAATGTTTTATCATTTTCCATAATACTGTCTGCCACACTGAAACACTAAACAGTCGCAGCGCTTTGTGCTTTTCTCTGTTTCATTATGAGACATGGCATCTCTCTTGACTGATGGGATGGAAATCAGTCATAATAGCAGTTAGCAAGTAAGTAACATTCTTTGAAGATGTCAAAACAAACAACAACAACAAAACCAGAGAGAGAATTGATCTTTTTAGTCATTTTCCCCTAAATGACTAACAGACATAGGGCTTGCCATCTATAAAATAGATTTTTGGAGAATCAGGAGAAAAAGAAAACAACACACACACCCCCACACACCACTCATTCCACTGTGGAAATGAGCTATTCTGGGAACTGAACTTAAGACTAAATGGTACCTCTGCGCTTGTCTACATGGAAGGCAAATGCAGGATTTGGCAGCCCTGAGCCATCATATTGTAAGGACATCTACTTCCAGAAAAAACAGTCAGAACTGGAGATCATTAATGCAAAAAATGCCTCAAGAGTGTAAAGTGCTCTTCAGCAGCCTGAGAATACATGTGAGACATATGGTGTGAATGTCACAAACCACTTGTTTCTCCTTTGTATTTTAAATGTCAGTCTTCCATTGTCTAGTGGATTTCTTATGTTAAACAGTATGCAAATTTGCTACTTACTACAAGGATTAGTTTTTCAATCATGATGTCTTGCATCTGTGTCTAGTTGTGATTGCTTATATGTTGGGGATTGCTGAGAATTTCATTTGATTGTGTCTCTCTGTCTTCATGAGTAACACTAGAACTTTAGATATGTGCCTGACTGACAGCCCTGAAAGACAGAGTTTTTTACATTTTCTTCTCTGTTTATATAACATGGATAGTGCATTCTCCGTGATAGCTTCCTGTTGCCTAACTTGAAATCCTAATGGGACGTCTTTAGGAGAACTCTTCCTTACAGATCGTGGTCACTTTGGCTATGATGTCTGTATCCTCATCTTGAGTACTGTGTGCAGTTTTGGGCGCCACAGTACAAAAAGGATACAAAGCTACGAGGGAGTGTCCAGAGGAGAGCCACAAAGATGGTGAAGGGTTTAGAGGGGAAGCTGTACGAGGAGCCGCTGCAGTCACTTGGTCTGTTCAGCCTGGAGGAGACTGAGGGGAGACCTCATCGCGGTCTACAGCTTCTTCACAAGGGAAGGAGGAGGGGCAGGCACTGATCTCTTCTCCCTGATGACCAATGATAGAACCCGAGGGAATGGCAGGAAGATATGCTAGGGGAGGTTTAGGTTAGAGATTAGGAAAAGGTTCTTCACCCAGAGGGTAGTGGAGCACTGGAACAAGCTCCCCCAGGAGGCAGTCACAGCGCCAAGCCTGACAATATTCAAGAAGCATTTGGACAACGCCCTCAGACATATGGTGTGAATTTTGGGGTTGTCCTATGCAGGGACAGGAGTGGGACTCGATAATCCTCGTGGGTCCCTTCCAACTCAGGACATTCTATGATTCTAACTAATGAAACACATCAGGATCATTATGATGAAGGTGGTGAAACACTGGAACAGGTTGCCCAGAGAGGTGGTAGATGTCCCATCCCTGGAAACATTCAAGGTCAGGTTGGACGGGGCTCTGAGCAACCTGATCTAGTTGAAGACGTCCCTACTTATTACCAGGGGGTTGGACTAGGACCTTTAAAGGTCCCTTCCAATCCAAACCATTCTATGATTCTATGATTCTCTGGCACTGAGGCTAAAAAGCAGAGAACAGAGAACAGCAATGTAAGTAAACTCTCTTAGCTTCCAAAACAATGCAAACTCCCTGTTGTTCTTTGCTACCTCCTAAACCTTGCACAGGAATAGCTTGCAAGAAGACATTGAGGCTGCAAGTGTGCCAGAAACTATTCTAATCATTTTGCGGTATGAAATGAATGATTGAGCCCAGTGCCCAGGAACATTCACAGACACTGGTTAATTTAATAGCATAGGCATACCTTTCGAGGCTGCTGAAAGGTTTGAAGTTATTTTCAAGTGCTTACTATATTTTTAAATTATAGGATTCCATTTAACGCACAGGTTGGAAAAGAGTGTCAAGACACTTCCCTGTCTGGATCATCAGTGGACCCCAACTTCAGGTTTAATATGACAGAGTGCTCACCTGTCCCCTCATCTAGAAGTAGCTTAAAGATGCCAGATTGAAACCAACTGTGATGTTAACACTATGAGTGGTATAAAGTCAGTTGGATCCACCGAAGGTGAAGTGTAAGACAATGATGCCCAGTAAAGAAAAGCTACTGCTTGCTCCTGAGGGCACCGAAGTGGGATATAGAAAATGATGCATGTCATTGTATGGAAAGCTGAGCCATAGCACCTCTTCAGCTCAGAGATGTGACTGCATCTCTTAACAAATCCAAGCTGGCTCTGATCTCGCTGGCTGGGCTGCTGATAGTGATGTAACTGCAGAACTACAGAGCTCAGTTTGGCCAGCTCCCCTCTTTAGCCACCCTGTGAATTTCTCTTAAGAAAGTCCAAAAAGCAAAAGAAAGTCTTAATGGTGATTATGTGACA
Source organism: Platalea leucorodia (assembly GCF_965183815.1). Taxonomy (NCBI): domain Eukaryota; kingdom Metazoa; phylum Chordata; class Aves; order Pelecaniformes; family Threskiornithidae; genus Platalea; species Platalea leucorodia. The sequence continues at coordinate 85,905,162 of NC_138823.1, read as the reverse complement.
GATTATTGAGTATTGTAGCAAATAAAGACTGTATAAAATCAAATATCTTTTTATTATACAGGGATAGAGTTTGTAGGATACATACATTTTTTGGGGTATTGATTACTGCACAATAATTTTTTGAAACATCAAATAACAGAACGATACAGTAAAACTGCAGGAGAGTGGCACAGACATCCTATTTGCTTTAAGAAATAGTGGCTTTGGAGTACACTGAATATGTGTTCAAACAGCATCTTGTCCTTGTTTTTAGTTATGCTGCTGCCTCAAGACCTAAACCATTCCTGTATTTGAATGCTTTATGCTTACCACTTTTGCAGTGTTATTAAAAAATGTCATGTTGTCATCTCTTGCTGCTGCAGAAAGTCACAAAACTGAATGATGTAATTCAGGTATTGTTCCTGGGCCACAACTGGGAGGATATTTGAATTTAGATTAATCTTCTTCATCCAGCTCCCAGTATTTTAACCCTGCTGTATTTCAACCCTGTAAGAAATCCCTGCTTTAAGATATCCCTGCTTTATGGATATATAAACAAATTCTTTGGTTATATAGTATTACGTATGACAGTATTTATAAATGTACATTTACTGGGTGCTTTTTGGCAATCGTCCTTGCAGTATTATTTTTGGTAATTGCTGTATCCCTTTGTTGGAACTGACCGTATTGGTATGAAATGCTCTTGTTAAATCTCAGTCTTTATGGGACCAAAACCTGAGGTCGTTCATACTGCCAAAATCAACATTAAATGAAGCAAACTGAATGTATTTTTTTTTTTGGTGTGCGTCAGCAAAATGGAAGCATTTTGGTATTCTGATCCTCAGTTTTCTTAGGTCACACCTATGGAGAGATTGTCATCAATACCTAAAATTCATAGAACTGTAGAATAGTTGAGGTTGGAAGGAACCTCTGGAGGTCATCTGGTCCAATCCCCTGCTCAAGCAGGGCCATCTAGAGCTGGTTGTCCAGGATATGTCTAGATGGCTTTTGAATATCTCCAAGTATGGGGACTCCACAGCCTCTCTGCGCAACCTGCACCAGTGCTGTCACTCTCACAGTAAAAAAGTTTTTTCTGATGTTCAGAGGGAACGTCCTGTGTTTCAGTTTGTGCCTATTGCCTCTGGTCCTGCCACTCGGCACCACTGAAAAGAGCCTGGCTCCATCTTATTTACACCCTCCCTTCAGGTATTGATACACATTGTTAAGATCCCTCTGAGCCTTCAGTCCCAGTTCTCTTAACCTCCCTTCATATGAAAGATGCTCCAGTCCCTTACCCAGCTTTGTGGCCCTTCACTGAACTCTCTCCAATAGCTCCATATTTCTTCTGTGCCAGGGAGCCCAGAACTGGACATAGCACTCCAGGTGTGGCCTTACCAGTGCTAAGTAGAGGTGAAGGATCACCTCCCTCTACCTGCTAGCAATACTTTGTCTAATGCATCCCAGGATACCATTATTTGTCTTGGCTGCAAAAGACACATTGCTGGCTCATGTTTTACATGGTGTCCACCAGGACCCCCAGGTCCTTTTCTGCAAAGGTACTTTCCCCAGCTGTCCTTTCTGCAAAGCTGGTTGGTCACCAGCCTATACTGGTGCATGGGGTTGTTCCTCCCCAGGTGCAGAACTTGCACTTCCCTTCATTGAACTTTGCAATGTTCCTGCCTGCCCATTTCTTCCGCCTGTGGAGGTCCCTCTGGATGACAGCACTTGTGTCATCAGTAAACTTGCTGAGAGTACCCTCTGCCTAGTCATCCAGATCATGAATGAAGGTGTTGATCAGGATTGGACCCAGTACTGACCCTTGGGGTGCACCACTAGTTACTGGCCTCCAGCTAGACTTTGTGCCACTGATCACCACCCTTTGGGCCTGGCTGTTCTGCAAGTTTTTGATCCACCTCACTGTCTGCTCATCCAGCCCATACTTCGACAGCTTCTCTATGAGGATTCTATGGGATCTTTACTGAAGTCAAGGTAGACAATATCTACTGCTCTCCTCTAATCTGTCAAGCCAGTCATTTCATCGCAGACATTTATCATGTTGATCAAGCATGACTTCCCCTTGTTGAATCCCTGCTGACTGATCCTGATCACCTTCTTGTCCTTCATGTGCCTGGAAATGGAACATCAGGAATTGGAAATGGAGTTATTGTTATTGAACTGAGGTTGTATACAGAGGTGATATTATAAATCTGTTGCGTCACACATTGTACAGTGACAGATGGGGAGATTAGAGATAGTGATCAGTATAGGTGTTTTCCCTTTGTTTTTCATTTATACATAATATGTGAATTTATTTACTACAGTAAGAAGAAAAGCAAATTGCAACTGGAAATGAACATACGATTAAATTCCTTACATTGTAATGAGGTGGGTTGTGTTTGCACAATGTCCCATTAACATTACAATCACTCTTACGAGAACAAATTCGTGTTGTTCCATACGCTGCTCTCATTATAACCTTTTTATTTCCACATAACCATACTGTATTGGTGGAGGAAACAATAGCAAACCATGCTAATGTCAATTTCATCTCTGTTTAATTCCGCTGACTTCATTTGCCTAGTGGCTAGTGCTTACAGTGAAGGGCATAGAAAGATAAAATAGTATAAGCATCAGAAGGTGAAAGTCTGACCTTATTTAAGTGAATGGGAATTTAGCTATGGGTGTCTTTGTAGTTAAAATTGCTTCTGTTATTTCAAGACAATGCAGATACGAAGGGAAAAATCTTAACTGAAATCAAGCTGAAAACTGTTTTGAATTTGTATTATGCCTACTTAGGAATGAATTAATCAGCCAAACTTTGAAATTATTTTTAAAAGAAACTCTAAAAAACCCCAAACCCTAAACCTACTTTATTTTGATTTTAGTTTCTTAAATTGTTTATAATTGCAATTAAAATACAATATGGAACAAAACATCATATATATATATATATAAAAGAATATTAAGGTGGAAATATTGGAGTTTCAGTTGCACTTTTAACTTGTGAGAATGAATTATAAGAAAATGAAATTTCAAAGCGTTTTAATTTAGGCATATGTTTTTGGACAGAAAAGCTCTTACTAATGTACTTTTTAAAAATTTTTGTGGAAACTGAATTCCCTGGATGACAATGTTTACTTTATGAAATGCAATAAAAATAAAATTATGTTAGTTTCAGAAAAGGTAACAGCTGACATAACGACAACCTAATCATGCCACTTATTTTCTGTAGATGCTTTTTCACATAGCTGGCATGGATAATTTGCTCAGAAAATAAGATATTGACAAGATATTGTATAAACAACTCTTCCCCTGGCTTTGCTGCCTTGCCTTGCCCATCTTTCTCAACTCTTGAGTAATGAAGATATATGCCATGTGCCTCAGTTATTTCACACAGAGGCTCTGCATTGGTTCTTTGCTGAGGGTTTGTTGAAGTATTCTAGAGGAGTTACTTGCCTTTTAAAAACAAAAAAATATCAAAACTGTGATATTTCTTTCCTCTATTTATATATCCTATATTGGCAACAGAAAATAATGAAGTTATAGACCAGATTTTTTCCTTCTGACTATATAAAGTTAAGGTCCATAGTCTACACCTAAAAGTGGTTTCAATTCAGATTACCATTCTATGTTTTAGATCAATTTATAGATGCTCAGAAACACTGTGTATCAAATAATTTTCATTTAGGTAGCTACTCGATATTTATTTGACAATCAAATTGTGGGGAACTATTTATTTATTTTAATTGGCAGTACATTGGCATGCAAGACAAATTCAGTTTTATTTCAAGGTTTCAAGATTTCAAAATGAGGTTCTGTTTCAACCTGAAAATGTCTCATTTTTGCATCAGTTTGCGATCTATCTGGAAAAAATAAAAAAAAATGTTTTAAACTAATTTATTTCAGAATTTTCAGGGCATTTTTTCAGTTTTGTCTGAAGGAAAAAATAATTAAATTTTAACTACTTATAATTTTAGTTTTCAACAGAATTACACCTTTGCATGCAAGGTGCAATATCGAAGGTTCATATCACAGTACATAACTTTCTGCACTGTTCTCTAAGGGAAGTGTTCTGTTCACAGATTCCCCCATAATATCTTTTGGAATCAGTCTCCTTGTACATTGATAGGGAAGTATGCATAAAGTCAAAGCTAGCTGCGGAGAGTGTATTAGTTATGGAAAGTGTACAATATATGAATGCGGACACGTGTGTCTGTGTGTATTGTTGTGAAGATACCTTTCAATTTCTAATTGGTGATTCACTGCTATTTGGAAAATAATTCCCAAGTGCAAAGGTGGTGTAGTTATTGGAAGTATTTGCTTTGTAGGAGGCCTCTGTGCTTCACTAAGTCGTAGCTGTTACTGTGATAGAGAATAGATATCAATTTTTTCAGCAGGAAAAGACACTGTGTTCAGTGGAAAGGTCTGGTTTCTTTGTTTTGTCGGTAAGAGAATGTGATCGAACATTTACCTGGTTTTTCCTTAAAAGCGGAATACGTGAATACCATGATCTTGGAAGGAAATTGCTTGTTGCATAACAGCCGTGTTAAATGATAAATTATGGGAGTTGCACTGTATACTGAATTGAGAATAAGGCGTTTACAGTGTCATTTAAAAAATGAACATGGAATACCCATATTGTTTACAGGAACAGCTATCATACATCTACGTCTGACTGACGTGAACTTTTGGCTGTGAAATTACAATAGCTATCTTTCACAGCTCTTCTCTCATTTATGAAATGAATAGATTTATCCTGTGATGGTATTGCAGCATAAGCCTCTTTTTGTTAAGGAACACAGCAACTCACCCAGGCTGTGTCTGTTCTCTTCCCACTGATATCAGTCCTACCTTTCGGTTTACCTCATGCATAGCAAGACTTAATGGGTATTTAGAGGCAGAAATAGTAGGGACTGGATGGCTAATTTCTTACATTGAAAATGTACCCTGTAGCAAAAGCATACCTACGAGAAAAGGCTTAATGACTAGTAAGATAACATATCTCAGATATGAAAGTAAATTTAAGCAATTTTATTCCTCATCTTCTTCTACTCCTTCCCCCAGCCTGGATCATAGAGGAAAAGTATTTACAAAATGATCGAAATCTGGGTAAGGCTGCTTTGATAAAAACAAATAAATTCTTTAAAGAGTAAATAGTAGAAGGAGACCATTTAGTTATAAGTTTGACCATGTACTTAGATAGCCTTGACTAAGTTAAGAAACTTAATGCTGAAGTTCCACTCTATAAAGGATTTATATCTGTCTAACTAAATGACATGCCCTGAGTATGTTGATAGTTTGCAATGTGCATTTGGGATCTTAGAGAAGAATAGTTATGCTTTGCATTTTTAAAAATTTATTTGCCAGGTATTGTTTTGGTTAGTTGAAGTTAGTTTGTACTGTAGATATATTACCTGATCATTATTGTAGTAAATTGACATGGCATAATATTAGCTCATAAGACTCTGTGGGAATGTCTGTTCAATAAGGTAGGGAATGTAGCTGTGCAAGTTTGACAGGGAAAGACAAAACACTTGACCAGAATGTATCTTTTTAAAATTTTTTTTTTTTTTCTGTACACTTCTACTAAAGGAAACTTGTGGCAAGTAATGATGGGATTCTGCTCACCTAATATTAACTGTCTAAAATTTTGGCATTTGATGGGATTCTGCTCACCTAATATTAACTGTCTAAAATTTTGGCATTTGATCTTTGCAAATTGTCTATGATCTTTTCAAAATCAAAGGGGGAAGAGCTAGATGCCAGCCAAGAATGATAAATCTCATTTTGAGAAAGAAGTCTGTGTTCAGGTGGAAGAAAACTTACTGACATTCTTCTCTGATAATGGACTATCAGTAGCCTAAATGACTAGCTTAAATTAGATGATTAATTATGATGGTGCAAACTTAATGAAATAAATCACTCTTGAGAGCCTTGTACAGTTTTAATGACATTGCAAGGCGTACAGGAATGTTGCAGCATTCTTTACAATGGGACTTAGTTGTGAAAATTAATACATTTGCACCAAAGCAGACTTGCTAAAAACTTCTGAATGGTTTTGGTTAGGATGTTGTTTACCACCTTTTCTTCTTATGAATAATTCCATCTATGTGTACATTTGTATGTCATATATTTTAGCAATGAGTTATTAAGAAGTTTCTCATTTTAATTACATATATATATATATAAAACCAATGCCTTTTTTGCTTGTTCAAGAGTTGTGATTCATAAATAATTTGAGTAAACTATGGTTATGAACATGATTATGACATTAGAAGTCAGTTTTGGAAACGTTAAGATGCAATTTAATGAGTACATTGAATTTTTTGGCTCTTATCTGCACAGATAAGGATAGTCTCTTGGAAGAAATGTATGCAAGGTCTGGCCCACAATCTATTGGTCTACAATTTCACGTAAATAATCTCACTTAACTAACTGGAAAAACTTTCTTTGAGACCGTTGTGAAACAAGTTGAAGCATGGGGTGGATTTTTTTGATGGGATGTGAGGGATATGTCCTGCATTGTTCCTTTGGTCTCAAACTTACTGTTTGCTGGGTGTGATATTGTAAAGAGTGTATTTAGGCAGCTAGCTTGCAGTTAGCTCTTTGTGCCCTGCGATGCTGTTACCTGTATTGGAGCTAATTAGACTAACTCAGATATGTCTGTGTGAGTTGCAACCATTCCCAGTCTGCTTGCCATTGAGGATTGAATCACGCCTAAGTTCTGGAACATGAATAATTGTATCTGATGTTTTACAAAATGTGGTACTCTTGAGCTTTGTGGTATGGGACCAGCATGAAAAGATTGCTAATGTACATAATACCAAGTGGAAGTGAAGTGGTTGGAAATATGCCTTTTAGTAGTGAGAATGAGGCATAGAAACAGACAACATTGTGCTGCAAATTGAAGAGTACGATGTCATTACTGTTGCCATAGCTTTCCTGTATAAGTCAAAAAACAGTTTGGAAAAAGATGCACACAAAAAGGAAGATAATTTACCATCTGAGCACATTTAGATATAAAGGATGAAAAGTTGAGGGAAAGGTAGACATAAACAATGAGAAAGCCCCAAATACTTGAAAAGCAGCACAGCTACTTAGAAAGGCCACTTTTATAAGTATTTTAATTATTGGGAGACTGACTGAAACACTGTAAAAACCTGTTGGAAGAACAACAACATATACTTACTTTTAGAGATTGTCAGTTGCAGCAGACATTGCCTATGAATTTCTGTTGTGTTAGATCCATAGTTATACTCAGATACAGGATTTTTTTCTGACCCATCCTAGCCATTATTTTATTATTCTTTGTTTCCCTGTTTTGAAGATTTAGGGTTTTGAAGAAGTCATGTGTGTGGATTTAACATTAATCTCACACATATATTGTCCCGAATTAGAAAACAAATGACACGAAGTGTAGAAGCCTTCTTCTATTTTGTTTTCAGGTGTTGGTTTTGAATTCTAGACTTTGCATGTCTTTCATTAATACAAAACTTTTCTCTGAAAAAATAGTACTTTCAGAATTAATGCTCAATGATACAGCACAGTAGATTAATCCATTATTACAACACACTTCTTATGCAGGTGCTTACTTAGAGGTTTTTTCCAAGACATGTATTTTACCACTGTTTACAAGGCAGTAGAGTTCTATTCTATGAGTGTAAGTCTGTATTTAATTATTTTCTAAACCAAATTAAAGCAATTTCATTCTGGTATCATGTTCATGGAGATCAGGATTATTTATTATTAATACAGTGTTTTCTTCAACAAATTAATATTTTATTATTAATATCATAATAAATAAATAATTTGTATCTTTTATATCATTAATGACATAGGACAAATATGCTTTCGGTTGATTGCAAATGTGCTGCTGTGCAAATGTCAGTGTGATAGAGAGAGTTTACTTTATGCCATTTTCTATAGTTTTAATTAAGCAATAAAAGAAGACATCCAAAATAATTACATACCATTTCCTGGTTGAAGAATACAAAGCTAAAGCCTATGCAAACATAAAGAGCGTTAGAAAAAAAAAAACCTAACACTTTCCTGCTTAGCCTAGGATAACCTTAAGTACTTCAAAATATTAGCATCAGCAACATTCAGATGGTATTAACAAATTTTAATTAAAGATGAGCCGATACGTAAAGCTAGTTTACTTGTAGGTCCCAACATCTAAGAACCAGTATATGCTTTACCTTGATAACTACTCATTTAACTTACAACATTGAACTGCATAGCACTGCCTAGTTTTTGACACAGATTTAGGTAAAATAAATAAATAACAATCATTGTTTAAAAGAACTTGATTCCTAAAACAGTAATTAAGTTTCTATAACCAGCACTTCTGAGCTCCGTCCTTGCTTAGCAGCGTTCACATATAATTCTGGAGACACATAAATAAAATCAGTATCTTCCTTTTAGAGCTGAAATATGTTGAAGAAAGTAAACACAAGATGAAGCTTCAGCAGCTTATGTGTAACCTGGCAGTTATAACACTGACCTGGGAAGAAACTCAGGGCTTCTGGTCCATGTCCTTGCCATTTTTATGTCTCTTGCATAAACAAGTTTTTTCTCCTTTATGCTGAGCCACATCACAGCTGAGCCAGGCTCTTTGTTTTCTTTGCCACTTTTCCTGTTTGCTGAAGTCCTTTCTGCAGTGCTCCGGATTTCAGCAAGAGTGATCTGTGGCCTTACTCAGACCTCCAGCAGGTTGGCCTAACTAAACTTCACAGACAAAATGAGGTATTTGTTTCTGGCGTGATATCCTCGTGTCATTACTGAACATCCTTCTCATCAGTTCTGTACCTATGTATGTGATCTGTTGTGAAGTTTTGTGATCATTACTTTTTTGTAATAACATAAAAAACATTGTATCACAGGAGCTAAATAAAAATTTAATCACTGCATGAAATCACACATTTAATAGTGTCATCCTGATTACAGCGAGCTGCAGAAGCTCTTCCCAGTCAATTTGTCTCTCACCGCTACAAAATTTGAGATCGTAAGTGGTAAGTTTCTTGCTGTTGTCAGTGATTGGATTGGTAAGCACGTGTAGTGGCTGCAAAGCTTAAAAATGCTGAAGACATGGTAATGTTGTGTTAGTAACATCAAAATAGTGCAGATAAAGGCTTTATTCCACCTTGTCATTTACAGGAAAAAATTCCTGAATATATGTCCTAAATACATTTTATAGGGAAAATTAGTTTTAAGAAGATGTAGAACTCAGAAAGAGAGAAAACTCTGATCTTTACTTTCTAAATCTTACAGAAGCAAAGAAAGATATATTTTGATTATTCTTTTTTGGAATAACAGTTTTCTTTCAGGTTCTTAGAGCTTGGGAAGCAGATAATTTTCCAAGACACAGAATAGATGTATGTATTATATAGGTAAATATATTTTATTCTAAGGGCATCTCCAGACAATGGCGTAACCTGAGAGAGAAATGTACAGGGTACAGGAGTGGGAGCTCCCCTTTTACCACTGAACCTTGCAGCACATATCTTACTGCAGTGGTTGAAATTAACAGGGGCTTTTTTGCATTCCTCTTCTCTCCTCTTCATTCTTATTGGGCCTTTTCATACTCTTGGATATTAGTGTAGTGTGGGAGTTTTGAATATGAGAGTATATAGATTGTTCACCACCTTCCTTCTGTTGTCACTGATCAACACAATACAGTATTATATACAAAATGTCAATGTCTGCATGAAGTGCAACTGAAACAAACATTTACCATATCAATAGAGCAGAAAGCAAAACTTCTCAAAGAGGGGCAACAGTGGTCTGGACTCAGCCCGATTGTTTGTACATCTGGTAGATTTTGTACAGGTCTCAATTTTTTTTAGATTGTTCCCAGTCTGCATGGAGCATAAAGTACATAAAGTACTTTGAATATTTTTGTAATCATTTGGAGCTTTTTGATTTGGGTAGGTACGTGTAGTATACTTGTTAGGATTCTACTGCAGTCCAAAACCAATCCCCAAGTTCCTATCAGTTGTGACATAGAAAACAGTTTTTGCTCTTAGATCACTCAGTCATTCAGTTCATGGATTTAGCTTGGATATCTCGCATCCCCAGTTGCTGTCCTAAATTCCAGGTAATGATATATCTCTTACAGCCTTAATGAAATAGTCTTCCTGCCAGCAGTACCACACAATAATATGAACCCATGTTCTCCTGTAGTCCTAATGTAAAAGTGTCTGTTTTCCTGCAAGCATTTGGGAGATCTGGATTAAAAGGAAGTTTTTATTGTAAAACTAAAAAAAAAAACACATTAGTGGGAAACTTAGAGGATTGAACAGAGGTTATTTGGAAAGCAGAAAGGCAAAGTTTAAGAGGCAAGTCTATTTTGTTAGATATAGTTTGAACTAAATCTGAGATCTAGATCTAGTCTTATAGACCATATGCTTTCTCTCAGCCTCCCTAGATGCAAAATGAACCAGCTATAAAAATCCTACCTGAATTTATGCCACGAGTATTAGGCAGTCTTTGCATTTAGTTGATCCAATTTTGAGTACAGATAGCCCTACGTCAAATGAGATGCCCAATAAATCAGAATTTTCTAGTTTCCTGGCCTTAGTTTTTTGCTCATAATTACTTTTAAGATTGTGCCAGTATCAAAGAACAGGCTGTGTTTTGTTTAAAAAAAAATGTGAAAGTGCACAATATGTTTTGTTTGTCGGTTCCATTTTTTTATTTGTGGGTTCTTTGGCATACTGAGTGACTGTATAATACATGGTAGGGCTAGCACTGCCTGCCCTCCGGTGGTATGTTAAATTCTTCACTGGAATCTTATGATTATTTGCTGAACCATCACCATAATTGTCCCATCTGCCTCCATTTCCTTCTGGTTATAAACATCTTTCCCCTTAGTCCTCTCCCCTTTCTCTACTCTCCATGGCCTCAGGCAGGTCACTTGCCCTCTCTGCTAATGCTTCTCCATCTGTAAAATGGGAGTAATCTGAGTTGTTGGGAAGATTAATTAGTGAATGAATATTTGTGAAGCACTTGAAAGATGAGAAGCACTAGATAAAGGCTAAGTAGTGTAATTATTCTCAGAAGTGCCTTCATGAATAGGGAAAAAAAAAGATACAGGGTTTCTGCAAACTCCGATTAATAATCAGTATAGATGGTTCTGGAGATAGCTGAACACAGGCTAGTTGGCTATGCTTGTAAAGAGACAAATTGACATGAATGAACATGTAGCATTTGCATTTCTTACCACAATTTTTGACAGACAATGTTAATATTATGCATTTTCACATCAGTCATGAATCACAACTTGCAACCATGAGGGAAAATGAAACTCTGTGAAGTTCGGAAGTGAGTCCTGTACCTTCCACCTTCCAAATTCTTCTACTCTCATTCCATATATGTGAGTGTCTTTTAAACATGCTACTTATTACAGATGCAAATGGAACTGAGAGAGTAACTGAGAATAAATATTTTAAAGTAATATTCTACAGTTTCAACTTTGTATTGTGATTATAAGACCATCTTCTCCACTCCTCCTCCAAAAGGGAGGTAATTTCCTAGTGCTATAATTAAGCCATCTTTCATTCCTCCATATTCAGAAAAAGGGGAAAGAGAGGCTAATGGCCCAAAATGAGTATGATCACATAATGATACTTCCTGTCCGTAAAAGATATAATTACTAACCTGAACAATTTTTTTAATGTATCATATGATTCATCTGTCTTCTGTGGCTAGAGAATCCTATTCAGTTTAACTGCTGGAGGCCAAATTGTATTACTTAACCAACTGTCTCAAACCATGTTGTCTTAAAAAGAGATAAAGGGTGACTGTGCTTTGTGGAAGCATGTTCTCTTCCAACGTTTCCACAGCAAGACCATATTAAAGAAACTCCGTTCCAGCATGCTCTGTACTGGTTTGTAGCAGCAAGCTGCAGTGAAGAAGAGTTTAAGATGCTACTTCTTTATTCCCTCTGTGGGGTATGATGCCCAAGTTTATGTTGCTGGACCATTGCCTCTGCTTCCCTGAGTAAAGGGGCTGCAGCTGAGACATGGCTTTTGCTTGGGCTGCCTGAGCTAAGGAGGCTGTTTTTTTGCTCCGTTCTCCTCCTGTCTCTTTCAGTTTCCTGCTTGCTAGAACTGAGTGTCACATTTTGTATTGTGATCTGATTCTGTGTCTTCTGAGCTTTTAAAATATTGGCATTAATAGATCCCATTGGAAATAATGACTACAGGATGGAACAATTAAGAAGACAGTTTCGTATATTATTGCTTTTTCATTCTTCTGTCTCTGCTGATCATCTAAGGAAAATCTTAGGAAACCTGATAATCACAAAGGCCCATGAGACCGATGTTTTTGAAGTGCGGGATAGAATCAAAAACAGGTGGATGAGGAATAACATGCAGCTCTGCAGAAGGAAGCAATAATTTTGTTCAGAATTTTGTTATAGACTACAGATAAGCAAACTAATGGGATAGTAATATGTAGTGTGCTGTCTGTAATAGAAGGGTGTGGCAATTAATCACGGACTCCGTGTATGAGTTTAGGCGAAGACAAGCAAAGACAAGCGAAGATGACGACGACAATGACAATGACACTTTATTTTTACAATCTATCCCTTTTATAATATGATCTAGTGTTCACGAGCAAGCAAAACCCATTTCATTGGCTACTGTCTTGCGTCCACGCGTCTCTTCAGCGTTACTTATTGGTTCTTCAAGCTGGTGCACGCGAATTCCTCTTTCACGGATGTATTCAATCTCATCCTTATTTTTCTGCCTCTAAGTTTCACAAACTTGTTTGTAACAAGCCTCAAGGCCACAGCTGCATTCCTGCGAACCTGTTTGTAACAAGCCTCAAGGGCACAGGAGGGCATTGGAAGGGTTAATGATGTGAGTGGTACAAACAAGAAGAAAACTCAACAGGATTAGGCCCTGCTAATCGTTGTCAGTGTCTGTGTACTAGATTGAAATCTTCCTGTTCCTTGGTATCCAAAAATAAGATCTATATACATTATGCAGTTTAGCTTCTTTACGTCATGAAAGCCACTTAACTTATTAGACACTTGGACGCAGTACAATGCTTTCGGAAGTAATGGTCTTGCAGTAGGCACATGGAAGGAACTAAATTACTTACATTCCTGAAAGGTTCCAAAAGTTCTGCTCTGCTCAGAAGACTGGATGACTACCTTACCCTCCTGTCCACCATCAGCTTGGCATGGTGTAGCTTGAGTATTCCCACAGCAGAATCTAGCCTAAGTGCTAACCAGCATGGTCACACATGAAGGGAGAGTGCTGACCCCAAATGAGAGCTTGCCTTACTGGCCACTGTCCCCATGAGCCTATTCTTTCAGAGCTTGGCATCGAAATAATGTTACAGGTACTCTCTATAGTATAGTCCAGCCTTCTTCCCTGTTTGCTGTAGAAAAGGAAGTCATCCTTTACAGCCAAGGGACTGGTGTCTGTTATCTGAGAGAAAACTTACTTCAGACCATGAAGAATGAGAGAGAACTAGGAATTAAAAACTTTCCAGTCATTCTCCTTTATAGCATTTCCAACTCCTCCTGAACAGTAGTTGAGGGAATGTGATGCTAAAAGCAATTTTGTCAGCACTTCATTCCTTTTCCTACATAAGATTTTTTTACGTGTATATGGAAAAAATGCAGCTGTTATTCTCCCTCTATTTTCTTCTTCTATACCTATCCATTTTAACACTGCCAGAAAAGGCAGAAGGATACCTTTCCTTCTAAGACTGCCAAAAAAGAGAGCAAAAATACAAGGAAGGAGGAACGTTAAGAGAGATGGGGAAAATAATCCTTCGAGAAGAAAGACGGGAAGTGCTTGTGGTACTGGAATTGTGTAGGAAGAAACATTAATAAGGAATGAGTGTATGGAAAGAGAGCAGATTATGGTAAGAAACAGGATGTTTCGTATGCCTAGAGAACAGGTACATTAAAATAACTTGAAGAGAAAAAGCAGATTTTTTTTTTTAAGAATTTAAAAAACAGGTTAAAACATGACTCTGAAATGGACAAACTGAAAAAGAGCAGAGGAGCATCACATAAGGAAAAACGATCAAGGATAAAATTAAAAATAAACAACAAAACAGAACAAACAAAAAAAGAAACAAAACCAAATTCCCCAAAGTTAGAAGACTAAAAACTAGTGAGAGACATGCAAATTAGGATTGCTGGAAAGTTTGGTTTAATTAATGTTTATATTTGTTACTATATTTTTCTGAGGTTTTCCAGAAACCAGTAATGTCTGAACAGTCTCAGGCAGAGATGTTGTCACCTCCTAAGATCTGATTTTCTCTAGGTATTATAAAAGCCCTGTGGTTCCCCTGAAAAATGGACAGATATGATGGTTTATGATGCCAAAAATGTGGCCCTTAAAGTGTGTTAGATTTATAGTATTAGTCTGAGTAACTAGCAGAGCAGGCTTCAGCTGTAAAAATGCCAGGGAGAATCCCAAGACTGAATTGCAGTTCAGTTTTGTCCCCTTCAAGGGGACACAAGCAACCCCTCCTTATTCAGACAGATGGGAACATGGAGGCTAATGGATAGGTATAAGATATTTATGTGGTTACAAGCAGTATATTGCATCCCTGCGCACTACTTTCTGCACTATCCTCTCTCCCCTATCCCTGTATGTTAAAGCAAGTGGATGGAGAAAGGGAGTGAGCAGACAGATTTTACTGGGAAGTTGTTGTAAATTGCTGCTGAGACAGGTCATACCACAAATCACACTGTTCCCTTCACCTGAACAAGAAGGATGTGGGGGAGGAATTGTACTTTAGAAAGGATGTCCCTGAGTCATTCTGTGTCCCACGCTGCTCCTGTGGTGCAACTTGCAGGGTGCTCCCGTTTTTGCTGTTATGCCTAAAAGACGTCTATAGCCCCCAGCAAAAAGGAGACCCAAACCAGAAATTACATGTCACGCTTTGCCACAAAACCATGCCCTTGGTTACAGCTATGTAACTTGCTTTCAATTTAACAGTATAGGTGTATTGCTGACAGAAATTTTCAGCAGAGATAAACTTACTTCAGATATAAAATTTCCTCTGTCCTGTAGAGTACATTCTAGTAGTCCTGAGGTTCTCAATTCATGCAGAAAGACATACCAAACAGACTGAACAGAATTTGGATTCTATGTTTTAACAAAACTGCCTTTAGAATACTTATCTGTAAATACATAGTATTGCAGACACATATATTCAAATAATTGTCAATTCTGTTTCTTTATTTATAATTATGGACAGCCATAATTTATTTGGTGCTTGAACATGAACTGTATTCCTCTGTGATACAAAGTATATTTTTCTCAGACAGTAGTAAAACTGAAGAGGCATAATCAAAACAGTGGTGGCCTGTTTCCATTTCACTTCTTCTTTCTACCTTTATTTCCCCTTTTTCTTTACCAGATATGAATACATCCTTAAAAACATTGTCCTCCCATGTTTCCTTTCACTCACAAGGCTCTCTACCCTCTCTACCTGTAAATTCCCTACTCCTGTGAAGAACAATGTTCTTTAATACCTTCCAGAACTGAATCGTGGAGTATGTAGTCACCACCAGCCTTCCCACTGTCACTACACTTTTGGTACTGTTCTACTGTGGTATTACAATGCTCCAAAACTTGCATTTGTTTCTTTATGCATTTCGTGGACCTTCACTTAAATCCAGTGTTACCTGTGTCTCCTAAATATCTCCAACATTGTGGGGATGCCTCCAAGGAAACAGAAAGCACTAACATTGAAATCTCTCCGTCTACCACTCTAGCTTAATAAAAGTGTATGACAACACTCAAACTGTACATTGCATAACGTAATCAGAAATGTCTTAAAGCAATATGCTGTACTACTTTTCTTATCTTTGGAAGTTTGGCCTACGTAAAAAGAATGGTACTGATTATTATTACTAAACTGGGAGTGAGAACAGTGGTCAGATAAGAGCAAGAGCACTTTGGATTTTTCTGAGCCCCTAGAGCTACCAGAAGGAGAAGCCTGATGAAGTGAGCGGTTTTCCACCGAGTATGGCTAGGATTCAGCTGTTTCCTTCCATCCATATCACATCTTTACCTTAACATCAAGAACCTGTTGAACTAAAGTGCTGAATGTTCAAGATTACACTTTTTGTTAGATGCAAACAAGTTTCCTGTGTTGTCTGTACTCACTGTGGTCAGAAAGTTTGGAAAAAAATGATCCATATCAAAAATAAAATATTGGATGACGTTGCGGGAAGGTTGATCTTTGAAATCCGGTATAATATTCATTGATGACAAATTGTATTGCTTTTACATGAGATCTCACTAATTTATAAATCTGCTGTACAGTTCCACTTAAATCAATGCAGCTATGCTGACGTAAGCCAGATGAGAATTTGGAGTTGAATCTGCTCAGCTTGTGCTTTTGAAATTAATGAGGATGAGAGTAAAATTTCAGTGCTAAAATGCATGGCAATTGCCAGGTATTACCGAGAGTTATCTTGTCTGGTTGTCCCTGGCTGCCATGGGGTAAAAATGGATGCCAAAATGCAGAAAATCTAATGGTTGTGAAAGTTCAAATGGTTCAAATGGTTTTCTTTTTCTGCAAAGCATTTTTAATGTGTTTAAGTGGTTTATTATTCATATGTATTTCTCTGGAGAGATGAAGGATAAAGATGGTTTTACTCAGTCTTTTCTATAAAGTCTTTTGTTCTGCTGATTTCGCTGCTATCCTAGAGTATTCCCACACCTGATTTCTAGTTACTGTTTTTCCAGCCAAAATGAAGCAGACAATAACTCTTTTTGTTAATTACTTATTAAAAAATAAGAAAACACTGAGCAAATTGACACTCTCAGTATATCATGTATAGCATATCTTTTTCATAGCAAAGGATCTTTTGAACTGTAGAAAAAGCATAATTCTGTATGTTGAAGCTATGGGTATAGACACGATTCACTTCTAGTTCATTGAGCTCCTGGGCATCAGCAGAGCTGAGGCAACTGACTGTATGTGTGATCTGGGCCAGCAGAAAAGTTTTGAATATATTAGCATATAGGTGATTCCATCTCTTTTCTTACTGATCTTCTATGGCCTTTTATTCTGTACTGAATTTACATTGATGCATGGTAGTTCGTGTCTCTGAACTGAAGATCTTTACATGAATATTAAAAAACTGACACTAGTATAGTTTTCTGTATTTATTTTGGCATTCCGTCTATTCAATGACCAATTTGGGAAATACAGCTCTTTTAAAAAATGCTATTCATCTGTTAAAATATACCCCAAACCAACTAAATTATTCTTTTAATGAAGCATGAGAATCTAATGACCTTTGACAGTAAAAATACCATGGCTTATGCAATGATACTGTAAAGGTCTTCTAAATTTTATTACTAAATGATATTAGGTCGTAGAGGATGTTTTCCCATGATTAGTATCTTGCCTTGCCCATGTGGTAATATTTTTATTTCTCATTGAGGAACAGTCCTGGAACAAGGAAGATTTTCTTGTGTATATATTTTAAATCCTATTGTGATTTTAAAATGTTCTCACATATGTATATTTTAGTTTTTTGCCAGTCATGGCTTGTAGCAGTGAATTGAAAAGGTTAATTATGGCTTGTGTGGAAAACTATTCCTTTTTCTTCCCTTTTTCTTTTTTTTTTTTTTTTTTTTTTACTGGTTTAATGTACTGTCCCCTTTGTATAAGAATGAAGAGGGGTTTTTTTTTAGAATTTTAGAAATTTTTTTATGTATATAAGTGATTATATTATCTCTTATTGAAGACATATTACTTTTCTGATCTCCTTGCTCTGAACTACCTCTGTCCATTTATTTAGATGACTGATAGGAACTGAATTCAAAATTTTAAGTTATATTTAGGATTGGGAATAGGACCCGAGACAACTAGCTTTGCTTTTGTTATTTAGACTGCAGCAAGATTTATGAGCAATTCAACTTATTGTTTCCTTTTGTTAACACTGATTTTAAAATACCAGTTTCTTACCCAGTTGTCCAAGTCAACGGTAAGTCCCAATTGTTTCTGCACAGACTTAAATCATGTTGTCACATCAAATTTTGTCGCTTCATGCTTCAGTCCCTTTTCTGGACCCACTGTTTTCTTTTTCAGACCTTTACTTGTGGTAAGAAACAATTAAAATAATTCAGTTTTGTACTATAAGCTTCTGATGGATGTTGACTTTTAAACCCTAAAAAAACAATCGTAACATTAATTGAGAAGGATTACAATTATATTATAAGAGTGGAATTTTTAGTATAAAACTACTGAAAAAAGATTTGAAAAGGGCCTAGTTACAGGAAAAGTATTCCTGACATGGAGATCTCTTATGCTGTGGAACAATAGTTTAAGAGAAGTGTTGAAAATTGCAGGTCTGGTGAGAGTTAGGACTCAGCTAAACAAAACAGCAAGAAACCTGAAACTGGAAGCTTTCAGGAATGACAAAGAAATTGTCTTAATAAGGTCTTTTTCATATTTAATTTTTTTCATTGTATTTGAAATCATAAATAATGCAGTGTGTGTCTGTGGATTACCTGTTTCATGAGGGATGCCATGTCAGAACAGATAAGATCGTAAGTGTTGGGATGACTTGCTGCCCATTCTGTGATACAAATTTATGGGTAAGGAAAGCAACCTCTTTTTCAGTGAGGGTCATAGCAGCAAATCACCTTAGTCTTGACACATGAAACCCATTTAGTCAAGCTCAAGAATATGTTTATGTTTCCTATGAATGCGTGTAAAAGCCTTCTTATTTAATTAATTATTATTTTGTTACCATTAGTCCCAGGTGGAGTGGGAATCCCTGGGTGATAGGCCTTCTGTAAATCATATTAAAAGATAACCTATGTTCTAAAAAAGTTGCTGTTTGAATATGAAATATTGCCAAAGACAATCTTATAATCCAGAGTTTGTACATGGAGGAGCTTTTGATTGGTGGGAAGAGAGAGGCACTTCCAGAGGAGGATCATGAAAATTATATAGCTACCACTGTTAGGGTAGAAAATTCTGTCTCTTCATGCTGTCTGTGTAGTGGGAACATGGGGATTATTGCCTGTTTCTCAGTCATTACATTTAGGGTGACTGCAGTTAAGGTGAGAAATCATTGTCTTCTGTGTCTTGCTAAACAGATTGGAGATTCAAACTTTTCTGGTTACTGCTGAGTGACCTAAGTCATGTGATACTGTTTTCTCTGTAATAATAAGATTTCTGATGTGAATGCCTGCAGAAAGTAAATATGTAATCCATTTCCTCTGCCATTTGTTTAACAACTTAAAAATTTCTTTCTTGACTGCTTATCCTACTAAAATACAATTATACTAATTTACCTGAAAATGGATAAAAACAGATCCAAAGTAAATACATGTGATTAAGAATTTCTGTATATGTTTATGGTTATCTTTTTTTCAGCATTCATAGAGTAACTTACGATAGCTACATATGAACTAACATTGCTACTATGGGTTCCAAATCTTCTATTTAGTTGCTATCAAAATAAATTTTTATCCATTTTATATTGGTGCATCAGACCACCATTACTAAACATGTTGTTCTGTGAACTCCTCTCTTAATCACAAACAGCTATTTCCATGGATAAATCTGAATGGAAAATTGAGTCAACTGACTAGTGCCATAATTGTCATCCAAGAAGAAGGAAAATAGCAGATAAGAATAGTCATAAAAGTTGATATACTTTGGCTGAACTCATTTGACCACATAAGCCTGAATACTTGGTACACAAAAATCTGCTTTCTGTAATACCCTAGAACCAAAAACAGGTAACAAATACAGACCTCATTCTTCTTTCACTCTGCTTTTTTTTTTTTTTCCATCTAAATTTAAACTGTCATCTTTAATAGATTTATTTGTATCAGTATAAGTGAAAGGCAAATTAGGTCCTTTAAATGCATTCCTTGTTGTTTTTTTCCCTCTACTGCAAGTGTAGAAGAGAACTTATATTATTGTGCTTTGCTACTGATTTTATCTCTATGTTGAAGAGTCCTTTCTGTACTAATTTGGCATTCTTTCTCTACATTTTATTTAAATTGCCACATAGACTTGTTAAATAATTCTAGTCTGTTTGGGTTTTGTTGTTCTTTGCTTTTTCTTTCCATGGTGATTGATTGCCATCTGGGGGCTAACATGAGCCCACCATGCTGATTTCACTTATTCTACCCATTAACTGCTATTGTCTCCAGGGTCAGAGACAAATGTATGAATCCACTTTATCTCTCAGCTTCATACAGTGAGCCTTGTATTACGAAACGGCTACATCAGCCTCTAATTACTCTGCTCTACCCTGCGTTGAATGCTGGTGCACCTTGAGAAACAGCATGCAAAAGTACATTTGTTTAAGTCCTCAGATGGTTAACATTGTGCATAACCTCCTCACAAATTACAGCCTCAGCTGCAGCACATCCATTAGTCTGGAAGAATGAAGATTCCCAAGCGGCCCTGGTGCCTTTCCCAATTCCCTTGCGACCCACCAATCCTCTCAGTGCTTTCTCTGCATGTAGGGAGTGTTCAGAGCTAATCAGGTCAATGATCATCTCACGGCTCAGGGGACATGACAGGAGCCTATCACAGCAGTTACACGATCTTCCAGACCTGAGCACGCTTGCTGAGAATCTCATGTTAAGAAACATTGCTTTGGTGCCTCTTCTCTCACTCCCTAGGAGCCTCTGAGGATTTCAGCTTATCTTTCTCTCCCTCTCCTTTAGACAGTGAAGAGTTCAACATTAACAAAAAAAGACAGAGCAGTATGCAGCTACCCGGAGGGTGTTGATTGAAACTTAGATTACCCCCAAATCACTGTTGATTTGACTGATGCTCCAGCTTTACCAGAGAAAAGATTTCAATTAAGGTAAGTGCTGCTTTATCTGGCTGACTGCATCATGCCGAATTTCTGCATTGAAAGTTCAAACTGAGTAAACTGACAGCCTGCACTGCAGCAAGGGAGCCGGTGCCGTGTCAGGAGAGGGCTGGGGGCAGTGGCAAGTGTCCCAGCCTGGAACTCCTCTCTGGACGGATTCAGATTTTAAGCAGCTTCTCATGAATGGCTGCAGTTATTTCCGATTTGGTGGTTCTCTGAAGCTTGAAAAAAAGATGTTAGAAACGTGCAGGGGTGTGAGAAGGGAGGAGGAACGGCAAGTGCACTTTCCCCCTTTGTGCTTAGTACATTTATTTGGGGAAGCACAGCAGCGGGAAAGCAGAAGTACATTATGGTAAAACTTCATTCTGAATAAGGAACGTCGTTCCTTCACAAGCAGAAACTCGTAGATGTAAGGCTTCAAAGTCCCATGGCATTTAAACGAGACAGAAAGGGATTTTTGAAATGTGAGTCAAGAACATGCATGCAGCTTTCCAGGTTACCGTCAGACTGAGGGCTGTGACTGGCGTGTGTAGTGTTATACTCGGAGGCTGGTGGGGTTTGCATAGTTACTTTTGCAGGATTAGCAGTTCTGTGGGGGGATAAGGGTGAGTGGGGGTGCTGGTTCAATACGAGTGGCCAGAAAATTAAATTGGAGGGGGGGAGTAGTGTTTGATTGAAGAGGGGGAGGATGTATTTTTTATGGGGTGATAGAAAATATGGCATATCAAAAGAAATAGACTGGTGATTGAAGATCTTTATCTGGAAAGGAAAAAACACAGAGTATATGAGGGAGGCTGTCTTGAAAGATTAAATGATTAATAAGAAAAAGTCAGAGATGCTTATGCAGCCTGAAGTTAGTTAGATGACCTAGTGTACCTATGGCATATTCATCCTCAAATGTCTAAAGTGAACTGAATTTGATAGTCTCATTCAAGTCCACACTTAATAGCTATGCTGTCAGGGGATGTAATTAAGGAGCTAGTAAACAGCCCAAACTTTTTAATACTTTAAGGGACCAAAGTAAGATCTGTTGTATTAAACATGTCCATGACCTTTATGTTGCCCACAAAATTAACACACTGTGTTTGAAAATCCGTCATAATAGGGAGAAAAGATCAATGGAAAGTTAATTGATTTCAAATCTTTCTGTCTTAAACAGATGTATAACTCCTAGGTAGTTTATAAAAGTGTGAATTAATTGCTCTGCTTTTTTCAGCCAATGCTGTTTACTGCCATTAAATATCTGTATCATTGGTTATCATCCAATGTTGGTAATACAATTCATAGCACTATATCTTGCATTATAAGCTCAGCTACTCAATATGGAGATATATTTTTTCGTCCAAAAATACCTCCCAAGCCCCTGCCCCACTCCACTCTTCACCCCCACCAAAAAAAAAAAAAAAAAAAAAAGCACAATTCAGGGACGTGCAGGTTTGTTATTTATTCCATTAGCTTTTTCAGTGAGAAATACCAAGTTCTCTTTCTCACATAAACATAAGCATATGGGAAAATGACCTGAGGTTTTGGCGGAATATACTAAGAATACTGACAGTTCTAACTGTCTATCAGTGTGCTCTCCTTCTTAAAAATGATTTCTGAAGGTAATGTTTTTTATAATGGTGACTCAATATGTCCACTGTTTTTTTGGAAAGGAAGTTGGTTTTGGAAGTAGTTACAAGCACTGATCCTCATTTTGGTGTAGCATATGACTCACTTCTTTTTTCATGTTACATTAATATGACATTTACTAAGTTTTGTGCTTCTTCCACCCAGAGATGCAAGTCTTGACCAGGGTAGAAATATTTCAATGCACAAATCAGCTTCCATTATACCTGCCTTCACTTTTTTCTTTCATGACTAATCAATGCTTTGTTAGCATAATTAGTATTCATTAATATACATCAGAGCATTCATTAAAAAAATCGAAAGACAATAATTTAATGTGCTGCATGGAAAAATTTCTAGTGTAAACAATTCCTATGCAGTCACCGACATCCAGGTTACATACAAATAGCAGGAACTTCTGTTCCAGTCTTTCACGAGGACTGACTACAAACATTGTTTGACATGATGGCTCTGTTCCCCTTTTGTCTCACAAAGCTGTTGCTGTAAGAAATAAATAAATAAATCACACTTTCATGGCAGTGTGTCTGTGGGTTTCTAAACAAGTCTTACAGATGCACTTACATCTCTATTATTATTTTACAATATCAGATGTTTTATCTGCTTCTAAGTGAAGAGCACTTACTTTCCGGTATGCTAGCCTCAGAGAGTGTATGAGATGACAGTTCACCAAACACGGGGAAATGCTGGTTTTCCTCATGTTTTAATAAAAATAGACAATAATGCTATAATTATTTTCTGATCTTTTCCATTGGTGGGTTGTGGGCTTGTTCATATGTAGTGATGGTCCAAAAGTGACCTCATCAATATGGGAAATATCATTCCTCATTAAACAAATAATTTGGGGTATATGATTCACTGAAGCTTTTCAGACTTGGTAAACATAGGAACACGTTACACAGGAAGGCAGTGGAAGACATGTCAGTATAGCCTAGTTCCCTCTCTTGGACCTTTCTTTTTTACTCTAAGGCTATATCAAATAATATTAAGTATATAGCTGTATGCAGAGTTCAGCTTTATTTCAGATATTTAAAGTTCTTTGAATGAGGCCAAAGTTTTTTTTTTTTTGCCTTAAGCTACATCTCCTTATTACTGACAGAATAGTACAATTGCTATCTGGCCTAAGTCCATTGAAAATTAGCATTTGATGCTAATGCTTTACTGTTTTAGGAGCGTTTTAAGGAAATTTATTAAATTGAGGTTTGGAAGGGGGTAAAACAAAGGAGGATCTCTGAAAGCTGACATAAAACCAACCATAGAGCAGCAAAGAACAGTCCTGCTAAAACAGTGACAGTGATATATGAAAAAGAAAACAACTGTTAATGACTATAGTTAATAATCCAGATAATGTAAGGTAAAGAGTTATACTATGTCATTTCAAGAGGCTAGGGTGAGAGTGCAATAGAATACGCTTCAGGGGTTAATGAGTTTCCCCAGTTTCCTTTCTCAAAGATATATGGGAATTTGCTTTACCAGAAAGGGAGGCTTTTCAAGCCCTGTGTTATTAACATGCCTTGGAGAACTAACATCAGCTTTCCTAGCAAGACCATTGTGTTCCACCAGACTCTTGTTATCCCTGCTCCTTCTGTTATTTTCCTAGTCTTGTTTCCTGGGCACTAATTCTTACACCTCTGGGTAGCACCTTCCTCTTCGTACAGCTTCTTTTTTTTCCAAATGATTTGTGTTTCCTTTCATTCTGTTCCTCTTAGCATTCTCCCTATTTCTTTCCTTTCCTTTTCTTCATCTGCCACGATTTAATGCTTCATCACTTTCACATCCATTCCCTTCCTTCTTATGATGCTGCAAGGACATCACTTTTCTCACTTGGTCACCCTGTGTAATTTTTTGTTTTTAACTGAACCAGAAAACACCTCTGAAAACACTCCAGTACTCACATGAATGGGATATATGTGCTCCAACACTCTGCCATCTCTTTATCCCCTTTTCCTGTATTTTTAATTGGTTTAGGTTGTACACTCTTTGTGACAGAAGCTGTATCTCAGTGTACAGTAAGTAGCTACCACAGTAAGAGCCAGTTCTGTTTCCAGCTTTGAAGTCTATGTGGGTGTCTACACTGCAGAAATCGCATGCTCTTAACTGGTTCATGGAAACAAAGCTCTGCAAGGTTTAACTCAGATACCTCAGGATGTCATTGTTCTTGCAAAAGCATACCTTACAGTTAAAAAGAAACATATATTGCAGTGTGTATATTTATATATATGCTTGCTGATATGTAAGTTCTCACCATATTTCCAGGGGTTGTTATTTTCAAGTTACTGTGAAAGTTGCACCTTCTGAATGACTTCTCAGACTCATAATTAGCTGATTTAGAGGCAAATGTAATGTTTGCTACTACTTTTTCCTGGCTTCTCTTTTTATTGCTCATTGTCATAAATGCACCATATTAAAGAATGAGTTTCAAACCTATTTTCGTTTGTATTAATAGAAACTTTCACTAAGGTCCGCTTGTTTTGAAGAGATGTAACTCATTGAAGGCATTGAGTTTGGCATGTGTCACTGGATGAATATTTGTTGAGGCAATAATTTTGTAGCAAAACTTTCAAGCTTCAGTGGTGTTTTCAGAGGAAGAAAGCTTCAGTTTGCTTTCTTGTTGAACCTTCATGCCTGGTAGCTTGAGGGGGAAAAAAGTCTTTCACATAGGTAATTTCTATATTAAAACAAAATACAAGCCTATATCACCATGCTTATTACCGGACTTTGTATTTAGCAGAAGTCAAAGACATATGTTTTACAATGCTAATTTTGCAATGGATCATTTAAAGAGGCTTCTTTTTCTCCCAGCCAGATGGGAGCTAAGATATTGCATCGTGAGACTTGGTCAGATTACTTTAGGAGCAGCTGTGGTTCAGTTTCTGTCAAATGTATCGCTTCAGTTTTGAGGGTGAAGAGAGTCTTCCTGTAAAGATCAAACTCGTTGATGTACACCAGACAGTTCTGGGGCTGGAGGGGCATCTTTCTTGTGCAGATGTCTCAGCTGTCAATATTTTTTAAGGCAATGACTGCATTGGCTGACATATGTATGATGTAAGCTATGTTTACTGTCCTGTGTCCCAGCAGAGTGTGGTTTGGGGTCTGTGAGTGCTGAAGTCCATCTCTGTGCTGTTGTGCTGAATGGCCCAGACCTGTAATCACAGCTCAGACTGGAAACCTTTATGGAGACATTCATAAGAAAGGTATAGGTCTGAGATTCAAAATAAGAAAGTATCAAAGCATCTAACTCACCATAAAGTGCTGTCTCCCACTTAAGTTTAAAAGTTGTATGTTTAGGTACCAGAATTATGTTGTCCTTCAACTTCCAGAGTACAGTATATTCAGAACAGTCTCTAAAGCAGATGATAAATACTCAGTTAAACAACTTGGATGAGGAGGTTTTGTTTCCAAATTTAGATCAGGTTTATTATTGTTTTCATGCATGCATTTACTCACTGACCGCGTTAATACTATGTCCAGCACACCAAACATACTTACATAATACAGTTGTGGCTGACTTGGTTAGAAAAACATTTGAAATTCTTTTTTTTTTTTTCCAGTGAAGGTAAATAGGATGCAAACCCACTCCCTTTCCAGAAAACAGATGAGACTTTTGACCTTTCTTGATCAACAGTCTGGTCCAGCACTCATCCCAAAATCCAGCTTTTTGACCTAGGTCATTTAGAGTCTATAAGCACTAGGTAGGTTCTTGGCTGCTCTTCTGTGAAGGCTGCCAGCAAGTGCTAAATGTAATTGTAAATGCAGACCCACATTTGCTAAACAGTTGTCTATGTCCATTTGTTAATGTCACAAAGGTTTCTGTTTGTTTATGCAGTTCAACCACTACCCACAGGGCTTGGTTCGAACTGGTGACCTAAGTTCTGAATTCTCTTACCACTCCTTTATGTTCTTCAGTCCCCTTAGACCCTTTATATATATATACATATATATATGTTTCTGTATATGGAGTTGAGATAGCAGTTTAAGCAATTCTCTTAGAAGCCTATATGAAGATCACAAAGTACATTTATTAAGAATAACCTTCTTGGCATTCTGTCCTCAGGCATACTGACTCTGTGGGTGCATGTTAGACATTTTGATATATCTGTTTTATATTTAGTTCCATATATAATCTAAAATGGGGGGAAAAAAAAAAAGGCTCCATCCCATGGTTCATTTTTCCTATTTAAGAAAATACGGCAAATAAAAACAGTATTGTTAAATGGAACAAATATACCAGATAGTACAATTTAATGACAGATTTCTAAGAATACTTGTAGCATGAAGCTAAAAACTAGCATTTCTTTAGTAGATTTCCATTGTCTTGAACAGTCTGAACAGACTTTTACTCAATACTTTTGCTAGAGATTTGATGATGAAGCCATTCTGCTGAATATGAATTCACTCAAATTTAGTTTCAACAAGCTTTCTGTAAAAACTCTTCAAGTTCAAGTAATATTTCAGTCATTAAAGTTGAGTATTAATTATACAACAAAATGAAAAGCTATTTCATTTCCATTTAGGAAACTTGTATCTTTGCTTGTTAACAGTCATTTAATTTATCCCTAAAATATTAATAATAATCTTGGTACTTGTTTACCATAATTTTAAATATTTAACTATATCCCTTGAAAATGGTAAATGGAATATAAATTCATTGCATTCCCTGTCACAAGTAACACTTCTTATTCCTTTTTTGGGTAAAATAGTAATAATTTAGAGCTGGGACTAACCCTATCTAGTGTAGATCGACCTCACTGTAACTCTAAACAAATGTTACAGAAGTCCTGATTTACACTGGTAGAAGATAAAGAAGAAAAAAAAAGCTCCATGCCTTTCAATAAAGATCCCCTCTTTTCTATCACTATGTCACGAGCAGTCCTCTCGGGATACAACTGTGTTTCATATTCTCATCTTTAAATATTTTTTTTAATCTGTCCTCCTAGACAGTGGGATTCAGACAGGTTTTCTATAAAACAGATTTTTTGGTAATTTCGCCCTTCTACCTCTAAACTACTACTTGAAGGAGCACATATGTCAAAACGAATAAAGAGATAAAATGTGACATACCTGGCTCCTGCTTGAAAAGGTGCGTATGTCAGAATAAATACAGAGATTATGAGGTGATGTTGAGAAGCTAAGTACTGATAAGGAAAACACTCAAATGAACTTGCTAATTAAAATGCTTTTTGAAGAGTATCACTTCTCTCTGATGGTTTTGTGATTCAATGTAAAGACTTCTATCCCATTTTTTGGTCCTCACTGCATATAAATCGATTGAAATTTTCAGGCACCATCACTTTTTTCTTTTGCATTTGTCCTCATGCCTCCTCATCTCCTTCCCCTCCCTCTCCTCTTTTATTATTATTTAGAATGGAAATGTCCTTTGTCTTGTGCACAGAACATGTAAGCAATTAAATTCAGGTCCATCAATGGACTTCAATCCCACTCTGAATCACCCATCAGATGTAGCACATAGCAATTACCTGTCACTCTTGATCACCCTGAGAGCCAAAATGCATCAGTCAAGGACATATTTGAGTTCCAGCACCCAAGAACATGAGTAATCCTAGGCTGAGTGTAGAGGAGATACTATGTATGGCAGAATGGGGCAAGCATCTGGACATTTTTAATAGGTAAAAGTTAAAAAAAAGAAAATTCCTGTAGAAATATTTTTCTCTAAGCTTGTTATTTAAACTGGATGGGTTTGTTTGTTTATTTGATTAGAATTTTTTTGACTCTGCATGGAACTCCCTGGGACATTATCTTCCAACAAACAACAGGCATTTTTTGCAAATGTTTTCTAAAGGTCACTCTTTTTTAATCAACTCACTTTTTTCTGTAATAACTGTATGATATTTTTTCCCTATTTGTGATCAATGAACATGAATATTTTATATAGAAAACTCACACATTTAACTATCTTTCTAAATGTTGCTGTTACAGTTCTGTGAAGGGGTTGGAATGGGGATGCTGAACATCCAGAATTACCATTCATTTCTTATTGTCTGGTGGCCATACAGCCCTCTCTGTGATTACATGCCTAGGAATGCTAGTACAGGTAAAAATGTCAGGATGCTATGTTTTAATTTTCTCTTGAATGGAATTTCTCACAACTATTTCTAAATATATGCATGTCTTGTGCCTAGTCTAGGTAAGGACTGGGTTCATGTTGTTCATATACCTAGTGATAGATGATGATTTTAACTAAGAGCTCAGATTTAATAAATCTAACTTGATATAATCTTACTTATTTGATAAAGAACAGGTGGAACTGGCTACCTCAGTTGTTTCTATCAGTGCAGGCAAAACACAAACTGATCTACCTAAAAAATTTTGAAGGTAACATTTAGGTGCATCAGGCATTTCTCTTCCTACCAGCTGTTCTTTAGGTTTTCTTTGGACTGGTACCATGGTAGAGAAATAGTTTATTTTCATTTCAAAGCATACTTTAGCAGATATGATTCTTTGACTCTCTGACTTCATGTCTGTATGTCTAGTGCAAAAATGGTTAATTAAGGAAACAGAACTAGAGGTCTTGTCCCATCTAAAACTATGAATCATGCAGGTGCTGAAGATTGCATCTGTTGGTGTTATACGGTTTTCTTGCCCTTCTTGTTTTCAGATTTCACTTTTGAAGAATAATGGTCTGATATTACTGATGTCCATAGTTAAACTAGACCTTTTAGGAGTCCTTCTTCTAAATTTTCTGATAGGATGTTTTCCCGCTCCCTAGTAAAAGTAGACAATAGTATTTGTATTGG
Organism: Platalea leucorodia; assembly: GCF_965183815.1. NCBI lineage: Eukaryota > Metazoa > Chordata > Aves > Pelecaniformes > Threskiornithidae > Platalea > Platalea leucorodia. The sequence goes on along the minus strand of NC_138823.1, from coordinate 85,875,960 downwards.
AAAATGTTTCCTTCATACCCCTTTAGCAATAATGTCCCCAAATAGAAATTGCACTTCTTGCAAAGAAGCAAACTTGGGTCAGATGGGTCTAGGCTTCATGGGATATATAGATATATTTTTAAAAGTGCAATTCATAAGGCATAAATGTGATGTTTTAAATAGCTTGTCAGGAAAAAGAAGTGATTTTTAGTGTAGATCTACCAAATACAATGTTCTTTAGTAACATCAGTACCCCTGAAGGCAAACATTTGAAAAGGTAGAGAGTGCCATAACACCAAGGTAAATTTTGTGAGTAGGATATAAGGCAAAACATAATACAAGGAAACAGAGAAATATCTCCTGTCAAAAAAGAAAGTATTAGTAATCAAAATTATTGCTCTAGTTATTAGTTTCTTTGCAAGAAAGAGGCACTGGGCTTTTCCAATACTAAGTTTTTTTCCCTGAAATTACTTTTAAAACATTGTTAAATCTTTATTCTGAAAATAATTAGGAATACAAATGAAAATATTAATACTTATTTTCTTTATTATGCAAAAATGTATAGCTCGGATACTGAAGCAAAACACAGCCACAGGAAGGGAAACTAATTCTAAGTAATCATTTGAAGTATGACTTTATAATTCTTTATGAGAATATCATTACATGTATGTTGGAATTTGATATTCTAAAATTGTAAAAATTCTCAAGCCCTCTGTGAAACCAAATGTTATTTGATAACCATTGACAAGAGGCTTATAATCAGATAATCTTATTCATCCCTCTTTGAGACAATACACTATGTTTTATGGAAGGTATTGTGAAAACATCCCTACTGCAGTAAAGCAATAACCTAGCTTTAATTTCATTAAAATGGATTTCATGTTTACCAACCACACACTGGAAAGAAGTTGTGGAGTCTGCTCAGTATATTGTCTCATAGTTAAAAAAACCTACAGCAACAGAAGTAACTGGCAAAATCTGTTTTACAGAAAGGGCAAAAAATAATTGAGATCAGTCAAACCTGGATGAAGAATCAATTTAACCTTCTCTGACTTCAACAGGAGCTGGATCAGGGTATGGCTGTGAGGTACACTGGATATGATTGATAGAATTAGAAAATCTAACTGAGCAGGTAGGTTTGATAAGCATTCATGAGAGCTTTGAAGTTTCACAGACTGTCTAAACAAAGTCAAAGTCTCACAGCTATTACATCTTGATTTCTACTGTACTGTTATGTCTGGAGTTGAAGTGTCATTCAGTTGCCAGGATGTTGAATAATGGACCAGTTCCTTCTTTGAGTGGTCATTAAGCCAAAAAAGTGCCATGTGCTGGCCAGTACAGCAGCTCTGACCATTTGAGACTGGGTGAGGATGTGATTACTTGTGTGATGCCATCAGCACTTGTTGAGCCTTTTTTCTCAGACAAGTTGAAGTTTATCAGTACTGAAATAATTTTTGTTCTCTGCCGATATTCCTTTGCCATTTAATATCTAACTTGGTTTGTCTCCTTTTCCCCCCTTTTCCTTTCCAAGAGAAGCCACAGAGAGGCTTCTCTTCCCAACATTTGAAAAGTGCTCTATCTGCCCAACATAAAGGTCAAGAGAAACATAGAATCATAGAATACCAGGTTGGAAGGGACCTCAAGGGCCATCTGGTCCAGCCTTTCTTGGCAAAAGCATGGCCTAGACAAGATGGCAAAAGCATGGTCTGGACAAGACGGCTCAGCAATATTTTCCTTCTTTCATTTTGTCCCCACTTAGCAGACCAAGGGTAGTGGGCTAGTATAACTGCTTTCTGGGAGTCATGTTTCCCTGCACAGCTTCTTATCATCGTGTTCCCTTTTCTGTGCCTAAGGAAGTAATGAGTCACTGTCTCAACAACACCTAACTCAAACTTTTACAAGAGATTGGCTTGTGATCACAAATTGCCCTAATGTCAGATATTAACCCCAGGGGTTATAATAGCCATAAGCAGAAGCATTTGTAGTTTGAATTAAGGAATTGGTGAGGGCAGAGGGATTGACGCTATATTTCTTCTTGAATATGGAAGCAGTGTATTTATTTTCACTAACAATGGCAGCCAGTAATTATAGCTTTTTCTCCTTCTCCTGCCTCAGGGGAACTGAACTGCTGCTATCTCAGGGGAGGCTGAGCTGCTGCTAGCCGCTGCCATTTACCAGTTACCATTCTCCTTTGAACCTGCTTGTGAACCACTTCTCATTCCCTGTTCCTGTTTCTTTGCTTTCCCTGATAAATATGTTTCTGAAATGCCCTTTCAACCAAGTTTAGATATCTGTGCAAATAATATGGTTTAAACACCTGGAGGAGACTAGCAAACATAAATCTTTCTTTAGTTCAAGAGAGTCTATCTGCAACAAATTCCCCCTCCTCCCCATAATTGGATGCACTTTATTACAATTGCAGATAATATGTATTTAATTTTTTCCTTGTTTCTTTTTTCTAACACACAATTGAGATTACAGCTGTCTATTTCTTAAATATATCATATGAAACAATATTTTTACCTTTAAGAGTGATCTCTCTAACTGAAAATACCAGGCTTCCTGCACTGTGCCAAGAATTGGGTAGATTATCTAGAATGCCAAAGAAAAAAAGATTTAGCTTTTACTTTCTATAAACAGAATATACATTTTCTAAATTATGCTTCTTATGAATATTCCTATACAGCTATAATGTTTCTTCTCTATTGTTTTCAGTATCTCTAATGCCAAAGAATGAAAATTTAACTAGTTGTGATTTGAAGAGAGTTCCTATTATAGAATCATAGAATCATTAAGGTTGGAAAAGACCCTTAAGATCATCAAGTCCAACCGTTAACCTAGCACTGCCAAGTCCACCCCCAAACCATGTCCCTAAGCACCACATCTACATGCCATTTAAATACCTCCAGGGATGGAGACTCAACCACTTCCCTGGGCAGCCTGTTCCAATGCCTGACTACCCTTTCAGTGATGAAGTTTTGTGTGTATATATTAGGAAATGCTTCTGAGAAAAAAAAGTGGCATTTCTGTGAGCATACACATACATGAACACCTTAATTTTGCATATTACTGGCAGATAAATCTTGAGCATTGTTTAAAATTAGTTTAATACCCAAAGCATGAGATGTTTACATATTCATCCAGTCCTTACATACTTTGGATGGTGAAAGCGATACACTCCTCATGCTTTGAAAGGACATTTCCTAATCAATCACATACATTCAATTTTTAATTGTTTATTTCCTACTATTTCTTCTCTTAATTATGTCCTCTCTAAAATCAGACTGTCTGCTATTCTTTGCAAGTACTACAGTTGCCATTTCCCCAGGACAGACTCCCCACTTAAAAGAGACTCTTCCTTTCCCCTCAGCTATATTCCTTTGCTTAACAGTTACTCCCCAGCACCCATCATTTTAAAACAGACACCAAGTCAAGGGAATAAAACAGACACCAAGTCAAGGGAATAAAACAGGATGTGTCAGATCAGCTTATCTTAAAGATCTTTTATATTACACTGGATCCACATATATTCACATACTTGTTTTAAAAATCTTTGTTTATTCTTGTGTACGGTTTTTCTTCCTGTGTGGTTGTTGTAAAGGGATCCGCATAATGGGCAAATGGAGTGAAACGAAATATCAGTCCAATCATACATATTAACTCTTTAAAATCAGAGTGAAACTGGCCCTTTAAAATGTCATTAATATTATCTGCAAAATATGTTTTTATTCCACTGTTTAGAAGGCTGATGCATGTACAGAATGCAAAGAAATGAGAGAGCTATGCAGCATAGTCCAAAAGATAATGTAATGGTACAATACAAGGATTAATTGTGAAAGTAATCATGTTAGTTTTCTAATTATTCAAATCTTAATTACAACTGTGTTGGCCCAATTAGTTCAAAACACAAGGCTAATGTTAGGGTTGGGTGGATACTCAGCATCTGTGCATAAGTAAGAGGCATCTGTTGCCAAGTGGTGGAGTGATGGAAAGTGTCAACTCACCAGCTGTGAAGTCAACAAAGCTCTTAAAAAACAAATTTGAGCGAACACAATGATTTAGCACACTTGGGAGAGTGTAAAGCTTATTGCACATGTGTACTTTAGCTAGCTGTTGTCGCCTAGTGGGACTGAAATCTAGAGCAACTATGCACATTTAAGTCTTCACCTGCTTTTTTGACAATGCCCTGCCTGACAAGGATCTGCAGTGGGAAACCTGGCGGTGACATTTCTGCCCGTCAGTGCTGCAGAGTGTTGATTTAGGATTTTTTTCTTGAGCAAGCTAGAGAACAAAGTATTACTAAGCTGTTCAGAATATGCAATGTCTTAAGCTGGTTACAGTATTTTATAAGTATTACATACAGACAAAAGGATAGAAAATAGTGAAATATTAAAAGGAATGTCGTATTTAAAAAGTGTTGGCTTTCTTTTCCTAACACCGGTTTCCCCATTCTCTACAGGTCTGTAGGGAGAGATGGCTGTATTAAATATCAGTTGTACCTTGTTCATTGTTTATTGCTATTAATTCCAGAAAGACAGGATTTTTATGATTCTGACTATTGATATTGATCTTAGTAATTTCTAGTATCGCCTGCAGAGATTGAGGATATTAATAGTGTTGCTAACTTTACAATGGTGTGTTTAATATTTATGCATTATTAACATTTAATGGTAACGTGTAAACTTTACTGAAAGATAATCAATTGGCAGCAAGAACAAAAGAAGAAGGTGAACATTAAAACCTAAGACGGAATTATATTGAACACTAATGCATTCACTTTTGACCTAGTTCTGAATTTTATGGATCTTTTGTTAGTGACTTCATTTGCATTACTTTCAAGTTTTTATTTATTCACATTTCACAAAGTACAGATGAAGGAGTGTTTAGATTCATTGTAGTCTGATAATGTTAATTGAGATGAAATGCATAGAGTTTGGTACCATACTGCAGTGTAATAGAAAATGAGCTCAACTTTCAACACTGCCTTCACAAGATTTTTCAATTACATTAAAATAAAATTAAACAGAGTTGCAGGGCACTGGTAGCATTCTGGATCTGTGTTTCCTTATTTGTAAATTACAAGAAGAAAGCCTTTGATTTCCTTGTTATTTGAGCAAACAGCCCTTTTTAGGTATGGTTTGCACTTCAACACAGAGCCTTTTCTTTTAAAAAACCATATGCCTATGCCTGTATGGCAGGACTTGATCTATTAAAGCAGCACTCTGACTGGACTGAAGAAGCTAAGCAACTCAACCCACCTCTATAAAAATATCTATAAATAAACACAACTACTTCTGAGCAGGTGTAATGATGTGTAAACTTCAATGGTTGTAAACTGAGGACTTTGGTGACTCGGAAAGCACCTTTTTTATAGTCACAATTTATCTAGGTGTTTCAACATCTGCACATTTCATACTCACAAGGCAAATTCAGCATTTCTCAACATTATATTGCAGTTTGTGTATAAATGTGTGTGCAGTGACGTAATGATGCAGACAGTAGTAGTACATGAGGTTTAGCTAAGATTATCTGACCAATTTTACTTATGATTGTGAGACTTCAGCAAAAGCTCCTGGAAGATCTAAAGCTGCCACCTCCACCAGTGTCACAAGTCTGACTATGGTATTTCTGTAAATGGGGAAGAGAAGGAGCATAGCGAGACACACAGCAATTAGTTATATGTGCTTTAGTGTTTTGGATTTCAGCTTCCTGTCACAGATGCGGCTGTATTTCACCTGCAAAATGTTCTTTCCTTTTAAATCATACTGACAATGTGAATAGCACGTGTATACTTTAACTAAACAACTTACCAATTCAAGTGGGCTGCCTCAGCTGTAAGACATGAACTCAGAAGTGATAAAGCATGGCACTGCTTCAGTAAAATGGAATAAGAAATCATTTTGACAAAGCTTAGATCTTGGTCTGGGCTGTTGAATGGGTTTGGTTGTGGGATTTATTATTTCTCCCCCCGCCCCCCTTTCCTTTCAAGGTCGATGTTCCTTATTTTGTGCAGAGTACATCTTACATGACAGCACAGGAAGAAATGCAAGCTGGCTGGGTTAATGCTTTTGGGGTCAAAATGGACTCCTGAATGCAGGGAAACAGCACCTGATAAATGGTCTTCACTGTCACCCCATAAAGGCAAACAGTGACGGAACATCAGATGATCAGACTGCAAATCTTTACTAGGGACTCATTATGAATGATTTTGAAAGTAAATATTTCAGTCTATCAGTAAGTAAAGGAAATACTTCCCTGCTCTTTTGTTTAACTCCCTTGACTGCATGGAATTAGAGAGTGGAAGCTGTTGCCGTGATGGTAGAGTAATGATTATAAGTTATGTCTGAGAATTGATTCTCATTTATTGGGTCTGCAGACACCTTTAAAATAGTAGAAGTATTCAGGCAATTAGCTCTAGAAAAAATACAATTTTTTTCTTCTTTTCCCATCCTATCCTTTGCTAATGCAGGAAACACGATTAAGGTGAGTAGCAATGATTTTTTTGAAGATGGCTTGACATTTGCCTATGATAAGAACAAATTTTTAAAATGCCTAATCCGTAATCATGCAGATGACTGGCTACAGAGTGTCTGTAAGACTAGTTCATCTTTTTTGAAGCTCTCTTGGGGCCTGAAAGAAGAAAACCTGTGCTCCCCTGATCACAAAGGGAGATAATGTTTCCTTTGCTGCTGTTCCATCCTACATGCTAGAACAATGGTAAAGCCTCAGTCCCATGTAAACCAGGCTAGAATAACTCTTTATCTAACCTCTCGTCCTGTACAACTTCCTGTGACATATACCTTTACATAAATAACAGTACCACATTTGTGGGTAAAAATTGTGCCAAGTTAGAGCTTGTCTCAAAATCAAACACCTTGTGATCAATGTGTATCAACTATTTTACATTTTTCTTTGCACTAAAAGACTGATGTTCACCTAAAACTAATGAGGTAAAATAGAGTAGACAGAGCATTTAATCTGACTACCTCATGTAAGTAAGATGGTATTCCTTTAAATCGTTTGTTCCAAAACCAAAGGATTGCTCTCTCATCATTTTACTGTGTTATGTTTAAGTTGTCATTTCTTCCAAGACTTTTGCTATGAAGACCACCTAGGTCACATTAGCAGTTGCAGTTTAAAGGTGCACCTTGAAACTGCATGCAGTATGTAAACTCTTCTCTCCAGTAAATACAGTATATCATGTCTCAAACATACCAACTAAATCAAGTGACTTCAGTGAGATTATTCCAGCATGTTATTAGTTTCCATAAGATCAGATACTGGCAGTATCTGTCTGATAGAATGACATCAGCATTTTCTGCTACTTCAGGTTGAATTGCTGTTGTCATGTAAATGAAAGAAATTATAAAATGTCGTATGCGTAAGTGTCTAGACACACTGTTGTTTATATCTCATCACTAAAAGCTGTTCACGCTGAGGTCAATGACACACTTGCTGGGACAATTCCTTAAATAAGTTTTATCAACTGTACTGACTTTAGAGCAACTATCCAATTTTACATTATACCAAAAAAAAAGAATATCAGATCTTGATCCAGTGAAACATCTGTCATTCTGATTTCAGTGGTACTGGATCAAGATCTGATACTCTGTTTTTCAAAAGGGAAAGAAAACAGAACCAAGTCTTAAGAACAGAGGAGGAGCTGTCTTTGTAGTGTATCTTGACAGCATCTCACTCAATATTATGTTCATCAATGTCACAATCACTCCTTTGAAGCAAAAGCAATCATAAGAAAACAGCTATGGATTCTTGAAAATGTAAAGGTATCAGGAGGCTGTGTGTGCTTTTTGTTTATGACAATTGTCTTCTTGTATTGCTCTGTAGTTGAATTTATCTGCTAATGACCTTGAGTCATCAGCACACTGATGCAGAAAGCATAGAGTGTTAAAGACAGCATGAAGCTTTTAATGTAAAATATCATTTTCCAGGGGAAAAAAAAAATTATGCTAACCATGGCAGAGCAATATGCTGGTATGTTAATCAGTGTAGACTCTTTTATGTCAATTAACTTCAACTTCTACAATGTGTGATCACTAAGAAGGAATTGATTTTGTAGTGTCTTGCACTAACGTTCAGTAGCCATGTAATTCTTATGTAATTTGTATCGAAATATAGAAGGTGAACAGAAAACTTAGAGGAGAGGTCAGGTAGTGATTTACCCAGTAGGCTAGGATGAAGACAGTACAGACCAGTCACCCTGTATGCCATACTCCAGCAACTTCTCTTTGGAGTTTTGCTTTGGTGAGTTGAATTTTTTCTCTAGTCTCCTTCAGGACAGGAACAAGCCAGACATGAGATAGCATCAATTCAGTTTCACAGAGGAAGAAAATTACGGTGCTTATTCTCTCTGAGACACATTATATTCCAGAAGACGGGAGGAAGTAGGCACTATTCTTGCCAGTACAAAAATCAAGGAGAACAGTTGTTCTGAAGATAGTATGAAGGATACTGATGGTTCTTTTTATACTCCTATAACTTTCTATACATGAAGTCAGGACTCTTCCTCCTACCTGCACTACTATATCTGCACTAACTTTAATAACTTGTTTTGATTTCATTATGTGAAGCTGTTATTGCAAGAGACCTTTTTTACCTTCTTTCAAGGGCTCTTATAAAAATAACATACTGGACATAAATCTGTTTATCTGACAGTTCCTATAAATATTCATTTTTGTAACTTAATTTAAAGAAATAATTTACTGATATTGCAACTCAAATGGTGTATATAATGCTTGTGGTAATAGCTGGCCATAACTTTCTCTGTGTTGTTATTAATAAAAGTCCTCATTATTCATAGTATCTTTTCAGTTTCTGGCTTCTCCTTCTACTTGCTTAGAGTAACTTTAACTTCAGAATAAATTTCAGAGAATTCCTATTGCTAGTTCTAACTTGCTCATGCTCATAAGGATTCTGTTTGAATTGTAAGCTGAACATAGGAACCATACTACCAGCTGGATTTTCTTCTATATATTTAGAACTAATTCAAGTCCCAGTGATATTAATCAGAGTTTTATTATTGACTTACCTGTGAGGTGGATTGAACCCTTAGGCAGTCCTTCTAACTCTGGTTCTCTAACTGCTAATGCTGCAACTAGGAAGAACTGAAGCATAGCTCAGTTATTAACCACTTTAACAACACAGAGTGGGAGTAACTGAAAATGTATCATTGAAGAGGGAGAAGATAGTAATTGCAGCTCATAGTTCCCCCTTTCATAACAAAAAGAAACAGATTCTGTAGGAATAAAACTGGCAAATAATCTAGCATTATTCCTCCACTAATTTTATATGAAATTCTATAAATGAAATTACCAGTCATCATAATAGATAAATTGAAGTAATCAAGACACAAATCCATTCTCCGATATACTACCCACCTTTAAGTCTTTTTCTGAATTTTAGACCTGCTAAACTTGAAATCCCACAATGTTCCCTTATTTTGATGTTACAGAAACTTTCTGTAATCCTAATAATTCCTGTCAGTACTGACATTCTTTCTCCTTGATGGGACTGAGAAGGAGACAAAGAAACTAGTAAGGTTCTTAATGAAATGACGGTATATGTCACTTCCATGCATACCACTCAAACTCTGTCTTGCAGATAGCCAGAAAATTATTCCCACTTAACCACAAGAGCAGAATCCTGTGAGAAATATGTAGTTGAAAAGAAAAAAATTGAAAGAGTAGGATAATAGGCCGGTTGTTATTTTTAGCAGTAGAATCATAGAATAGTTTGGGTCGGAAGGGACCTTTAGAGGTCATCTAGTCCAACACCCCTGCAATGAGCAGGGACGTCTTCAACGAGATCAGGTTGCTCAGAGCCCCATCCAGCCTGGCCTCGAATGTTTCCAGGGATGGGGCATCTACTGTCTCTCTGTGCAACCTGTTCCAGTGTTTCACCACCCTCATCGTAAAAAATTTCTTCCTTCTATCTAGTCTGAATCTACCCTCTTTTAGTTTAAAACCATTACCCCTTGTCCTATCGCAACAGGCCCTGCTAAAAAAATCTGTCCCCATCTTTCTCATAAGCCTCCTTTAAGTATTGATAGGCCACAATTAGGTCTCCCCGCAGCCTTCTCTTCTCCCGGCTGAACAACCCCAACTCTCTCAGCTTTTCTTCATAAGAGAGGTGTTCCATCCCTCTGATCATTTTTGTGGCCCTCCTCTGGACTCACTCCAACAGGTCCATGTCCTTCCTGTGCTGAGGGCTCCAGAGCTGGACACAGTACTCCAGGTGGGTTCTCACCAGAGTAGAGTAGAGGGGCAGAATCACCTCCCTCAACCTGCTGGCCACACTTCTTTTGATGCAGCCATGGGATGGATGATGGGATATGGTTGGCTTTCTGGGCTGCGAGAGCACATTGCTGGCTCATGTCCAGCTTTTCATCTACCAGTACCCCCAAGTCCTTCTCCGCAGAGCTGCTCTCAATCCCTTCATCCCCCAGCCTGTATTGATACCGGGGGTTGCCCCGATGCCAGTGCAAGACCTTGCATTTGGCCTTGTTGAACCTCATGATGTTCACGTGCCCACTTCTCCAGCTCGTCCAGATCCCTCTGGATGGCATCCCGTCCCTCAGGCACATCAACCACACCACTCAGCTTGGTGTCATCTATAAACTTGCTGAGGGTGCACTCGATCCCGCTGTGTCTGTCATTGATGAAGATATTAAACAGCACTGGTCCCAATATGGACCCTGAGGCACACCACTTGTCACCTATCTCCATCTGAACATTGAGCCATTGCCCACTACCCTCTGGATGTGACGATACAGCCAATTCCTCATCCACTGAACAGTCCATCCATCAAATCCATATCCTTCCAATTTAGAGAGAAGGATATTATGGGGGACCATGTCTGAAAGCCTTACAGAAGTCCAGATAGATGACATCCATAGCTCTTCCCTTGTTCACTGATGTAGTCACTCCATACAGTCACATCCAGTAAGCAAATGTGAATTTCCTTAGTGCATTTTAAATTTAGAAATTCAAGTCTAAGTCGCCAGCATGGATCACCCATCCTTAAGGAATATAAAATAGAAGACTGTATGAAGCAACTAGTTCAATAGCTGTTTCAGACAATAGCAATGGAGTTTAAGTGATCTTTGTATACATTGAAGAAGTGTATTTAAATGTAGTATGACAGTATTTTCAAGGTAGGCCTGAATCTCTTAGTATGATAACAGAATTCACTACTTATGTTGCACTTATATTTGCAAAACCATTACCAAAATTGAGAATACTGAAAGCTGAAGCTTATCCTATGAAAGTGGTGATGATTCAGTTCAGATTTAGAAAGGCAAACAAAAAAGTTCCATGAACCACCACCACCACCCCTCACCCCGAATCTCTGTGACTTTACTCAAGGCATCTACTTTATTCCTGCTTCAAGGACTATACAAAGGAAATAAAAAAATCATTTTTTTCTTTTATTCACCAGTTAAGTGTTATGCTAAGCTGAATGCCTTAATCAGCTTCCCACAGAATCTCAGTGGAGCAGAAGGAGGATCAGACCCACATCCCAGAATTTGTTCGGAGAATTATAGGTTTTCATAAGCAAGAAGTTTCAGAGACAAAATTAGGACTCTTTCTGAAACCTGTTGTACCAATTGCCCATATAGTTTTGGAACACTTCATCTGAAAAAGAGACTAGAAAGGAAAGAAAAAGTTTGTTCTGCATGAGAAATGACATATTATTTCTTCCAACTGCCTTTTGGATTGAGAATTCAGGAACTTAGAGCTTTCCAGAGCTTAATAGGGAGTTTCTGCTAGAGATATCTCAAAATGGGAAGGGCAGGACAGCTGAGATGTCAAGAGAGGATGTGCTGCTGTGAAAAGTAGGGACTGCACTGCTGCCTCTCCCTGATGATAATGTTAAGCACTTGGAGTCCAAGCAGGGTCTCTGAGACCAACTCTAAATAGAAGCCAAATTTTTAGGCTGGCCAAATGTTTCAGAATTTTATGTTTGACTTTTCCGATTCCTGAATTTGGAAATTTTTTTTTTGTATACAAGTGAAGCAGCATAAAAGAGCTAGCCGAGAACATACCCATGCCTTTTCAAAGCAAGACAAAATGCATAAGCTTGTAAGAAAAGGAACAACATTTACATACGTACCCTAAATGAGATTTGTTTTTCTTCTTTGAAGCATGCAAGGAAATTCACAAAATACAGGGCTTTCTGAAATAAGTTGACACAACTAACGAACAAAAAGATTGCTGCTATTACAATTAGTTTTGTGAGCTTTTGAATATCTATGGATTGTCTGCACATCATCAACTCTGTAACATAATTTTAAAATTATGATTGTCCAAGGCATTGTGTCCAAAGATTTATGTCAAGGAACTAAATATAATTGCGTAGACAAAATGTTGAATGAAAGCATTCATAAAAAAAGACCAACAATTATTTAATTTCAGTTTGACTGAAATATTTCCTCTGAGTTTCATTTTGCACTTAATTTGCATTTCAGGCTTTAAAAAACATTAAACTACCATGGTGAAAACTATATATAGAAAACTATAGAATTGAGACAGCTTTTTCCAAAACTGTGGTGAAACTAAGTAGCAGAACTCTGATGCTATCCATCATCTGGTAGACAACAAGAACGGAAGCCACTGGAAATCAGAGAATCAGAAAATCATTTAGATTGGAAAAGACCTTTAAGATCATCGAGTCCAACCGTTAACACCACCAAGTTCACCACTAAACCATTTCCCTAAGCACCACATCTACATGTCTTTTAAATACCTCCAGGGATGGAGACTTAACCATTTCCCTGGGCAGTCTGTTCCAATGCCTGACTACCCTTTCGGTGAAGAAGTTCTTCCTAATATCCAATCTAAACCTCCCCAGTGCAACTTGAGGTTGTTTCCTCTCATCCTATCACTTGTTACTTGAAAGAAGAGACCGACCACCACCTTGGTACAGCCTTCTTTCAGGTAGTTGTAGAGAGCAATAAGGTCTCCCCTCAGCCTCCTCTTCTCCAAGCTAAACAACCCCAGCTCCCTCAGCCGCTCCTCGTAAGACATGTTCTCTAGACCTTTCACCAGTTTCGTTGCTCTTTTTTGAACATGCTCCACCACCTCAATGTCCTTCTTGTGGTGAGGGGCCCAAAACTAAACACAGTACTCGAGGTGCGGCCTCACCAGTGCCAAGTACAAAGGGACAATCACTTCCCTCGTCCTGCTAACCACACTATTCCCAATGCAAACCAGGGTGCTATGGGCCTTTTTGGCCACCTGAGCACACTGCTGGCTCATGTTCAGGCAGCTGTCAACCAACGCCCCTGGGCCCTTTTCTGCCAGGCAGCTCTCCAGCCACTCCTCCCCAAGCCTGTAGCATTGCATGGGGTTGTTGTGACCCAAGTGCAGGACCTGGCACTTAGCCTTGTTGAACCTCATACAGTTGGCCTCAGCCCATGGATCCAGCCTGTCCAGGTCCCTCTGTAGACCCTCCCTACCCTCCTGTAGATCGACACTCCCACCCAACTTGGTGTTGTCTGCAAACTTACTGAGGGTGCACTCGATCCCCTCATCCAGATCATTGATAAAGACACTAAACAGAACTCGCCCCAATACTGAGTCCTGGGGAACACCACTTGTGACTGGCTGCCAACTGGATTTAACTCCATTCACCACAACTCTTTGGGCCTGGCCATCCAGCCGTTTTTTTAGCCAGCAAAGGGTATGCCCATCTGAGCCATGAGCAGCCAGTTTCTCCAGGAGAATGCTGTGGGAAACAGTGTCAAAGGCTTTACTAAAGTCCAGGTAAAAAGAATCCACTGCCTTTCCCTCATCCACCAAGCAGGTCACCTTGTTATAGAAGGACATTTTGGCACTGGTGAGACTGCACCTCGAATACTGTGTTCAGTTTTGGGCTCCTCATTAGAAGAAGGACGCTGAGGTGGTAGAGCGTATCCAAAGAAGGGCAACGAAGCTGGTGAAGGGTCTAGAGCACAAGTCTTATGAGGAGTGGCTGAGGGAGCTGGGGTTGTTTAGTCTGGAGAAGAGGAGGCTGAGGGGAGACCTTATTGGTCTCTACAGCTACCTGAAAGGAGGTTGTAGTGAGGTGGGGGTCAGTCTCTTCTCCCTAGTAACAAGTGATAGGACGAGAGGAAGTGGCCTCAAGTTGTGCCAGGGGAGATTTAGATCAGATATTAGGAAAAATTTCTTCATGGAGAGTGGTTAGGCATTGGAACAGACTGCCCAGGGAAGTGGTACAATCACAGTCCCTGGAAGTATTCAAAAAACATGTGGATGTGGTGCTTAGGGACATGGTTTAGAGGGACCAGGCAGTTAGGTTAACAGGTTGGACTCAGTGATCTTGGAGGTCCTTTCTAACCTTAACAATTCTATGATTCTATGCGATCAGGTTAGTCAAGCAGGACATGCCTTTCATAAACCATAAACTCATGCTTACCGGGCCTGATCACCTGGTTGTCCTGTACGTGCCGTGTGATGGCACTCCGGATGATCTGCTCCATAACCTTGCCTGGCACTGAGGTCAGGCTGACAGGCCTGTAGTTCTCCAGATCCGCCCTCTGGCCCTTCTTGTAGATGGGTGTCACATGTGCTAACCTCCAGTCAACTGGGACCATCCCAGTCAGGCAGGACTGCTGATACATGACAGAAAGTGGCTTGGTGAGCAGTTCTGCCAGCTCCCTCAGTACCCTTGGGTGGATCCTATCTGGCCCCATAGACCTGTGTGTGTCTAAGTCATGTAGCAGGTCGCTAACCATTTCCCCTTGGATTATGGGGGCTTCATTCTGTTCCCTGTCCCTGTCTTCCAGCTCAGGGGGCTGCATATCTGGAGAACAACTTGTCTGACCATTAAAGACTGAGGCATAGAAGGCATTAAGTACCTCAGCCTTTTCATTGTCCTCTATCACTGTTTCCCCCACATCCAATAAAGGATGGAGATTCTCCTTAGCCCTCCTTTTGTTGCTAATGTATTTATAGGAACATTTTTAATTGCATTTTACAGTAGTAGCCAGATTAAGTTCCAGCTGGTCTTTGGCCCTTCTAATTTTCTCCCTGCATAACCTCACAACATCTTTATAGTCCTGCTGAGTTGCCTGCCCCTTCTTCCAAAGGTCATAACCCTAGAAATTCTACGCATTCATGCAGAGTTAATCAAGAGCCATGCTAAGCTGTTTCCTGGCAATCAGCAGTTTCTATCAGACATATGATTGGTATTTGTAGCAATTAAGTTACAGTTCACTACCAAGCTTTATTATGTTGTGATGGAAGATTCTGATTTTTTTTTCAATTAATACCAACAGGTCTTTGTGTGGGTATGATTGTGTGTGTGCAACTGTGCTTGAATAGCAAATACAATTCAGAAGATCTAGTGGTGTATAGATTAGCAGATACATTCCACAGCTTCATGGTTAATAGTTATATAATTGTTCATAAACTACTACTTTTGCTGTTGGTGTGAGATAGTTAAGATCTTTAACCAAAAACAATTCCAAACATATTTAAGCATGTGACTAATGGTGATGAGTACAGTAAGACTACTGCTATGCATAATTTAAAGCCACACATAAGTTAGTTGCTAGTAAGAAGTCACAGAAGAGTATGGAACTGCATAGTTTTCTGGTTCAATATTTCGAATTGAAGCAGCTCTCAAAAAAGCATGTCCTCTGTTGAAAGAGAAAGAAAAGGTCTAAACATATTTCTTTTTCCGTCTTGTGCCATCACAGTGTGATTCCAATAGGTGGTGAGCAGCTTCACCTTTCTCTAAAGTCTGTTTCATAACTCTAACCAATAAATGCCTCTTTGCATCAGCACTTTATTTGCTGTTTTTGTCTTTTTCTTCACAAAAGTTATAAAGAAATGAGCCTGTATAAAATAGCTGTAAAATTCAAGACAAAAATGACCAAAGTTGTAAAATTAGAGGGCTCTCTCATTTCTGATATTTTACATTATTTGTTATAGAAAGGAGCAGCTGGAAAAGACAATGAATATGCAGAATATCAAGGCAAAATTTTGGCTAAAAATTCAGACAGTTGTTTTTTGCCAGTCTGACTGAATTTAACTCAATTTACTTAACACCACTGTAAATCTATGTACCTAGTTGCATTTCTAGTCTGTGTGAGCAATTCTGATCTTCACTGTACACTTGGGGCATGAATTCATATATCTATATATTTTTTAGGGGCATATTAGTTACTCAGTAATAGGTTTCTGGAGAGGGTGGAAAAGGATCCAGAACTCAGAAGGTTTTAACCTCTTTTTTTCTGTTAGCATTGACAGGTGCTGTTGTGGCTCTATGCCATGTGATAACTGCTCTGTGACCCCAAAGTCTTTCCCAGGCCCTCATGTCCTCCTTTATTAGATGTTGATTTTGTAGAGGTGCTTCCAGTTTCCTGAAGGTAAAGTCCTTAATTTTAACTTAGTTTACAAGTACAGATAAAGTTTTTCAAATGGTGATAGATAGATACGTAGATGGAAAGAAAGAAAGAGAAAGAAAGAAAGAAAGAAAGAAAGAAACAAACAAACAAACAAACAAACAAAGTTAGTTGTGTGGGATGTTTTCTTTGCATCAAGTATGAAAGCTGCTCAGTTGATTCCTTCTGTGTGTGAGAATATTTAATTGATCTAGTCAAGCCATGGCGATTAAGGCGTTTATAGAAATTGATGGGAAAGGAGTAAGTCTCTTCACAAAATTTACAAAAATGTAATCATTAGTTTTGCCCTGATGTGAATTCTCTGTGGAGGGGCTGCAATGTTTATGATCTTTTTTGGTGTTTTATGTTTTCCGCTCAGTGAATATTTTTTTCTTATTAAGTTTCTGCCATTGGATTGTTTGTTAATTTTTAGATGTATCTGTGCACTCGGATTGTAACCAAAATAACTTTTTTCATTTTTTTTATTTTTTTTTTAATTTTTATTTTCATCAGGTAACTCTGCTACTTTTATTGTCTTAATAATTTTTATGCAATTATGGCTAAATTAAAGTGCAGAGGGATGGTCACAACCCTAAATCATTTACAGAGTAGTGTAAAGAAAACAGATGGAAACAAAACTATAAGTAAAGTTCCATGAATTATTACCAACGTGTATTTTTATAAAAATATTTTTTAAAGTCTTTGCAACAATAGGAATTCACTAAAAAGTGAATGCACCCTGAAAAGGTTCTTAAAGATTTAGAAAAAATAATTTACTAACCAGATGAAGACCACCTTGACAGTAACTTTTTAAAGGCATAAAAAGGAATAATACTTTGTGCTTTATTTGAAGCAATAGAGTACAATCCAAACCAACTTGTTCAGAAACAGACAACTTTGTTTTGTTTTGTTTTTGTTTTTGTTTTTATTAGCAATAAATATTGGACTCCATTTGAATTGCCTTCTTTACAATAGAGCACCATCTTTTAGATTTATTCTATAGCAAATATACAATGCTGGGGAAGGGAGTTTTAGAGACATCTCTCTTAACAGTTCTACATAATACAGGAGTACACTGGAAATATAATACACAGATCTATGTGTAGAATTTTCTGCTTAATAGGTCTGCGCTTAGACACCTGGTCAGTAAATATTGAAAGTTCTTTTGGTTGTTTTTCTCTGCCTCTATTTCTGCAGAATAGAATGGGAACTTAGTTTTTACCTTTCAGTAGTGTAAATCCTCCAGTAACTCAACTAAAAGATGATGAAGTCCAGCCCTGTGAATTACTGACGTACTAGAAAGATTAGGTTATTTAAATTAGGAGCTGTTGCTGGTAGTGAGCTTTTCACTCCAAAGAAGTTTAATCTTTATATGTTTTATTGAAGCTCCATTTTAATTGTCCAGAGAACTAAACATGATGAGATTCCTCTCATTGAGTCTAGAGGTACTATGTAAATAGATAGAATTTGAAGATACAGCTTGGATACAACAGTGTATCTTGGATACTACACTTCTAGCTCGGGAAGGTTGCTGCAATGATGCACAGATGTGCTGGATTGGATCTGGAACAGAGACTGGCCTTTGGAAGGAAATAATACTGTATTAGAAATTACTTTGAGATCATGAGATTAATTTATTTGTGCATAGATTTTATTTGGTGATTATCAGAGGTAGAGTTTATTTAACTTGCCAAATGTATAACATGATATCCAACTGGGATCAGTTTGTTAAGATTTGTCAATCTGAGTTACTTATCTCCGGTTAAGACAAGCTATGGAATCCTTTTAGTAACTACACACTACAGCTTGTTTGTCTCTCAGACTCATGTAAATACGTTCTTATCTTATGAATATTACATGAATTTAGGTAGCAGTAAAATATGATTCACTTATGGAACTCCTATAACAATCTTTTATTTTAATACTTTTGTAAATTGTGGAAAACATCTGTAATAATAATAATGTGGTAATAATTTACCAAGTGCCATCTCTGGTGCAAATACTTAACTCCATTATCCAGTTGTTCTCTATCCACACTCTGCAATATATTTTTAAACACGTTAGCCCAAACAGATATCTCAGACACATTTCTCTTATTACTTGTATTTAAGCTTTAAAGTGAATCTCAGTATTGACTTTACATACAATATTTTCACGTGAAGAAATTAGTGGTGCAATGTTTTGTCTGCCTTAAAAAAACATTCAGTCTTTACGAGGATGAAAAAGACACCTCAATACTGTACCTCTTTTTCTCATCTCACTTATTATGATTTTAATGGAATAGTACGTGTGGAATAAATAAATAAAGGTGTGTATATATGAGAAGAAAATGCACCCTCCTGTGAAATCCATGTGATAAACTGCCTTTAAAATGTGCCTTTTGCCACATGCTCATGATTCCTTTCATAAATTCTCCTAAGAACACATCTTAAATTGCAAATCTCCAAGTGTGTAACATTTTATACATACACAGCATAGAGTGTATGCTTACATGTGTGTTTATACCGTTTCTCTCCCCTTCCCCACTGAGATACTGAGAATGACACAACATAGTGGAATGGAAGAATCCAGCTTTCTGGGTGGACAGCTCATTTTTGCATCACTCAATGGTCTAAAAATATAATCTCTTGAAACTGAAGCATTGTTTATCTGTGCCAGTTACTGGTTAGATCCTGCTGGCCTCGTGCAGAATTCGGTAGGAAAAGCTCTCTGTTCATTGTGGGAACAAGGCAGAAAAACTGTAACACAAAGATATTTTTAGAACTCTTCTAAACTTTTAATACATTGTTAGTTGCGTGTGTATGTTTCAGAATGGCTAATTGTCAGGTGTCATACAAGGTTACACACATCTTTATTTAAGATGATCTGTACAAGTTACTCATGGCTTCACGCAGAACTTTGGAAAGCACAAGAGAATAGCTGAAAGCTGTTTTAAAAACTAAAAGTTACATTTGTCAAATAGGTGTTTTGAACATCCAATAACATGAAATCTTGAAGGAAAGATTAAGAAAACAGGCAATGTCTTCACAGTTATGCATCTCAAAAACAAGTCTGATCTTTATGGGGCAGGATTGATGGGAGTGAGTTAGGAAAATGATTACCAGTAAAAAATGAAGCAGTGGAAAGATAGTATATCTGACATAAAAGTGGGGTTTTGTTTTTGAGACTGAAACTCATTTTTAAATGGAGGTTAGAGTAACATGAGTTTTTCCCTGAGCAGGTCTTTGGTCTCACCTTATACGGTGTGTTTTGGTGTTATTTGTGTAATGTATTTAAAGAATTTTTCTTGATGCTCGTTTTGTTTGAATAAACATGTTTACTGAGCTTAGTGTGAGGTTGCTGTGAGGTTAGGAGGTAATGAAAATTTTGAAGCTTCACTAGGAATATAGGTTTACTGACCTGTGTTTAATAAACAAGAGCAACGATTTACTACAACAGACCTCAGTGATGGCTGTAGGACTTTTTTTAATGGTAGGGATTCAATGCAAAACCATGCTTCTGGCATTCAACAGTTGCTCTCTGTCCTGGTTTGCTTTTGCAAGGTCACTCAGTGTCACTATGGCTCCTCTTCTCCTCACCAGGGGACAAGTACTCTGAGAATAATATTCCTGACTAATATTTTGACATTCTTCTGTTTCAAAATTCTCAGCCTACGCGGGCACTCCTGGAATGTAAAGTGAAAACCTCAAATGTGTTGCCTCACCAACCACACAAGCATGCTACAAAATTATGCATTAGCTCACACTGATTAAAATTGGTCTCATCTAAACAAATTAAGGGGTCTGATCTCTCATCCATATGCATGGGTAATTCTCATTAATGCTAATAGAGGGTATGTGCATACATGGATAGGAGAACAGACCTCTGAGGCTGACTGTTCAGTTTCAGTTTGGTTTATTTTCTACAACGGCAACAAAACATTCAGTGTTAAGTGTTTCAATAATTTAGAGAAAGATCAAAGGGGAGAAAGCTCAATAATGTACCTTTTCTTGTACCTCACTGTGGTAAATAGATAAAACAATATATCCTATCTCTCGTAAGCTGGGAGGCAAGTAGTATTTTTTACCTGCTACTGGCTTTTTATAGTATCTACTAACAAATTCAGATTTATATGCTTCTGTTTTCAGACAGAAATAAGGAAAATACCAAAAGCAATAATGCTACAGTTTCATCCTTCCAAAACAGTGAAACATTGATTTATATTGAATCTCTTAATGCCATCTTTATAATTTTGAAAAATATAAATACCATTTACTGTATTTGAGCATGTGCCTGTGCTACATGCAGCATATCTGCTTTAGTGTCATCTAAAGAACTCCGGTGATTTAGTCATTTGATATTCAGTTAAGTGTTCTCAGAACATAGCCTGTCAAAACATTTTAAATATTTATATAATACTGTAAAAATTGTGTCGTGCATATGTTATCAGACAGTAGGAGCTTAATTAGCATTCTTAACAGCCTGAGCTACACTGGGATAGGGAAAGAGGTGCACAGTACAAGGGCTGATGCCTCAAGGGAGTTTGTTCTCCAGGTACAAGGTCTTTAAACCAAGCCACAGTGGGAGAAGCTGGTCTGGATTGTTTGAATTGTAGGAACTGTGAAGTAAGAATTGATTCATTCATGAGTACTGAGACACACCAATCACAGATTTTTGGCAATGCTGATACCTAGGTGGCTGCTCTAGGTACAGGGGAAATCTTGGAAAGCTCAGGGTCTGTTCTGGGCTGGATGTTCCTTGGTGGAAGGCTGCAAAACACGACCATGCGCATTTCTGTTCTCCTAGGCACAATGTGAGGGATCTCTGGGTATGCTCCTGGCCACCTAAGCCTAGGATCCTAGTGGAAAATTAAACCACAGGATATGATGGGGGCTTACAGAGCTGAATATTTTAGATTAGTTGTCATGGGCGAGGTAGTCACAAGGACAGAACCACACTGATCCATGTCATATAATGTAAAATGTATATATAAGTAGGACAGGATCTCTGTGGAAGGATGTTTTCCATGAGGGGCTATTGGTTTTGCTGTTTATTGCTTTCTAACACAGCTGATTTCTATAAGCCACCAATGGCTTCATTGGTGTCTTATACCATTACCCCAGGCCAATCTCTTCTACTTTCTCCATAGTTAAAGCCATCTGGCTATTGTTACCTGGGTTACTATTGCCTGCTGGCTTCCTGCTCCAAATGTGTTACCAGGGCAAAAGTTGTTAAAAGTTCATCTGTGCTTCTCTGTTTCTTTTCTGTGCATAACTCATCATTAGAGCAGGTCAGGTGTAGGGCAGAGTTTTTGGGTAAGACCCTACATAACAATTATCTGTGCTGGGTTTGTTTTCATAGCACTTACCACAGTCCTGTAAAAGTTCAGGCTGGGCACTGTGCAAATGCAGTCAAGGTCTCAATTACTTTACTGGTGCTTTCAGGTAGGCTTTACCCTTTGGCAATTACCATACTTGGGAACATACTCTGAACTTGCCAATGAGGGAGTGAGGCCTTTCATGTGTTTCTGATTAGAAAGATGTACGATGCAGCAATGCTTCTTCAGATCCCTGCTTCTTTTAACTTAGCCCAGCTTGTAACTTGAAAAGATATAATTTGTTACACAGCATCACCAGAGTCATCTAGACAATTTTTGAAAGGTTTGCGATCTTGAATTCTTCATTAGAGTGAAGGTTAAGGACAGAGTTATTTTGTTTGTCTTGTATTAGTATACAAAAGGTACCAACTCCCACAAATTAACAAAAGTAATAACAATGTTTTTGAATGGCAACAGAGCCTTTGAAACAGAGTTCTGGTCTGTACAGTGCTTCATGATCACTCAAGGAGGTCCCTGTCAATCTTAATCACTTTAAAAAATGAAGTTAACACCTTTTTGCAGTAAGAGGTGAATGTTATGGATTTGAAACATAGTCAGTAATTGCTTTGATAGCGCATGGCCCAAAAATGAATCAGTTACTTTTCTACAGCAGTTTAGAATATGTTCTGCCAAACGAAAGATAAAAAAAGGAACCCTTGTATAAAACAGGCTTAAAATAGAAGACGACTAGGGCTTTTTTTACATTTGTAAAAGTACAAGCAGAAGAGATGTGTGGCATAAGAAAGTGTTTCTTTTTTTTTTTTTAATCAAACCTATGTAGTAAAGCATCAGAAAAGTTAACATGGTATCACACTATGCAAATGACATTCAACAATAAATATTGACAAATAAGTCCCATACAGAAATTACTTTTCATTTGGATAATTTTTATTTAAACACACACATAACAGAAAATATATTCTACTGACTAACTAAAATGAATAAAAAAGCTTTTAGCCTGTTACTTCTAGTGGTGTATTAGAAGACAACTCTGTATGTACAAACATAAGAAAAGTGGAGCTCCTTAAGAAGTTCAGTGTTTTGGAAAGTGCTCACATGATGGGATGTGAATACCATGTTGGGGAATTTATCTTTAGTTAGAAAAATACACTGACTAGAATTGCAGGTTTTGTAGTGTGCATTTCCTGCAAAAGTGTCAGACCTGGTTGTGGGTTAGAGCATAGATCTTTAAAGCAATTCAAGTTTACCAAGAACTAGAATAACACAGAGAAAGAGGAGTGACAGAGTTTCATTGTATGAATACAAGATCAGCCAGTCCCTGGCTTTTGGGGCAGAGGAAGGAGGTTGCCAAAGTAATTAAGACATCACAATTAAAAAGAAGAGGAATTACATAAGATGGAGAAGAGACATGAGGTACTTCCATTTGCTTTGTGAATGAGACATGTTCTGTGCTGCTGAACCCCCAGGCATGGGATATGCCTCAAGGACATCTCAGGAGCATTTCCTGTGATTAAATATACATGCTGGGCTGGTGGGATGTCACCATCTTCCCACACTTCCTGCTTTAGGGCTGGTTTTAAGTGGTTCCAACTCTGTGCTATTGTATTCCTGAAGGCTGCCTGTAGCCAGCTTCTGCAGATTTCCATTTATGATTACAGAAAGGCTATGGTGGACATGGTTTTGTCTGGGGATTAGAGGGCAGAAGAGAGTTAAAGCTCAGTTAGACTGTAAAGACACGAGTCCTTTTTCTGCTGCCTTGCTGAAAAAAAAAACAACCCCAAACCAAAACAAAACCACTCTCCATGTATTTAGAGTACAACGTTTTATTTTTCCTTTCGATTATATAGTCTGTTTTTCATATTCTAATTCTCTTCTCAAACAGTTGTCTACATACTGTGGAAACCTGTCTTCTTCCAGGAATTTAAGTCAGTCAAAGCTATGAACATGCTGTAGATTCTAGAGAAATACAATTCCTAGCCAGCTAGTCATATAATTTATTAAAACTACATCCTTTAATCTTATCTCTTAAAACAAATATGCATGCTTCATTAATTGACCAAAATAAATCAGTGGCAAAAATGTAGCTTTTGCAATTTTCCTTTAATAAAGAGAAAACAAGGACAAATAAAAACAGAATGAGAGACGTTCATGTGGGAGATTGTAAATTGATTTTTTTTGAGATAGAATATGAGGGTTGTATTTCTGTTCAGTGCTGGCTCATTTGAGTATTTGTGCTGGTACAAGAAGAACATGCTAACAAGATCAGTTGCAGAATGTTTTGTAGTCATTCTTACGCGTCCATAGTAATTTGAGATGTCATTGAAGAATATGAAAAATTCAAGAATACAACATTTATGGTTGGTTGTGTTAAAATGAAGATGGATATTTAGATCAATATGAAAACTTGTGACAGGCTTAATAATTGGTTATACTTTCAAATGAGAGTAAGCCCTTAGAAAGGCAGGAGAGAGGGTTTTTGGCATTTTTTTTTTTCCTGGAGTATATAGTATATACTGGTTTAGATTCAATGGAAATTTTATCATTTCCTAATCTTACACTAATGCTTTAATTACCATTCTGCAAGCAGATCCATGAATCCCTTCTGCTCACATATAAGCAGATAAGCTTCAGTCTTCTTATAGGTAGTACAAAAACTATGTTCATACAAACTTATTTTGTGGAATTAGATCATTTGGTATAGTATTTTTGAAGACGTCATTTTTCTTACACTGCAAGCCTGCATTTTCCTCTCAGTTATACTTAGTCAGGCAAAGCAAATTTTTTCATAGATGTAGTTAAGGTTAGAGGTGTTCATTAACAGCTGAATTTCCTGCTGTTCCGGTGATGGCAATAGGGTGAGCTTTTTAAATGGTAGTGTTATTTTTCATTCAGCATTATTCCTTTAGCTTTTTATATATTAAAAAAATCCAATAAAAATAACACTGAACAGGATAATTCAGCCTGTGATTGGCACACAATCTGGGAGCCATATATCTTTCTTTTCCTCAGTCAAAAAGGTACTTCATTGTGAGGATGTCATTTTTAATACCCAGTTCTCTTTGAGTGATATAATTTGGACTGCCTACATTTAGGTACTTAAGTATTTATAAATGAGGTACTTAATAATTTTATTCTTTGGTATGCCATTTGAAAAAGGTGGACAAGACAACTTTTGTATACCAGAAAGTTATATAAACCTTGAAAGGAAATGTGAAGTCTTTAGACAGAGTTCAAAGCTATATTAGGATACAATGAACACGAATTTATGATAGGTAATACAGAACCTTCACAATAATATTATGAGTAATTTCTTAACTTGAAACTAGGCTTATAATTGACTCTATGGTTCAAAAGGCTAAATTCTTGCACTGATTTCACTTGCTGAGATGGGTGATCAGAAAAATTGAGCAATTGGTGTCAATGTCTGAAAATTTCTACTTATATGGGAATTTTCTTGAGTGTTTTCCCTGGTTTCAGAAAGAGAGAGAAAATAAGAGAAATGTTTTTAGTTCTTACCAACTGTTCTTTTGGATTGCTTTGGTTTCTGAGTAAAAGCAAAAGCTTACACTTTAGCTTTTCAAATTTGTTGGCGTTGTTTTGATTTAATAGATTTTATGACTTACTTGAAGTACCGTGATGCTTGAAAGATTTTTGTTTTACGATTCTTCATGGGCTAAGCTAAATTGTTTTGTTGTATGAGAAGTCAGGAGTCTCGCAGTGGTATAGTGAGTTATGGTCTTACATATATCAGGCGGGGATGGAGACCAGACATTTGAAAAGAAAATAAAAGTAAATTAAAGCAGGCTGCTTTATTCTAAAATAATATTGAGTTGGAAGCAGTGGAAGTCTAGTAATTTTGGTGAAGACTTCATGGGGCGTTTTTGAAGGACTAGGAGTACATAAAATTCTCTCAAATATTTGCTGCAGGCCTTAGTTGAGGGGGATAGCTGGAATTTGCCTGAAGTGAGTGGTTTCGTTGGTAAGCTAAGTGCCACCCTTTGCACTGGAAGAAAAAGCCCTGGCAAAAGCCCTGTCTTGTCACAACTCCTGGTCGAAGACCGGGCTTGTAGTCAGGGCAGTAGAAACTCTAGGTTCAGTTTTCTTTATAGATCTGGTCTTCCCAACCATGACAAAAAATGGCATTTCCCATTCTGATGGGAGCTTCAAACTCCATTGCTTCTGGGGGGGATCTTTCCTTCCTTTCCTTCCTCCCTTCTTTCCCTCTCTCTCTTTTGCTCTCTTCCTCTTTGTCCCCCTCTTTCTCCTACTTTTTTTCCATTTTTGTAACATAATTCCCTGTACCCCACTCCCTTATTCATATGCTGAGGCTTAATTTTGATTCCTTTTTTTGCTGCATCTTTCCTAATTTTGGTATATCTAAAATACAGGAACCTTGATTTCAGTGCCCCAGAATTAGATACTGCCACATAAAACTTTTGTTTCTTTGTTTTCTGTTTTATAACTCCAGCTAGCCTAGTGACTTGTTCAGGACAGGGAGATTTCATAGTCTTTGTAGGATTTAATATATGAGCAACTGTTAGCTGAGCAGCAGATCTGTTTGTTGTGCACGCGATGGGTTTATCAATGTACCTGTGCATTTCTACAGTTGCCTTTTATGGGCACAGCAAAAACAACAACAACAACAACAACAACAAAACCAACCAAACAAAACCCTGGGAGATTTGAATAAGGAAGAGAGGTGAGAGAGGGTGGCCATTTGGTTCCATAGGATGTTCACAAGGGCAAGGTCTTTGTGGGTTTGAAAGCATCAGGAAACTCAGTCATTGCCCCCATGCAAGCCCCCACTCTCCAGGCCAGCTGTGCCTGGTCATCTGCTGCTGCTACTGCCACCACACAAGTCTGACTTGTCTGTAATGGGAACAAAGCTGTGGCAGGCTTGTACTTTTGGAGCAGTGCTCTGCTGCCCCAGTGCACCCCACTGTGCCAGGTCTGAAGCGGGCTCAGATCAATGGAACTGCTCACATACTTGAAGTTAGGGCGGGGACAGAAGCACTATGCTGAATCAGAGGCTTAGAACGCTGATTGTTGTCTGTTCATCATATGTGCATTCTTTAAAGCATTCTCTGTCACTTTCGGTTTATTATTTCATTATTGTAGTCCTGTACCAGTGATCCAAATATCCCTTATACCTTATATTTCAGTGATGGAAGCATGTGTCTGAAGCGTGATAACATTAAGAATGGCCAGTTTGTTGGGACATAGATGTCATAGATCAAAGCTGAGCTTTCACTGTAAATCTAGGGGAAATTAAATTTTGAATGACTAATGGCTGTTTTCAACTCCAAATACTCCAGTAGGATTTCAAGTTAGACTGTTCCAGCATTCATACAGTCAAATGGTTGCATAATACAGAGCACAGATCTAATCCCTAGAAAAGTTTTTGTTGTTCGTGGTGGGTTTTTTAATTCATTTAGATTTCAGAAGTTTAAGACAGAATTTTTTTTTTTTTTTTTAAAGAAACAATAGAAAAAGCACACAAACCTTTGGTTAAAAGCAAGGTCTGTTTTGCCAACAAAGCTTAGTAACAAGGGGAGGTAGAGTATTTGAATGGTACATTCTGTTACAGAAAAAATAAATCCTAGTTTCCTGAAACCTTTTAAAATGAGCATTGGTTTTTAATTAGCTCTAGATAATAGTGTTGGACTACTCCAATGTGCACAATAAAATTAATCATGAAAGTTAAAATATCATGAAAATATCAAGTTAACAATAGTTATATAATTACAGAAGGGATTGAGGTTTGTTTGATACAACAATGTGCAAAGAAAATCAGCTGTAAAGGAAAAAAAAAACGCCATAGAGCAGGAAAAAAAAAATTGGAAAATTATCAAAATGCTTTTGCACTTAACTTTTTCAGGGAGAGACTGTTGTAGTATGCATGATTTGAAGGTGAATAGGCAGTCTCATGAGTTTAGATCAATTTTTATTGATGCTAGAGTAATAAATTTGAATTCTTAATACTAATTTCCATATTGCTCCATTGGTTAGTGCTGGATGAATTGTTTTGTGTGTTGAGTCTTTTTCAGTCTCTGATAATGAAGTCTTTTCTCTTTCTCAGAACGTTCTTTTATGATATGCTGAAGATTGGGTGTTCCACCAGGGCAGCATTTTCTTATGAAAGAAGTTATCAGCACTTTTCTTATCAATAATGACAGCCTCGATAGAGAAATATATGTCAGATGCAATCCAGAGATCCATGGCTCTGGGAAGAATGAATGACAGTTGACTTTAGGTTTTAAGACTGGCCAGACAGTTCTCTATAGTTCTTCTGAGAGAGCTGTATACAGCCAAAAAGAGCAGTATTGATGACATGAACCAGAGTGAAGCCTAATTAAAGACACTGCTGTCGACAATTCAACTCCACCAGGACATTTTCTCTTTGCTTCTTTTGAAGTTACAGGTCTCACCTGAGTGAAGCTAACCATTAGGCTACATATGTTAAGTGCATTTGGTTTTCATTATTATTGAATGTATTTATATAACATAACAATACATATATATGTCTACATCATTAAATATGTACACAGTCTTCAAAATGAGGTTTAGATTGTGGTTCAGGTGAACTCGAAAGCATTACAAAATAAGGTACCCCATATCTGTGAAGCAGAGCAGTTATAGTGCAGCAGATCCAGGCTGCTTTGAAGTGCTCTGAATGTGCCTCCACACTCTACCCCTCCAAAATGAAACGAGTTTGATGGAAACTCACTGTATTTCAAAAGCTGAATGTAAATTTTTGAAGCTTCTTATAGAAGAGGTGAAGAAAGTTGTGTGTAAACTGTGATTGATTCCCTTCTCAGTCACTAAAATGTTCAGTCACATAGTTTGGTTATTTTCTATTGTCTACTTCATTTATCAGCAAAGGGGATGTGTTGAGAGAACATCGGAAGCCACTAGTACTCCTTTCGAAAAATTAAAACATGAAATAGCACATGATTCTGGTAATTACAGCTGAGTAAGCAAAAAATCCTAGAACATTATTATTTTCATTTCATAGAATCATAGAATCATAGAATCATTAAGGTTGGAAAAGACCCTTAAGATCATTGAGTCCAACCGTTAACCTATCACTGTCAAGTCCATCACTAAACCATGTCCTCGAGCACCACATCTACCCTTCTTTTAAGTACTTCAAGGGATGGAGATTTCAATGGTGTTTTTATGAAATCTTGTAATATAAACACAGATTCACAAACATTTTAAATAGATATTTAAATAATTTTCATATTCTTCCTAATCTGAGCTCAGTTTCCATCACACAGCCAGGGTGCAAAGTGTAGAAGGCTGGAGATGCATAGCACTGTGATGACTGATTAACAGAACACTGGAAATGTAGTAATGCTGACAAATGAAGTATTGCACATTTTTAGATTTAATAAGATCTGTCTCTGAAGGTAAAAGGAATAAAACACCATGAATATATAAAAAAATACATAGGTCCAGGCTCAGCTATTCAGTAGCTTTCTGTCCTTCTCATCCCTTTTCAATGTTTCCTTTTTGTTGTATTCACTTTAGAGGGAAATTTCAGGTCTTAAGGAGGTGTGCAGTTCAAAGAGGATAAGAGTTTTATGCACTGTATTAGCTACTTGCTGCATATTTAATTAACTAGAAATTAGCTACCTACTGTGACTTGATGAATTCAGAAGTGGACTGCTAGAGTTTTATCTTTAGTGTCTTAATAGGACAACTTTGCTGTACATGCATATGTACATTCATTTAACATTGCTGTCAAAAGAGATTATTTATTATAACAGATTTTAAATCCTTTTGTGAGCATGAGAGGAAACAGTCAAGACTGAGCTGTTGATGTACACCAGTTGTTGGCAGTTATCTTTTTGTGTAATACTGGGCACAGTTTAAAATTTACAGCCTACAGCCCCAGTTGTTTTCCTTAACTATTGGTTAACCTTCAAAATATAACTAAAAATCTCTGGAAAAACATACAGACCACTTCCTAGATACTTCTGATGTTAAAACTCTCATTCACATATATATTTTAATGTCCTTACCACTTACATACTCCACAAAATGTAAGTCATAACATAACTTTTTTTTTTTTTCAACCAATGGATTCTGAGGTGTTTCTGCTTTATGCTTACCTCTCCTTCTTGCTAGCTTTTCTCTACATTATCATATATAATGGGAAGTCCCATATATTTATTAAAGCTATAAAGCAAAGCAATAATACCCCCTGTATGGACAGATATGTCCAACAGGTGTTGTCTGTGGCCCTCTTTATTCAATGGCCCCTTAGACATGAGCAGTGTTGATTTCATTGTCATGGTGGTCTGCTCCTTATGGCCTTTTCTCCTAGGTCTTCTTTTGCCTTATTTTGCCTTCTTTTGCCTTCTTTTGCCTTCTTTTGCTTTCTTTTGCCTCTTGCCTCTCATATGACTAGCAGCATGTCTGTCGTGGCAGGTTCACGTTCAGTTGTGCGATGGCATCAGATAGATGTAATTACATCATGTCGTATTGTGCAATTTCTGTGCATCCAGTCACATAAGAATACACATCATCTGTATATCCATCACAGGAGGGACAGGGCAACCTGATTTTTGGTCTTATGAAGCTAGTCTTCTGGTCAAGTGAAAGGTCAGGAAATATTTCCTTGAATATTAGCATAAGGGGCTGTGTGGCTTCCTGAGCCATATAAAAGTCTGTGTATGAGGAATTTTGCAGATGAATCTAACATGGATGATGGGGAAAACATCAGAAGACATGAAAAAAATGTCTGAAAGAATAACCCAGCTCATGACTGTATAGTTCAGTAGTGTATATCAAAGAAATCATACACCCTGAGTTGAAATTTGAACCTTCTTATTTCATCCATGTGCAGTTAAATCCAGAGCCGCTTCTTTTTGTTTTAATGCCACCTTCCTATCAACGTGCACTCACAAACATTTTCAGGCATAGTCTAGCTAGTTATAAATCATCTGATTTATGATCTGTGACTTTATGGACTGATACAAAACTAGGTCACTTTTCAATATGTATAGTATTGCATGAAAAACTGAAAGAATAGAGTTTGAGAGAGATGCCGCTTTATGATACTGACTGCTCAAAAACCACACAGTAGATTTTTACTACTGAGAAATGAGATAAAAAAAGGAACATGTGGAAATCTGTATTCTGCTCCATCTGCATCTGACTTTGGGCTGGTAGCTTTAACTAGAAATTTAAAACAGAATAAAAAGTAGAAACTACCTATGATCAATTCTTTGAATCTGTGTCATTGCTGCATCTTGATACATTAAAGGTAGCTAGAAGCATTAATGGCCTGAGCTTTTCTGAGGTAGAAAAGCACTCTTACCTGAAGTTGCTTTTAAGTGTCCTTGTGTCGGTCAGATGTGACCAGATCTACTGCAGAACTTGAAAAATGCCATGTTTAGTTCTGTCCTCAGATATATGACTTCAAGGCCCAAGGGGTTGGGAAGGATTAATGCCAATTTAAATGCATCCATAAGTGTATGGAAGAGGCACAAAAGAATAAGCAGGACACTTTGAGACACTATCTAGACTTATTACATACATGTGCCAGAGTGCTCTGCTTGGATTTCAAAAACATTCCTATCACTTGTTCCTTGCTTGTTCCTACAGGCTGTTTTGCACATAATCACGTTATATGCACCTGGCCATGACATTTGTTATATTTTTCTCAAAAGGTGAAAATGCTGGCTAGGAAACCAGAATTCAGAACACTACCAACAACCCCAGAGAAAATACTTGAGGCAGAAGTGCATACACAGTTCAGAATTGGAAACCATAAAACCCTAGCATTTTGTCTACATGTATGAGCAAATACAAGTCTATCTGGAAAAAGATGGAAGGATAGTAAAAAAAAAACCTGCTCCTTTGCAAGGGGTAGTGGTGTTTAGAGGCTGGAAAAAGGGGAATACTTCAACAAGAGAAAAATTCTGCTGAGCTGCAACTGATCAATATTACAGCTAAAAAGAATAGATTATCTGCATAGGGAAAACACATTAATTTCAGATTAGGCACTTCTACATCAGAAAGACAGAAATAATTACCAAGCAGGTGACAAGGGAGTAAGAAGGTAAAATTAATCTTATATAGTGGCAATTTTACCCATATTATTAAAGTATCTGAACTACATGTGTAAGTTGATAAACTGGAGGAAGAGTGACAGCTTGTAATAATGTCTTGGTAAAAGACCTGGAATTGTCAAGAGACTGTTTTTATTACATTTTAGGAGATGTGAAGTACTTCAGAGTCCAGAGTCAAAGCAAGACTCCAACCCTACCCATGATTCATGTAACTAGGAGGTTCCCCTTTCCCTGGGGAAAAGTGAGATTCCATAATTAAGATTTTTGAATAATGAGCAGATGACATGTAGTAAGTATATATTTTTAACCTGTTATAGGAAAAAAAAACCCAAACAACAAACAAAACCAACCACCACATCACCTGTACCTCCAAAACAAAATTATGATGGAATTATTTCCATATATGTAGAGCCAAATAATTAAAGAAATGTGAAAAAGGAAGATTTTTTGCTACTAAGAAAGAAGAAATTCTAGGAGACATGTTTTTATTAAAAAAAAAAATCCTCAGATTACTTTTTGGGCTGCCTTTGGCATCTAGGATATCTTCTGGGAAAAATACACTTTTTTAATATAATAGAGAACATATTGGACATTTAATCTGAGGGGAAGGAACAAATGGAAGAGGACGACCAGAGATTCTGAACAGCACTGGGAAGAGCTGAAAATTTAGACCATATGAAACACAAACAGGGAAAATAGGGAAAATAGGGAAAATAATAAATAGGGGAATAGTAGGTAGTGAAAGTAGAGGGAAAAGTAATAATGAAAATAGAAAACAAAACAAAATGTACAAATATATGTCAAGATATTTAAGTCCATCTCGGAATACCTGCTTTAGCAATATATGGGTACAACACATCCATGGATTGGTAAATACAGGGAAAAAAACTTTTTTTTTTTTTTTATTCCGGAAGATACATGGGGCATAAAATGTAAATTTCAGTAAGGATTTTGACTGAAGGAGTTTCTATCAGAGGGGTCAAGTTCTGAAATATTTTATGGGAAGCCAAAATTCAGGTTGTCTGCTGATTCTTCCACGTAGGATATTGTCATAGATATTATGTCTGGTATTTTGCAGTAATAACATCAAAGAGAAACCTCTGCTTTGGTAATTAAAATGTGAACAAAAGCTGAAAAGAAACAGTTCAAAATGAGAAAGGGATTTCAGCCATGGTCCATGAGAATGTATAAATAAATATTTTTTTTTTTTTATGAAAGGATATTAAGGATTGGTGAAGCTGATTGTTATTGAACTTTCCACTAGCAGCTTGGTGAAAAGATCTTTCAGAGTGTGAGATTTTGCACAAATCATAGAGACCACTCTTTACATTTTAGATGCTCA
Organism: Platalea leucorodia; assembly: GCF_965183815.1. Classification (NCBI taxonomy): domain Eukaryota; kingdom Metazoa; phylum Chordata; class Aves; order Pelecaniformes; family Threskiornithidae; genus Platalea; species Platalea leucorodia. The sequence continues at coordinate 85,842,835 of NC_138823.1, read as the reverse complement.
TGGAGCAAAGACAGGAGCTTGATTACAGACCTGTCATTCAGTACAATGCTGTCCAGCAGCAACTGAGCATGAGATAATGCAGGTTGTAGTTAAGTCATTAGAGCTTGGGACTTTATATATATTCCCTTTCAAATTTACCCCATATGTTGCTGTTACTGCAAACTAGGATTTTAAACAAAGACAGCAGACAAAGACAGAAAAACATATTTTTGTAACAGTGCATGAAGGTTATTTGAATCACAAAAAAATAAAAAAGTTTGACCTATTTATATGAACCTCAGGTGCACAAGGAAATAGAACAAGCTGTGAAAGCCCGTTGCATAGGCCAAAACTGCAAGCTGTAGATTACAGAGCCTAAACTGGTGGTTAGTAAACCAGATAGTACCTCTCACTCAGCAATTGTAACACTCCTTGCTTCCAAAGGAACAGTGACTGTCTTAAATTTGTAAAAAACTTTTCTTGCCAGCTTGCTAGAGACCTTTTCACTTTCATTCAGAGTACAGAAGAATCACTCTGAAATGAGATCTCATAAAAGACAAGATACATTTTTTTTGCTTTATCCCATTCACAAGCAGGGAATCACAGAGGTGTAAAAAGAAATCCAGCAACCTGCAAGGAAGGAGAGTCATGCATAGTTTTCAGCTGCTGTCCTGTACTGTCATATACTGAATTAGCAAAATGACAGATTGCCAATAAAACTGAAATAATCACATTCTAGGACAGCATGAGCAATATGAGGAAAGATGTAATCCATTTGTTGGGCTGTGTCTTCTGCTGGTAATGGAAAGTGTGTAGCTAACTGACTCCTAATTAAGAAAAAAAAAGCTAGCTAGTTACATTTTATGATGATGTGACCTTAGTTTAGAATCTGTGCTGGGCATGCCCAGTTAGCTAAGAATACATTATACAAACCTGAGTCCTTTGAAAGGCCGATGGAAAGCAGATAAGAAAAGTAATGCTGAAAATCTAGGATTTTAATCACCACCTTCTTCATCCGAAAAAATTACTCTTAACGCTCCTATATTGCTGTGGTCTTTTCCATTTATTAATACAGGAATGACAAAATTATTTTGACACTTCAGTTTGAGATTTCATGTGGTAAAGTACTGAAGGCCTTGTGTAAAAAAGTAAAAATTGTCAGTAGACTTCTGTGGGAGTCGGTAATCTGCATAATTCAAGCAAAAAATAAAGTGACAGTGATCTTCAGCATGCACTAATGAAGGCAAAAGATCCAGGTCTGCTTATCATTGTACAGGTAAAAGCAAGGTTGAGTCATGAGAAGAAGTTGACAGTGGCTTAGAAAAAGACATTGAAGATCAGTCACCTGAGAATTGCTACCATATTTTATCTTAATAATAATGAGCTACATATCTGTATAACATTGAAATATTTGTCAGGTATGTTTGTTAATATAGAAGAAAAAAGATGATACAAAATCAGTAGTGTTTATTGATTGTGCATCTCAATGAAATATACCATTGGTTTACCAAAGGAAGAGAGGAGATGAAATTTCTCTCTGACCGAGTAAAAAGTTGTTAACTGGTCAGTCAAGCACAGGATATAAAACACACCTATCTAAGGAAGCAGAAAAGTACTTATTTTATTCAAAAAGCACAGTCAGCTGATTTCCTGTATAGGTAGGAAATATAGTAATTTTCCAGGAGCAAGACTGAATCTGCTTGGGTGTTTTGGGAGACTTGATGGGGGACCATGGCTATAGGAATGAAACATTTCACCAAAAGGCAATGATTTTTGATGGAGGCAGTAAAGCAGAGGTTCTCTCCAAGAGCACTGTCTGGGGTATAAAGTAAGGAAAAGATTGTGAATGCCTTACTGTCATCTTCCCTGTGAGAGGATAGCAGCTATACCTGGTTTTCCGAGGGGGAGAAAGAACATTCTAGTTTAACCTTAGCTGACTAGACCAAGTCTTTCTTTCGAACACATTTATAAGTAGTAGAGATGGAGGAAAAAAAAGTGTTATTTTGAAAGCTGGGGGGGAAATATGCATTTTACTTTAACTTGGATTCGACTAAAGTGATTTTTAAATGTGTTGGTAAGTGCTTACCACTAAGATAATATGAACATGAGGATAGGATGAACTTAAACCACTGTATGGTGTGGTTGACACACTGGAGGGAAGGGATGCCATCCAGAGGGACCTGGACAGACTTGAGAGGTGGGCCCATGTAAACCTCATGAAGTTCAACAGGGCCAAGTGCAAGGTCCTGCACCTGGGCTGGGGCAATCCCAAGTACAAATACAGGCTGGGCAGAGAATGGATTGAGAGCAGCCCTGAGGAGAAGGACTTGGGGGTGTGGGTTGATGAGAGGCTCAGCATGACCTGGCAATGTGCATTTGCAGCCCAGGAAGCCAACTGTATCCTGGGCTGCATCAAAAGAAGCATGGCCAGCAGGTCAAGGGAGGTGATTCTTCCCCTCTACTCCACTCTCATGAGACCCCACCTGGAGTACTGTGTTCCGCTCTGGGGCCCCCAAAATAAGAAGGACATGGACCTGCTGGAGTGAGTCCAGAAGAGGGCCACGAAGATGATCAGTGGGCTAGAACACCTCTCCTATGAAGACAGGCTGAGAGAGTTGGGGCTGTTCAGCCTGGAGAAGAGAAGGCTGTGGGGAGACCTTCTAGGAGCCTTCCAGTACCTGAAGGGGGCCTACAAGAAAGCTGGAGAGGGACTTTTTACAAGGCCATGTAGTGATAGGGCAAGGGGTAATGGCTTTAAACTAAAAGAGGGTAGATTTAGATTTAGGTGATTCTATGATTCTATAAACCTTATCTGTCCAACAGTGTTTGGGGCATCCAGAAGATAATAGAGCAAGTTCCCGTTTCCTCTGCATAGATCAGGCACCATAAAGATCAGAAGAGTCAGCAAGGTTTTCCAGTTATTCATGGTAGCCTGCAACACACTGTACGTAACACACTACTGGGATGCATGTGTGAATGCTGAGGATTCTCAGGGAGCATGTCATTTTTGCAAAGTAAATAGGATTTGTGTCTATTCTCCTATGAACTAAATAATGGTTTATCCATCACACCAGGCACATGCAGTGTTATGGGTTTGGTTTTGTTCTGTTTGTTCTAGAAATTTAAATTAGGGAAAGTGAAAATACAAGTACTAAAGCAGAAGTCATTTTTGGAGAGTTGGCATCACTTTGGTAAAAAGAGGCTGAATGGTCTGGTAGTAACAGATAGTCTCTCTGTTAAGCCATGAGGTTTTAGAATAAGTATATGAACTGCAGGGGTCCCCATGGAGTGTGATGCAACTAAGTATAAGTGACTGAGTGGTAGGGCAGATGATAGATTTTCATAGCCAATGTAGGTCCTTATCTGAATTGTGGACATTGTATATACTAAAAAAAAAAAATCATCCTTATTTTAATAACAGTGTAGTTATTACAAAATAACAATTCCTTAAATTGCTACATACTTTTTCAGATTACCAAAACCAATCAGTGAGTTGATTTAATCAATGTCAGTAATGTTTCTAGAAATTACTGTCCAAAGGGGAATAGAAATATGCTGTATAAGACATTGCTTGAAATCACTGTTTTACAACAGTTTAAATTTTTTAGTCCCCTAACATGTGCCATACAGAAAGCTTCATTAACTCATTTTTGTTTCTTCTTAATCAGCTGTCAAAAGCAGACATTTGTATCTCATAGAAGGCCACTTATGATTCCTCTAGGATGAAACAGTCTTTAAATACACTAGTTGTGAGATTAATTGTGAAGTATGACATACTATTTTACATGTTCATATTTTATAAATCAAACAACACATCATGCCAAAATACTTGAAAGCGGAAACCTTGACAAATATGCCTTCATCATCTTACGTGAAACCATTAACATCCAATTTGGGAGGTTGGTTTGGATGAGTAGACTTAACTTTGTATGAATATGTGGAAGTTTTCTCATCTTCTGCAAGCCAGTGCAGGTTTTGAGAATGATAAATACCTTAAGAGCTGGTTTTCTCTTTGAGAGTTCCAGGAGGTAGTTTGTGCAATGGCTTCTTGAGCTACAGGTCAGGAGAGCTGAAATAAAATTCTGGCCCTTTGTTCTTGATCCCATCTAAGGCTTTGAGCTCTGACATGAGCACAACAGTTACTCTCTGCAAAGATTAATACAGTCACCTCTTTGGTTATAAGGACAATTGAAAACTGAAAGGGTAGAGAAAGGTGCAGATGTACTGAATTTTAAAAAATGTATCTGTTTGTGATCACTCTTTAAATACTCTTTGGTCACTTAAAAAGAGAACCTGAATTTGCAGCACAGAAAGACAGAAATATCACAGGGTTTAGAGTGCGAACAATGTAATATGTTCCCACTCACCAGTGGACTTTGGTTCCTGTGTGATTTTACTGTTAGTTTCCTTTACCTGCTTTAGGGAAATTGAGATTCCCTGAATCCATTTGTTTTTCTTCAAGTATGTTTGATGAAGAAAGATGTAAAATAGTTAATATTTGCTGCTTTTAAAATTAAGTGGAATTTTGGGCTTGCAAAAGCTAAAAAATTCCATCTAAGTTATTTGGAGTCCTACTATGGTCTTTTGTAATGCATGTCACCACCTCTAGGAGAAAATGAATCCACATCATCTATAAATGAACCAGAGTAATAAATCACCTACATTTTAGGTAACCACTTAGAATCATACAATCGTACAATCATAGAATATCCTGAGTTGGAAGGAACACACATGGATCATCAAGTCCAACTCCTGTCCCTGCATAGGACAACCCCAAAATTCACACCATATGTCTGAGGGTGTTGTCTAAACGCTTCTTGAATGTTGTCAGGCTTGGCACCATGACTGCCTCCCTGGGGAGCCTGTTCCAGTGCTCCACCACCCTCTGGGTGAAGAACCTTTTCCTAATATCCACCTTAAACCTCCCCTGGCATAGATTCCTGCAGGGGAAGCTGTACGAGGAGCAGCTGAAGTCACTTGGTCTGTTCAGGCTGGAGAAGAGGAGACTGAGGGGAGACCTCATCATGGTCTACAGCTTCCTCACAAGGCAAGGAGGAGGGGCAGGCTCTGATCTCTTCTCCCTGGTGACCAATGATAGAACCCGAGGGAATGGCAGGAAGATGGGTAACCTTGCCATAGAAAGAAATTGTTTGTTAAGCAGGACTTTCCCCTCATGAACCCATGGTGGCGGGGACCAATGACTGCGTTGTCTTTCAGGTGTTTTTCAATAACTCCCAGAATATTGTCTTCATAATTCAGTGACAGGCCTGTAGTTACCGGGGTCAACCCTGTTGCCCTTCTTAAATATTGGGACAATGTTTGGCAGCTTCCAGTCAACCAGGACCTCTCCAGATTCCCAAGAGCATTGAAAAAATCATTGAGAGAGGTCTCGCTATGACATCAGCCAGCTCTTTAAGTACCCTCAGAAGAATCCCATCGGGCCCCATTAACTTATAGAGATCCATCTGGAGCAGCAAATCCTGCACAAATTTGGGGTTGGTTGGGAGTTTGTCGTTCTCGCAGTCATGGTTCTCTAGCCAGGGACTCCCAGAGCCCATCAGCAGTATTGAAGACCGAAGTGAAGAAAGCATTAAACATCTCTGCTTTGTCTATGTCCCTGTTTGTGAGGTGACCATGCTTGTCAAGTAATGGGCTAATGTTATTGCTTGCCTGCCTTTTGCTATTTACATATTTAAAAAAGCCCTTTTTATTGTCCTTCACAGTACTGGCCAGCTTCAGCTCTCGCTGAGCTTTGGCCACACCTGTTTCCTCCCTACAGTGGCGAACACCATCTCTGTAGTCCTCCCATGTCACCTGACCTTGCTTCCACTGGTCATACATTTTCTTTTTTCATCTTAGTTCTAGCATAAGATCCCTACCCAGCCAAGCCGGCCTTCTACCTCGCCTGCTTGACTTCCGACATTTTGGAATTGCCTGCTCCTGTGCTCTTAGGAGGTGGTGCTTAAAAAGTGACCAGCACTGATGGACCCCAGCACCTTCAAAAGCTTTTTCCCAGGGGACCTTACTAAGTAGTTCCCTGAGCAGCCTGAATTCAGCTCTCCTCACATCCAGAGCTGAGGTCTTGCTGGCAGTTTTCCTCCTATTACCACAGATTTTAAACTTGACTGCTTCATGGTTGCTGTGGCCAAGGCAGCCACCAATCGGCACTTCACCCATGAGACCCTCTCTGTTAATAAGCAGCAAGTCAAGGAAGGTGCCTTTCCTGGTTGGTTCTCTTAGTACTTGTACGAGAAGTTATCATCCAGATGGTTTAGGAATCTTCTGGACCCGCTTGTACCAGCTGTGTGGTATTCCCAGTTGACATCTGGCAAGTTGAAGTCCCCCATAAGGACAAGAGCAGATGACTTAGAAGCATCCCTTAGTTCCTTAAAGAATAACTCATCCGTGTCGTCATCCTGGCTGGGTGGCCTATAGTAGACTCCCACAATGACATCCGCTTTATTTGTCTGTCCTTTAATCCTTACCCAGAGGCTCTCAACTGTGCCATCGCCGACTGCTAGCTCCATGCATTCCAGCCCCTCCACTACATACAATGCCACCCCCTCACCTCACCTGCCCTGCCTAACCCTCCTGAAGAGCCTGTAACCATCCATCATGGCACACCAGTCACTGGACTCATCCCACCAGGTTTTGCTTATGCCTATGATGTCATATCTCTGGGATTAGGCCAAGGTATCTAGCTCCTCTTGCTTGTGCCTCATGCTGCGCGCATTTATGTAGAACCACTTCAAGTGCGGTTCATTGTGCCCGTTGCCTCATGGAGCAGCCTGAGGAATCTCACTAGCACGCAGCTCCTCAAACTTTGGCATGCCATCCCGTTGCTTATTGCTAACTAGCCAAGTATTGTCCCTTTCCCCCTTCCAATCTAGTTTAAAGCTCTATCAATCAGCCCTGCTAGCTCCTGAGCAAAAACTCATTTCCCCTTCTGAGAAAGGTACATCCCATCAGATGTCAGTAGACCTGGTGATGAATAGACCATCCCATGATCGAAAAATCCAAAGTTCCACCAATGACACCAGCTTCAGAGCCACGTGTTGATCAGCTGGGTCTGCCTGTTCCTTTCAATATTCTTCCCTTCTACTGAAAGGATTGAAGAGAACACCACCTGAACACCTGATCCTTCAACCAACTGCCACAAGGCTCTGAAATCCCTTTTGATTGACTTAAGACTTCTCTTTGTTATCTCTTTGCTGCCGACATGAAGAACTAAGAGCAGGTAATAGTCTAAGGACCTTATTAGACTAGAGACTTTTTTAGTGACATCTCTTATCCTGGCCCCAGGGAGGCAGCAGACTTCCCTGTGGGTTTGGTCTCGTCGGCATATGGGACCCTCTGTTCCCCTCAGAACAGAGTCACCTATCACAACTACCCTTCTTTTTTTCTTAACATGAGTGGTTGTGATGTAGGGGATTGGCTGCCTAGACAGCTCCTCCATCCCAGAAAATCCCAAACTTGTTTCTGTTTTTCTGCTTCTGTGTGATACAAGCAGCTTTGATTGTTTGGACTACAGAAACATTTTTGTTTCTGTGTTTTATTAAAGGAGAATGAAATCTTTTTGCTCCATGAGTTGGGGGAAGGGAGGAAGTGATGGTCAGACATAATCAGCTAGTTTTCTAAGCAGGAAGCTGGAGTGGGAACAAACAGAAAGAGGATGGGAAACAGCTACTTTCACTCATCAGGGTAAAAAGGTCAAGTAAGGCCTGTTCAATAAGAAGAGCTTATTGTGTAAGAGAAGCATGGAACAAATTAGATGATGTTTGATCAGAGGGGTTTTTTCATGAGGTGTGAACTTCTTATATGAGAAATTTACTTTGATGCTGCCAAACCATTTGTTTATTCTTTCAGCTGTATATACTTCCTAGTGATTATCGTGTTATCAGTAGTTAAAATATGCAGTTTAAGATTAGCTTAAGCACCTTAAAGGGGTAGATAGTTTGTGAATTGAATAAGAACACCAATTTTTGATCAATGCGTAGAAATCAAATTCAAGATAATGCTGTACTATCATGAATAAGTAATACTAAAAAAATAACCAATTCATCTTGAAAATAACGCTGCATTTCAGCAAGCTTCTGTAGGATACAAAAGAGACCCATATATTAAACAAAAGCAGCAATTACACACAGTGCCATTAAAATGTAATTGCTATAAACAGAGGTTTTATAGAGGATAATCATCCGCTCTTTAGGGGGAAGAAGAGTTCAATAGTATCCATCACGTAGTGCACCTGAATAATCAAGTTTCTTCTTCTTTTCTACACAAAATAACTTCCTCTTGAACACAGGACACAATTTAGAATAGCCACAAATTATAACTTAACAAATAAGTTGCTGTGCATTTTCTATAGATTGCAATCGGCCTGGAAAATTGAAATAAAGTATAGCTTTTTTCTGCTTTTTTTTTTTTTTTTCTTTGTTTTTTTCCTCTGGATGGCTTTCCTTCACCAAGAACTCATTGGTTTGTGCTCTCATGGAGTTTCTAAGCTATTAAAGAAACTGGTGGTCTTTCAGATGCTTTCTTTTTGATTAAGTTTCAAGGTTACATGCATGATAGATCATAAAACCAAATGCATGTTGCATGCTCTGTGCATGTGACTTCCTCCAACATGAAGACATCAACAAGACAATCTTAGAAGTGAAATCTTAGAACCTGAGGAAAGCACTTGCTGTGCCATGTAGTTTTTAAGTACCACTGTCAACTATTAATCCAATTTTGTATTCTCGGGATGCAGTTTTTAAAAATGGCATAACCTTTTAGAAATGAACCTTGTGGTTTTTTAATCTATCACTTAAAGCCAAGAAGGACCAAGTAAACGTTGAAGATACAGGGTTGGATTTAGTTCAAATCCTAGCTCTGGTATATTCTGTTGCTTGCCCCAAAGGATTTTTTCAGATCATTTTTCTCTACCTTCGACTGTCTCTTTGTGAAATATAGTTGCTGTTATTCATATTCTGTGAGGATCTGTCAAGAGTTTTATTCGTTAATGCTTAGAAAGTCATATGTGCTACACTCTGAAGCATTTATTAATATGGTCTATATGGGCATATAAATGAACAGTCCTACTATATACACTGCTTAGTATTATTTGTATCACTATGTAGTTTTTTGGTCTTTGGAAGATTTTGAAAGCAACTTTTTATGTAGTAAACATATATTTTCTTTAATCTTTAAAAAGTTTGATGTTCTTCATGTTCACCACCATCAAACTGTGCTGTAAATAACTGTACTGCTATATTATAAACCTCTTCCATTTGTGTTTTCTTTATATTAGTTATTACTTCCACAAAAATGTTTGTTATTGTTTGTGGGGTTGGCTATTTTTTGCTTCCTAAACAGGACAGAAAAAATTGAAAACCATTTTTTGTTTTGTGGTAATGTACAATTTCTTGGTTTGCCTGCATTACAGTTACCATGCTGTGTCAGATTTTTTTTCCCTGAAAAGTTCAGAAATAGAGTTCAGGATAAGAGTAGAAAGGTATCTATTAACATTGTAGTTGTACAGCTTACAGTAGAATTTCACTCGTGTCAGTATTTTTAGAAGGTGCATACTAAGTGTGTTAGATGCAGGGGACACAAACTCCGTTTCCTTTATAATGGAAGTTCTGCCAAAAACTTATATGGTAAATATTATGAGCCTGCTTTTAAAGAAAGAACAGTGTATTGAGGAGGTCCATGGAAGGACATTATACCACACAGAAAAGAAATTTTAACTACCTTCGTACATGGAACATGAAAAAATTCTATTTACATCTTCTTCCAGTGCAGAACTGGATGGAGTATTATCCATTTTTGTTTCCTCAACTGAAAAGGTAGCAGAAAAATTCTCCTTTAATGTATTACTATTTGTAGTGGATGCAAAAGACTATAGTATGAAGGTCAAAGAATGAAGTTGTAGTTGCCTTGTGATTTACAGATTTTTTAAAAGAAGAATATTTTTACGTTTTTTTTCTTCTCTTCCCATTTTTATTTGTCTCTTCCCCTGGTTGACTCTGGAAGAGACTGTTCCCAGTGTTTCAGCTTCTGAGCTGAGAAACAAGTTTGTGGAATGAGTGAGCACATGCTTTTGAACAGAGAAATGAGCAGAACCAAAAGCACCATCAGGAAAAATGGTCTGTAGTGACCAAAGGAATGTCATGCTGTTTACTCAGGGCACTGCATACTCACATCCCACCGTGCTTTGCAGCAGTTCTGAATAGAAGTAGTACTGAATGTCCTAGAACGTGTTATCTGCAGTGACCATATGCAGAAAAAGGAGCTGTAGGAAATGTATAGGCTTTATAAGAAACATTCACAGAATTGCAATTGTACTACATCCTTGAAGCAAATTTGTCCCAAATCCTTGATTAGGTTACTGAAATTTGCAGCACCGAGTGTGTATAATGTTTTTCAATCTTTCTAGTATAAGAATGAGAAAACTCAAGTATCAGTTTTTCAGGATATTAGGGACTTGAGGAGTTCATTTCAGGTGAAACTGGTGTATACCGATTCTTTTTTTTTTCCCTGCAAGCTACTTTTTCTTCTTCTGAACTGCCATTTTAAAAATGTCTCCAGATCCCGTGATCACAAAGGTTTGTTTTGTCATTCATATCATTGCTCTAAAATGCATTCGACAAAAGTGGTAAGAAAAGCGGTAAATTATTTGTTGAGCTTTTTTCAGCATCATTTTCACAAGTGTTTCCCCTCTCTTCTCCTTTTCTTTTTTCCTGATCAACTTTAGCAAGACAAAAGAGAGCTAATGAACTTGCAGAGACGAATTATAAATGACTGGCATGCCATTGACTTCAGGAATTATGTGGATGCAAAAGAAATTAAGATTTTTCACTAGCACCCAGTCCTCCCTGTGCTTCTTTTTCCTGATGTTTGCCCATCCTCTTTCTTTGCTCTTCATAAGGAAAAATGGGGGTGGAAGGTGAGGTTACAGTTTAGCCTGTGATTCTTCTTCTTTCTTTCTTTTTTTTTTTTTTTTTTTCTCTTTTTTTCCTGTTGTTGCAGGCTGTGTGAATGCTATACCTTTCAACTGTGTGTTTCTAGTCTCTTTAGTAAGCCTAAGCAGATTTTTGTGTCAGTTACATTGATAAAAATCTGTAACAATAACTTGTTTGTCCTTTGTGCTTGTCTAGATATCTATCTGTGTACCTGAAATCCAGAAAATCTTGTATCTTCTATTTTTAAGGTCTGATCACTGATTGCTCAGGAGAAAATCGCTTATTGACCCCTGCAGGAAAGTTTGCTAGATCCCAAATTCAGTTTGCTTAGTGTCTGCTTAACAATGAAGTGTCAGGTCTGTTGCTGTTTATTGAGATAAATGATGTTATGGAAAAAAAAAAAAAAAAAAAAGAAAAAAAGGAAGAAAAAAAACCCAGCAAAACAAAAAAACTCACATTATTGACTTTTAAATGGCTACAAATTTAGTAACAAAATAAATGCACAAATTCAGAGAAAAAATTCCATAATGACAAAAATACTCAGTAGTTTACTGAAATACATTTACTGAAGAAGGTGGGACTATAAGAAAGTGATTTGAGATCAGAAACATTTTCTATCAGTTTGTCCCATTCCCCACGTTCATTTTATTTTCCTCTGAGCTCCAAAGTGTCCGTGCAATGACAAAAAGCACATCTGCTTCCTTGAGAGGATTCTGTTTCAAGCAATGTCATAACCCACCCAGGCTCTCAAAGTGACATGCAAGACTCCTTACCCTTCTCCCTGCTCTATGAAATGTTTCATGATGGAAGAGAAGTGTTAGGCTCCTCCGAGTGATTTCTGCTCAGCCAAACTAATTCCATTATCTGTTAGTCATGTTTACATCAGGCTAACAGCTAATAACTCATGTGGAACTCTGTAACCATCTTTAATCTTGTTCTTCATCCAAGCCAGTGCTCCAGGAGCCCAGCTTTCTGTGATTATTAATGGTGATGGCTAAGTGTCCTGTCAGGCTTCTGCTCACGGAATCGGAAAGAGGCACAAGGTCAGCCCTTTCAGACCAGCTCTCTGGAGTGACACATGATAATCGCAGGTACCATTCCTCCTAAGGGAAAGGGCTGGCTATCTCATATGGAGTCTCAAAATAATAATGTAGAGCTTGTTCTCACACAACTCATTAAATAGTTGAATTTTCACTTCTGAAAAAGTTGGAGATAGAGGTAGAGAGAATTGTGACTGATGAAAAGCCTGCTGTCACCTTGGCGGCAGGCTGTTTATATCCAAGTGAGCCTTTTTTGTAAAATGATCTTGCAGAAGATTTCTGAATCCCAGTAGGCATACAGATGCAAAAGGATGCTCTCAGAATGAAATAAAGCATGGATGACACATTGTGAAAAAATTACTTTTTAATACTTTTCTGACTGACTTAAATGATTCAGAGTACCAGCAGTATTACAGAGCAATACTTATTTTATATTAAATTGATAAAATGTTTATGTATGAGTACTTGAAGGCATGAATAGGTACCATAATTCTCATGCAAGTTTATGTAGACAGCAAAAAATTATTAGTCTCAATACAATAATGTCAAATCACAGCTTTAACTTTAGACGCTATTGGATAAGTGAGACTGAAGTAGAGGGAAGAACTTATTTCAGCAGTTTCTATTCAACAGGGTAAATCTGCTCTATTGTTACAATCAGAATGAGTGGAGTGTAAGCAACTGCAGGGTAAGTGATCATGCTTTTCATACTAGACAGTTCTCACTAAGCCCGTCTTTCTCTATTGAATAAAGATGATGTGCAAGTATCCTGCCAAGCTTCAGTTTGTGGAATCTGAGGGAGGCCAAGACCTTGCTAAGGAATCTGTAATTTATGCAGCCCTGAAATGCTGAATCTACTTATAGGGATGTTACTACTTTTGTGATTTATTTATTTTTTGTTTTTAAAAAAAACAAACTACGAAAAAACCCTCCACCACAATTATTTGGTCATGTAAGTCTGTCAGGAACAAAAAATAAAGTTTAGGATCAAAATCATCCCTATAGTATGTGCACGTACTGTATTCTGCAACAGTCTCTTTTATCCATTCCAATGTAAAACCTTTAAGTCTGAAATAGGCAACCAGATCCTTAAGAGATATCATATCTGCAAACAGATATTGTTTAATTGAATAAAAAGGAAAATTAAGGGATATAATGGGTTCTGTGAACTTGTGGATTGTCTCTTGATGGAAGTGGAAAGCAATCTGCTATCTCAGTTAATATTTAAAACTTGACTGCATCACCATATTGTAAAGAACAATTACAAAATTATATGAATAGGCATATGAATGGACTTTAAATCTTTTCAGCCATCTGAGTTGATAATTTAAATACAAAATCTTTCTTCATTTTTTCTTTCAAAACTATTAATAGTTTTCTTCACAAGGATCTAGTTCATTATCAAATTGATAGTTGGTAAATAAACATTCGGGGCCAAATTCAGAGTTCATTTAACATTATAAAAAGACAAAGTCATTTTGTACAACTCCACAAGTACTTGAACTAAATAGTTTCGGTATATGAAGTTGGTACTTTATTCATTATTCTTCACAGTTGTTGGTTAGTAGCTGTGGGACTGTGGAGGTATTATTTAGGCTTCAAAAATTTTGTGAATGAATACAGAATATAATTAAAATATAGAATAAGAATATAGAGCCGGTTTCTCATCTCCACTAAGGCTATATTAAGTGCAGAATAACATGGCTGATTTTTCTTGCATCACAAAACTGACATTGGAAATTGACACTTTTCAGCTCTTTACATTTTTTAATTAATATAATCACTTATTACATTGGTGGATAAAGAATGAAATATGGAATGATATTCCTAATTCAGACAGTGGAAAAAAATAAAGCATATGGGTAAAATATTTATTTTTCAAAAAAACAAGGTCAAATGCAATAAAGATTAAATTCCGTTAAGCATTTTTCACTATTTTTTAGTATGGAATGAAGTGTAATCTGTTTAACCCAATTATCTTTATTGTTTCCCTTTCTTAAATCAGAAGCACCAGGTTTTGGGTGGCAGTGATTCTCTAAGACAGAAATCTTAATTGATTTAGTGGCCTTTGATTCAAAGCAAGGACTTTCTGTTACTCTATTTAATGGGGAAAGATGAGAGGAGAACACAAGTAGCAAAAGTGGATGAAGAAAGCAAACCTAAGCTTATGGGCCCCATGAAGGCTGATTTGCTAGCCTCAATAGCTAGAGCAGGTGCGAGCATACAGGTTTGCCAAAAAACTTTGTGTTGACAGCATGATGGAAATTCATGCAAATAAGTGTTTCATGTCACAACTCAGCATTTTGTACATTAAAATTATGCTGATTTTATAAAATTAAACTGTCATTTTATGCAGAGAAATATTTAGAGCTGCTGTGTTATAGTGTTCAATCATGTGAACATAACTGCAGGCTGGCTTCAAAATCTTTCCCTCCAAGTCCTTGCTCTTCGTGCTGGGTTCCAGGAATGCTGTAGGCTCCTTTGCGTAACTCTTTCTGCTGCTGAGACATTTATGCATGTAGCTGCTGAGTTTCTGGAGTCTCCAACTCGTAAGGCCATTGCCCGTCATGGGGACACAGATTTTACCTCTCTGCTAATATGACATGTTTAACCATCTGGGCAGACTTCTGGCTTGTGTTCTATATTGAAAATTACTTTTATAATTTTCTGCCTTTGCTTTGTTGCATCTCATAATATTCTCTCTTCCTCTTTTGCTTTTACCTCCCACAACTAATAACTCCAATTGGACTGTACTCCATTTAATTTATGACAGCAGTGACACCAGGATACAGGGCTACTGGTGTACTTGGTTTTATTTCTTTTTTTTTTTGCTGGTGTTTTTGTTCATAAAGGTTTGCAGAGTTTCAGCTATTAAGAGAATGGAAAACAATCATTACATAACATTGCGTCATATTTTTATGAGACACCTTACCCTAGAATGCTTTATTGTATTAAAAAATAGGGTTTTTTTTCTCTTTTCTGTTTAAAAATCTCTTTGGAAACAAACCTTGTTTTACAGATGTTCTTGATTTCAACTTAGGGTTAATCTAAAAAGCTGATAATGCTAGAAGTGAAGGAATTTTTCTCTTTTTTTAGGAATAAAGCACAATTTACAAAAAAAGATGAAATTTCAAAATACTATATGAAAAGAAAATGTATTTTTTTTTTTAGTTTTTGAGTTTTGAAGTCAATAGACATTTTTTTCAATGTTGACTATTTTAATTTCAAAATGTTTTGGTTTTAAAAGGTATTTTATATCTGAAAAAAAAATCTATTTTGAAAAACTCTGAAAGGGAAGGGCATTTTTAAAAATACTTCCTCATTTTGTTTCTAAAACAATATTTCTTTAGTTTTATGTAGTTTAACTTAGTTTAACCAATAGTATTAGTTCTGATAGGAAGCTTCACATAAATTGTCAGTCATATTAACTTTTCAACAAACAGTTGAAGGACAGTTCAGTTCTAGAAGGTCAAAAAGAGAGAGCCTTCCACCTTACGAAGTTTCCTGCTTCATATAATCTTAGTAGAGTATATTTTACATTAAATCTAATTTCATTATTTTTGCTAGTGTATGCATGCCTCCTTTCTTTGCCTCTATTTTCTACAAACTAAAAAGGAAGAATTGTTAAAGTTACATTTGGGGATTTTCCTGTGAAGACTTCTTAGATTAATTGTTCCAGTGAGTCCCAGAATCCCACAGTATGGACATAGCCTCTCCACCTTACACTATCAAAAAGATGCAGTGTCATGTGGGAGCTACATTCCACCCCACCCCACGCCCGAAAATCTGATGCTAGTGATTAAATTTTACATGTAAGAGGACTTCCATTGTGTTAATTGAGAGTCCACCACAGTGGTTAGCCTTAAGCTTCTCTGCTGTGACCAAAAATCAAAGCAGTAATTCTACTGCTAAAATTTTCCTGGGAATAACTGTCTTCAGAAATCCAGGCTGACACCACCATAGCTGCTGATGGGCTGTTTTCAGGGCTGAGTTTTTTTCATGGGTAGGAAGTTTCTGACTCCAGGAGGCACATCAGCTTAGAATCATAGAATCATAGAATCGTTAAGGTTGGAAAAGACCCTTAAGATCATCGAGTCCAACCGTTAACCTATCACTGCCAAGTCCACCACTAAACTATGTCCTCAAGCACCACATCTATCCTTCTTTTAAATACCTCTGGGGATGGGGACTCAACCACTTCCCTGAGCAGCCTGTTCCAATGCCTGAGCTTGTTACAGCTCTTGGGCTTTCCAGCCACCTCTTGTTTGCGGAAACAGCAGACATACATCTCCTTGAATGCAGCAGCAGCAGCAACTATCTAACATATCCGTATGGCTAACAAAAGTAATATTGTCTACTGCCTCACCACTGAATGCTGCATCACCGCTGGGGTGTTAAAAGACAAATTTCGTCTCGTTCCTGTAGAATGAAGGAGATATACCATGCTTGCCTTTAAAAATGGTAGATTTTTTATTTTATTTCTCATTGGAGTAATAAAATAACCTTACTAAAGCAGTATCAGAAGAAAAGGGAAAATATCATGGAAGAGCATATGAAAAGATTGGCCATTTAAAATTGTTACTCTTCTACTTCTGTCATGTTTTCTTTTGAAATTTCTCATCTTCTTTAAATCTCAGTAAGCATCCAATTCTGTTTTTCACAGCTTTAAATTTTTCTGACCTTCTTAGTTGTGCTGTACTTATTGAGTACTGCAGTAAGAATTTGATAAGCAAGGACTATTTCTTCCATTAATAGCTTACTTTGCAAGAATGCAAAATGTGTATTAGCATCTATTGTGAATGTTTGCCATTTATCCATTCAGTCTTAATTTTTTGTCATGTTATTCCTCCTGCACCACCCTCTATAACCTCAAGAATCTTCTGGGCCACATTAGGATTCATTTTATTTCTTTTCTGTGTCAAAATTAAATTTATAGTTCTAGTTTTGACAAGAGAAAATTTAAAAATGAAGCATGGAATACTGTATGAGGTTCAACTGTATGAGATTCAACAAGGCTAAGTGCCGGGTCCTGCACTTCCATCACAACAACCCCATGCAACACCCCAGGCTGGGGGAGGAGTGGCTGGAGAGCTGTCTGGCTGAAAAGGACCTGGGGGTGTTGGTTGACAGCCGGCTGAACATGAGCCAGCAGTGTGCTCAGGTGGCCAAGAAGGCCAATGGCATCCTGGCTTGTATCAGGAATACTGTGGCCAGCAGGACCAGGGAGGTGATAGTGCCCCTGTACTCGGCACTGGTGAGGCCGCACCTCGAGTACTGTGTTCAGTTTTGGGCCCCTCACCACAAGAAGGACATCGAGGTGCTGGAGCGTATCCAAAGAAGGGCAGTGAAGCCGGTGAAGGGTCTAGAGCACAAGTCTCATGAGGAGCAGCTGAGGGAGCTGGGGTTGTTTAGGCTGGAGAAGAGGAGGCTGAGGGGAGACCTTATTGCTCTCTACAACTACCTGAAAGGAGGTTGAAGCGAGGTGGGGGTCGGTCTCTTCTCCCAAGTAACAAGAGCTAGGACGAGAGGAAACGGCCTCAAGCTACGCCAGGGGAAGTTTAGGTTGGATATTAGGAAAAACTTCTTCACTGAAAGGGTAGTCAGGCACTGGAACAGGCTGCCCAGGGAAGTGGTTGAGTCTCCCTCCCTGGAGGTATTTAAAAGACGGATAGATGTGGTGCTTGAGGACATGGTTTATTGGTGGACTTGGCAGTGCTAGGTTAATGGTTGGACTCAATGATCTTAACGGTCTTTTCCAACCTGAACTATTCTATGATTCTATGAATGTGAAAGTGCTACAGTAAGTCCTTTAAATTTCAATATAAATGTTACTGGCACACATTCAAGATAATAGAAAGTGCATGTGAGTTTTGTACAGGGAGATTATACTCTTTAGGATAAAGCATTATATCCAGGTTTTTTTTCAGTGGAAAAATACACTTCATTTTCTTATTTCCACATCTAGGCACTGGACCACTGCACTTTGTGGAAAGTGTAAGATGTACTAAGTGGCTACTTTGGGTTTTTTCGCACTGGAGAACAGCAACTCTATTGTTGAGAGTCTTTTTTGGAGTATATATGGTATGGAAAGGGAAGCTTGTACCTTAAAAAAATCTGAGGAACTCATATCATTGGTGGTGTCCTTCAGAAATGCTTACTTTTTATATAAATTTGGAATTGGAAAGGATTTGTACACTGTATTGGGAAGGTTAATTTATATTAGTCAGCAGTCAAAATATTTGGTGGGTTTTCTGACGATTTACCACGTTCAGGCATGCCTGTAAGGAATACACTTTCATTTTTCTTATGAGGCATATATACAAATGTTTGTGTATATATGTGTATGTGTTAGTATTTATGTATAAATATACACATAGAAACAACACAAAATAAAGGAGAATTTGTTGTCCTGAAATTTCTGGCCTAAAGACCAAAGCAAATGTAGTTGTCATGAAAACTTTGCTCTGCTTAATGAGGAGATTGTATCATATGAATGACTGAGAATTACTTGATTTTTGAAATAAGGTGAAGAAAATTAGCGACCGGAGGGATTTGCCTTGATTTCCTAGAAGTATATAAAAAAAAAAATATCAATAAGAGCTTGGTAGGAGAATTTGTAATACTTGGGTTTGGCTTTGCTCTGAGAAAAATAAACATTTTCTTTTTTTTTTTTTTTCTTTGGGAGATGGAATGCTTAATCTTTGCAGAACAAAAGGGACATCTAAGAGGTGAAACTTTGCTACCTCCCTTAGGCTGAAAGGGACATCAACTCTGAAAGTCAATTAATAAAAAAAAGTCTTAGTTTTGCTGCAAATACTCAAAAAGACTCTAGTGTTCTTCAGAATCAGATTGGTCACAGTTTGGTCTCTGTATTTCAGTGATCCCTTCAGACAGCAAGCATGTGAACTAAAGCATCATTGAGGATGGTGTAAATTTTTCCAGTACTCACACAAGTAAACAAACCCTAAGTTTTAACATGACATATACTCCAGCCTCCTATACAAACTGATCATGAAAAGATATATTATAAGACAGTCCCATTTCCTCTTTCTTCCTTTTGCCCTCTTCTAAATACCAGTTCTAAAATTTGCCACGGCAGATAAGAAAGGGAGATAGGGAAGGCAATTAATAAGTAGTAAAAGGGTGAGCTGATCAATGTGTTGACAAGCTGGAACGTTGGTGCTGTATTTTGTTCTTAATTTATGTAGCTTGAGCCAGTTAGACAACTGGGATGCTGCAAAGTTGCTGGCACTCGTCTGTGTATTTATGGGGCAATTAGCAATTCCCTGCACCTTGTCTGCAGGTTCACTTACATAATTGTGGTGTGGTTATTTCTCAGTAACAGTAAAATATGAAAGTCTCTGTAATCTGGCTGAAAGCTCTTATTTGGATAACTATTATTCAGGTTGTTTCTGAACAAGGGCTGAGCAGGTAAGTCTTTTTCATTGATTAGCTGAGAGCCATTTTAGTCACCTCATTAAGAAATAATCACAATAATTCTTTCTGCTCTGATTATCTGCTGCTCACCAGAGCTACTGCCCAGCCAGGCTGCCAACTATTGCCCCAAATGGTAACTAGTTAAATATTTAATTATCATTAGTGATGCTTGAATACCATAGCGATGGCTAACACAGGTAACAGAGAAGTAGAGCCTTTTTTACTGAGCTGGGAAGGGCCTTTAGAAGGCATAGTACTTTCTGTATTTGGGGGGTAAGCATCCTAGAGGATGAATTGCTTATTCCATTCTAATGGCAAACCTGAATCTTGGCACCTTGTTTTTTTCTTTTTGTTTCCTTTGGTGACAATAGATTTTCTTCTGAACTTTCCATCATTATGCAAACAAGTATAGCAGAAACATGTTAAATACTTATACGTAAACATATGAGATTTCAGTCATTCTGCAGTGGAAAACAGGACTTTCCAAATGTTTGGCAAAACAGATAGGAAACATACAGGAATAGCCTCCTTCCCCAGTATTATCAAAATATAGTTAGGTCTCTCAAGTGGGTGACCTTAGTCAGGTTTTGAACTGCTCAAGATGGATTGTTTCACACATGTCAGGGAAAAGGTGTGTCTGCTGGGCTCCTGTCCGGTCTCTCTGTTCCTTTGGTCTTCACCAGAAATTCCTTTCTGTCTCTGAATGAAGCTAGCAGGTAAATAGGTGGAAACTCATCTGACAGTTTAGCAGATGCTGAGATGTACAGGGTTGCAAGTGGTGAATCAATGAAAAATTCTTGTTGATCACATGAGTTTGTTGCATTATGTTTTGTCTGCAAAACCAAAGGAGTAGTAAAGCCAATAATGGTCGACATCATCTCAAAAGTAAAACTTTATTCAATTTCTAAGTTGCAAGGTTTGGGTTTTAAAGCTCTTTAATGCCACAAACCATATAAAAATGTGTATGTGTATCAAAAGGGGTAAAAACAAAGAATTGTTTTAGTTCTTTTTGAAATGGAAAATAAGACTCTTCCTGGGGATAAAACCCTCCCAGGAATTTCAAAAGCTCTAACATCAGAGAAAATTTTAGCTAAAGTGAGGCGAAGTCATAAAAGCAGTTCAGCTGGAATTTCTCTAAGCGATAAGCCTTTACTGTCTTTCATATCATCAATTGCTTTTAACACCTTACTAACACTTAGCAAAGGAAATACTTGATTTTATGGTGAATTAATTGTTCACTTTATATTTCTGAATAATCTGTCATAAAATGATGAGAAATAATTTTACTGTCTGTTAGAGAAAGGTAGGAAGCTGAGTGCCTTTTTAAAGAATATTAGAGATATAAATGTATTAATTTACAGGTATATTTTGTAAAGCTCGGTGTGCAAACTGAGCTTTACTTACATATGAAGATTATCCAGATAACAATTGTGTCACCAAACAAAGTTTGATTATTATGTTTATGATAAAGTATGGCGCAAAAGCATTAAAATTTAGAGCTTTATATGAAAAAAAATATTTTTCATGTAAATATTTCAGGTATCATAGGTGAGCTAATCTTTTTGTTCACTAGATTAAAATGCTGTCTTCCAAACAGCATTTATTTGGTGCATTGAATACCTATTAAGTATCTGCATGTTTATTGCTATTAATTTGTAAGTCTTTAGACTACAGAGCATATCTTGTTCCTTGAAAGCATTCTAAGGATTTCACCAGGAACTTGAAGGCCGTAGTGGCTCTGAAAAATCAAACTACTTTTATTCAGAAGCATAGAACATACACCTATATTTTGGGTTCCCATGTTAACAAATGCAGTCACTAGTAATAATAAATAGAGGCTAATACATTTATAAAGAAGAAGTTGGAATATTAATTGAAAAGTGAACTATAAACATCTCTAAAATTCCTTGGGACTTTCAAAGACTCCTTTCCTAGGAAGAAGAGAAGAGGGCTTGACAAATGAGAGGGTTTGTTTTGGCTCACCTACTGGCTTGGTGTGAACAACAAAAGCTATCTTCATGAAGAGACTTGGTCATAGTGCTTGTGGGTGAGGCTTTGAAACTCCAGAAAACCAGGAAGTACCTGCTGCTAATAAACAGAGCAAGGAAGATTTACCCTCAGTGGAGAAGGACCAGGTTGGGAGCACTTTAACAATCTGGACATACATAAGTCCATGGAGCCTGATGGGTTGCATCTATGAATGTTGTGGGAGCTGGCTGATGTCATTGCAAGGCCACTCTCAGTTATCTTTGAAAGGTCATGAAAATCAGGAGAGGTTCCCGAGGGCTGGAAGACAGCAAATGTTACCTGTATCTTCAAGAAAGGCAAGAAGGAAGATCTGGGGAACTACAGGCCAGTCAGTCTCACTTAAGTCCCTGTGAAAGTAATGGAGCCCTGGAAACCATTTCCAAACACATAAAGGACAAGAAAGCGGCTGAGAGTAGTTAGTGTGGATTTACAAAGGAGAGATCATGCTTAACCAACCTCGTAACCTTCTGTAATGAGGTGACTAGCTTGGTGGATGAGGGGAGAGTGGTGGATGTTGTTTACCTTGACTTTAAAATGGCTTTTCACACTGTCTGGCAAACATACTCATAGAGAAGCTGTTGAAGTACTGACTAGATAAGCAGTGAGGTAGATCAAAAACTTGCAGAATGGCCAGGCCACTGGAATAGATTGCCCAGAGAGGTTGTAGAGTCTCTGTCTGTGGAGAAATTCAAAACCCAACTGGACATGGTCCTGGGCAACCTGGTGTAGCTGACCCTGATTTAGCTGGGGAGGCTGGACTAGATGGACTCAAGAAGTCCCTTCCAACCTCAACCATTCTGCGTTTCTGTGATTCTGTGATGAGCAGAACCACACAGTGGGTCACGCTTGACCACACATCAGAAGTTACATTGGAGGAAATATATGTTTATTTCCACTGAAGCAATAGCTACCTCTGTGGTTTTTCAGTGCAGAGTATTAGCCTTTCTTCTAGCTTAGTCTTTGGCCCGGTACTCTGTTTCTACCTGGACAAAATGTGTGTATCTCTTTGGGCTGTGTCCTCTAGTAAGGTTAATTCACTCATTTTAGGGAAGTATTTGATTTAGGTTGCTCCAGACTAAGTGTGTCAATCTTTCTTCCTTGAGGTCTGAAGGTATTTTTTTAGTACAATAGAACTGTGCCCTTAGCGATTACAATATATCTGATTGATTGGCTGCAATCTATAATACTGCAGGTATGACATTATCCTCTTTCCATAATGCTGTTCTTTGTGAGTTCAGCTGAGGTGCGATTTCATCAGGGACTATTTCAGCACTTTGTTTCACTGAGCTTAACCTTAAAAAGGCATTATTGATTTCCTGTGTAAACCACAGTTTTGCAAACTGCAGTAACTTGACAAATTTATGCTTATAAAAAATAAAAGAAATTATGCAATTAATGCTCTTTACATGTCTTGAACTAAGTTATATAAATCATAAAACACCTATCCACTGTACATTTGCATTTTTACTGTAGCATGGAGGGAGCTCAGACAAAAGTAAGGGAAAAACTTTGCTTAATTGCAAACACAAAATAAAACCAAACCACTTCCTTTTATGAAGACTGAGGATATTGGGTGTAATAGTTTTTGAAATTATGTATGTGCTTTATTTTAATTAATACTGTTTTTTCTAACTATTAAAATAATTCAAAGCAGAATGTTAGGGGAAAAGCGTAAGATGACATGGTTTCTATTCTAAATTAAATCAGTGCTAAATGAAAATGGCTTATGGCTCTTTATGGACATTTTTGTTTCCAAAAGAAGTTTTTTTAAAATGATAAATAAGCTTCCAGAGATTGATAAGATTTTGCATTTCACATTTAAAGTTGTCTATTTCCTGTATTTTTTGTAATGCTGGGAGATGGGCATGTATGTATGAACAACAAAACAGAGACAAAAGAATACTTGCCTTTAATTTATTAAATTAAAATAGATACTTGTGTGACTGAAATTATGAAAATATATCCACACCAGTTAATAGAGGTCCACTTATATACCCTATGGGGAAAAAAGGGGTCAGTGAGATGAAGCCTCCAATAATTTATGTTACTGAGTGTGAGTGTTATACAGATGACAAGACCTGTCTCTCTTCTAATGTATTATTTTCTTGTCCTTTTAATTTAAGTTTCAGAAGTGTAGGAAAGAATTTGAAAGGAAAATTATTTTCACAAATAAGATTTGCATTTGTTTCTCTGGACAAGACAGATAAATCTGCAATAGTAAGTGTCACCAAAACAAGCCCTCTATTTTCTCCTGCACCACCTCATCTATTGTCTGTGTTCGGCCTTAATTGCTGAAATTCACAGCAGGCATCTCTTAAAAATTACTCAATTCATTAGACTTGAATTTGGGAAATGAACAGTCACACATGAGAGACATGAGGATTTATAAAGATGAAAGTCAGGCAAGAATATTGTTTTATCTTTTCTCGAGACTGTACACAAAATGCCTGGTGGTTGCTTTTAACATCTCTGAGTTTAATCGCTGACTTAGGTTGGGAACACTTCCACACTGACTGGAGAGTGGAAGGTTTTTCTTGAGTGAAAGGTTTCTTGAGGAGAGACTAACTATTCACAGACAGCTCTGATATTTGGTGAGTTTTCATGAAACACATCTGGTTCTGAACAACAAAAACCAAATGAGTGTTACTTTGGCTGAAGTTATTTATAGATGACTGTACTGTCTAGTTAGAATAGCTGTTGTCAGTCTAACCAGAGCCTGCCTCAGGTGCTGTGATGACCTTATATTGCCATGCTGTAATGGTGGGCAAAACATAGAAAACTGTTTTAAAGAATAGAAAAAGAAGCCTTAGAGTTACAATTTCTGATGTTTTAAAGCTCATGAAGGACTTTTTTGTTAGTTCATCAATGATCAGAAAAGAGTCATAGGCTCATTACAACTGCCAGTCCTAACAGAGCGTATGTAGGTAGGGTGAGAACAAGTCAAAATGAGTTGTGAAAAGAGATAAATTACTAAGCATAAGACTTATTTACTATTGAGCATTGGAGTAAGCCCAGCGTAAACTAGGTGGTTCCAGCATATTGAGAAGCCTGAGCTGAACGTTCTCACAGTTAAGAAAACTGATGGGTTGTCTCTCAGTCCTGTTGTCTCTGGGACTACCTGTTAATATTCACAAGATTATTGGCTTGAAACTTGTTAGGCAAAACTGCTGTCTTTCATTTTTTCCTGAGGAGGGTACCATCCTCTGAAATTACATCGTTCAGTACTGTTAGCACAAATCTATTAACCTTTCAGAAGATCAAAAATGTAAGAGTTGGGCTGAAAGTACAAGTCAAGCTATGGATTTCCATAATCTATTATGGAAAGGAATATTAAGGATTAAATACTTCTTAATACTATGGTGAGGGAGACAGACACATTTAAATCTATTTGTCGTGGTTTAACCCCAGCCAGCAACTAAGCACCACGCAGCCGCTCGCTCACTCCCCACCAGTGGGATGGGGGAGAGAACCGGAAGGGTAAAAGTAAGAAAACTCGTGGGTTGAGATAAGAACAGTTTAATAACTGAAGTAAAATAAAATAGAACAGTTAAATAGGTAAAGCAAAAGCCATGCACGCAAGCAAAGCAAACCAAGGAATTCATTCGCTTCTTCCCATGGGCAGGCAGGTGTGCAGCCATCCCCAGGAAAGCAGGGCTCCATCACGCCTAACGGTTACTTGGGAAGACAAACGCCATCACGCCCAATGTCCCCCCCCTTCCTTTTTCTTCTTCCCCCAGTTTATATACTGAGCATGACGTCACACGGTACGGCATAGCCCTTTGGCCAGTCTGGGTCAGCTGTGCTGGCTGTGCCCCCTCCCAGCTTCTTGTGCCCCCGGCAGAGCAGGGGAAGCTGAAAAGTCCTTGACCGGTGTGAGCGCCACTTAGCACCTATTTAGAGACAGCTTAGCACTAAGCAAGAACCAAAGCATCAGTGTATCATCGACAGCGTTCTCATCCTAAAGCCAAAACACAGCCCCATACCGGCTACCAAGATGAAAATTAACTCTATCCCAGCTGAAACCAGGACACTATTTTATCCAGATTTCAATAATTGACAATAGGAGACCCATATTTTCAATTTTAAGTGTCTAGGGTTATATACCAAGTTTGTATTAAGCAATAATTGTGCCATTATATACACAATACACAAGCAAATGCCTGCAAGGACTCATTTTAAAATATCTATGCTTTAGTTATGTAATTTAGTATATTTGTGTAGTCCTTCTAACACAAGAAAATATAGTGGATTGTATCAAATTCATTATAATCAGAGTCTGACCAACAGCAGAAAGTCTTTTAATAATGGGATCTTAACTAAAGTACGTTTGCAATCTGAAGTAATTGGTAGAATTATTGACAGGTTGGGAAAAACAGAAATGCCCTAAGGAATAACAAAATGGTATGTGACAGAGCACATTAAAATATGCTCACATTCATTTCAGTATCCCATGTTACCTAGAAAATTATAAATATATTTGAGTTGCAGCCTGAGATTTATCAGTTCTTCCCTTACATATATTGCTAATGTGTTGAAAGATTTTGATTTGTTTGCCTTTCTCTCCTTTCCCTCATCTCATGTATTCATTCAAAAAAACATAGGACAGTAGAATGAAGGATGGTTTCCTGATTGTCCATGCTTTGACATTGACAGATTCCTATCAGAAATGAAAATGTTTGTAATTTATCAAAAATAAAGATTCTAGATCATTGACAAAGTAGGCAGATTCACAATAGTACTTTTCTGAGACAAGACCAACATAACATGATACAAGGCAGAATAAAAATAATATTGATGATGTTACTTCATCATCTGACCATCTTCCTAAAATAAAGGAAACTTTGTGCTATTCTGAGGCATTTTGTTTCTTAATTTTAACTGGTGATTAAACTGTAGAGCTTCATTATATATTTACAGATTAGTGCTGGCCTGGATTTGAATCTCACTGAAATAAACGTTCATTTTTAACCAGCACGGAAAATTTCATTTTACCTGAGTTAACTTTCAGGAGTTCAATGAGCTGTGGAGCCTTGTGCATTGACTGATGTATTTTCATTTCTATATTGAAAGTTTCAGTCTTTTTTAACAATTATCTCCCTGTTATTCTTATGTATGTTTGTGACTTAGACATGATAATTTCCCATGTAGAGGATGATGGCTCAGTGGCTTATATTTAAGTCATAAATGATCTCCTGTAAGTATTGCTAATGATGACAAAGCTGACACAATATGTATAAATAGTTGTATATAGAATCAGTTTATTGTTTTGCACTCATATGGAATATTTTTATATTGCTTTTTTCATTACATTGTCTATAACCCTCAGCATTGTACAGCTACAGTTTTTTTTGGAAGTATGTATCATCTGATTTTGTTTTGTTACCGAACTGTCTTAAGTAATCACTTTTTTATATGCCAGAAGGCCAATTATTAAAGCATGTCAGTGGAGCTATAAGACTTTTATTATTGTAGTGCTTAGAAATGCCAAACATAATTAGACTCCTCTCCAATGTTAGGCACTTCATAAATACATTTATTGGATACTGGTGTAGTATATCACATGTTTTTTGTGCTGTAATATATCTTTGTGGCAACCTTCCTATGAATGTGCTACAAGGACAATCATACTTGAAGATCGGGGATATCGTTCTCATCTCACTTTGGTTTTATGCCAGTAAAAACTCAATAGAGTATTCCAGATTCATATTAGTATCACTCCTGATATCTATAGGCATAACTGACATCATTAGAATTGAACTCTTAATTCAGTATAGAAAATACAACTGTGCAAATAAGCATTGAATAGAGAGAGAGGGTGGCTTTGGTAGTCAAATCCAAAAATCATAGCCCTAATCAAACTCATATTTTTCTTACCAGGTTGAATAATTAGTAACTTTATATCAAGCAAAACAATTGACATGAAATATTAGGATTTGGGGGCGTTCGTAATATAATTTAACAAAAGGAGAGCTAAAGCCACCTTATTGCAGGAGAAAGGCCGTCATCTGCTTGTCGTCCAGTAGTTCGATCAGTACAGTTCTCCTCCAGATGATGACATGTATCTTCCAGAAATATCAAGATTCATTTTCCATTTGGGTATTTTCTACCCATATTTCTCACATTTTGTCAGAGTGCTCTCATCACTAAGCTACAGAATATTTGGGGTTGTCATAGGGTATTGGCTTTCTGTTCCTCCTGTTCATCATCATCTTCATATAAACAACCACTGAAGTAGGGACTGAGATTCAGGTGTTCAACTTCATGAGGAGTCAATCTATATAGCCAGAGAGCCATTCTAGGTTTCTACAGCTTATTGTGTCCCACACAAAAGAAGATAAGGGAGTAACTGTTTTGGATAATGTTAAGACCCCAGTAAGTCAGATGTTTTCTTAGCAGGTAGAAACACTGATTTTTTTTCCACTCCATGAGAGTTACCTGGCAGGGATTCCAGATGTTACATGTGCCAAATGGATTTTGTGGCTGCAGAGGTGGGACTTGCTCAGTCACTCTGTTGAAACCCTTCTGACTTGTAGGATGGAGAGATTGAAAATTACTGTCCTTGGTAGTTTGAGGTTTCTAATCTGTTCACTTCTAATCTCCCTCCTAACCCCCATTTTGATGTTACCAAGTAGTTCCTACCCTAACTAAAACAGGCAAGGTGGAAAAAATGTGGAAAAAAGGAAGAATTACTGTTATTTCCAAGGTGTCTAGATAGGTTGCAAAGCTCAAGAAAGTCAAACTCACAAAGATATATGGACATCTAGAGTCTAATCAAATGGGAATTCTTTTAACTAAATACCTTTCAGAATATCAGCCTAACTGATTTGCCTAAGGTCAAAAAAAAAAAAAATATCAAGGTGAGAGATGAACTGAGGTTTTCCATATTTTTTTACCGTTCCTTTAACCACAAGATATATCATCTCAAATGCTTTAGCAGTTAATTTTAATAGACACTGACAGCACAGACTTTTTTCTTTCTGTTGTTGTATTTTCTTTTTTCAAGATATTGCAGGGAAGCGAGGTTAGATGGTCAGCTATTACAGCATAACTACAGTTATAGATCTTAGCTGGCTTTCCATCTGGCATGGATCAACCATTTTACAGTACTGCCAAGTTTTTTTAAATCTCTTTACGGGTAGGAAGATCGTTGCTCTACATTAGCTGTTGTTTCACATAAGCAAAAGCATTCTCTGTGCTGATAGATTTATGATTAAGGTGGCTGCAGAAATGTTCCCACCATCAGTGCGTAATGGATCCTTTGTCAGTAAACAATTTGCCTCCATTCACAGAGGTGCAATTATCAGCTTTGCTGGACTGAAGACAGTTTTGAGTGCTTCATGGAGCTTTAGTGTTTCTTGCTTGTGTGCATCTGATAGTGCATCTGTGGTCTGATCCAAGTAGATACTTCAAACAGATCTGCACTGGTTTTGGCTGGGATAGAGTTAATTTTCTTCATAGTAGCTTGTAAGGTGCTGTTTTGGATTTGTGCTGGAAACAGTGTTGATAACACAGGGATGTTTTACTTATTGCTGAGCAGTGCTTCCACAGCGTTAAGGCCTTTTCTGCTCCTCACACCGCCCCACCAGTGAGTAGGCTGGGGGTGCACAAGAAGTTGGGAGGGGACACAGCTGGGACAGCTGACCCCAGCTGACCAAAGGGATATCACATACCATATGATGTCATGCTCAGCAATAAAACTGTGGGGAAAGAAGGAGGAAAAGAGGAATGTTTGGAGTTGTGGCGTTTGTCTTCCCAAGTAACTGTTACGCATGATGGAGCCCTGCTTTCCTGGGGATGGCTGAACACCTGCCTGCCGATGGGAAGTAGTGAATAAATTCCTTGTTTTGCTTTGCTTGCCTGCATGGCTTTTGCTTTGCCTATTAAATTGTCTTTATCTCAACCCACGAGTTTTCTCACTTTTACCCTTCTGATTCTGGTGGGGCTGAGCTGCCTGCTGGGATTAAACCACAAGATATTAAAAGATCGTTTTGTGTTTCCTTTCAAAGACTTCTCTAAATCAGGCCTTATGTGTATACTAGTGACTGCAGAGGATGTATGGCTGTCCTCTGTGGAAGGGATAACCTTTGCCAAGCTTGATGAGGTGATTTGTGTCTGCAGTGCCATGGCTCTCTTTGATTAAGGGTTATTGCAGCAGTAATGGCATGCATCAGTTTTGCTACTCCAAAAACATTCCTTTGCTCAGGACGTTTAGATTAATGACAGTATAATCCAGGTCAGTATCAAAATTCTTGCAGGAGCACCATTTATACTGTATTTTGTTGTTCTCAATAAATAATCTTAGTAGTGATATTTAATTTGCATTTCATGAGCCTGCAGTTTTGGGGACAAATAGGATCAAGATCTCTTAATTATCATGTTTTAATAGATTGTCCATGCTTGTGGCTGGGTCACGTCACTATTTCAAACTGGGGAAATGAATAAAGGTAGTCCCAGTGTATAAAAGCATGTGTGGGGTAAGTTCATACAGGCTCTCCCTCTGTAGCTCTCTTTATGAGTTAATTAAGTCACGCATAATGGTACTTAAATCCATATAAGATAGTCTGAAGAAATGACAAGCAACAGCTAATCTTGGAAAAAAGCATGATATAAGAAAAATCTGGCCTTCTGTACTTTCATATTGTATGGGGAAGAGATGCATTGAGAGTGCATGTCTCTGCACAACTCTCTTACTAGAGAAGTATCTCTTTATGAGCATCAGAGGAAATAGTTCCTTAAAAAATTTAGGAAATATGGTACCTTCCTTATGGCTAAATGTTCTGATTGGATTTCTAAATCCTTATCTCCTAGCTCTCATAGCAGTTTTCTGGGCATACGTATATGAGGGTGCTAGATTTAAATGTCTAATGAGCATATGACAACATAAAAGCACCAAGACAGGTTTAGGCATCCTCGCTGGAAGACTAACACACAGCTTAAAAAGAAAATGCAAAACAGTAAACACAGGCTAAATTGCTGAATTGCTGTACAAGTTCTAGCTGTGTTCTTAAATATATTCTATCAGGTCACTTCCACCAGGTTTCCTCCAAAGCCAGAAATGAAATGCTGGGGAAGAAGAGGTAGCAGGGGGAGACCCTCTGCCTCAGTTTCCTACTGCTCAGGTGTTACACAACAGCAAGCTGGAGTGGTTCGCTTGAGTGCCAAAGTACTGGATTCTCAATTACTTGCCTTCTAACAGCTGAGCTTTAAATTAAAAAAAAAAAAAAAAAGAAAATTCTTCATAGTGAACTCTTTTGCAGCTGATGAGGGCATCTGTGGTGCAGTCCTGTACTGCAACACCTATTGGCCATCCACTTTTCTCTGACCCTCCCATTTGTCAGCTTTTTGAAGCTGTAGGAAATGAAGCAAGTGCTGGCATTGCTCTTTCCTGACTCTGCAGCACGTGGTCTGGCAGGCAGTCCAGGAGACCGACAGAGAAGGGGTTAAAGTGCTCTGTGTTTTGCACTTGCTTACTAACCTTCCAGCCAAGGGGGAATTGTTCTCCTTTCATTGAAGTCCTTCAATCTCTTTGCATTACTTTTGGTGCTGTATAACACTTTAAAAGCTCCCTGACTGACAGACATGGCCGGGGGCAGAGCTCTGCTGGGAGAACTGTAATGTACAGAGCCTCCTCAGCAAAGAGCAGTGGTATAGCAGTTAAATTGAATACAGTGTGATTTGGGGGTTTGTGAAGCAGTTCAGACTATCCCACCACTTTTTTTATGTTGTTTATTTCCAGCTCCCATCTATGGCTGGGCAATTCAAAAGGATATTTTGAGTTCTTTGTTTGGTTTTATTTTTTTGCTATGTTTCATGGTTACTATGATTTTGCCATAAAAACTAGGCATGCACCGTGCAACCATGGATCAAGAGAGGCACAGGAGTTTGGAAGTCTTGAAACTGAATTATGGATGAACACAGTCTGAACCTGATGGTATATACCATTGAATGCACTGAAGAGAGAAGCACAAAAAGTCATGTGAACTGTTAAATAAAAAAAGCTGCTAATAGAAATACATACCAAATAAATTAATATTGAGTGCAGGTCTCTAGTGTGGTAGGGTCCTGTCTTAAAGCTTCTCTGCTGGAATAAAATTCATAGAATACAAATGATAATGCAAGTGGGAAGTTTGTACCCATTGTACCTAAGAATATTTTGCTCTAAATTAAAGACATTGAAATGTCTTGAGCACAACTTAGAAAAACTTTTTTTTTTTTTTTAAAGGATCATGAGTAGACAGGAATTCTTCCCTCATTTTTAATCCTTTCTGAAGGTAGAATTAAAACACTCTTTGCATTAGGTACCTTTTCAGCACATTTTTTGCTTTCTTTTTTATTAAGACCTAAACCATAGCCTTTCTAATCAGAACAGGAAATCTTGTCCTAAATTTAGAATAGGAAGTGCAGCTATTTTCTAGGATGCTTTTTTTCTTCTTCAAAACTTGTTAGGTTTTCTAGGCTCCCAATTATAAATCCTTTCTATTTAGATACTTCAGCATGTACCTAACAAATAAGAATTGCTATGTTATTTATTGTTATGGATAGTAATAATATTATTCATAAGAAAAATATAACCTTTCGCAGTGTTTGAAAAAGAAAAATATATAAGGTTAGGTACTTTACTGTTTCTTCTTTTCTGAGGTCCATATTGTGTCATTGATTTTTAAGCAGAACTCTTTATTGATTTGGTAGAAACTTCTGCTTAAAAATCAATGACAAAATATGGCCCTAACAAAGTGGTGAATTCCATAGTGATATAAATTGTATTTCTGATTTTAAAATGTAAAATGCATCCATCTTAAATCCTACAAGCAGTATTTCTTGTACCTGACAACCAGCAGACCGCAGAGTAGGCTGGCACTTCATTCCTAGGTTGTAGGTCTTAATGAGACAGGATTATTAATTTATTCTTAAGTCTTCAATCCACAGTGGGACTTAAAATTTGTTAGCATAGAACTGTGTTTTATGGAAATGTTAGTTGTCAGAAAACAACTTCAATCCTCTTCTATTCAAGTTAGTGCAACATGCAGCCTGCCAGTCATCCACCCCTAATGAAGATGAGCCATGGAAGGGACAGTGTATTCATTAAACAGATGTCCTGGGCCTTATGAAAGTGTGAGGGTTCAGTTTTAACACCTGTATTGGGGCCAGCACAGGCAAGGATAGCTTCAAGAAAGTTATTAAGCCATTATCTCTATTAAAAGAAAGATCAATACCTTGGAAGAGTGGGGAAAAATAAACACTAAAGTCTTCATGTTGCCTCAGTACTTACTGCTGACCACCTGAAAATGAACGTAGATGTTGTGTTATTGTTTATTGTGTAATTCTAAATTCTAGAATAGCTCAATTTGTTTCAGCATGGATTCCATAGATTTAGCAGTCTTCACCATGTCTTTATTGGGGCCTGGGTCACAGCATTTTTAGATGGTGTGAGTGCTCATTTTCACCAGTTTTTATTGCTGCTGAATTTGGTGCAAAGTTGCAAATGACAGCTAGAGCTACATTTTATTGAACTTGTTTCATACTCCATAATATTTAAATATTTACATCCCTAATATTTAAATATTTACATCCTTTAGCACTGTCATTTTATTAACTGCGGTCAATGAAACAGAACATTTCATAAATACAGAAAGAAAGCACCTCTGTTAATTATACTGTGGCTAGAAAACACAGTATATTTTCCTGTCTGTCTTTCTGTTAAAATGGTCTGTGCTGCTATAAACAGAGCAATGTGAGAGCATAACAATTCCTTCAGTTTTGTTTTTTTTTTTTCTTCTTTGCTGATGGCATTTGGCTGCTACAAGGATCACCACAGTTTTAATTGTCACCTTGATGTGATAGTTCTGTCTCAGCCCTGTAGTTAGTTAGCACTGATTTATTTTTAATCTGTGTACCTGGCATTTGTCAGTATAAATGAGTATCACTGTCTTATCTTACTGGCTTCTGTGTTGTTTCATTTTCTACGCTGACTGCAGTTCTATCATTTTCTCCATATATCAGGACTACATTTTTTAATGTACTTTACAGTAGTCCTGAAGAACAACACAGCTATCATTTTGATACAAGGCTTGTTCTGAGAAGAGAATGCCAGTCATAGACTTCATATTGTGTTGGCAGCTTTGTGGTATTTAGTAGTATGGGCACTATTTCCGACTTTTTATTTCCTATGGAATTCATACAAATCTATCCTCAGGAGTCCAAGGTTCAGCATAAACTTTGTCCAAATCCACCCACAGACAGAAGGGGATGCTTCCAAGATGCTTTTCTGACAGAGACAACAAGCAAAGCATTCCTGCTCTGGACAGTAGGATGGAAGAGTGAGTCCCCTCTTCCCCAATATTTTCTGTGTAAATCCAGAGTAAATATTTTTGACATCACTGATGGGTAAATTTTGTCTGATAACTGGGTCATAAAGCAAAGGCTACGGGCCTGTCCTCAGACAGATGCAAGGGTAAAGCTAAGCAGAGCAAGAATGAGCTATTCCTGTAATAACTGTACAATGTTCTAGAGCAGCTCAGTGCTATAATCAAAATAGCAATCTCTTTTAAAACTGTGATTCCTAATCTTTTTCTCTGTCTCTAGAAACTAACTAGGTGTGAGAATTTTGATGAACGCTTCAATGTAATTTTATGTAATTTGATGTTGCCATGTAAATCTCTTTTATAGGTCCCTTTAGATGGAATTTAATGCGGCAAAAACCTTGTCATCAGAAGGATTAATGCCTGCATTAGCATTTCCGCAATAAAATCAGAAGCTAAATGGTGGAGGCCACAGACACCTCAAACCTGGATTCCTCTGCTCTGCATTAAGTGCTGGAGTTTTTATTACTTGCTGTAGGGAAGCCATTGCCAATGCTTACAAGGAACTGCTTATCCCTGCTTCTCTGGGTCCTGTTTGATGGAGGTCTCCTAACGCCACTGCACCCACAACCACAGCAGACTTTAGAAGCAGAGCCAAGAGAAAATGTTGTCCCAGTGCCAGGGAGGAGGTCATCTGCCCAGCGAGTCAAACGAGGCTGGGTGTGGAATCAATTTTTTGTGCTGGAGGAGTACATGGGCTCCGAACCTCAGTATGTGGGAAAGGTAATTTTTTACTCTTTCTTTAAAAGTTGAAATGACACAGATAAATAGTAAAATGTGCTATAAATGTGTGCCTGTTTCTGGTGGGGCAAATCTTCTTCAACTGACAGTAGTTCCTTCTGTTCATCCCCTTCACCATTCAGCCTTTCATATAGCCACTATAGACATTATTATTATTTTTAGTGCACAAGTTTATAACATTTACTTTCTACCTTCATATGTTTGTCTTAATTCCTTATCGTTGGTTTTGGAATAAAACAAAAAATGGGAGTTCTGAGCTAAGTTTGTGGTGCACAATTAACTTTAATTGAGTCTACTGTAATGGCATACTTGATTTTTAGCAACAAATGTCAGACTGATATCAGAGATAAGATTTAAAGCAGAAATCTCTAGCCCAGAATGCACAGTCATTTCTGTGATTGTATGATTACTCCAAGCCAGTTTTCAGCTAATGAAGATACCTGCTTTTTGCTGTTATCTTATGCCTCAGTATCATTTGCTTTTATTTCTGATTGTTCAGATTGTTTTCAAGTATTTCTAATGTGCTTTATTGCTTCATAATTCAAACTCTTGCATTATAGCTCTTATACTCTCTATGCAGACATACACACACATGCAGAGAATTTATGCAATTCTCTCTGTCATTATATGACCACTGTTTCTGTATATAGGGCATAAGTAATTTAATAGCCAACTGTTCGAGGGGCATCGGGGGTGAATTTAGATAACAGAGTTTTCAGAAAGAAAAGCTGAAAACAAGACCTGAAAAAAATAGTAGCACAGTATATAATTGCATACTATGTATAATTTTCAGTTTAAGTAAAGGCCCTTACTCAACGAAAATAAGAGGTCAAGGATTAAATTCCTGCATCCTCAAATGCCAGATCTCGAGATAGTGAGGTTCAAATTCACCTACCATAAAAATGAGGGATCATGCTTCAGTTTTTACTTTAATACCATATTTTAACTTTTTTTAATGTAAAAGCTGGGAATGTGTGTGGGGGTTCTAAATATAAAAAAAATTCACAGAAAATTAATTTTCCCTCCTACCCTTCCAGGAAACTATTCTGAGTAGAGGATGTATAAATAAAACAGTAAAAGACTACATGTGGTTCACTAGATGATTTGACAAACCAGCCAAAAATGTACTTGGACATTACGCATGTAAGCATTAGTGAAAGCACTAAAACATGTTAGTCAAAACAATTTACAAAGCAGCATGTTTATATCACAAAGACAATATAATCAGTTTGTTTTACAGTCTGAAGAGAGGGGGATCACATAATGAAAAACTCCATCTTTGTGATGTCTGGTTTATAAAAAATACAGTTTCTCTAACACATATCTTTGTTCTAGCCACTTGCTAAAAATGCAAACGAGGACTCTAATCACATTCTGTGCTGTAGTACAGGCAGCATGATTGCAGTGCTTTTTACCTCAGAAGACAGAGATATTATTGCTGCACCACTGTAATTCATTAGTCTTTATTCCTTTATGTAAGATAGTCTGGGTAGTCAGTTAGGGTCAGTTCTAAGCTGCCAAAAAAATATTAATTTTCCACAAAATTTACTATTATCAATACATTTGAATTTGAGCTTATAAGCAGCTTGAAAACTAATGGAATATTTTCATTAAGAGTAACACTTATCACATCACAGATTTATCTGTCATGTTTTTAACTCAAGATTTTTTTGAACTCTTACAAGTTGCGGAAAAGACTTTTCAAATATG
Organism: Platalea leucorodia; assembly: GCF_965183815.1. Classification (NCBI taxonomy): domain Eukaryota; kingdom Metazoa; phylum Chordata; class Aves; order Pelecaniformes; family Threskiornithidae; genus Platalea; species Platalea leucorodia. The sequence continues at coordinate 85,806,595 of NC_138823.1, read as the reverse complement.
AGGAAAGATCTAATTGCAGTTTAGCCCACACAATAGTGATGTTTCTTAACAGGATATCATCTACCACTGTTACCTAATAAATAAAATAAAATATGGAAGGATCTTGATGGTGAAACACAAAATAAATTAGAATGTTTAATTAGTACATCAGTAACAATAAGTCAAAAAATCTGCTTCCAGAATAATGCAATTCATTCCAGATTATAATTTTTTTCAACAATGTTTATTACCTGCCAAGGATCCTTTTGATGTTTATTATAACTTATTTAATCTATATTAACTATTTACTTGAATATACCTGAAAAAACAACCTGCCAGTGTTTGCATAAGTCTTCTTTGCCTAATCTCTTTAAAAAAATAAAAAACAAAAAAACCCAAACAACAGGATGGAGATGTTAGTGTTTTCCCTTTGTTTTCCACAAAGCTCTCAAAGAAGATAGAGCACAGAATGGGAGAAATTCTTTAGAGAAATTGTGCTTTTAAATCCAGATAGTGAAAGCCATGCTTAGTATAAGTTCAAACCATTGTCAACATACTGAAATACACTCAACAGTGGCTAATCATTATCTTTAGATCTTCTGTAATGTTTTAAAATCAAAGAAAATTTTTAAGGTATGAAGTGCAATTGAGTTCTTGATTGACTGCAGAAATAAATTTTGTTTGTATTTACTATAACTTAGCTTTATTCCAAAATCATATATTTTCAAAGTAATCTATTTTTATAATACTACTGTGCTATATTTTAAAGTGATATTAAGTATATGATAAAATGCAGGATATTTCATGTGACCTGAAAACATAGGGTTTTTATCTTCTTCTTCCAGCCGTCATAGCCAGACACAATATAGTAATACGTGCATTGGCGTTTATATTACTTATTATAGAACTGTTGCACTAATAATGTCACAGTAATTTATAAGTAAGAATTTAATGTGTCTGTTAAATCAGCTGATGATTTCGCTAAAGAGTTAGGGGTGACTATTTAATTTTGGAAGCCACCTGTAAGAGAATACAGATTTACAGCAATAATGTCAGCTGTTATCAGCCAACACACTTAATTCCTTTTATGTCTGTTTTTAGAAGACTATCTCAAGAAGTGTCAGGTTGCAAATCAAAATATAGTTTAGAAACTGATGGGGATTCATCTAGCTCATAGTTAGAGATCTTGAAATAGTGCTTCATGTTGACACATTAAAAGCCATTTAACCTGAATATTAAATCAAAGTTTGGAAATTAGTCTGCTTGCATAGTACGGAAAAGCCATAAAAATCCATCAAATTATCAAACAAAAGATAGCCCCCTTTAGCAGAGATAAGTGGGATGAGTGGATTGAGAGCAGCCCTGTGGAGAAGAACTTGTGGGTACTGGTGGATGAAAAGCTGGACATGAGCCAGCAGTGTGTGCTTGCAGCCCAGAAAGCCAGCTGTATCCTGGGCTGCATCAAAAGAAGCGTGGCCAGCAGGTCGAGGGAGGTGACTCTGTCCCTGTATTCCTCTCTGATGAGACCCCACCTGGAGTACTGCGTCCAGCTCTGGAGTCCTCAGCACAGGAAGGACATGGACCTGTTGGAGTGGGTCCAGAGGAGGGCCACAAAAATGATCAGAGGGATGGAACACCTCTGCCATGAGGAAAGGCTGAGAGAGTTGGGATTGTTCAGCCTGGAGAAGAGAAGGCTGTGGGGAGATCTTATTGAGGCCTTTCAATACTTAAAGGGGGCTTATAAAAAAGATGGCGACAGACATTTTAGCAGGGCCTGTTTCAATAGGACAAGGGGTAATGGTTTTAAACTAAAAAGGAGAGTAGATTCAGACTAGATATAAGGGAGAAATTATTATTTCCCCATCCATGGAAACATTCGAGGTGAGGTTGGACAGGACTCTGAGCAACCTGATCTAGTTGAAGATGCCCCTGCTCATTGCAGAGGAGTTGGGCTAGATCACCTTTAAAGGTCCCTTCCATCCCAAAGCATTCTATGATTCTATAATTCCATTATTCTATGAATCTATGTAAGCAAACCCAGGCTAAAAAGCAAAATTGGAATATGGTGTTGCCATGTGACCCATGAAAATTGAAGGGCTGCTGGAAGGCTTCCTGTAAAATAAGGCTTGCTCAGGTGCTTACTTTGCTGTGCTTTATGTGGTTTCCTGGTACTATAAAGCTCCCGAAGGCCATGCAAAACATCACATGTGTGGATTAAGATAAAAATTCATTAGACTTTTTTTTTGTGGCAAAGCTCAGTCCTCACTGAATGGTGATAGAAATCATTGGAGTATCAGATCCTCAAGCATGGCCATGTCCCAACACAGTTTATAACCACTAAGAAGGCAGCAGTTTTAATTGCCCTTATGAAGGGGTAGCTCAAGGGGCTGCAACTGCACCAGAATATTATATATCTTGCTGTAACCTTTCTTTATTGTTGTGTTTCAGTAGTGACATGCAGAGGCAGCATAATAAAATGAAAGTTCAAGAGAACAAAATAGACAAGCACAGTATAGGTTCTTCATTATCAAGATAATACTAACAAAATATTTTAGTTGTTATACATGTATCATGCTTCCATCTATATATGTGTCTTTCTGTTCCTAGTGTGGAAATGCATTACATCTTTCTCATGTTGTATACCTGCATAGTTGTTCTTAGTAAGGATTTTTGCTGGCTGTCCTCAAGCTTGCAGGGACAGGCATGTGGCAACTTGTACTGAACACAGACTGGGTGCATAGCAAAAGATTGTAAAGTCCTCTTCGAGGTAATGGTCATTTTTCTTCTGTTTTCCAGTGTGAAACAACCAAATATTCTCAACTTACCAGATATTATCTTGCTAATGAATAACCTATATATTTTGCAACATGTTGTTCTTTAAACCTCCATTACATTATATATGCTCACGTACAAACTACTACAGATTTTTTTTTGTTATGATCCCCACCAGCAGAAAAATGTAATAGTCACGACTGCCTATGGCAGTACAGGGTGCACGTAACAATATGGTATTTTTCATCTGACTCAGTCCTGAGAAAGCCTCATCATCTTCAGAGGTTTCACCATATGTCAAGGCAGAAACAGTGCTGATTTGGAGGAAGCAGAGCTCTATATCTGTGACCAGAACAGAGTGCTTTTCTGAAATCTAATAATTTATCCTCTGCATCTGAAATATGAGCATAGAACTCATTTATGCATTTTATAGTTGATAGTTTTTAATGTAATGAAATTAATGTTGACCACCTTCCATCACAGGCTTAAATCAACGCCTCTTTCTGAATAGACACTAAGATTTTACAGTTATTTTCCCTCTTGAGTGAGTGTCTCAATGACAGGGCAGTCTGTGAAGGAAATTTTGCACTGCTTGTGCAGAACCTGTTCTCTGACAAACAAATTTACAGTGCTGTAGCTATCAGTTTGGTGTTATTCACAAGCACTGAGTTAAGGTGAAAGAAAAATAGAATTAAAGGAAAAGAAATACATGCAGTGAATTTGAAAGCTACTGCCTTTTGAAGAAAAAAATAAAAAAAAAAAGCTTAAGCCTCTGTTCATAACTGTACCCTGATTAATCTGATTTTTTTAAAAAATTGTATTTCTACTAGATTTCTGGTAAGATGGTCACAATAATATTTCATTTAAAGCCATCATAAGGGTTTTTTCTAGCTTATCAGATTCTGTGCCCACAACCGAAGTAATAATACTAGAGAGAGATCTGTATGTCATTTCCATTAGACATGTGCACAGTGCCATCTTCAAGGAGATGAGAGTTGTTTCAGGGACTGCTGCTAGTAATGTGTTAATTGCATCCCATGATGCAGGACATCACAGTTACTCATTTCTGGATTATTTTAATATGAAAGATCTTCCAAATAGTATTTATAAGAATGAACTTGTTTGGTTCATCTTTAACCCACGTGAATTCATATACCCACCTCTGTCTGCAGACATCACAGTGAAATTCTTGTTGGGCCTTAGTAGTCCTTAATAACAATTTAAAGCATGATCAGGAATGATCACATTAGCCTGGCTTACTAAACTGACTGACTGAGTTTATAACATGCACATTTTCAAGTAAAAGCATCATCACAATTTATTACAGATAAGAAAATTGATGAGGAGAAATGAAACAGTAAAATAAGTGTAAGAGGAATCAGAATGGGGTCCAGAACTCCGGACTTCTCATCTTGCTGTGTTGAGCTGAGACCTTTGTCTCTCTCACTTCTTTCTGGCTGGTGAAAAAAGTGATGACTTTAAAAGCTTTGCATCCTGTATATTGCATAAAGTATGTGAGACCCAAAGCAATTTTGACAGCTGCACGTGAAAGCATGAGAAGGAAGTAGAACCATGGAAACACAAAACTCCCATGAGCAAGTTGGACTTGCATTTAATGTTTACTTTTGCAAGCTTATCTTTTTACAAGATGCATAAAGACCTAGTTTTACTGTCACGTGTGGTAGACAACAGAACGTTTCTCATCGATCTAGTGGCTTCACTTATTTATTGATTTACTTAGGTAGCTCATAGTGGGAAAATTAGAAGCAAAATACTGATAGTAGCAACACCTTTTGCCTGTGGTCCTTACATTCATGAAAATTATATGAGGTATTTGGAGATGAAACAAAGATGAGAACTATGTTTTCATAATTGCATGAGAGGGGAGAAAGAGTGAGTTCAGGACTAAGAGAGATCAAAATAAAAAGGAAGGATCAACTTCTTGAACTGTGAACCACATTTTAGGGAATGTAAAAGGTTGTGGTCATAGTTCTGGACTGTTAAGGAGGTCACAAATAGAAATAGTTAAAACTCTCAAACTCAGCAGGCTGCATTGGCCGAGAATTCGGTGACCAATGTAGGAGACTGAAAGCCTGCGGAGATGGTCCTGTTAGTATGAAGTCACCAGCTCTCACAAGAACTCTGAACACAGCTGAGTGGATAGTGCTAATGGTGCTAGAATGTGTCTGAAGTTTATGTTGTGAACACAGATGGAGAAATACAAATGATATTGTAGAAATTAAACTGCTAAGGAAAAGCCCTATAGTGCTATATAGGCAAGAGAGGAAAGGCACTTAAGTTGACACTGCTGGATGGCATTTCCCTCCCCCACCCAGCCTGGAGGCTGATATCTCAAGGAGGGTTACAAAGGGAGGAGAAAAGCTGAAAGACTTTTGAGTCTTTCAATGAGTGAAGAAAACATCCACCAGCATTGACAAAGGCTGAAAGTAAACCTAATACGGTTTTAATTACTACTTACTAGCTTAAATTTAATTTTCTTCTGGGGAAGGTTTTGTTTCATAAATACAGGTGAGAAAAATATCCACCCTGTTGATTCTTGCTGCATGACAAAAATATAAAAAGGGTAGAAGAAAAACAGGTTAAAATGTAATAGATGAAATAAGATTTAAAGAAATACTCAAGAAGTAAGATGGCAAGAGAGAGCAATTTTATAGAAATTCAGAAGTTGTGGCAATAAGGATGTAGATAGACAGTAATGGAGGCAGTTGAGATCTTGGTCCTTTTAGAGCTGGCAGGACTCCTGCTGCTGTAGCAGGAAAGCTGGATTGCAAAGGACGCCCTGTGCATGACATCTCAGTACACAAGCTATTCTCTCACTGCACTAACATTTTCCATCAGCTAGTTAAACAATGACATTTTTCTTCCTCTAGGTTCACATACCTGTATCTCATTGTATTCTGAAATTATTGGCTCCAGTGATGGTAGCCAAAATGTTATGGACTGAGCCACGGCAGTCTTAGCTTAAATAGTAAAAAATGTTTCAGAAGTAAAATAGGTTTTCTTTAAACAGCTGTGTGCAGTAGTTGTTCTTGTATTTACAACAAGAGGAAAAAAGTGTGTGTAGAGAACAAAGCCAAGCTTGGAAAAAAAAATCCTGTCTTCTAGCACCATCTTTAATTACAGAGATTATTTTCTTGTGTACATTGTATTTATTTTAACTGTCAGTCCCTGAACATGTAAGCTAGAGTTATTATAGATACTGTTGAACCAGTGCTATTATGACCTTGCTACTGCTTGGTAAAAAAATAGATTTTCACTAACAGATGGATTATTCACTCCTACTGTCATGAAAACAGTTAACTGATAACTGAAAAAAATATTAGTGTGTTTCATCCTGGACACTCCTGTACTATCTTCAGTATCAGTAAGGATTTAGGCTGGGGCCTATGTTGTTTAACATGATCATAAATGATCTGGGAAAGGGTGTGAGTATCCAGGTGACAGTGTTTACTGTTCATATAAAGCTATCTGAGTTAGTAAAGAAAAAGGCTGAATGGGAAGAATGGGAAAAGGACCTTATGAAACAGGATTAAAATAATGGACAAAATTTTACATGAAGTGGTACATACTGGGGGGAGGAGGGGATAATTCTAACTTCACTAATAAAATGTTGTGCTCTGAGGCAACCATAACCTCTCTCAAATGAGATCTTGTTTTATTATAGTTGTATGCACATTTGCTCAGCGTGCGGTGAGTGCCAAAAAAGCAAATGGGATGTTAAAAATGATTAGCAGCGGAAGAAGAAAATAAAGGTCATTAATACAGCTTTGTATCTAAATTTCTGGAGAGCCTGTGTCTTCAACACTGTGTGAATTATTTATCTCTGGTCTCAAAGAGGATGTGTGTTCCAAAGAACTCTGAAAAGTACAGTGAAAGATACAAAGGGAATCAGTACCTTTGGACTGACTCCTCAGTAAGGAACTACTGAGTAAGATGGGATTGTTTAGCCTGGAAAAAAGACAGAGAGAAGGAGATGTGATAGGTCTCCATAACGTCTAGAACCAAGCAGTGAGGCTAAAGGGGGAGGAATCCCTCCTTCTCCAATGCAAGATGGGGGGCATCAAGTGAAGCCAACAGGTGGCACATTCAAAGTAAAGAAAAGGAAGTGATTCTTCACAAAACGTATAAATCCAAAATAGGCAGCTCCCTGCCACAGGGTGCAGTGGATATTAAAATTTTTCACGTGTGTGAGAAGAGCGTAAGGATGTTAATGAAAAATCAATCTGCTGAAGGCTAATAACTACGGAGTCACCACTAATGTCTTCACAAATTACTGGAGGCTTGGAAATTATGTGGTGAACTGTGCTTTCTCTAACCTTATGCTTTTCTCCAGGTATCCGTTTTTGGCCTTTGCCAGAGACACAGTTCTGGCTTGGAGGCCACTTGCACACAGCGCAGCACGTTCTTCTGTGGGGATCATTGGTAATAACAGACATTCTCCTCCACCTGGGAAAAAATGTAAATGAGAGACCTTAAGTGAGAAATGTTTATTTTGGTCTTGTCCCCAAAAGTGACTCATTTAACTTTTTTGAAAGTAATTTGGACAGTTTGATGGGCAGGAATATGATCAAACAATTCAGTTCTAAGTAAAAAAATATGTTTACTTAAATATTATTTTTTCTAGTGAAAATATAAACCTTACTGCTTATATGTAAAATGCAAATATCTGCAGTACTTCATGGAGCAATGTACTAATTCTTTGGTGAATGTGGCCGTATTAGTAATATTAGTTTAGAAAGCTTTAAGACTGCAATGCAGATCGGTATCCTAATGGGATGTTGAGAAAAACATCCAGTTAGCAAGAGTTTTGTGATATAGTTGCAAATATTCACACCTTGCAAGCCTCTCACTACCTACCATTTCACACTATTTCATTAGTTTTCTAGTCCATGTGGCTGGCAGAGGATCTTCCTTTAAAAGATGCCTAAAAGGAGCTGAGCCTGCTCAGGCTCCCTACAAGCCCCTCAGAGGATCCCTTAACTCTGAAATTGGCCTAAGCACTGAACACCGATACTGTGCATGGCTGCGACTGTACTTACTGTCCTGTTAGCTGAGGGACTGAGCTTGTGCTGCAGCCAGCACACCCAGTTTTCCATGATGCCTGTGTGATTCTCTCTCTGCCTTCAGGTGAGAGGGAACCAGCTCAATCTGTGCTCAGGCCAACTTGAGCATGGGAGGGGACTCGATAAGGTGCAAAGAAACCTCCCAAGTGAGCGTGTCATCTACATGTAACACAAATGTGACAACCCTTTAACTGCAGTAGTACCTGCAAGCCCAAACTCAAACACAGCTGCAAAAGACAGATATGAAGCACAAATATTTCCATATGTCTTCTTGCTGTGATGTTTTTATCTTTTTACACAAATCTTATGCCATTCTTACAAAATGCAGTAGGTCATTCAAATAATACTTTGCAATCTGCTTCATGAAACGAAAATGACCTGTTAAAGTAGATAAAAGCTGAAATCATGTCATGTTAGTCTGACTGCCTGATAAGCTGAAAAACAAAAAGTAAATGAAAGGAAGCTTTTGTTATACCTTCTGCTTTACTCCTGTGGAAGAAGTCCTTGCTTGTCTTGCAAACTCAAAAACCTTCCGATTTCTTTATGTGTTTGCATACAGTCTTTATATACAAAATGAATACCACATAAATTGAAGGGGAGTAAATGTTTTGTGTGCAGGTTGAATAAGAATTTAGGCCTGTCAGGAGTGTGTACACCAGCCTTTTGATTTTCCTTTACTTCTCTGGGTCTTTGAAAGTGGTTTTATGGCACTCAGTTCCACTTGCCCTTTAAAGAAGCTTGAGGTGAAACAAGATGAGAAAGAATTTTCTGTTCCAATATGTTAGAGAATAATGTCAATAAATCTGTTTTAATTAGTAAAACCTTTTCTCCCTGTGACTATGGAAGTGAGTAAACCATAGTCCCTGGTGATGACACTGTGCCATTCAGCAGAGATTGTTCTATTCAATTTTTTCTGGTGTCGTTGCTTTTCAGCAATGATGTCTGAGTAAGCCATTGATCACAGCTGATTATGAGTCTTTGTTTTCTTCTTGTGTCTTGGGGTTGATGTAGAATTACTCTGTCGAAGAGAGTACAGTTTTTTAGTCTTTCATAACAGAGAAACAAAAGACATTTCCTTTGGTGTGTCAAAATACAGATTTGGTTAACAAGAGTTATTGTGTCAAAAAACATCAGTCTCTAGATATTTATGTATTATGGCTTATGTGAATTAAGGCTTACAATTAAAATGCAGAACACCACAAATGTTCTAACAATATGTTTTTTCTTATTGTGAGAAATTAAGCATAAACTGTCAAAGAGCAAGCCAAGAAAAAAAAAATCTCATTGAAGTTATTAATGCAACGTATATCTTCTAGAATCTGAGAGCACTTTTTCAGCACTATCATATAAGCCAGTTAATAGCTCCTGTTTGTCAAATCTAGCTGTATCAGCCCAACAGTAGGTAACTGCTTCTAGTTTAACCCTAATTGATGCCAATAGTAAAGTCCAAGAAAAAAATCGATGAGTGTTTGCAGAATCAGGAGATTCCCACGTAAGCCTAATGAATTCTGGCAGACAACATTTGTGCAGTTTAAGAACTGTAATAAAGATGCTGAAAACTTGAACACTGACCAGTTTTACTGAAAATTTCTTTTCAGTAAAGGTATGTGTTACTGTGGCATTTTTAAAAAGTACAGTATTTACTTCTTTTGAGTAATTTCTATGCTGATAGACTAATTCGGCATTAACAAAAAGTTAAAGGGCAATAACACACTTATCTACGCTAGAAACAATAATTCTGGCTTTTTTGTATAAGAAAAGACAGAACCAAAAATAAGTTCTTCATTCATGTGGGATCCAAACAAGATTGGTTTATTTTATTTACCATTTTGACATGTTCATTGCAATGCTTCATTTGCCATGTCTGAAAGCTATTGTAAAGCCTGGTTCTGAATTGCACTTACTGCATTATTCCTTCTTCGGCAAGCTGAGTGTAAAATTCTGCCAGATGAGCTTGGTAACAACTATAGCATACTTCTATTACCCGGGGTAGTAAAATTAGATATATTGTCAATTAAAAAATAAATTAATGTGTAATCTATTCTTTTGTTTTGGTGAAACTTTTTTTTTTTTTTAAGAATTTGTAATTGATCCTACACAAAATGAATTGTTCTGTCCTCTACACTTATTACCATCTCTATAAAGTACTGTGATTCAGAGAGGTGCTTTTATGGGCCTCATCACTAAGGCATTTGTACATTGCAATGATTATCCTTGCAGTGGCTCTGTGAGGCAGGAAAGTATTATCTCTCTTCCGTAAGTAGGGAGTTGAAGCACAGGAAAGACTGAATTACTTGTCAGAGTCATTATCAAAATTATTTGAAACCCTACAGACTAGAAAGTCCATCCTTCTGATTTTTTAAATTATTTTTACATGTAGGTTTTTTTATATAAATAATGGTCGACTGTTTGATATTTTCTGAATTGATAAGTAGGGAGTTCTGTCTATGCTGAACAACACCGTAACTGAGAGAGCTGGGCAGATCTGCCTACCTGGAAATGAAATAAAGGATTGCTGATTAAATTTGTCTATATCCAACCACTGCAATGCTCTTTAGATTAAATAGTTAGCTTCCAAGTCCATTCCTAGTCTTGACATTAATAATGTCAAATTTACAACTTCAGGGTGAAGTCAGCTCAGGGAAAGAGGGAATGGGGGAAAAGGGCGATGTTGTCAATTCCTCACTAGCCTACTGTAATCATGGATCATCAGACTAGATTACAAAATTATTAAAATAACAGAGAAAACAGGCAATCAAAAATATTGTGCTGTTAAACTCCTAATAATCTATCTGTATTATGCTTTATGCTTCTTCACTTGTATTCCTTGGAATAGATTGTTAACTTGTTTTTTTGGCGAGCCCAGCCCCAGAGACTGATTCTGAAGTAATGGCTTCCTCAGTGTATTAAATAATTCTGACAGGCTGCTCATTTTCTTTAATTATCTCCAAGTATCAGTAGTTAAAAACTTGTAAAAGATAATGGTATAAGTAATTAGCCTATTGGCATTACTTTTCCTATAGGCCATACAAGATAATAAGAAATGTGTACTGAATTTGATCACATTTTATACAATATACAGATAATTTTGCATTGTTGGGGAAAATATAAAATGGTGTTATTTGGGGGAAAAAAAGCCTGCAACCCCTCTGCCCAATATCCACAAGACAGGAACAAAAGATTCTTTCGTTCTGTGTGTTTGTGTGGCTTCTATCGCCATGTTTGTTAATGATGAACAGTTGGCATGCTATGAGTTACATAAACATGCAGAAGTTATTTGCTGCAGTAGTTTATCTCCAGTGTTACCAGTAACGTAGCTCAAACTGCAGGAAAAAAGTAAGTTAGAAAGGTAAATATGGGTAAAATTATGCAAGGACTTTGCAAAGCCATTGACAATGTATCATGATCATGTATTTAAATAGCTGAAAGTCATTTATAGTCTTAATATTCATGGGTGTTATAAACTAAAGGACAAGATGAAAAAGGGCCTAAAACAATGCCTACAAAGAAAGATAGTGGTGGCATTTGTCTCAATGCTGCCAATACCCCACATATTTTGACAGACTTTATTAACACAAATGCTTTTCAGAAAATTGATCTACAGATTCAGGGATTTTAAAGTAAATTTTCATTTTTTCCTGTTAAATTTCAGTTCAATTCACATTATGCCACCTCTAATTTTATAAGCAGCTGATGAGAGCTGTATATCTTTACTTCAAGAGAAATTGCCTTTGTTTACAATATAAACACAAACTAAAGCCCACTTCCATTTTGAGCTGCGCCCAAAAAATAAACTGGACTTTTCTTAAAAAATTCTTTTTCATTCTCTCAAAATAAAGAAGTGGATATTATCCTTTTTAAATACTGAAGTCCTGACTGTGTTTCAGAATTGTGGCATTTGTGCATTACCTGATAGCTGGCGAATCTCCATGAGCATTTTCATTCCAATCTAAAGTGCACTTTTGAGGCAAACCTCTTGATCGTTCAGACTTATTGTACTTTTGTTCACATCAGGAGAGGTCTTGGAGGGTACAAACTAGATCACTTCTGGATAAAAATAAGCCAAGAGAATGCACTACATGAATTGGCACTTAGTCCATTGAACCAGATGAGATCTTGTCCGCAGCAAAAAAAAACTTGAGGTACATTTATTGTAGGCATCATTCCTCAGCATCAGCTGCTTCATTCTACAGATCCACTCTTACTGGTTCACATTACTTGCTAACATAGGTACAGCATGTGTCTAATAAAAAATAGATATGGAGAAACTACCCAAGGCTAGATGAGTGCTGGCACGTTTAGTCAGCCCTCTTTCCCTAAATTTTAGTTAAATTTTCCAGTCCTTTTAGGAAGAGCTACTGAGCAGAAGTGATTTATACAGTCAAGTGTCCGAAGGCGAGGAAGAAATTTTGCAGAATACTAGTATAAAGTAGGAGAATATGATCTCGGTTTTGGAGTAGCTCTTTGTGATATTCATATTAAGATTTCTATTTATACCATTTATATGCATAAATATGTCATATTTTTATGCTTGTAATGTACACCTCTCATAGTCTACAATCCTTGAAAAGTCTAGGTACAGAAAAGAAGTCTTTACATGGTTTGCACAAAATCAGAGCAGATACAGGCTATTGGGTTAGAAGAAGTGAACTTCCAAGGTACAGAGGCAACAGAGGCAAGACGAAAAAAAATTTCCATTGCTTCCTCATGTGTATATCCTGCTGTGCTGTTGAATCACTTTTTAAGCAAATAACCCCCAAATTATATTCATGGAGTGTAGTGTGTGTGTGCGCGTGTGCACGCATATGTATGTATACATGTATATATTTACAAAAATCTCTATGATCTGCATGTGGGATCTACAGGTGGACTACAAGTACAAAATAAAGCCTCACTAAAAGTTGCATTTGCTCATACACCTTCTTTTTTTGGTTACTTTTTGGCTATTACTTTTTGCAATGTGAAAAAAAACATACAAAGAACAATAAAAATGATGAGACAGATCAAATTTATGTTGAAGACACTGAGAGATTTCCATTTTAATAAATTCTGACTTGATCCTAATTGATTGATAAGACAAAGCATGAAACAGGCAATGCAAAGTTGTGAGAATCATGACAGAGAAATTAAAAATTATTTGTTGAAGTATTTAGTTTAGGAAATATGGTCTATTTAAATATATTTTTTCACTGCAATATGAAAGATAGCATGAAGTCTAGTTAATTTTTTTTAAAATGGAAAGAAAATTAGAATAGTCCAACTCAAAAGTGAATTTTTCAAGAGAAAAATTTTGTTGTGAAAAAAGGGTAAAAAGAGTTATGAAGAACAGAATTCATTTTCTGAATATTGGTTTATGCTCTTGTCAGTACATTTATTCCTGTGAAGGCCAGTACTTTCTCCTGAATACATGCTCAAGAAAATATTAACTGTAGTTTTTTCTAAACTACAAAAATTAATATTTCAAAACTTTTTATATATGAAAGAGATGAGAAAGGATGCATACATTATTCACAATCTGTGATAGAGAAATCTTGTATGTAGAATGCAGTCTAAAAAGTCATCTGTATTTTCCTTTAAGTTTCTCATTTAATGTGTATTTTTAGAATACTTGGCTATGTAAAATTCATTTGCCCTTTCTTTTGGAAACATTTCCTAGTTGTTTTGCAACATCCATTAGCAATGTATAAGATGTACACATGTTTGATTGTGTTCTTTTCTTTTTTTCTTCTTTTCTCTTTTTTCTTTTTTGTCTTCCATGACTCACCAGGAGAAGAACTATTCTAAAACAAGCATATGGAAAACACGTGGGTGTAAGTTTCTTTGTGTAAAACCAGCAGCTTGGGAAACTTCATTTGATGATTTACTTTTGTGCTGATAAATGATGCAAGTTTTCTTCTCATAGGCCCTCTGGTTCCACTGTCTTGACCTTTAGTGTTTCCATCCTTTAACCTTCATTGAACTGACCAAGTTTCATATGGAAGGAGGACAAGTTTGCTTTAGTTGGTGTTCTCTGTCGAGATCATCATCTCTGCTCTTCTTCAGAATCAGCTGGAGTTACTGGGATTGATCATTTCTTATGTGTTCCCAGCTGAAGTTGTATGAAGTTAGATTATTATCCTTCACTTCTCTGATCTTTGTTTGGGGTTCTGTGGCTTGAATGAAAAGCAAACTTAATGCTCATCTGCAGCTGCTATTGTGCTGGAAGGCAGCTAAAAGATAGAGTACTGCCATTAAAGTCACTACATTTTCAGTGAATTCTGTTTACAAATTGTACCATTGAGCTACTTTGTATCCTTTTATTTCTTTGTCTGTTTCCCTTCCTCTGAGTAGGGTTGATAATGCCCTCTGTAAATTGATGTACAGTTATCATCTGTAGCTTTTATATGAAAATGGGTTTGTAGAACCTGAACATCATTAACTTCCCTGTGTCAAAGTCCACAATACCTCCAGGACTTTGACAGTGTGTTGCTACTCAAATCCTATATACACCCTGCAGTGCTGATATGTGCTGCTAATTTGCTGTTGACATGACTAGTTTATTACTTTGCCCATCCACAGGGAAAAGTGCTTTTCCATCCTTTTCACAGCAGGCAGTACTGCTCAGCAAGGAAATGTAGGAGTTCTTGTGGACAAAATAGAGAAAGAGCTGGTATCTGCTACCCTGGTGTAGCACTGTACAGATACTTCTCCTGTGGGAGAGAGGTAGCTGTAGCAGCAGGATCAGCCCACAAAACATAGTAATAGTAGGAGAACAAAGGTCTATTTGCACTTTTGGGAAGTCATCTGGAAGCACCTTACAACCTTCCCTCAGTGGTTCTGGTGCATCTGTGTTGCTGTGCTGAAGAGGGATGTGTGTTAGAATGCTGCACTGTAGCCATGGGGAGAAATATCCTCCAGCTGAGATATGTAACCGCTCCTTTATAGCCTCTTTATAGATAGGCATGTAGCTCTTCTTAGCTGTGCTTTGTACAGCCCAGCCTGGCTGAAACATCTATTCATCTGCTGATCAAAGTAATGACATTCACAGATCACGGGCAAGTTGGAGAGCCACTCTATATAATTTTTTTGTCTTCTGAAAATGTTTCTTGTTGCTCTTTCTTAAAAATTAAAACCGTGCCTCTCGAGGGAAAACTTGCCTCAGTAGAGAGGGCTTGTATCAGAATTTTTCTGAGGGGCAGGTTAATCAGCATTTCAGAGGTTCTTTCATGTATATAAACAAAACAATTTTTAATTTGTGGAATGAAGAGAGGTCTTCAGATTCTCCCATTGTTTTCTCTTCTAAAGTACAGATTCCATTTGACATTCATCTCACACTTAAGAATGAATTTGTGTAGGTTTGCCTTTACAAGGGTAAATATTAGAGTTTTTACTGAAAAAGAAAAATCCCAGGGAATCCTTTATTCCATGGTCAGTTCCATGGTGCTGATAATAAAGGAGTCACACAAGCCCCCAAATTATCACCAGGCGTCCACAGTACTAACGCAGCTGACTACAAAATAGATGCTTCAGGAGGTCAGAAATGCTACACTGCTACTAGCTGCAGCTGGTATATCAAATTAGGAAGAAAGTAAATTACTGTTGCTTCAGGTAACAGCTGTTCCTGTAATGGAAACTCCACTACTTAGAAGTACTGTTTAAAACAAACTAATTTTAAGATTATCTTATGGGAGATCAGTGTTATAATGGCTTGTTAATCATGCCAGCTAAGCCTAGTCTAACTAGGTCATTAAGTTAATGAACAAATTAGCAAAGAAATTTTAATGCATTTATGAATTTCAAAATCTTTAGCAGGGTTGTCTCACTAATTTTATCAATTTTAAAAGAATATTTATAGAAAATGTAGTATTCAGTTGAATTCTTACACAAGAACGTCATCCTGATAAGGCTGTAAGTGTGCTGGGACATAGTTTATTCATGATTTCATAGCATGAAATTTCATTGTGACAGGTGTTTGGCATCCCACAACACAAATTCATGCTTCGTGTAAATGTATCATTAAAATGAAAAATATGCACTTTTAAGGCACACATATAGTAAATCAAAAGCTCGTTTTTGCTTAAATATTTTCTTTTGCCTATGCTAGATGATTTTTCAAAGCATATTTTGCAGCACTCGAAACAAGGCCAGCTGGATGCCAGTGAGGGATGAATCTATTCTGAAAGCTTAAAAAGGCCCACTACAAGTGAATCCTGTATTCTTTTCATACCCTTAAGCCAACCTCTCAGAAAACTTAGTTTTAGAGTAAAGGATATAGCTCTAAATTGGATCTCATAGCAGCTGAACAAAAATAGCTGTTTCCCCATGCAAGTGTGGAAGGTGAGGGCAGGATTGGGCAGCTATGTGTGTAAAGCCTTTTTCTTTTTCTGTTCTTATTGAGTCAAACTCCCCATTGTTCCTTTAATAGAAGAAGCTCTATGGGGCACATGGCTGGTGCAAACAGACCTGTGCCTTGCTGTGGTTTTGGCAGTTACATGTTATCCCATATATGTAAATAAAGTGCAATACGACAAAGTACAGCCTTGCGTATCTTTCCACGGGTAGCTTGCACACTGTGTTTCCAGAGGCTGCACCTTCTGTGTTCATATAGTCACACACTATGATCATTGTCCAGGAGGTAGATCTTGCCGCCTGAATGAGACAGGAAAATATAGCTTGCTTCAATGCTAGAGAGCAATATTCTTAAATTACTGTAGGCGATACTTACAAGAGAATACTCTTGTAAGGCAGTTTTCATGGCATTGAATCTGTACAATACAATTCTGCAGAAGATAAATCACCATCAGATATCCTTGAAAGAAATGAGATTTTCTAACAAATAACTTTGCACCGAAAAGAAATATTTTAATAATCAATTTGTTAGTAGAATTAGAAACACTAGCTTTCCACAGATTCAATAATTTTTATATCTAGAGTATTTTCCCCTCAAAAAAGATGAGCCACAGAAAAAACTACTGTTTTCTGGCTTACTAATTTTTGGCAAACTCGTTAGTCAATAAGTGTAATTACCTGTTCATTCTTTGATTTGGTTTAAGCAAAAGCACTCTTACCTTCCTGAATTAATTGGATTCTTGCAGTAATTGACATATTGTCCTATGTAAATTAGACTACCCTTTATTGTTAAATTCAGTTCAATTTATGGTGCAAATATTGCTAGAGTAAGAGTTTCATTAACAAACAGAAGCTAATTAGTTTAGGATTAACTGGTTTAATTCTAAATAGGTACCAGTGTTCTGTGATCTCATTAACAAATATGTAGTTTCTATACATATGTCTTTCAGGTATAGTTAAAATTCATCTGTCACTAGATTGTATGTTTTCTTAAAGTGCTTTATTCACAGTAGAGATTCTCTATTATTCAGTGAGTAAAAATATTTGTCAGAACAAAGTAGAAATTTGTTCTTTATCATAAGTTGTGTTTCCATTGTCTTTTTAGAGAGGCACAAACATGTTTCTCAATCCTGGTTTCTATATTTGGAGCAAGTGTCATAAGATGATGAACTTGAGAACTATGTTGCAAATCCATGAAAACTTAAAGGCAGACAGCAAAGGAAATAGATGATGTTTGATGCTTAGAAGGTCTCCAGTCAATGAATTTATTATTATTTAATAGCTAAGTCTATTCTTACGTTCAAAAAGGGAATGTGCAAATCATCAATCACACCAAAGGAATCTTTTTTAGGAAACTTCCTAAAAAATGCTTCCTTTTGTGAATATTACTTCCTTGATCATAATTAGCAGCTACTGCAAATCCAGGTGAATTTAGCTATCAATATCTCCAACATTTGTCAGTGAAAGAAGCCTTATTTCTGTGAACATTATTAAACAGATAAAACCCCCATCACATAACAAGTAACTCCTGCACCAGTGGAAGGATTTCACAGTAATTTCTGTCTAACTGAAGGTTTATTCTTAAAATTGCAAAAAGCATTATTTGATCAAGTTTGTCCCATCTCTTGGATCTTGAAGCAATCAAATAGTATTATTTGAGGCTCTGGAAAATCAGAGGGAGAGAGACAGATCATGAATGATTTCTACACAAGAAAAGGAAATACTTTTGTTGTTTCCATTTTGAGATCTTCAGTTTGTTAGAACTTACAACTGGAAAGAAAATTTACCTAAGTGTGTGAATTGAAACAAAAGAAAATGTTTACTCTCACTCTGCAGGAGAGTACTCTGCTAGTACTTGCAAGGCTCTAATTATTATTGAATAAAATTGGAGACAATGGGAGTTTTGCCATTGACTTTCTCAAGGCCAAGTTTTAAGCTTTATGGACACAATTAGGCTTCCCTGGAGCCTGGAGAGATTTTGCCCTTGTAAATTATTTTCCCCAGGACTTCTGGAAGAACCATATGCAGAAGGATTAGGAACAAATTAACACCTCTGTTGTTTCATTGATCAGCTCTATCAGAAAAGGGATGGAATATAAACTCACTCAGACACAGCTCTTCTACCTCACTTCCTGCTTATTCCTTCTTCCAAGGTCTCTGTAGCAATAACCTTGCCGCCCTCTGTCTCTGGGGTAAAATGACTCTATGCTCTTCACTTCCTTCTCTGTCCCCAATAGCAGCAGCAGAGGTGGCTGTTCTTTCATCTCGTCAGCATAAAACGTAAGGACAGCCACAGCTGTAGAAAACAGAGATATTACCACAGCCATACAATCACTTCTGTTCCAAATTATAAAGCTCTTTAGTTTATCTATTGTACTGTATTCTCTGCTGATTCTTGGAACCTTTTTCTTTGTCCATTAAAACCATGAGTAAATCTTGCAATTAAATGCTGTAGCTAGAATATAACTTCATGTAAACACAACACATTTTTAAAAAAATTGCATTGGGACAATCCAGCAGAGACAATCACTGTTCAGATTTATAATTAAACTGCACCATTTGAGCAGAAATGATTTAGGCTTGAGCTGTGGAAGATATTTTTCTTTTGCTTGTTAGTACATAGATGTGACATTTTTATTAAAATGAAGGCATACCAATATTTTTACACAGTGCAGCTTAATGATATGTGAAATATGAATGTATCCATAACTTGCAATATATACAGGATTTCTGTTATTTGATTCAGTTCTGCATAGTGTCATATAAATGCTGCTTGTTTTAAATAATCGAAGCCTGAAGAACAAATTCTATCTGACACTTTACCTGTAACTTAAGAACCTACTTTTACTCCATCCAAAGGTTGATTAATTAAAAGACCTCACTGAAAGAGAAATTTTATGTTTGCGAAACTGCCAAAAAAAATTTCTGTAAGTCAAGCTAGAATAAAATGCAAAGTATGCAGTGTGTCACTTATCTGTATTGTACAAATTTACTTGTTTTATTTATTCTATTCTCTAACTTATTAAGTTTTAATATCATGAATACCACCTCGTATACATTCTATTGAATGACTGGTACTGTTCCTGAAGACCCTAACTATATTCAATTGAGTAAAAAATTGTAGATATGACCCCTTTGTTATTAATTTTAAAACTCTGAAATTGGAAATAAAGTTCATATCCCTGCCAGCTATGTCTATAAAGTTTTCTGTTTCGAAGGGAGCTTGAAAGTAATACAATCTTTTCTCAATTAGGCCTTCTCCCTCTGCCAGTATGCCCCGGCTTTCACCACTGATTTTAGTTGTCATTCTGAATATGAAATGGTGTCATGTTGCAGTATGGACATCATGATGCAGGAGGTGATGTGCAAGCAAGCCTGCAAGGCATACGCTCCTTAGGCACTTTCATTCCTCTTCCTCAAGAGTGACCACATTAACTCAGCCACCTCAAAAACATGTTTCTGCTCCTTTTTCTGTAGTAGCTCTTCATTAATCTCATTCTCCTTTTAATTTGTAGAACCTACTTACGTTGAGGCCACAAAATTTCATAAGTTGCTACTCTGCTGTTAAGTAATCACTGCTTGTATTTTACCAGTTTCTCATTGGTCCTTGAGACAAAGAACATAAGTTGATCAGACCAGAAACCAGCTTCAACAAGTAGGTTTAAAAACCGGAGGGACTGCTGTTCATTGCATTATTGTTTGAATTATACCTAGATCTCAATCAGTGTTGCAGGAAGTTTGCCTCAACACTGTAGCAAATGCACAGCAAGTTACAGTTTCATGCCCAAAGAATATCTAACCTGAAACCATTTTGAATGTTTTAGCAAAATGAAAGACAAATGTACAATGCAACCCTTTCCTATGCTGCTTCGGAAACCTGAGGAAAATGTTGTATGTGAAAAGGTGATTTCATTAATGCAGCCTTTAAAAATATTGTTCTGAGGAAATCTTGCAACTGGAGCATGATTCACGTGATTACTCTTTCTTGGAATTGAGACATTTGGGCATAGAAGAAGCCTTTCAGCTTCTCTGCTGTACCTTTCATTCCTATACCTCATACACATTAAGCATTATTGATTCATGAGTGATGGATTATTTTGCATTTTTTGTATTGTTGTGTACTTGTTTGCCTGGGATTTCTGGGCCAACTTAAGTTAAGACAAGGATTAAAAATTCAGAAGATGAATATCTTCACTCATAAAATTCTGTGCCTGTAAGTGCCTTAAAATTATCCCTCTAACATATGTGTTAAAATTAATATTTTTCAGTTCTGTGATAAAAAATAAGAATTTTTTTTTTTTCTACTTAGAAAAGAGAAGTGGTCAAATAGTTTATAATAGCATGCCTTGTCACAGTGATAGACAGGTTGAGGCAGAATCTTTCTACTCTGTCATTCCCTACCTGTTCTAGTGTGTCATTATCAAACAAAAAGAGACACCTTAACTGACAGTGCTTTACAGCAAGTGTGATTTACAGAACAAGTTTTTTGTATTTAACATAACATTAAATTTAAATACATGAGGAAGAGAGTTTTTATATTCATTTCCAGTACAGTTAGTGAAGAAAAACATTTGAAATAACAAAAAAAATGTACTAAGGGAAAGATCAAAAAGAAGAAAGTTTAATCAGCACCAACAGAATTTAATAGGCCTTTGCTCTAAACCCCCCCAAGGTCAGACTGGAATTGAAGAGCATACTGATATAAATAAAAAATGAAACAGCAGAAGATTTATTTGCTGCTTAAAGTTCCAATCAATGTCAAATTAAGCATAAGCTTTTGTAATCGGTTTAGAATCTTTGACCTCTCCAAATGCAATGGACTTAAACTGATACTCTTTCAGCATATGTTTCCAGCAATGTGTTTACTCAAAAAGGAGGAGACCCTAAAGCTCCAGTCTTTCTTTTCATGTTCTAACTACAGGAACCTGTTCTTTTTCATTTATGACAGAGCTCCCATTAAAAGTACTTAAAATTTGTGTATTTATCAGTGATCTTTTAAATTAATAATAATAATAATAATAATAATAATAATAATAATAATAATAATAAAAATCATCTTTTGGATATACACACAGAAAAAATTTCAGCCTAGGTAGACCACTGGTTAACACAACAGGAGCCTGTATGGTGATCTGTGTCCTTTCATGTCTCTGCATGTCAGAGAATTGTGGCTTCCTAAAATAGAGTAAACATAGTTTAGGGAGTTATGGAGGGTATGCTTCTAGGACCTATACTGAGCCTTTGACTTTCTGGGGAAGCTCTTTCTGGATATTTTGCAGAGCTGAGTCAGGGAGGCAGAGTCAGGCTTGGGGTTCACTTTGTGTGTGATCAGGTGCACCATTTCTGTGACTGTGGAGGTCAGCTAACCCCTAACCCAGTTCTCTGTGTTAGAGACTGATTAGCAGTAGAAGATAACTGGCTTCATGACTACTATGCCTTTAGATGTTTATGACTACATAATTGGAGATCTATTTCTTCTCTAGTTGCAGTTGTAGTGTGAAAATGTATGCTGCTCCACAGCTATTGTCCCTCATACAGGTTGCTGCCTCCTAAGAAGAGCAACTCCAGCAGGAAATTTGAGTTTTCCATAATTAATTTCAGATGAGCCAGGCTTACAAAGGCCAGCTATTCAACTTCCTTAACTAAATGGAACAGTGTGATATAAAGAAGTTCAAGGGAATTCAATTACCTGCAGATATTTGGGGTGGAGAAGTGAATGCCACCAAGGGAAGGAGTGGGAAGCTGCTCAGAGCCATGATCTCTTCCAGCAGCGGATGTCATTCCATAGCCACTATTTGCCATGGTGGCCATCAGCAGGCAGCTGTCTTTTTGTCTGTCACTTCAGAAGCAGAATGGCATACAGTACACTGTCTTCCCTATGACATATTCATAACTAATCCTACAGCCTACACAAAGGTATTCCCACTGGCATCAGTAGGGCAATTCCTATGAGAGAAAAAAAAAAAAAAAAATCATGCAACTGAGCAGGTGTAGCTATAGCTTCTATGGGAAATTAAATCTCAAGAAAAAAAATGTCCATAGTGTCATGAATCATTATAAGATGAGATGAGGAATCTCATATATGGATCATGTTGGATTTGGTATTCAAGCATGTGCCCTCTGACACTAATGGTATTTTCTGTGTAAAGCCCAAGTAGTTAATATATAAGGAATAAGGAAAATAAAATATGATTTTATACCTTGTAGCTTAAGACGTCTCTAGAGTATAATTCTGCAGCAAATGGGTCACATTCACACACCCTTGAAAGAAAATAGATTTTGTCACCTCACAAGCATAAACATTTGGATTGAAAATATCATTTTGGATTGAAAATATCTAACCTTGACAACAGCTTAATTTCAGTGACACTTTGCAATATAAAGTTCCTGTTTGTTCTCAACTTTTTGAACAGTGGTTATCTGGTGATCTTCAGAGAGACTATCTTCATAAATATAATTAGCAGTCATTAGAAATTATGAACTCTCCTCTAATAGGTGTCTTACAAATTTCATATAGATATAGCATGTTTCATGTAAAGGCTTCCTAAGTTTCTAGTATCTATTTTTGTTCTATTTATTTATACAGCATAATTCATATTTTCATGCATTGATCTTTTATATATGTTGTAGAAAGAATACAGCAGGGAACATAATGCAAAATAATATATTACTGTCAGTATGTTGCATCCAGAGAGATGCAGGTCTTTTGATATTCTTACAGTGATTCCTGTTTCCAAAAGGAAATACTACAATCTTATATATTGCCTAAAAAGAGCACCACCCCTCTACAATTACCATTTGCATTAATTATAGCAATGCCATTGGGTGTTTTGCAGATGTTGCACAATTAAATAGCAAGAATGTAGAATTTCATATAATGTTATCTCTTCATTTCGTTTTCAGAATTAAAAAATAAGTATTGCCTCGAAAAGGAATACAAGTATCTGCTGCTGAAAGCTGTGATAATTTTTCCCCAGACCCCTTTTTGTGGCTCATTCCCTTCCCTCATTTCTCTGTTTCAGGCATCAGCATTATGCTCCCACTTAGCCACTGGGACTCCAGCCAGGCACTGGTACAGAGGAAGAGCCAGTGCTTTCACAGGTGTAAATCAAACCAGCTACCCTGGTGCCAACTGAAATGCGTTCATTTGTTAACAAGTGATGTCTTGCACAGACTCCTTTGAACCAGAAGAGTTTATCACAGATTTCAAGTGCACAGCAGTGAAAAGAAAGGAAAAGGCCAAATCTATGCGTGAGGATATATGGCACAACCTCACCTTTCCCAACTGATTCATTAAGGTCCTTGGACTGCGAGGGTTTCAGATTCAATCCTCCGTTCTGTTCCTGTTAAATACTTTGAAAAATTCTGAAATTATAAAAATTTAATGAGATGGTGAAAACATTTTCCACGGAGCTGTCATCAGCAACTACATGCTTCATTGTAGCTGATATTACTTCAGCAGGATGTATAAAATTGCATTCATAGAATCAGAATGGTTTGGGTTGGAAGGGACCTTAAAGATCATCTAGGTCCAATCCCCCTGCCATGGGCAGGGACACTTTCCACTAGATCAGGTTGCTCAAAGCCCCATGCAAGCTGGCCTTGAACACTTCCAGGGATGAGGCATCCACAACTTCTCTGGGCAGCCTGTTCCAGTGTCTCACCACCCTCATAGTGAAGAATTTCTTCCTTGTATCTAATCTACATCTACCCTCTTTCAGTTAAAGCCATTACCCCTTGCCCTATCACTACATGGCCTTGTAAAAGTCCCTCTCCAGCTTTCTTGTAGGCCCCCTTCAAGTACTAGAAGGCTGCTATAAGGTCTCCCTGGATCCTTCTCTTCTCTGGGCTAAACCCCAGCTCTGTCAGCCTTTCTTCATAGGAAAGGTGCTCCAGCCTTCTGATCATCTTCGTGGCCCTCTTCTGGACCCTCTCCAACAGGATCATATGTTGGGGGCCCCAGAGCTGAACACAGTACTCCAGGTGGGGTCTCATGAGAGTGGAGTAGAGGGGAAGAATCACCTCCCTCAACCTGCTTGCCACGCTTCTTTTGATGCAGCCCAGGATACAGTTGGCTTTCTG
Source organism: Platalea leucorodia (assembly GCF_965183815.1). Taxonomy (NCBI): domain Eukaryota; kingdom Metazoa; phylum Chordata; class Aves; order Pelecaniformes; family Threskiornithidae; genus Platalea; species Platalea leucorodia. The sequence continues at coordinate 85,782,350 of NC_138823.1, read as the reverse complement.
GGCTGCAAGAGCACATTGCTGGGTCATGTTGAGCTTCTTATCAATCCACACCCCCAAGTCCTTCTCCTCAGGTCTGCTCTCAATCCATTCTCCACCCAGCCTGTATTTGTGCTTGGGATTGCCCCGACCCAGGTGCAGAACCTTGCACTTAGCCTTGTTGAACTTTATGAGATTCTCATGGGCCCACCTCTCAAGCCTGTCCAGGTCCCTCTGGATGGCATCCCTTCCCTCCAGTGTGTCGACCACACCACAAAGCTTGGTGTCATCTTCAAACTTGCTGAGGGTGCACTCAATCTCACTGTCCATGTTGCTGACAAAGGTGTAAACAGCGCCAGTCCCAATACTGACCCCTGAGGAATGCCACTCGTCACTGATCTCCACTTGAATATCGAGCCGTTGACCACAACGCTTTGAGTGCGACCATCCAGCCAATTCCTTATCCACTGAGTGGTCCATCCATCAAATCCATGTCTCCCCAATGTTGAGACAAGGATGTCATGCAGGACAGTGTCAAATGCTTTGCATGAGTCCATGTAGATGACGTCAGTTGCTCTCCCCTTATCTACCAACACTGTAATCCCATCATAGAAGGCCACCAAATCTGCAGGCATGATTTGCCCTTAGTGAAGCCATGGTGGCTGTCACCAATCACCTTCTTATTTTCCATGCACCTTAGCATAGTTTCCAGGAGGATGTGCTCCGTGATCTTGCCAGGCACAGAGTTGAGACTGACTGGCCCGTAGTTCCCGGGGTCTTCCTTTTTTCCCTTTTTAAAAATGGGGGCCATGTTTCCCCTTTTCCAGTCAGCGGGAAGTTCACTGGACTGCCACGACTTCTCAAATATGATGGATAGTGGCTTAGCAACTTCATCTACCAGTTCCCTTAGGACTTGCGAATGCATCTCATCAGGTCCCATGGACTTGTGCACCTTCAGCTTCCTTAGATGGTCTCAAACCTGATCTTCTGCTACAGTGGTTAATTCTTCATTCTCCCAGTCCCTGCCTTTGCCTTCTGCGACTTGGGTGGTGTGGCTTGAGCACTTGCTAGTGAACATTAAGGAAAAAAAGTCATTGAGTACCTCAGCCTTCTCCATATCCCAGGTAACCAGGTCTCCCATTTCCTTCCGGAGAGGGACCACATCTTCCCTAGTCTTCCTTTTATCACCGACGTAGCTATAGAAGCTTTTCTTGTTGCCCTTGATGTCCCTGGACAGATTTAATTCTATCAGGGCTTTAGCTTTCCTAACCTGATCCCTGGCTGCTCAGCCAATTTCTTTGTATTCCTCCTGGGCTACCTGTCCTTGCTTCCACCCTCTGTAGGCTTCCTTTCTGAGTCTGAGTTTGTCCAGGAGCTCCTTGTTCATCCATGCAGGCTTCTGGTGTTTTTGCCTGACTTCCTCTTTGTTGGGATGCATCGCTCCAGAGCTTGGAGGAGGTGACCCTTGAATATTAACCAGCTTTCTTGGGTCGCTCTTCCCTCCAGGGCTTTATCCCACAGTAATCTACCAAGCAGATCTCTGAAGAGACCAAAGTCTGCTCTCCTGAAGTCTAGGGTAGTGAGTGTGCTGTGCAGCCTCCTCAGTGTCCTAAAGATCTTGAACTCCACCATGTCATGGTCATTGCAGCCAAGGCTGCTCTTGACCTTCACATTCCCCACCAGCCCCTCCTTGTTGAGAGGTGAGAACGAGGTCCAGTATAGCATCTCTCCTCATTGGCTCCTCTATCACTTGGAGAAAGAAGTTATCTTCAGTGTACTTCAGGAGCCTCCCGGATTGCTTATGCACTGCTGTGTTGTCTCTCCAACAGATATGAGGCTGGTTGAAGTCCCCCATGAGGACCAGGGCTTGTGAACGTGAGGCTGCTCCTGTATGTCTATAGAGGGCCTCATCCACTCGGTCTTCCTGGTCAGGTGGCCTGTAGCAGAACCCCACTATAATGTCACCTGTCCTTTGCCCTCCCTTTAATCCTGATGCATAAGCTTTTAGTCAGTTCTTCATCCATTCTCAGATGGACCTCCATGCACTCCATCTGGTTATTGACATAGAGGGTAACACCCCCTCCTCGTCTCCCCTGCCTGTCTTTCCTAAAGAGCCTGTATCCTTCCATTCCAACACTCCAGTCATAGGAGCCATCCCATCACATCTCTGTGATGCCAATAAGATCATAGCCCTGCAGGCGTGTGCACATTGCTAGCTCCTCTTGTTTATTCCCCATGCTATGTGTGTTTGCATAGAGGCATTTAAGTTGGGCCCCCAATGAAGCTGTCTTACTGGCTGGAGTGTCTCGAATTCCTTTGTGCTGCTTTTCAGGTGTTCTCCTGCTGGCCTGTGATCCTTCTCCAGGCTCTGTGCATCTATTGCTGGCACTGGCATCAAACTGGTAGGAGTGGGATGGATTGAGGTTCCCCTCCCCCGGCAACTTTAGTTTAAAGCCCTCTTCACCAGCTTGGCAAGCCTATGACCAAAGATGCTCTTCCCCTTCTCTGACAGATGCACCCCATCAGCCCCCAGTAGACCAGCACTGGAGAAAGAAGAAATTAGAAGTTGATAAGTTTCCTCAAATTTTGTCTTTTGTTGCTGTCTAATGGCCAATACTGGAATTTGTTGTTGGAACCTGTGATTATGTTGTTATTTTACCGTGGTAATACCTAGAGGCCTCAGCAGATTCATGGTCCCATCAGCTGTCACCATGCTGCAGAACATTTCTCTTAAATGGAATTCAACATAACTGTGGGCTTAAACCTATCAACATACATACACAGAACACATTGTAACATGGAGTTATATGAGTTCAGTAAGAATAATTTAATAAAAAAATGACTTCAAATTATATTGATTCTTAAATTAAAGTTTAAGAGAAAGGACCAGGACACACTGTTTCTGTATGCATCACTCCAGCTGAATTGGCGATGTAACAGTCATTGTCAGAAATATATGCAACTTTTAATTTACATACATAATTATTTGTATAATCAAATTATAATGAGATATTACTGATAGATTTTTATTCTTTCAATATTTTATGAGTGCATAATTTTTTTCATTTAGCAATATTTTTTTCTGTCTATGGACAATTGCATTTCATGAAAGAAAAAAATATTATTTTGGAATGTACTTTTGCAAGTGTTATTCTTGAATTCTGCATAATGCAAGAAAAATATTCTTGTACAGCAGAATTAGAAAAATAACAATTCCGAACCCCTCAAATCAGTGATCTTGACAGGGATCAGGATTCATTTGAACTGACCAGGTCAGGTACTGTCTTTATTCCTTGCTAATAACTTATTTGCCATCATATTACTATCTGGCAACCATATTCATTATTGGAAAAGTCTGGTCTGACTTGGTATGCTTAAACTAAATCCTCATGACAGAAGGAGATAATGTTTCATTTAATTGGATAATCTGTGTTTTAATTTAGATAAAGCTCAGCTTTATTTGCCAAACAGAAATCATTAGAAAAAGAGTAGAAAACCTTTTTATTTAATTCCTTTTGAATAAGAAAGTATTCTAATCTAATTTGTATAGTGTACCAAAGATACTTCAAAATGCAGAACCATTGTCTATTACCATTTTTATAAAAATTAGACAGAAGAATGCCAGTTCTTGGAAGTAGATATTTTACTAAACATAGGAAAAGAAGCCATAGCAATACATCCCTTGGAAAATTAGTCATGGTGATATGATATGAACAGCTTGCTAATTCAAATAATTATTTTGTTATCCTTGGTATATTTTTTATAAATATTTTTGCATACATTTATATACATCCTTTAATTGATATTTTTAATTATTGTTTAAAATTCTCATAGCACTAACTAAGCCTAGTCGTGGATGGGGATCTCTTATAAAAGCCCTGTACAAAGCTAGTACAAAGACACCTCTTCCTAGTACAAATAATATTCAGTCTTAAAAGGCAACAAAATCATCTTTTCCAAATGACCTTTAAAAAACATCATTCTTTTCTTTTTTCGTTGATTATTTCTTTTACCTGATCATTTTGTGGTTGGACTCAATGATCTTAAAGGTCTTTTACAACCTACATGATTCTATGATTCTGTGATTTTAGTTGCTACTTCTCTCCATACGCCTATTTTGCAGATTGTTGTTCATCTGACCCATTTTGTTGTAGTGTTCCAACTCCCTTCCAACACAAGCTTTAGTCTGCAGTCTTGCCTGATTCATGCATGTTAACTGAGTATTCAGAAGATGCCCTAGGTAATCAAAATTTTTAGGATCAAGAAACATTTGTGCTATGTTGTGAGCAGATTTTGCCTTCTCCCTAAATGTCCTCTGGAGGGGGGGTGTGGGGGTATGCGTGGGGTGTGTGGGTGTGTGTGTGCATGTGAGATGGAGAGGGGAGGAAAGAAAAAATATTTGATTGGATTTGATCACCATCAATTGCATTCTTGTTTTTATTACTCAACTTCCTAAATTAAAGTCTCTGACACCACCCTCCCCCTTTTATCTCAGGAAAATTTTCAACTTTTATGTATTTTTAGAGGGAAGAAAGAAATGCATTTGTATAAAAGTACATTAGAATCTAATGATCGGTTTTTAAAAGGGACTATGCAATCTGTGTAGAGTATAGTGTTCTTGCCAATAGAAAATAGGTGTAGAATAAGCATATTTTAAAAGGGCAATGTTCCAAGTAGAAAGTCTTCTTAGATGGTTAGTATCAAAGGTTTCTCTAGGCTCATTTACACCCTCCTCTCTGTAGCGGGCATCCCTGTTCCAACACACAGACTTTTGCAGTAGAGGATTGCCAAAATAGCTCTGCTTGCATCTATCTTTTCCAAACAGCAATAACCTTTTTTCCTTTCCTCAGTTTAGGACGTCATTCCATGTTTACAGTCTTAGGTAATACTGGAGTTTACCAGCTATTTTGACTTCTTGAACAGTTTTCATTGCACATCTTACCCAAGAAAGGGCATGGGGAGGAGCTGGTGGCTACAGAGCAAATGGAGATAATTCGAAGCAGATAGAGGCAGAGGAAATAATGAAACAAGGTCCTAAAATATATTGCATAATGAAAAATGATGTAAAGATAAATATATAGGATGGATAACTATACCGTTGTGCATGCAAGGAAGGGTTAATATCTTGGAACATTTAGCAATGTTTTCCATCCAGATATGCACTGCAATATAGCATTTAAATTGATCTACTAGCAATAAATAAATTGAACAGTAAATTTTTTTCAGCCTGTGAAATTGGCAATGGAATAAGACTTACAATCTCAAAGTATATCACAGGGTGAATATATCAATTTAGGGATGTTAAACATTCCTTGACATTTAAAACTTTTTTACTTCCTCCTTTTTTCTTTCTCTATCTTTTTTTTTTTATTGTATATGGATGGGAAATTAAGAAAGGGAACCAGTCACTTCATAAAACAAATTTTCAATGTCTGTATTGCTGTGAAATTAAGATCACAGCAGTCCTAGTGAATGGATAGCCCTTGTTCTTGCATGCTCTGTGAGGAGACAGCAATTACTTCATTTTAAGGCTAGACTATCTTGCAATTTGTTAAGCTTCTTTTGCTTCTGATTTCTTTACCTATGTCTGTGAATTTACAAATATGACTTTCCAAATCATTGTAAGTTCATTAATGCAAGCTATTGAAGTGTTTTAAGAAAAGAGAAGATGTACAGTTGAGGATCAGATGCATAGGATACTAAGGAGCAAATCAGCACCAAGGAACAAATACTTCTGATCCATACTGCCATGTTGAATTTAGCTAAGAGTATACAGCAGTTCTTGCAGTAAATTAGCTAATGCATTTCTTGATGTTTCATGTGGTTTCATATGTAGTATCACATAATTCGTGCAAGTGTATGAATTCTTGAAGTGACACCGAGTTAATAACACTGAGTTATTGAAGCAGTAAGGTCTTAATTTATTGCTAAAATACGAATTATCATACTGCTTGTTAGGAATGGGACATAACTGCCTATCAAACTGAAGAAATAATTTCTCCCGGATGTGCTTGTAGCGAGTTGTTATCAACTTTTTCATCCTCTCTGAAGCAAACTAGCTTTCAGCTAGTTATAAGCTGAAGCAGATTGCTAGATCACATGGACTTGTAGACTGACTCTGTCTGGCATCTGGTATTGGATATGATTCAAGAACACTGTTAAAGTTTCTGCATAGATTTACGCAATGTATTTCACAATAGTCTCCATCTTGTTATTCATATTTGATTTTTTTATCAGTTATTTCCTCTGCCATATGTGTTATTGTTTGCACACACGAGCAAGAATTATACAATGATGTGTCTTTATCTGCCATCACAGAAAAATATTCATGATTTTCTGCACTAACAAAGTTTGCTGCAAGAAATCATTAATTTTACACTTGGGACAGATTTGCCCAAAGATCTGACACTAAACTCACTGTTACTTAGCGAGTGAGAATAACAGCACAGATTTGAGCAAAAGTATAAATGAATCCCAAACATTTCCAAACCTTTGCAGCATTTTTAATATTCAGGATTTACAGAAAAAACAACAGTAAGAAAAATCCATATGAATACAATCATTTGTACCACCCTGTTGCAGTAAACTCAAGTAATTCTGAAATGTAAACACATTGGAGGAATTCAGGTAAGATTTGAGCACTTGTTCTCTTGCCCTGTAGTTTTGCTCAAATAGCAGAAGAGCAAGAATTAGAAAATAAGTGCAAGCAAAAAGGAGAAACGGGATACAAAACCAAAACTACTGCTGGATACGGTGTCAGAAAAACTAGTCTCTCACAAATCTTCTGTATGTTTTTCAGCACAAAAAAATAAATGTATTTTCTTCCAGTGAAATACAGCTTGTAACATATAAATCAGAGAGACACTAGCAAGCACTTTAGCTTAAACTGCTTTCTGGAAAATTTCAGGCATTGAAAGTCAGGATTATTTTCTAGTGTTGTGCAAGTCCAACCAATGCTAGTTCCTCTCTCTGTGTCCTTGCATCTGAATCTCAGTATTGCGTGCCTTTTGTTGTTGGAGAATTTAGTTCATTTTAAACTAAATCAATCAGCTATTCCCCTACATTAATTAGACACTTTGTAATGTTGAATTGCCCCACAAATTGTATAGCTCAATGTGGGTTACAACTAAGCATGCATTTGCCCATTGTCCACCAATGACATCTAAGAAGCCTATATCAAAATCAGCAGATTAGCATGATTTGATGAATAAATACAATGTGACAGATCCCAGCTAATGCGAAGCAATACAACTCTGCTTAAATCAATAGAAAGGTTCCTAGGTTATACTAGCTGAGTGATATTTGTGAAGCACAGTAAACACATCTATAGCTGTAGAATTGCTAATGCTGCCAGTTGTAAAGCTTTTTTGCTCCAACACATTTCAAAAAAGCTATGCTTGTGCTTGTCTTTGTATTTCACTCTTCCTTTCTTTTGCTTTTTTCTTGTTGTATTTTTTAACTTTTTCCCCAGCTAGGGGAAGCAACTATAATTATTTCTCTCTACTATAATCCAAGTGCTCGGATAACTCATGCAATGCAGGCTGATTTGTTACTAGTTGAACATAAACCCTTCAGCTGGCGACCAGAAAGACACTCAACCATCTCAGCTTTAGTGCCAAATCTGATGACAGGAGATGGGAGTAGAGACAATATTCTTGGCACGGTTCCCTGTTTACAAATCCCTGCTTCAAAACCACATTCTTTTGCTCTGTGATATTCTTACTTCCAGGAGTATGGAACAAGGTAGACTTCATAATAAAGCCCAAATATATTTTATTTAATTCAGGCACACAAGTAATAAAATGGTGTGGTTCCCTCTGTAAAGTTATAACATTTTTCTTTGAGCTTTCTCATCATAATTTTGATTTTCTTTTTTTCACTCCATGTGTGTCTATAAGCCTCTATATGATAATGAAAGGAGAATACTAGGTTTTAACTGAGCAAGGTATAATGGAACAGCAGGAAGCTTGTGAGCCACTTAAATTAAAATGATGAGGAAGAAATAGACATTAATTATCTTAGGCTGCATTATCTTTTCATTTTGCAAGCAAGGAAATATTTAACACCCCAGGAGGAAAAGAATTAACTTCATTTGAATCTTTCCACAGTGAACCAGTGCTCAAGAAGCAAAATGCTTTACTTCGGACTGGAGAGATAATTTTAAATCACATGCAGGGGGCATCTAGATGAAAGATCAGAATCTAGTATATTCACTGAGCAGAAATGATGAGATGAAAAAGTAGATAAAGAAGAGACTATGTTCGTGTTCGCTCTGTCCCACAAACCATGACCTCTTCCACAGTCACAAGGACCTATTTTCAATTTCAAGGCAATAGCTATAAATGTTAATAATTGCCTTTACCTCTTTCTCTGTAGCTTAGCTTCTTGCCCCATTACCAAAACCATTTAGTTTCTCAGTAATTCATTTTCTACATAATCTCCTTTCATGTCCCATGTTTCCTCTATTGTGTTTCACCTTGGGCAGTACATCATGTAAATAAAGCCTATATCCATAATCGCTTTACTATACTGCTTAAGGGAATTCACTCTTGAAAACTTCATTCCAACCTGTGTCCATTATAGCAGATCTTTTTAGTCCTCATTAGATGGGACAAGCGGGCGAATATTTTAAAAGCTATTTCAGCATCAGTGATGTAACCTTGAGTGTCTATTCAAAACTTTCAGATGTATTTAAAGAATGAGCATGAAATAAATAAAGGCATTTGAGAAAGAAGTTCATCATACTGTATTTTGATTTCAAAAATTTTGGCATTTGAAATAGTTTTTAAGGCCACATTATAGTAGTATAGACACTGATCAAATAGACAAAAATGTCCAAGAACTTGTACTCAAGTATTTTTCGAATTAGAAATAGAGATTTAACATACTAACAGGCTGGAAAATGTGTATATTGGTATTTAAGGCAGAAATAATTGAGTTAAGGCGGGAATGATTGAGTTCTGTATTCTTCCAATGAGCAAGAGAACTCCTAGCTTCTCTGTCCTGGTTTTGGCTGGGATAGAGTTAATTTTCTTCCTAGTAGCTGGTATAGTGCTGTGTTTTGGATTTAGGATGAGAATAATGTTGATAACACACTTATGTTTTAGTTGTTGCTAAGTAGTGCTTACACTAGTCGAGGACTTTTCAGCTTCCCATGCTCTGCCAGGTGCACAAGAAGATGAGGGGAGCACAGCCAGCACAGCTGACCCAGCCTGGCCAAAGGGCTATGCCGTACCGTATGACGTCATGCTCAGTATATAAACTGGGGGGAGTTGGCCAGGGGGTGGTAATCACTGCTCAGGCATGGGCTGGGCGTTGTTTGGCAGATGGTGACCAAATGTATCACTTGTTCTTTTCCTGGGTTTTGTTTTGTTTTGTTTTTCTTTTCACTATTATTATTATCATTATTATCATTATTGTCAATATTTTATTTTATTTCAATTATTAAACTGTTATTACCTCAATCCATGAGTTTTCTCACTTTTGCCCTTCCAATTCTCTCCCCCATCCCACCAGGGAGGTGGGTAAGTGAGCGACTGTGTGGTGCTTGGTTGCCGGCTCAGGTTAAACCACGACATTCACACTATCCACAATGTGACTATCTCAGAAAGGACAGAAACAAATGACCAAATATTTGTGTAAAAAAGGTAGTATTTTTAGTTCTGTTTAGCGTTTACTGTAATTAAGAGGTGTGTATCATCTTTTTTAAACCAGGTTTGAGTTTGAGTTTAGAATTCCATCAAGCTCTTGTGTGTGAAATGAAAATTAAATAGTTCCCTTCTACTTCTCTGAAAGCCAAATCCCTGTGAAAGCTTTTGACACTCTCTTGTGTCATCTCATGTTTGTTTGATGTGGTTATTGGTGGTTTTCCATCCTTGGTCTTAAATTTCAGTTTATAACAAAACCTAAGCCCTGCTTCATCGCAGTTTTAGTAGTGAACAGTATTCATGGGAGAAAGCAGATAGAATTTTGAAATGCTCTCTGTGCTGGGTACTAGATGGGGGTAAAAATATTAGATAACATGCTACCTACTTTTTTTCCATGCAGTTAGAGGCAGTTAAGGACTTATGAAATTGGTTCCTCTAATGCCTTTTATTACATAAAAGAAAAAAATAAAAACAATAATTGCCTTCCAGACTAGAAAAAGCTATTAATGTTCTTTTCCTCTTTTTTTTTTTTTTTTTTTTTTTCCTTTTTGTTCTCAAGCTTCATTCTGACTTGGACAAGGGAGTGGGCACTGTTAAATATACACTTTCAGGAGATGGTGCTGGCACAGTTTTTACCATTGATGAGACCACAGGAGACATTCATGCCATAAGGAGCCTAGATCGAGAAGAAAAACCTTTCTACACACTCCGGGCTCAGGCTGTGGATGTTGACACCAAGAAACCGCTAGAGCCTGAATCAGAGTTCATCATCAAAGTGCAGGACATTAATGATAATGAACCAAAGTTCCTGGATGGGCCTTATGTCGCCAGTGTCCCAGAAATGTCTCCAGTGGGTGAGTAAGAACCTTTAAACACTTGATAACTAATTGCGTATTACTTAATTGTCTCAATGTGCATTTCCTGCTGAGGAAAGAAAGAGAAGACTGAAATGAAAATATAATTTCTAAAACTTATTACTAGAAATGTCTCACTCTGTGCTTAGAAATATACAAATTACAGTTTTGTTTTAGCTTTATTTGCTTAATTAGAAACTCATTCTCCTGCAAAATGAGTGCTTCTGACTTTCAGTCTCTGAGGACAAGAGGAGGAAAAAAAAAAGATATTCAAGGCAGGTCCAGGGGTTCTGTGTACCCCCAAACCTGTTATTTCACATGATTAAGTGCGTTCACCTCTATTCCTAGTTAACATTGACTGTTTGCTGTACAGAATTAGATGGTATCTAATTTAGTAGATGAATTTAGTAGATGAATTTAGAATTAGATGGTATCTAATTCTGTATGGCATCTTGCCATTTACTGCTCTTGTCTCTGTGGCTGTTAAACTCCAACAGCATTTGCATGATCCCCTAATTATGAATTAGGGGACAATTCTTTATTGAAGTCCTGCTACAGTGCGGGTGCTGAAAGTAATGATTGCTGTCACCTGGCTCTCCACAATGCAAGAATGGGAGTCAGAGAGGCTCAGCAAGACTGGCTCAATGTCTCAAAAACTTAATGTCCAAGAAAATATTGAGTGCATTGGATTCTTAAGTCAAAAAAAAAGAGGGGACTGACTGAAAACATCGTAAGTTTTCAAAAAGGTAGTGTGCAGGGGAGCGAATAATTTTCTCTCCAAAGAAAGGCGGACTGTAGTAAGGATACTGAAGTACTGGAATAGGTTTTTGTTTGAAGAATTTTCGCAACACGATAGGCATTTGCCGGGAAAGACATAAAAAGCATTGATCCTTCTTTGGAGCAGGAGAATAGACTAAATGGTCCCTTCGGGTCTCTGCCTGATGGCTAATTCTGCAGAGGTCCTGAGCAATGTGTTTGCAACACAAGCACACTCCTTGTGTCCTGCTGCCAGATGGCAATTTGGGCTTCCCTTTGGGCACCAGAAATTAATTCATTCTGGGCTGGGAGGCCTTTAACTTCCCAGTGCTAGTTTCAGCTTATTGCCATTTTCTCTCCTAAGCTGTCTTTTCCCAGTACTTCACAAGCCAGTACTAGTCATTTAATACTCACTGTAGTTGCTAACAGTTGCGGAAGTTTTCTGACTCTGAAATGTGCAGAGGCACCCTGTTGCTCCTTCAGCAATGCAGCTCAGATGGTGATGTTTTGAAAGACAATCCAGGAGGCAACTAGCTATCTGCACAAGGTACTATATGGAATTAATGAGGTCGTATTTTAAATTTTGTGATAAAGAGTGGTAGAATGTGATAAAATGTGATATGAGTAGACATGTAGAGATGATCATGTTGTCATACACGTGTAGAGACGAGTTCACTATACTCACCCATAGAGGCACATCTATAGATTCATTATACAGATGCACTATTGCTGTTGCCCCTATTGAGATGCCTAGTAATATTACTTACAGTTATATTACTTATAGATGGAAAACATTTGTTATATTTTCAAGTCTATTTCTGTGGCAAGTTCAGAATAAAATTTTTTCACCAGTGAATGTATGGTTAGTTGTTAAATTGGTTTTAATACTTGATCAGAGAGAAATAAGTAAAATATTTATGAATAACGTTATTTACACAGTGGAATGCAGTGCATGCATTCTTTCCCTCCTCTATTGCTCTCCCTCCATCTTCCTTTCTTATTTTCATAAATATGTGTGTGCAGTAGCAGACAAAATGCTAACAGTGGTTTTATTTCATGGGAAACTCTTCAAGGCATGCCATGCATTGTGGCTTTTACATTGACTGGGAGTTGCATGACTAAATGAGATGCAACTGAGTATGCTATGTCATGCATACAGCAGTTTAAAAGAAATGCTTTTCAATTTATTCTCCTTTGGAAAAACAGCAATTGATGCCATGGCAAAAATGCATGCTCTTGATCTTCACTTTATTCTGTCACATTCAATACTTCTAGAAGATTTATTCATAACAGTTTTTATTTTCCTCTATAAGAAAAATAAAAGACGGAGGAAAATTGATCAGAAAAGAGAAGGCAAGGAAGTAGTGCCCAAATGGAGGCCTAAACTCCAATTAGTGGTTACTAAAACAGATAACAATTTTTGCTATTGGGTTATCTTGCAGCAAAAATATCCAGAAATGCCTTCTGTCACCTGTGATATGCCAGGAGATTGTGCCTTCTCTGATGTACGTCTCCCACTCTCTTGCTCTCTCTCTTACCCATTCTTTTGCTACCTTATGCAAGCATAGATTTCTCAGAGGATCTAAAACTGCTGCTTCCTATCATCAGTACCATTTAGTTGCACCTATAGAGTTGCCTAGACCTACCACTGCCTGAGGCTGACATTGAAAATCACTTTGATTTTTTAGCTGGTGCAGCATATGGTTGTCTTGGCTTAGGCAAAAACCCTGATGATAAACTCTTCCTCTTATCTATTTTTTTACACTTTCATTTTCTAGTTGACAGTTTTCAATTCCCAAATGTCCTAAACTTCACTTATTATATTTTTGCAACAGCATTTATTATGAACTGCACTCATGCACACTGTTTCCATTGTAGGAAATGCACTACAACATGACTTTTTTCCTCCTTACTAGTCATTTCTATGAGCCTGACAAGCTTTTGTGGCTAAAGACTTGCTGTCTTTTATTGTTGCATGACATTCACATGGAAAGGTTTACCCAGTTTGGTAGTTTATCCTAAGGTTATTGATAATAAGGAGAAAAATATGGATGCCAGAGTTCATGTTGAAAGGGGAATAGAGGGGTAGAGAAGTAAGCCATAAGAGAGGATTGCATGGGGGTGGGAAGTCTCAGGAAGAAAAATTTCCTTCCGACCCCTTACACACATTTTAGAAATTTTCATGGCCGCACTGTTCTCAGTTTTGTAACATCTCTGACCTTCGTACTAATTGCTGTCACTGAAGCTTTGATGGCTGAAAAGATGTTGTAGTATTCATCCCCTGATTCAGAGTTCCAGTCAAAGAGTTATAATAAAACTGCATGTCAATGATAAAGTTGGACCTTGGTGATTTTTTACTGGAAAAGGCACAAAAAGATGGAAATTCGTAGGATCCTCAATATCTGGTTTTCTTCACATAGATATGATTTAGACATATCTGTCATATCCAAGTTTTTCATGGTAGATTTTGTAAGAACTTTGTTGTGTTATTTTCCTTGCATGTTTTAGGTGGAAATTTATTTTTTCCCTTCAAATTCACTTTGAGAACCTATTAAAATTTCTTCTGCAGTTTCTGTACATGGGGGTTTATTTGTTTTTCCCTCTCATCAATACCACTCCTTAAAAAAGATTTTGGTAATGCATATCTTTTAGCTTTTACTAAAGAAGAGATAATTTTAGGTTTGCCATTTTTACTTGGTGGTGCGTTCTTTACTGGTAGCCAGATTCCTTCATATGCCTTTTACTAAGAAAAAAATGTTAGCAGGATGTTTAGTGTGTTCTAAAACTCTAATTTAAGCCCACTACAAACTAAAACGCCTACCTGTTTTATGCCAGAGGCTTGAATAGCCAGCTAACCTCGCTCCTTCCACGTATGCACTGTAATCTGCTCATGTATGATGGACAGGATAGTCAATCACAGATTCAAACAGAAAAGATGTTCTCTTGAAAAGCCCCTTGCTTACCAACTAGTGTAACATGCAGGCTACTGTACCCATCTATGAATGACTTCCATTATTTCTGATACTTTCTAAGTGTACATAGTTTCTGTATTGTTGTGGAAGGATATTGATACCTCCAAAGCTGACAGTGTATTGCTCACATAATAAATTGAGTGCAGAATACTTTATAGTGAAGAATTCCTTTTGGAAAAGACAATGACATGAAATTCCCTGCAGAGAAACTCAGCAGATGGCGTCAGATTACAAGGCAGAACTAATATTTTAAGAACAGAGATTGCTATGCTGTTATCGTATGCCTGATAAGTGACTTATAAAAGGTTAAGGGCTGGACTCCTAATATTTTTTTTTTTTTTATATTGGATTAGTTTTATCAATATCTTTATTTGAAAATATTTTCATGATTTAATAAGAGTTCCAAAATGTAGAACAAACCAGAAATGGAAATTTATGCATAAGGACTGAAAAAGGGGCTGTGATTTCCCCATTTGTAAGTTAGTATTAGCAAAATATGTTGTCCTTAAGTGTAATTTAATCAACTGTGTTGTTGCTTCTGGCAGCTGTGCCAGCTTTTGTTGCAATATAGCTCACGTAAGCATGCAAATATATGGTGAGTTTAAACCAAGGTTATCCCCTTATTAAAACTATCAGTCCAGATGACTGCAAATAGGAGCATACCAGCATTAAACACACATTCAAGGGAAGATATATTTTTATACATTTATACATAAAAATGTGCACAGAAATACATCTGCATTTCTCATGCATTTCTTTCACTGACTATGCTGATTTTAATTGATCATATCTATCACATGTGACAAATTTATAACTTCTACTGTCACAGTCTACTAATTGTTTTCTAAGGTATTTCCATTATTCCTCTATGCTTATACACAGACCAGCTAGGGCTGTACTAAACCTATCAATTCCACAACATATAGATTCCATATGTTCTTTCCTAGGCAATTTCATTTCATACCTTTCCACTAGATTAACTCTTTATTGCTTAGGGGGGCTCTACAAACTCCAGATCACCTTGGCAATTATTCTGCCATTTTGGTTATTAATTAACAAGTAATGGAATATGTTCACATTAAATAGCTGTATTACTGATTAGACTTAAATATTCTATTTGAAACTGCCTCAATTGTAACACTATGTTGTAACACTGAAATGGTCTAGACATCAGGTTATTTTTACTGCATATCCTTCATAGTGCAAGGCAGCTACTTGAAGAGTGTTATGGATTTGCTTCCCATGGTACTGACAGCCTAAAAATAGTCTCTATAAGTTTTCTGGCAGTTTTCCTTCTGAAGTGAATACTTAATTGGCTTATATTTAAACATTGGCTTATATTTAAACATTGACAAAGGCTTATATGTACATTCACAAATGGAACATACATCTAATACGTCACAGAATCACAGAATCACATAATCACAGAATGGTTGGTGTTGGAAGGAACCTCTGGAGATCATCTAGTCCAAGCCCCCTGCTAAAGCAGGTTCACCTAGAGCAGGTTGCATAGGATTGCATCCAGGCGGCTTTTGAATATCTCCAGAGAAAAAGATGCTACAACCTCCCTGGGCAGCCTGTTCCAGTGCTCTGTCACCCTCAAAGTAAAGAAGTTTTTCCTCATATTCAGATGGAACTTCCTGTCTTTCACTTTGTGCCCGTTGCCCCTTATCCTGTCGCTGGGCACCACGGAAAAGTGTCTGGCCCCATCCTCCTGACACCCACCCTTAAGATATTTGTAAGCGTTGATAAGATCCCCTCTCAGTCTCCTCTTCTCCAGGCTAAACAGACCCAGCTCTCTCAGCCTTTCCTCATAAGAGAGGTGCCTCAGTTCCCTAATCAACTTCATAGCCCTCCGCTGGACTCTCTCCAGTAGTTCCTTGTCTTTCTTGAACTGGGGAGCACAGAACAGGACACATCACTCCAGGTGTGGCCTCACCAGGGCAGAGTAGAGGGGGAGGATAACCTCCCTCGACCTGCTGGCCACACTCTTCCTAATGCACCCCAGGATACCACTGGCCTTCTTGGCTGCAAGGGCACATTGCTGGCTCATGGTTAACCTCTTGTCCACCAGGACTCCTAGGTCCTTCTCTGCAGAGCTGCTTTCCAGCAGGTCAACCCCTAACCTGTAGTGGTGCATGGGGTTATTTCTCCCTAGGGGCAGGACCCTACACTTGCCTTTGTGGAACCTCATTAGGTTCCTCTCCACCCAACTCTGTAGCCTGTCCAGGTCTCACTGAATGGCAGCACAGCCTTCTGGTGTATCAGCCACTCCTCCCAGTTTTGTATCATCAGCAAACTTGCTGAGGGTACACTCTGTGTCTTCATCCAGGTCACTGATGAATAAGTTGAACGAGACCGTACCAAGTACTGATGCCTGGGGAACACCGCTAGCTACAGGCCTCCAACTAGACTCTGTTCTGCTGATCACAGCCCTCTGAGCTCTGCCATTCAGCCATTTCTCAATCCATCTCACTGTTCACTCATCTAACCCACACTTCCTGAGCTTACCTATGAGGGTGTTATGGGAGACAGTGTCAAAAGCCTTGCTGAAGTCAAGGTAGACAACATCCACTGCTCTCCCCTCATCTACCCAGCCAGTCATACCAGTAATGCCATCACAGAAGGCTATCAGATTGCTCAAACATGATTTCTCCTTGGTGAATCCATGTTGACTACTCCTGATAACCTTCTTTTCCTCCACATGCTTAGAGATGACATCCAGAATGAGCTGTTCCATCACCTTTCCAGGGATGGCGGTGAGGCTGACTGGTGAGGCTGACATATCCATCTATGTAGTTTCATGTGAAAGGATTACAATGTGCAGAAAACTAACCTGATGAACTGGTGGGTAGGGCCCTGCATTCTGGTTGGGCATAGGTTAGTACCGTGTGCCTGAGTTTAGCCTGAAGCTTACACTGAGCAGAGGCTGGGGAAGGTAGGACTATAAAGCATTGGAGCAAATACTAAGCAATCCTTTCCTTCATATAGATTCCTAGCTTCTGGCGATATCTTTTAAGGACTTCCAAAATCATACCCAGGCTGTTGCAGAAGATATTACTTTGGGAATCTGTAGAGGCCAGAGAGATTTTTGGATGGTATTACATACACTCATGGAGAGAAAACTGTCAATATAACTGTCGGCCCCTGTCTGCAGCCCCTCCATCTCTACCCTGGTGTCCAGGCTTTTTTCTCGTGTTATGGAGTCCTTAGAGACAATGATGGGAATTGGATGTCATATTCAAGATACAAATATCTTGGATATTCTTGTTTATTCTCTTGTTTATTCTCTTTCCCTTATCTAATAATTCCCATCAATCATTTTCCCTTTTTTGTCCTCTGTTGATCATTGAGATGAAAACTTTGGAGGATTTTTTCATAGTGATCTCAGGATCAAGAGTTAACAGGTAACTGAGCTACAGCCCACCTCTGTGAAAGTACTGATAGGGTATTTTTTTCCTTTGTATTTCTCAGTGCGAAATCCCCTATCCCCAGTTACTTGTTATGTTAAGATTCCCCTGTAACACTTTGCAGTCAAGCTTTCATTTTGTCAAGCTGTCACCTGCTTATATATTCGCTTTTACTGGCAACCTGTGAGTTCAGATCCAAGTGAGATGCCAGTGGCAACCCACCTCTCATATAAAGACTGGCAACTTCTTCCAACCATTTGATTTCTACTTTTATTTAGCTGTTATCTTAGAAAAGGCTGTTCTGTCTTAATCTATCTTTTTTTTTTTTTTTAAAAAGCCTTTGCTTAGGAACCTTGCTGAAAGATTTTTTTGAAATTTAGATACTGTTTATCTATGCAAGTAACCTAGAGCTCTATAGTCACTGATTCACCCAATAGTTTTAACAGGTTTTGTGAAGAGTGGCTTCCCTTCACAAAACTGTACTGACTCTCCCCTTACAGGGTCATATCCACATGTCCTCTAATTTGGTACTCTATTACAGAATGTACAAATTTGTCCATCGCCTGGGTCAGACCTGGTGCCCTTTTCAGAAAAAGTCATGTCCCATCACTACTGCACAGATCATCAGACTAAGTTTTATAACCACTAGAGAAAGGTGAGTTTTAAGGAAGGAGCAAAAGGAAAGGCAGGTTTTGGCTGCTTAGCCTTTTGTCAAAAAGTTTTTTCCCCTGTATAAGGGGCATTGCACAAAAATACAAAACAAAACAAAATAAAAATAAAAGAAAACCACTGAGATGTTGAGAGAAAATTACAAGTAGGCAGTAAACGTTTTTGGAAAAAAACTGTTTCTTGACATTATGATAGATCACTAGGCAACCTAGGCAGCTTCAACTACTGTGAAAAACCTTACTGACAAAACCCTTTTAGATCAAAAGGGAGGAAGAAAACAATGCAGAGAATCAAGGCTTGCTTGGTTAAAGGATTGTGGCTATTGTCATACTCACTGCAAGTTTCATTTTATACACCCTGGCTGTTGGAAATTGTCAGGAAAACAAGGAAATTTGGCAAATACTGTTAGCTAGGAGAATCTATATAAAATGAAAGCTGTGACAGAGAGGACCCTATAAACATGCACACAGCAAAATGTCTGAGAAGCTTTTGCTGTTAAAAAGGTGAGATGCTGGATAAATGTTTTCTGCTAGCTGGTTTCACAGTCCCAAAATGTCAGTGTCAGTGACGAATTCATGCAAAGCATTTGAGTCTTTCTTCATGTATATCTAGGCCTACTTTATTATGTTTAACTGGAAGTGGGCAACTCACATCACAGCAGGTAAAGCCATTATGTTCCTATCCACACACTGACTTTACTCCAACTCAGTAACACAAATTAGATAACATTTTATATTTCATCACACCCAAGTCTTTTGATGCAGACGCCTCTGTTAGGTTAACCAACCAATGCTTTCATTATTAAAATTAAGCTATTTGGTTTTCCTCTAAATGTATATTTTGGTCATTTTAATGGTGCTGAGTATTAATTCTTTTAGTATAAAAGGAGAAGCTTTGTAATTATTGGTACTGTCTTGTGGTTTGCATAATCATCTTTAGGTTCAAGATATGTTGTATTAGAGTTGTTTGGATTACGTGTTATTTTTTTGTCAATGATACTATTGCTGAGGGAAAGGTATTGGCATGTTTTAGTGTAGTATTGAGAGATGTAGGGGTTGTTTTTATACAGGCACATAGCATCTCTAAACATAAAACATGTTGTATTGATACTTGCTTTAGTAGTCACTGATCAGCTATAAATGTTAAAAATTAACAAGAAGGTGCTTTTGTCTTACCACAAAATGACTCTGAACATTAAATATCTTTTCAGCAAGAGCTGTTCTTTTGGCCACCAAGCGGTTTTAAACATTAAACATATTTTAAAAATATTACTGTTCTCAGCCACTGAGTGACTGTAAACATTAAATATATTTTATAAAAGCTGCTTTTCAAGCCACTGCCTGCATGGCTATGAACATCATTTTTCTTTAAAGTTGCTTTCCAGCCACTGGGCTACTTTTTTCTTATAAGCTCCATTCTATTTATAATTTTTCACAGAAGAAAAAAATGCAAGGTTTTACTGGTACAAGGCGGCTCTTCATAAAGACACTGCAGGTGATAAGAACAGGCCAAAATTAAAATGGATTTTTATGGATATTTTGCATGGACAGTGTGTGCATATCTAGTGTTCTTCTCCTCCATTTTTTGTGTATAACTGCAGTAAACCAAAATAATAAAAGCAGACATGAGTGATATTTTTTACTAACATAACTGGTCTAAGAAATCAGTCACTGATGGATTGTGTGAATCAATCAAGTCATCGTCAGCCCTAGAGGAGGACAAAACAGACGGCAAAATAGTCTCAAGATTGCTAAGCAAATGGGAGTCACTAAACCAAATATGATTAAGGGCTTTAATTCTGTGTGCAGAAATAACTCCATGTGGCAAATTAGCTGTAATCCTAGCAAGGCCTGAAGTGATAAGAAAAGCGTCTGTGAGAACCTGGCTTAACAAGAGCTAAGAGAAAAAAAAATCACTGATCACAAATATTCTGTTAAGGACAAATAATTCTCTGTTTAGAGAATCCCATGAGGCTTAAAGTCTGCAGCAAAGACACTGCAGATAAAAATAATACCTTAGGAAAAAAAAAATACGTAAAACAGAAGTCTAAAAATATCTGCAGAATGAGGAACAGCACGTACTAAAGTATCTTTAAGTGGCATGTCAACCAATTATAAGTGTATCTGTCTGTCGACCTTGGATTTAATGAATCCTAGATACTTAATGTTTCTCCTTCTTTGTAGTAAAGAACAGCATAGATGGTCAATCCAGCCCAATGTCTATCCCATACACTGTAGATATTTCCTAACTAAGAAACAATTAAAGATCTTATGGGAACATGAGCCTGATATCCTTCCAGCCTGTGATCAACAAGGGTCCTGACAGAGCTGGTTGAAACCTTTCCGCAAGAGCCATTTTTGCGAAGTTTCTGTAGAACTGAAAGATGCAAACATGTAATTCTGTCAAAACTTTTTATGAAAAACCAGATGGCTGCCTGGTGAGTCATCCGCCAGGTTAGCTGGTGACTGGCAAATTAAACAGGTCGTTCCCAAATTAGTAGAGAAGCATTCTTTATATAAACCTGAAAAGCCAAGCACTAGCTGGCTGGGAACCCATAGGCCAGGCAGTCTTCTCTGGAGCTGGGAACCTGGCCGATTTGTCTGTTCCCTGATTTCTCTACCGCACAGTTGACGACAAGGCAGGTTGCCATGCTTCCCAAACAAGCTAGTCAGCCTGCAAGCTGAACAGGTCATAACTACGTAGGAAGATCAATGGAAATGAAACAAACTGTCCTCTGCTAAAAACTAATATCAGCAGTGCCGATATTGTTTTATGGAGTGTGCAAGTAATTTTCTGGAGTGAAGCAGAATGAAGTGAAAGGCCAAAATGATCTGAAATATCCCAGTAAAGCAGTATTCCACTGTCCAGACATCCTTACTTGCCAGTTATGTCTGGGGACCTTTTGTGCAGAAGCCAGCAGTAAAAGTGAAATCATTGAGGGTTAGAGAGAAGACTAAAAATAGAGATGGGTGCTGTTTTCAGGCAGGTGTGAAAGTAAAGAATGATAGCAGAGGAAGAGGAAAAGCTTTACAAACTGTACAGATTTCATTTCAGGAGCTACTGGAGAGAAATGTAACTTTTTTAATACTGCCTTGAACTTGATTCGGACTGGCACTCCTAAAGACACTGCTATGGTCTCTGTTAACAGACCTCAAGACCATCCTTTTATTTTCATAAGAAGCTTAAAGGATATTAATTAATAAATAAATGACACTCAAGGTATGAGTGAGACTATGGAGCAGTCTTGAGGGAACAGGGAAACAGCATGAAGCAGGCAAGGGTCTTCCAGCAAGGACTGCCTGATGCACCAGTCTGCGCCAGTCATTGATGGAGAATGTTGCAGATGCCCTCAGAGGTATAATTTCAACTAGCCATTTGCATCTTGCTACACAATTGTTTGCAACTGATGATTTTCACTGGAAATAACTGGCTGACTGATAGTCATCCCACTGAGGCTGGCATAATGTTTTGGGGATAGAGATTCTAACTGGTAAAGGATAATATGAAACCCAACAGCCAATCCAGTAATAACTAGGTCAGGATATCCACAGCCAGAGAGTATCTCCTCAATCATATCCTTCGTTTTCCATCTGTGTTTATTGCTGTTAGTACAGCAAGCATCAATTTTATTGTTTGTTTGTTCTGATCTAAAGGAGTATCCTAACTTATTTGAGATATAAGATAATTATGTAGCTAGGTTTCCCATGTTTTAGGAGCATCACCTTAGAAGCCTATATATCCTCCTGTCTCTGTAAGTGGCCAGAAGTAGAGGCTAGGAGAAGGTTAAACACACATTTAGGTATATTATCATGTCACAGTCTATTTGGGGGTAGGTTTTATCCAAGCACACCTTATTTATTTTTTAACTCTGTTAAAAAAGGTTGTTGTTAAGAGTTCACAACTATGTCAAATACTTCTCTAATCCCTATTTTGTTAGGTCTAGAGACTGTACATTTTCTAAATTGATCATGTCATTCTATAAAGCATTTCCTTTTCCTATTTTTAACATTTTTTGACTGTCAGTCTGGAAGATAAAAGATGAATGGGAATAAATAATTTGGCTTTGGTATAGTCCTAACTACTGTATACATCTCTATGTATTCATCAACAGATGAAATCTTTAAAGTTCTATGTGGAAAACTTTTCATGTCTCAATCACTTTCACTGCTTGCCTCTAAGCCCGCTTTATTTTTGCTGTCCTTCTAGCAATGGTAATCAGTATTTTCAACAGTCTTGAGAGAATTCAGATGAGAAAGATGCCTGAAGGGCAGGTTCAAGTGCTCAAGCCTGCAATTTATGGTCTTGCAAGAGATGATACAAACACAGATGCTCAAATTATCAGCCCCACTTACTACTTCTCTGGTTCAGTAGCTCCAAATTCATCCACTTTTTCTTGCTACTTTCACTCCATATCACCTCATGCCTGAACACAAACCAAACCCTGTCACACAGTTTTCAGCAGATGTTTGATAGTCCTGGGATTCTTTCATGGCTCTTGCATGTGATTCTGAATGAATCCTCTGTTCACAGATTTTAAGTCCTAAACCAATATTAATCACTGAGCATAATCCAGTGAGACACAGCACCTTGCTGTTCAAACAGCGAATTATCCCATGTGCCTTTGAAAGATCATCCAGTTGCTAATACAGCAGGGTGGGGGGGAATCTTCCCCTGGTTGAGTAGAAAAAATAGCTTTACTATGATATATTAAAGAACCGTGTTTGATAATTTTATTTGCAGTACTGGTGAGGGAATAAGTAAAGGAACTCTTAACATTTGTGGAGGGGAGGCAGTGGCTGAACACATGTAAATCGCTGCTTTTATTTGCCACAACCCAGATTCAAACACTGGTGTACTAGGAATTGCTCCAACATAAAATAAGGGATAATCACTTCCTACATCAACTTTTCTTTGTGAC
Organism: Platalea leucorodia; assembly: GCF_965183815.1. Taxonomy (NCBI): domain Eukaryota; kingdom Metazoa; phylum Chordata; class Aves; order Pelecaniformes; family Threskiornithidae; genus Platalea; species Platalea leucorodia. The sequence goes on along the minus strand of NC_138823.1, from coordinate 85,759,148 downwards.
AAATAAAGAAAATCAAATTCTACCCTTTCCTTCTGAAGAAAATCTTTCATAAATGGTTTGAAAGGTGCCAAGATGTCAGACTGCCTGCCTGAATCAAAAGATGGCAGCAAGGCATCAGCTCCTTAAATTCCAAAATCCATATGAAGCTGATAATCGAACTGGCAAGTTGTAAAGAAGGAATCCTTTCTTTGGGCCACAGCACAGCAATAAGAGATCTCTGAACTGCTGATTTAAAGGAAAGATATGGGATAAGAACTGAACCAGCACATCCTATTGACTTACTGTGGAGCTGAAGTTGTGACAGTTCAGTAATACCTATGCTGCAATCTGGATCCTTTATATTTTAACCACCTTTATCAATTTGCTTTGGGTAGCACAAGGGGACAGTAACAGTGACGACAGGATAGGTTTTATGGCTGCATAGTGCAAGAGACTTTGGTATACTAACTCACCAGCTACCTTGCAGGGATGTCCTAATGGTTCATTTCCAGTGCTACTGTTACCCAGACTGCTTATATTAAAGCCCACATGAGCCTCCCTGCCCATGTTGCATATGTGTTTTATGATTTGAGTGTTGACTTACTTGTGGACACAGTGTGCGTCATGTCAGTACTGCTGTCATCAATAGCAGAGATTTTAGACTTGTTAGTAAGATCTCGTTAGTCAATGCTTTTCATCAGCACATTCTCAGGCCAGGTTTGTAAAGGTAACTTGGCACTGAAAGAGTTTTATAGGCATCTTGTGGGTTTGTTTTTTTTCTTGATATCACTAAGTGTAGGGCACATAAATGGTTTTGAAAACCCTGGTCAGTCTTTAGACTCCCAAATAGCATTTAATAGCTTGAGTTGTACCACCAAGTTCCTGAAGCAATGCTGAGTATCTCTAATGTATAGGCACCTAAATTTTGCTGGCATACATTATAAAAGTGAACCAAAATGTTCTGGAAATTTGGCCAGGTGGTCCAAGCAATATCTCTGGAGCCCAACCAGATCAGACACAGATCAAATTCAGCACTACTACAGTAGGTGATTTGGGGTATGCCATGCAGGGTTGGATGTCCACATGGATTTATATGTATAATTCCAAATGAATTATCTTAGTACCTGCCTGAACCTGGAAAAAAGTCGATTTTATGAAGTTGTTTCATGGGTGCCTAAAATGTCACCTAAGCCTGTCCCCAATCTGCTGGCACACAGAAGCATCTGAACTTTACACTGCTGAGCAGCTAGATGCCAATTAATGCCTAAGCACTGTCAGAAATCATAAAGTAGATAGACTTAATTCTTTTTCAGAAGACAGTCAGTGACATTTTCAGAGATCAGAGTTACATCCCATGCAAAATATGGCTGGAAGAGAGGTTACATGGTTTTGATTTTGCCGTGATGTAGGTAGAAAACTCACACAAGATGCTGCAGATGCAGCTTTAATCCTTTCCTTTTTTTGAAAATCCCCTCCTCATGTTTTAACCACAAGGCCAGAGAGCCTTTCTTAGTCTTTCTCCCTGCTCCCTTTTTTTGGCCTGATGAATATTTAATGGTCCTATATAAAACACATCACCTTCCTCCCTCTTCAAGAGAGTGATGGGTAGGAGATAAGCATTCAACCACCATATAACAGAAGAGTGACTTAATCTGTACCTCGTGCATCCACTGGGCATTCAGGAGGGACCATCATCTGCTTCCACATTTTGTCAGAATAAGGTTTGTTTAAGCTGTTAACACAGAAAAGGGTTCAAAATTGCTTTTCCCCAGTAAATAATTTCTGAGAAAGAAGGTATTTAGGATGCAACTTTTCTCATTGGTGTTTCTTACAGGCTACAGCACCTTTTCACTAATAAGCTCACTTGTATGGATCTTATTGTTAGTCATCTAAATAACACCAGGTAGAAAAAAACTGCATCTGGGCTTATTGCATTTTGCAGTGGCTCTTTTTATGATTCATGCCCTCAGTATCTCTGTGCTGTAGTTGTTATGTATAAAAGCACTGTGTAATGTTGCTTCTCTGTTTTGTATGTGTAGTCTTGAAGATGGTGAAAACTGAGAAGGAATATTGCTTGCAGAGCTTTTTTCTTAATGTATATATGTTACCAGAACTAATAAACCATAGGCGAGGGTGTATGTGCAAGGGAACTGAGGGAAATTCACCTTAAAAAATAGTATGTCTTTTTTAATATGTTTGTGAAGGAGTCAGGAAAAAAAATAAGTTGAGGAATAGAAAAAATATGGAATAAAAATCTAGAAAGTAGCTCATAGGTGAGTAACAGGATGAGTTTAATGCTCATTAAAAAATCCAAGCATGATTAGTGAGTTAAGATGATAACCATGTCATCTGTCTTTATGTATGTGGGAAGGAACATGCGTGGATTATGAAAATCCACTTGATAGCTTTTTCAACAAGCCTTCGTAGTTGTGTAGCTATTCACTGTCTGACTCTCAGACCTAAATTCCAATGGCTGAAAAGTGCCTCATTTTCATCCTGTAAAGTGTGATCTGTATCCAGCCTCCAACTGACGTAGTAGTGAAAGACTGATGGGCTGTGATAGTTGGAAAATCTCCTCCTACTGTTAAGTGTGTGTATGAGTGTCAAAAGAAGTGCCATTTAGGGCCTGGGTTCTTATCATGTTCATATTTATTAATAGTAGCAATATTTTCTTATTGACATTTTGCAGGAAGAATGACATACTTGTTTCCTATAACTTTGTTCTGAGCAACCAGTCAGGAAATAATCAAGTTATAGAAAGTCAACAACATAATATATTCCAGTATTTTGTTTTATTTTAATTTTGAAATGGGGTTGAAAATGGAATAGTTAGAGCAACTAAAGGTAGAATTCTAGTGGTGTGATTCAACTTCCATCTCTAAAAATACTCTAGTTCATTTCAGTGATTAAAAGGAAGGTCCAGCTGTCTGATAATGAATTTATAACCCACATCTTTCTTTTTTTTTTTATTTTTTTTATTTATTTTATTTTATTTGGGATTAGGATAGAATTTTTTTTTTGCAGATCTTACCACTCTTGATCTTTGGGCAAAATCAATATCTTGGATTGTAAATTATTTAGAAATTTCAGGGGGAAGACAAGAATCCCTGAATACTGAATACATTCAAATTTTAGACAGTTGATAGGTAGGCCTGGATTTGGTTTTTAACAGACATAGATTCATCTGTAAAACAATAACACAACAAATGTTAAGCAAATATTTTCCTAAGAAATGTAAAACTCCTTTTTTTATGAGCTAAGCAATAAGTTGCAAGATATCTAGGCCATATTTAGGTGCATTTAATTTTAGCTTTGATTTTTCACAAGTTCAGAATTTTATGTATATCAAGGCTTGCTTATCTCACAGGTTTTAGAATTTATGAATAAACATAAAGAAGTTGGGGGCGCTGTCATAGAAAGGCAAATTTCTAGAACAGAATCCTCATTACAGTCAAAGAAGGGTGAAACTGTACTTCAGCCTGGACAACAGTCAAATATGGTCTGTCTTTACCATTTGAATTTTATCTTCCCTTAGTCTATTTTTTGTTCTCCTTTTTCCTTTTTTTCTTTTTTCTTTTTTCTTCTTGTTTTGGCCAGTGATGTCAGCTTAGGCATTGCTTTTTATCTGGTCTCCAGAGACAAGTGATTTTGATCAGCAAAATAGAGAGAGAAATGCAAATCAGGGGAAAAAAAAATCCCAGAGCAGGCTGAGAATAACTCTAACAAGTAAATGACTCAAACTCCTATCTAGTAAGAATTGTGGAGTTTCTACCTTGGTCATTTCAACAACATGAAGTATACAGTTAGGCATTTTGTATCATCCTTAACTAGAATTTTCTGTATCATAGCTGTGCCATACAAATACTGAAATGCCTGTAGTTATGCATGTATGTGTGGTCACAATTAATTTGCATGTTGTACTGGTCTTTTTTTGTCTTCTGTTTTGTTTAAAGAACATAGTGCATTTCCAAAAAAAAAAAAAAAAAAAAAAAAAGAGATATTAAAGAAGCCCTCAAATAAGCTACAAGAGCTTAAAATTAAAATTAAAAAAGAATGCTGCAGCCTTGCTAGAGAAAGAAAGAGCACACTGAGGCAGCAGTGGCTTATTTCTTTAGATTTTTAAAGCAACTGAATTTGAATCAGTGTCTGATTTTACTCTTTTTTTTCAAAGTTCAGGTATTTGAATTAAGGAAATAATCATTTTTCAATGCGTTTCTTTTTAAAAACCAGATTACAAGTGAAATATTTGGAAAATGTATGTATATAGCCAAGTACGCCTTGACTGACATCAGGAGAAGGCTATATCATAATCACTGGTGTTTGCAAGGTGTTAACTTACTAAGTGGAGTGATGCCACAGAATTCTCAAATAAGAGAAATTCTTCTCAACAAAGAATTGTTTTAAATGTTGCAATAAAGATTTGTCTGTCCATAGTGCAGTGATATCAGGGGAAGGCAAATAAATGTTTTCTGTTTACATTTACATTTACATTACAGCTGGAAAAATGAGCAGGTAAGGAAAGTTACTGTGTTATGTCTTAGATTTTTCCTCAGAGCTTTCTGGCTACCAATTATGCCCCTAAATTTTTGACTACAGATAAGGAACAGAAGAGCATGATGAAAGAATGACCATGCATTAAGGGAATGAAACTACCTACTATATTACCGTATATCCTTCAGTCACTCCAATAATAAATCCCAGTTACCCTTTTTGTGTATAATTTGGTCTCATTTGCTTCAGTACTTTTAAAAGGGTTCTTTAAATTACCCATATGCCTAAGTGATTTGCTGAATAGTTATGTTCTTAAAGGTTTTTCTTGAAGCCAGGCTTTTGTTCATAGTTTAGATGGCTCCAAGGTGGTGCTTACCCAAAATATTTGGACCGTGGAGCAATGTAATAGAATCCATGAGTGGCAATGCTGACCTGGCCTGTTGTTCATCATTTTACCCCAAGATAACTCTCCATGAAGAGGGAATAACTTCTACTGCTGCTGTTTGATCAGTGTAAGCTTTTGACAGCACTTGAGCAGCAGGAAAGGGAGGAGGGAAAGCCACACTGGGTGGCAGGAGGAACTCAGGACAGAGGAAGAAGATGGAAGGAAGTTCCAAAAAAAGACACCCTGAAGCCCTCATGCAGGTGAGGTTCAGTGCAGAGCTCCTGCTGAAACTACTCAGAAGTCCTCTGAGAAAATGTCTGGGGAAATGAGATGTTTTGGATATATATCATTTCTATACTTGAATGGCTGGGATACTGCACTCATGAGAACCATGTAGATGTGAGGTGAGAATATCACGTAGGCTTCTGAGAGGTATTTTTCAACATTACCTTTTAAATACTCAGATAATAGGCAGAAATTCACAAATTTGGGTGTTTTCTTTGGCATAACCTACAGCTGATGTGCCTCTATGTTTCTGATATTGCGAACACATCTGTCTTGGCACATTTCAGCTACCTCAACTGGTAACAGGCTGATGTACATACAGGAGCATGGCCGCCCTCCTTGGTGACTAGCATAAGTTTCACAGGTCACGCACACTTGTTTTTTCCCTTCACACATTGTGCTAGCAAATACTTAATCCCTGTCATAAAATTTATCTGATAGAAAATAACAAATACTGTTTTCGCTGTTAGAAATACCTTCATTTTTATCATCTGGAAGATAAACCACAGCCTTTAAAATCTGATCTGTAGTGTATGTTCATCTATACTGTACTCTGTCTCATCCAAACTAGACAAATAAAATACCATACTGAATTATTTCTCTTGGAACCAATATTTAATCTCAACTGTTTGATACCTGGATATGTGTTTGCTTTCTAATATCTGGGGAAAAAAAATGGGGGTCCCAGTTGTTCAATTTTTTTTTTACTTTTTCATAGGTACCTGAGTTATGCTGTATTTTTACAGCTTAGCAGATGAAGGGTCTGACACTGTATTCCAATTTGCAGAACACCAGATATTATCTACTGAAAGTCTGCTGTGATGAACTAATATTTTCCATGGCAATTTCCAAATTTTTCATTCAAAACAGGATCTGACAGGATTTCAGTTTTAAGGTAAAACAATGTCAGAATTACAGAAATGCAACTGTATTGCCACATGCAGAAATAGATAAACTCAAGGTCTTGGACAGATTTATGAATCTGGGCAACTCAGAACCTCATTCTTCTCCTTGGCTGTTTTTCTCCCTAATCTCCCATCTGCATTTAGGGACTCCCTTCTGACAATGAAGTAGTGCTGCAATATGAGAAATGGAGTCTAGCCAGAACTCCCAGGCCCATATTAATTTTGTTTATTTATTTTGTTTGCTGTGCCATATTTTGTTTCTCCAATTCCATGTGAGAAATATGATCTTATCTGTGTAAATATACTTTTTTTTGTTGTTTACCTATGGGAAAAAAAAAATGCCATTTTCTGAAAAAGCTCACCATATTTTTAGAAGGAACAGGTTTCCTCCAATCCAGCGAATTTTGTGAGACTAGCTGTTGTAAAACGAAGAGGAATACTGCATGTAGCAGTATATTCTGAAAGTACAGTTGGAAAAGTTACCAAGATCATATCATCATATCTTTCATTAGGCTGATGAATTCCCATGAACTTTTATTGTTACAGATGTTTGCATCAGTTCTGAACGTTTTTCCACTGTCTTTGTAAATTAGTTCTACATTTCAGCAAATTCCCGAGTATTCCTACAGATCTTACGCCCCAATTCCTCCAAGCAATGTATCATTAAATCTTAGCATTAATTTCAAGCATATTGAAATACTTCTTTAAAACAAATTTAAGGCATGCAGCTTTTAATTTTAAACTACTGCTTGCCTAAATATCCATACTATATGTAGAATAGCAGATGACCCATACTGATTACATGCTTATTACACTAAGAATACTGAGGAAAATTCTGCTACTAGTATTTAAGATAAGAGGGAAATAATATAAGCATTTCAGACATTTGCTGTCAGAGCTCTTTGTCTTAAGGGATATTTTCTCACCTGTATTTTAGTACAATACAATTTTAAATTGCGTATTATGGTGACATACAACATTTAGCGTTGTTTTTTTTTTTTGGCCACAGGCCATATGAAAGGCTAATGACCTTTAACGATTTTATTTTTTTAAGAAGATGCTCACTGTGCCTTTCTTTACATTTGTACAATAAGAAATGGCATGTCACACCTTGGTAACGTACAATATATTTGCTTTTGCCACTAGTCCCTTTCCTAAAGCAGATCTTTAACTTGTGAGCAGAAATTTCATTTTCCTTTCTTGTCCATTTTTCATCTGGGGACCACACTCTGACATTGTATTTTCTTGTTTCACAATTCTCGTATTTTGAAAAATGTATGCTGATGCTCTGAAGAGTCATCAGGACTTAATCTTATTGGGGAGTGAGAGATGTATGTAAAAACTATTTACCTTTCTTTCAATATTCCTTTTTGTACCATGCAAATAAAAAGAGTTATGACATACAAATATGTCTGTAGAAGCAACTGTTTTTTCTTAGTTCACTGACCTGGAACATCAGGGTGACCTAAAAAAATTATTCATTTTGGAATCAAAGCATGAAAGTTTCAAAACAAAATGATTTCACCTTTCTAAGTGTTATTTCAGAGAAGTTTGTGGTGAAGCTATTCAGTGCAAATTTTGAAATATCTTTGATTAAGGTGAACCTCCATTTGTTCAGTGATTTGTCTGCTCTCCAGAATTCAAATAGTGTTTAGGATTGTGTTCCCAAGGCCAAAACTCATTGCAAAGCCTTTTAAAGACTTTTTAACATTTGAAATGTTTATAATAATAACAATCTTAGCTGAAGATAGGTTCTTTTTTTGTGACATGGCTATTGCAAACTTCTGTGCAGACTCAGCTGTGTACTAAGAACTAGATCTGAGATTGGCTTGGAGGCTGCATGGTATGTGTTGTGCGTATCAAGATCTTTTTTAACAGTAGAATTCCCAGCAGAAGTGTAAACAACCTTTTATCTCAGATGTCAGTGTGCAAGAGGTATGTAATTGCAGATCTATAAACATAGCTAAAATGTTCGTAAATATTAAATGTTTCTAGGATTTGGGGTTTTTTTAATAGACATTTCCCAGTATTTTTAGCCTCTCTCGCATGACAATTATCAGAGAAAACAAGGTTTCTTTTCCTCTAGAAGAGGCATAGAATTGCACCCTTTTTCCCATGTGCCTTGAGCATTTTAAAGGTACAAGCGTAACTAGGTTGTTTGCAAGCCACTCACTATTTCATCTATGTGCCTCTGGTCCCAACCAGCTTAATGCGTTCCCATGTTTGTCATTAGATTGCTGAGCTCTGATCCCCCTCATGACATTGGATGGATGCACTGTATGGTCAAAGCTGAGGCTACTGATGTCCAACTGTCTTCAAATTTACTCACTACTGTGGCTTTCACTAATTCACAGTTTTATTAAGCTACCAGTAAGAACCTGACAAATCACCTTTCCATGCCTGAAAACCCCACTGAGCCTGTAAAAGGCAGGTGATAATACTGAGAAGCTACATTGAATTCTAATTGAAATTGGCCTAACCTGAAGGAGGAATGTATTTTTCTTCCTAAGAATATAGTTAATATTGCCACTGCTGTAGGTAAAAACATCATTAATATTTACAATTCCGTAATGGATTATATTACACTGTGTTCAGATCACCTCTTACGCAGGAAAATTATAATGCTCGAATGTAGAAGATTCAAGTAAAATGAAGTGAGCGATTCCCTGGCCAAGGGGGCTGCAACTGGCCACAGCTCCTCCAGATATTTACAGAGGACCTGTTTAGCTGTCCACATCTGGCGTCAGCCCAAAAGGTGAGTATATAGAACTGTCTGTTCACAGCAGGCTCCAGGCACTAGACAGGCTGTTGTGGAGGCCAAAGAGCAGAAGTGTTTGGGAGCCAGGCTGTGAAGCACCTCACAGTCAGCTCCTGTCAGGCGTTGTTCCCTCTGCTGTGCAAACTGGAGGCAAGCTGGAGTGAGGAACCTGAGACACATGACATAACCTGAAAGACCCAAGCAATGGCAGGTATTTTGAAAGCAAAACATAACCGAAATAGCTCAGAGAGAAGATGTAAACTTTGTGATAATATGTTATACCTGTTGTGGTTTGCGTTTTTAAAGGCATGGCTGTATTTTAACAAGATGGCAGGGCTGATGGTGGCTCTTTGAGGACAGCAGTGAAGGTAATGAAACAGCTCTGCAGTTGGCGCTGTGCATGAGCCGTGAGCCAACCCATGCCATGTACATGGCTGGCCCAAATGGGCCTCCACCAGACCCCAGCTCTTCCTTCTTGCAAAGTGAAGGAGTTTTATGATCACTATCAACAGGTAAAAAAGAAATCGAGCTCTCTGACATACAGCGGTTTTACATCACTTCATCTCCAATAAAACTGAAGTTGCATCTGGTTTTCACCAGTATGAGTTATCTAAAGATGCTGAGTGTTGTCTTTCAGTCTGTGGAAACCACTAAGTGCTGTGCTAGGCAAGTGTGATAATTTTGCAGGAAAGAAAAGCTAGAAAAAGGGAAAAATAACATTTTTTCCCCCTGATGCTGTACTGTAATTTGTTTAACTTCTGAAGATTATCTTTAAGAGGATTTTTTGGCCAGCGTGGGAAACTAAACAGATAAGTTCTGTGTTAAATTTCAGCTGAATATGATTTGAAATGGAGGTGATATTAAAACCTGAAAATAATAGTTTAAAAATGCAAGAAAAAAAGCCCTCCTCCAGAAAAAGAAAAAAGAAAAGAACAGACAAGAAATCCATAGCACATCAGTCTCAACTGTGATGCATCAGAAATATCAGTATGGGACTGCATGTGTTTATTACGTCTCAGTGTGTTGTTTCACTGTCTTTGTACTTGCTGGTCTGTGTAATCATCACTCCCTGTTGGATTTCATGTAAATTCCAAGTGCAGCAATACTTAGCTCTTCTGGAAGCATTTTGCTGTACTGAACTACCACATGAGGCAATACGATATTCCCATTGCTCCGTGGTCCCCTTGTTCTTGCAGCCTTATCTTTCAGCCCTTAGGGACTGAAGCTGCATCTGCTACGGAGCTGTTTCTGTAATAGCTCTCAGAGAGCCTGTTCCAGGTAGTCTCTAATTAGACACACCCAGATGGTGGGCACTGAGCAGATGTACTGCCAGCTTGGGGTGGATATGGAAGAAAGTTTTCTTTTGGCTCCCCATAGTTTGTCTTTCTAATGGTTCTTCTCAATTTTTCTTCACAGTGAGCATTTGAAATGTTTTTTTCACAATTTCTAAAATCTGATGCAAACTCAAGCACTCTAATTTTTGTTGCAGTTCTAATCTAAGGTACTAAACATTCATACTGCTTGGTATAGTGTGAGGCCTAGACACATTGAACTCATGTTACACAAATACTGTCATGAACAAAACTGCTCACTTGTGCTTTGATACAGAATCTTTATCAGCAATTAAGATTTTGTTCTTGGAAACTAATTAACAATTATGTTCATGCTGCCAGAGACATAAGTAAGCACACTCAATCATGTCTATGTAGCCAGCCTTGCAGATCAAATGAACGTAACTAGCTGGAATAGAGTCTGATGTTTTCAGTCACATGAGTAAACACAAGAAGCAGATCTCCAGAGTGAGAAACACTTATTTTCTGACACATTCTTTTCACAGTAGAACCATACTTTAAGTGTTTAGCTACATCTAACATTGAAAAGATTTCGAGACAGAATACTTACGTACCCAGCAATTCGGCCATCATGTTCACAATACTGTGTTGCATGATTCACTTTCTATAAATGTTGATGTATTTCTCACAGCATTTGAGACAATGATGATTTTAATTAAAAAGTTCCTGTATTATTCCTCCACCTTTCTAAGCCTGATCTCACAAAGAATAAAAAAAAATATAATCACAGCTCATGTGAAACCTCTTGGATTTGCAGTACAGTGTCCTGTAACCACCTATGTTTCAACAGTTTTAACAAAGTTGATCTTCAAGTATCGTATTTCTACTGTATTGTCATTTTTTGAATACAATGATTTAATTTATTTGAAGACAGTGTTCACAAAATGGCTATGCACCAAACTTAGTTGTGTATGATGTAAGAATTTGTAAAGTATATAACTTGGGAACTGAAGATAAACTTGAAACCCTGGAGGCAGCTTTTGTGAATCAGAATGCTTTTTTTGAGGCAGTTTTGAACACAGCTTTACAACCTAACTGTCAAGAAACATAACTAAAACATGATTAAGTCATTATTTGTGTGATGCTTGAATAATAATTTTCACAATCCATGTGAGGCTGACTGTGTTGCTTCTAGTACATTGCTCTCTGCTTTGGCATTCCTTGGAAAGAAGTCTTTCAGACTGTGTTATCTTTTAATATCTTGTATGAGAGAGAATTACACTGGTTGTTAACTGGTGAATATGTAGCATGCCCACTAAGCTGCTGCTTGCTCATGCTGCAGCCAGCTGAAAAGCAAGGAAATATGGCAGTGAAATGCTATTTATATCTCATGTTTTAAAGAAGAAAGAAGAAAAAACAACCAACGAAAAAAAATCCCCAAACCACAAAATCATTTGCAAGTATTAGATTTTAGAAGCTAAACCAGGAGAACCTTTTCCACTTTTTCATCGTTTTACCATTATGGAGTTGTTGAAACCATTTGACAAGATACATGCAGCCACTTTAAAAGCAATTTTATTAATAACTATGTTGTATTCAGATACACTTTAAAAGTAGGTGAAGACAGACCTATTCAGTGAAGAATAAGCATTCTTCTAAAATATTTCTAGAATCAATCCAACTTTGAAAATTCCGAGATGCTCTGTAATTAATCTTTATTTCCCATTATTTGATCATTTTCATATGTATCTTCACCTCATTTTCTAATGGAGAGTGGTGTCAAAAAGTCTGAGAAATCATAAGCAAAATTGTTTTGCAGTTTTTCCTGGCCAATTGCATGCAGAGTATCAGAAACCTACTTGAAAGAGTCTCCTCTCATGGGTTTTCAAATTCAATTTTACAGACTCAACAGATCTAGAAAAAATTTTGATTACCTTTCAGACTCCCAAGTCTTTGTCTGATTGAAATGAGAACTCTGAAATTCTTGATATTCACCCATGACTAGTGAAAATGGCAAAAAGCTTTTAAAATTTTTAATTTTAATGTACACTGAAATCAGGCGCATGATGCTAACCACTGAAAATATGGCTTAGTAAACTTTGTGTAAATTATCACTGTTTTAATATATTCTGGTCAGCCAATGCAGTTGTGCTTCTGACAGCATTTTTTAATGTTTGTTTTAAGGCCATAATCAGGCAATTGCTGCAAAAATAAATACCGTGATTTAAAATGTTACTATGCCTCAGAAGTACCACCCCCACATTTGAGCAAGCGGAAAGAATCACATGAACACTCCCCATCTGTTTTAGGGGCAAATCATCTGTCTTGGCTTGAGCTGCTGCTGCTGAAGGCTGTTCAAGCTAGGCTGGAGAACATTGCACTGGGTTCAGGTGCAGAGAGCTCCCAGCCAATGTTCTGCAACTCGGCTGTGCAAGGTCTGACCTAGAGAAGGTGATAAATGTGGGTATGGAAGCACACGGGTGGGAGCAGCTAACGGTGCTACATCTCCTGATTACAGGGTGCAAGAGTAGATATGCAGCTGTGCAGCCCATGCTGTTCATGTTGTACCTTCTGTTAACCCCGCTAGCAAACGGCTGCAGGGTGCTGCAGTGGTTGTTTGGCTGGTATAAGACAACATTAAGAAACTAGAATGGACATTAAAAGTAGTTTTAACCAAAGCAGCGTGCTCTCTGCCTGAGGTAGTTTATGTTGGTATTGCTTTTACAACCTAACCAAGCTCTCGTTCATCTCAACACAGCATGACATTAAGCTGTATAGACCTAAATAGGAAATTTTAGATAGCTTAGTTCAGGGATAGAGGAGGTCGTGGTAGCAATGCATGTAACCTGTCTGCATCACTGCTTCCACTGTTACTTCTACTGTTGGTGGGGATTATACTCCTAGGGTTTGGGGTTTTGGCCTTTTTAGTGTTTTGACTGACCTTCCATCCCTCTGCTCTGAGAGTATTTAGTACTTTCCACAAATAACAATAGTGAAAACTTAACAACCAGTATGGTCTTTATAAATGTAATTATAACTAAACTTAGTTTTCCCTTTGTCTTTTAAATGAAACTGACAAAACATGTACATGTCACAGATCTTAAATGAATGTTAACTCACAGAATCAGAGGGAGAAGAGAATGTTCACATTCAGCCTCAGTTATGTCTATATTATTAAATTATCTCTGCTCGTCTGCCTATTATTTTGTGCTCTGAGTCCTTTCTTTTCCTATCCTTGCTCTCATTCTTATCTTCTTTCCCTAAGAATAAGCTATTTATCTGATTAAATGTTAATTAGTGACTTCAGTGGGGCTGCATGTGTGTATCTGAGAACAGAATTTTGCCTAAAGAATTTTTAAAATCAAATGTGTAATAATAAAAGGAAACTGAAGTGGTGTGTGGGTTTTAATATAATGACCTCAAAATTCAAGGAATTGAAAGCAAGCTTTCTGGAACAAAATTCTTTCTCAGCACATGAAGTAAACACATGTCATGTTTTGTAGATTGTCCTTTCATATTTACTTTTAATTTGATAACTTCAGATATGAATAAAGAGCAAATAAAAATAAAGTCAAGTGCAGGAGTGAAGTATCTTTAAATTTAATATAAAATTAGACTCAGACTCCTATAATTGCTTTGTTCTTTTTAAATTAAACCTTAAAACACATTCATCATATAACTATTTTTAATGCAATGTTTAAGTTGTACAGTACTTATTTTACTGGTTAATGACTGCAGAGGGCTGGGAAGGAAGAAAAGACCTGCCCATTTAGTTCCTGAATAACATCTGAGGAGGCTTTATTTAGTTAGCTATTTTGCAGGTAAACAGTTGCTTTATACATCCTGCAAGTTGAATTCCTGTATTGCCTGGGAGGCCAGTGCAGGTGTCACCCGATGAAGCACACACAGAAACAGACCAAATGGGCAGTGGGTGCAGCAGGTTGCAGGCTATGACTATTTGTCACTCCTTGTGCTCTGTTGTCCTGAGCAGCTGCCTATTTTTCTGTTCCCAGAGTGGCTCCGTAATAAGGTGCTAATAGCTACCTGTCAGCAGTCCCAAAGCTTTATCCCTGGGAAGTGAATGGGAGTAATTGGGAATTAGATCTAGGTACATACTGAAAAGGAGGGACAAAAGGCTTCCCAGTCTTTCTGCAGTCCTGATATTTCTTACAGAGGCTTTTCTTTTTCCCATGGCAAAAAGAATTGGAAGTGTGTTGTTAAATATACTTACATGAAGGTGTGATTTGGTAAGTCTTTCTCATATGCCATACGGTGTCATACCTGTAGTTTGCCAAAGATAAACCAATAGTTTTCTGTGCACCAAGCAAAATAAAGCAAGTGTGCCAACAATCAAGTGTGAAGACAATTGCATGAGCTTTGGCTTTACCAAACCCTAAGCCCAGAGAAACCACAATAAATTATCTAGAACAGAACCTCTGACTTCATATTTGGTGAAGAAGGATTGCTTCTGTAGAAAAAACTTCATTGTATCAAAAGGAAGAAATCTTTAAGTTACTTGTTTTACCAACATACAATTAAATTACCTCTGTGCAAATATGGATGGAGTGCACAGCATTTATAAAGGTGACAGGGTGCTTTACAGGATTTATGTCGGAGCAAGAACTTGTTTCCTTAGTGCTGCTGCCTCTGAGCAGTGGTATTTGTAATTTTTTATCTTGCAAAAAACTAATGGTGAACAGCCTTATGTGGTTTAATAAATAGCAGTACAGCGTGTTCAGTTCCTATGTTTCATATATAAGGGACCAGGGGTTTTGAAAGCTCATCATTTCACGCTTCTGTTTTCAAACTAAGGCTCAGTTCTGATTAGAACTGTTTTTCCAGCTAGTATACGACTTACATAGTAATAACGAGAACACACCTGTAATTTTCAGTTTTTTCCTTTCATGATCTTGCACGTAAGGAAGTCTGTCCTACTGTGACATAGCTTTCTTGCTTGCTATACCAAAAAAAGGGATAATTTAATCTATTCCATAGCTTCTTATACAGGAGGGCACACATTTCTTATTACAAGGGTATGAGAGAACAAAAAGGAGAAATTATTCTATATTTGTTTCAGTATTTCCTTGTAATGATGGGAATACAAATGTTTCTTTTAGTGCATTATAATCAGGAAGTGAAAGGGATGAAAAATGAGACATCATTAGAATGATGTCATTCTAATGGCCATGCATTGTTGAAGCCAAGTAAGAACATAAAGCGTGTAAATACTGGAAAAAAAAGAGTTTAAATAAACATGCAATTTCAGGTATCTACTTGCAATATTGTTGAAGGATGTATCCCTTTAAGTGAGTCCTGCCCCAGATCATCAGTAACGTCTGTGTGGAGTCCTTAGTGTGCATGGCTTGCTGTCATTTGTGCCACGATCCTTATAAACCTCACTCATTAATCATAGCTGATAACAGTCACACAGTTGAAAAAAGGCAAAAATAGGTAACTTTAATGGCTTTATTTTGATCTAAACCACATAATTTTCTTTTGTTTATTTAAGGAACTCTAAAAGATGCAGTTATCTTGACACAAGGGCATCAGTATACATAAAACAAAGGATTTCCCAAAGTTACAGAGTCTGGTTCAGAATATCATAAGGACCGTAATGTTTTAAGTCAAGCTATCTGACATCGTTCATTCCTTCTGTGTTGACAAAGGACTTACTTCAAGGGTGCTCCTGCTTAACCTTTCTTGCACTGCCACTGTTCTTTAATTAAATGTGTTTCCCCAGTGAAAAGGAGGGATATGGAATGCATAAGTCAGCCCTTGCATCACAGTCTAGGAGCAGCAACGAATTCCATTGAAGGCAAATTAAAAAAAAAAAAAAAGTGCTTGAATGCATTCATACTTCTGACAATCTGAGATATGGAAAAGAACCACAGTCAATAAGAACAAACATGCTGGAGGTAGAAATCAGATTCTGTCAAATTTTGGATTAGTGCCATAATACCTATATCAATTTTTTAACACCGTTGTGGCTCCTGTCATTTTAGTTCGATTTCAGAAGACAAGAGTTGTTCTAGACTAATACATTGTAGAAACCAGTAATGGGCTGAAAAAAAATTAGTCAAGTTCAGCAGATTTGGCTTGATCCCCATATACCTAGGAACTAGCATGACTTATATTTCTTACTAGTTTTACTTTTTAAAATTTAAAATTTAAAATTTAAAGTGATGATCAAATTCCATTTTCTGACTAGGGAATCATTAGCTTAAAAAAGCTGAGAAACTGTTACAGAATGCTTTTCTAGCAATTGTGTAATTAATCATATACCATCTCGACACTGTGTAGTTTGCATATGAAAGCCCATTACTACCACCATCATTAAAAAAAAAACAATAAACAAAAAACAAAAACAAACCCCAAGAAACTTGATATGGTATAAAATCCTACAAATTATAAATGTGACAAGATTTAACTTTCTCAGGTCAGTAACAGATGACATATATATGTATACACACACACACATATATACTATATTCATGCCACAAACCCAATTTGTATGCGTTTATATATGCAAAAGTAGGATGTCTAAGTCTGGAAACAAGTTTGACTACATTTGTCTGTAGAAAGGATGTTTAGTTTACAGAAAAATCTGGAGAAAACCAAATAAACTGAGAACTGGTTGTGAGAAAGTAAAAGCTAAGGTGTTCTGAGAATACATCAGGCAGAAAGCACTCTTACAAAGATGAGAGTCCTGCCAAAATCCATTAGCGTTGTCCTGAGTGAAGTGCGAGAGCCTCCAAGTTTAAATGGGAAAGTCATTTTGAGAAAGGAGTTCAGTTCGTTGGAGGACTCTGCTTACAGGGTGTTCCAGGCTTGTGAAGAAACTGAAACCAGGCATTATATAAAGATGCTTAATTTTTTGTCTCAGTATATGTATTTATTGCATTAAGTAGAGAAACATTTGGTTTGGATCCACTCAGAGTTTGTGTGCATATAGTAGTGGTGCAAAGTCACCACCTTTCCCTGTGCACGTAGCTTGAGAGGCAGCTTTGCTCCCAAGGCTGTTTGTGCTCATTAGCACACGTTTGTGCAGAGACTAACATGTCCTGTATCTCAGGTGGATAGATTAACACTATAACACCTATGTGGCTTTCAGCCCTGTGATGGCTCATAGCCATATAGGAGAGTGTCCAGAATTAGCACCAAACCATTTAGTCTGGGTTTTCTGTTTAATCTGTTTTGCCTGTGCTTTCTCGGTAAGTGCAGTGTTTATGCCTACGTTGTGCCTTGCTCTTCAGGCACCTCAAACTTTTTTGCTGTCAGCTCCAGGTACATTTCGTCTACTGACGCTCCTGGGCTGGGAATGGTAAGGACACATGGCCTGTGGCAGGTGGGTTGTGGGAGTCTGTTCTGGGGAATGGAGGCAGATGAAGACCCCCCCTCTCTGACAAATACCACATTAAGGCTGAGGAATGAAATCATGTGCTTTCATTAAACCAAGAGCAGGTAAGGGTGTAGGACCCTGTGCAATGGTCTTCTGGTGTATTCAAAAGAAGGATCAGGCAAAACTGCGGATACTACTTGAAGTCACGTTAAGATATCGTATGAAGATAAAAAGAGGGTAAAGTTCTTGCTGAAATGAGAATCTGGACTTGTATTTGCTATTTCAGTCCTAAGGGACTGATAATGGAACAGTAGATGTAAAATGACTCTTCTCTGAAAAGAAGTATAACTAATTTGAAATGATCATTTAAAGTAAATCAGAATAAGCCTGTGATTTTTTTTTTTTTATTTAGTGGATAGATCCAGCTCAAGCTTGTGTCAATCTAAGATCAGAATTTAAAAAAAAAAAAAAAAAAAAAAAAAATATTAGCATATATTAGCATAAGACATTCTGAGCAATTATGTAAGACAAACTTAAGTAGTGATACCAAGGGAAAAAGTAGGGGACTGAGGTATAAGGTTTTGCTTTTCTTTTTACCTTTTTTTTCTTGATTGCATGCAGGTTTTACAACAGAACATTTTCCTCAGCAAATAAAAGGGAGGAAGTTATGAGCAAATGATGACAGCAGACAACTCTACTACTGAGCAACATCCTGGGTCATCTCTGCCCATCTACCCTTCCTTGAGAAACAAATGCTCTGACAAGTTTAGGTCTTTAAATAAAAGTCAGTATAGCATTCATAAACGCATAGGACATAGATAAAATGGTGAACAAGAAGATATCAATTATTAAACAATATCCATGAATAACAATTTGAAAGGTTTCATGGACCAAATTCTGTTTCCTGCTAGGAGAATGGCACCATCTGGTGGATCTTCTCTTTGGAAAATTTCTAATGGAAATTGCAATCATAATTTAGAGGCTGTTCTTCTACCATAAAACTGAATATTTTTTAAGAAGTACTAAAAATTAAATAAGAGGAGAAAAAAGGTAATAGTGACTAACAGTATAATTGTCACAATTGTCTATTGTGGAAGCTTACACTTATTTCTTGCACAATAAATGCCATGTGAATATTTAAGAGAACAAAGAAAATTACTCAGAAACTAAAACAGCTTATTAAGTGTTTACTTGAACTATCTGTTCAGAGCTCTGAGCACTTAATAAAGAAATGATTCTATAATTCTATGAAATAAAGTTTTCTGAACACAGTAATGGAGTACAGGAAATCAAAATAATATATGTTGTGGTTTAACCCGGCAGGCAGCTAAACACCACACAGCCATTTGCTCACTCCCCCCTGCAGTGGGATGGGGGAGAGAATCAGGAAAAAAAAGTAAAATTCCTGCACTGAAATGAAGACAGTTTCATAGGATAGAAAAGGAAGGGATAATAATAATAATAATAATAATAATAATAATAATAATAATAATAAAGAATATACAAAATAAGTGATGCACAATGCAATTGCTCACCACACGCTGACTGATTCCCAGCCAGTTCCCAAGCAGCAGTCGCCACCGCCTGGCCAGATCCCCTGAGTTTATATACTGAACATGATGTCATATGGTATGGAATATCTCTTTGATTTGATCTTTGTGGCTTTTGCAAAATGTGTAGCCCAATGTTTGAACGTCCCAGCACCCATTGCTCACAGTGTAGTCTTTAACAGTCCATTGTATTGTTTGATTTTCCCGGAGGCTGGTGCACAATAGGCGATGTCATATACCCACTCAATGCCATGCATTTTGGCCCAGGTGTCTATGAGGTTGTTTTGGAAATGAGTCCCGTTGTCTGACTCAGTTCTTTCTGGGGTGCCGTGTCGCCATAAGACTTGTTTTTCAAGGCCCAGGATAGTGTTCCAGGCGGTGGCATGGGGCATGGGATATGTTTCCAGCCATCCAGTGGTTGCTTCCACCATTGTAAGCACATGGTGCTTGCCTTGGCGGGTTTGTGGGAGTGTGATATAATCCATCTGCCAGGCCTCCCCATATTTATATTTCAGCCATCGCCCTTCATACCAGAGAGGCTTGAACCGCTTGGCCTGCTTGATTGCAGCACGTGTTTCACATTCACGGATAACCTGTGCAATAGTGTCCATGGCCAAGTCCACCCCTCAATCATGAGCCCATCTATATGTTGCATCTCTTCCTTGATGGTCAGAGGTGTCATGGGCCTACCAAGCTAGAAATAATTCACCTTTATGTTGCCAGTCCAGATCCACTTGAGCCACTTCAATCGTAGCAGGCTGATCCACCTGCTTGTTGTTTTGATGTTCTTCAGTGGCCCAAATCTTGGGTACATGAGCATCTATGTGACACACTTTTACAGCCAGGTTCTCTACTCGAGCAGCAATATCTTGCCATAATTCAGCAGCCCAGATGGGTTTACCTCTGTGCTGCCAGTTGCTCTGCTTCCATTGCTGCAGCCACCCCCACAGGGCATTTGCCACCATCCATGAGTCAGTATAGAGATTAAGTACTGGCCACTTTTCTCGTTCAGCAATATCTAAAGCTAGCTGGATGGCTTTCACCTCTGCAAACTGACTCGATTCCCTTTCTCCTTCAGCAGTTTCTGTGACTTGTTGTGTAGGACTCCATACAGCAGCCTTCCACCTCCAATGCTTTCCCACAAGACAACAGGACCCATCAGTGAAAAGGGCATATTGCCTCTCATTTTCTGGTAGTTTATTACACAGTGGGGCCTCTTCAGCACATGTCACCTCCTCCTCTGGTGATATTGTGAAATCTTTGCCTTCTGGCCAGCCCATGATCATTTCCAAGATTCCTGGGTGACTGGGGTTTCCTATTTGGGCCCGTTGTGTGATCACTGCGACCCACTTACTCCATGTAGCATCAGTTGCATGATGTGTACAGGTGATCCTCCCTTTGAACATCCAGCCCAGCACCGTCAGTCGGGGTGCCAGGAGGAGCTGTGCTTCAGTACCAATCACTTCTGAAGCAGCTTGAACCCCTTCATATGCTGCCAGTATCTCTTTTTCAGTTGGAGTATAGCAGGCCTCTCATCCTCTGTATCTCCGACTCCAAAACCCTAGGTGCCGACCTCGAGTCTCCCCTGGTGCTTTCTGCCAGAGGCTCCAGGTAGGGCCATTGTCCCCAGCTGTGGTGTAAAGCACATTTCTTACATCTTGTCCTGCCTGCCCTGGCCCAAGGGCTACTGCATGAACTGTTTCCTGTTTCATTTGTTCAAAGGTTTGTCGTTGCTCAGGGCCCCATTTGAAATCGTTCTTCTTCTGGGTCACTTGATAGAGAGGCCTTGCAGTCAGACTGTAATTTGGAATATGCACTCTCCAAAAACCTACAATGCCTAAAAAAACTTGTGTTTCCTTTTTGGTAGTTGATGGGGACATAGCTGCTATCTTGTTGATCGCATTTGTTGGGATCTGATGACATCCATCTTGCCATTTTATTCCTAAAAACTGGATCTCCTGCGCAGGTCCCTTGACCTCAGTTTGTTTTATGGCAAAATCAGCCTTCAGAAGGATTTGGACTATGTCAAAAACTTCTTCTGCTGTGTTGCCCCATATAATGATGTCATCAATGTATTGCAGGTGTTCTGGAGCTTCACCCCATTCCAGTCTGGATCAGTGCACAGCAAATGGTGGGACTTTGTTTCCATCCCTGGGGCAGTCGATTCCAGGCATACTGGATGCCCCTCCAAGTGAAAGCAAACTGTGGCCTGCACTCTGCTGCCAAAGGGATTGAGAAAAATGCATTAGTGTCATCAATTGTGGCATACCACTTGGCTGCCTTTGACTCCAATTTGCATTGAACTTCTAGCATGTCCGGCACATCAGCGCTCAGTGTCACCGTGACTTCGTTCAGGCCGCAATAGTCTACTGTTAGTCTCCACTCTCCATTAGACTTTTGCACTGGCGATATGGGCTGTTAAAGGGTGAGTGAGCCTTGCTGATCACTCCTTGGCTCTCCAGTCAACAAATCAGCTTATGCATGGGAATCAGGGAGTCTCTGTTGGTGTGATATTGCCGCCAGTGCACCATTGTGGTAGCAATCCATACTTGTTGTTCTTTGACCCTCAGCAACCCCACAACAGAAGGGACCTCCGAGAGACCGGGCAAGGTGGACAGCTGTTTACTTTCCTCCCTCTCCAAGGCAGCTCTACCAAAAGCTCACCAGTACCCTTTTGGGTCCTTGAAATACCCTCTCCTGAGGTAGCCTATGCCAAGGATGCATGGAGCCCCCAATCACAATGGGGTGCTTCTGCCACTCATTTCCTCTTAGGCTTACTTCAGCCTCCAATACAGTCTCAGCTGTCGGGATCTCCCTGTCACTCCAGAAATACAAAGGGGTTCTGTCCCTTTATAGCTTGATGGCATTAGGGTATGCTGTGCACCGGTGTCCACTAGAGTCTTATACTCCTGTGGGTCTGATGTGCCAGGCCATTGAATCCACACAGTCCAGTAAACCCAGTTGTCCCCTTCCTACACCTGTCTGGAGTCAGGGCCCCTCTAGTCAGGGCCCCTCTAGTCCTGGTCATAGTATTTGTTACTCACTTCTTGTAAACATGGGTCAGGAGTTCTTTCATTAAAATCAACAGTAAGATCAGCCCTTCTGCTCTGTCTGGGGAACTGCTCACTGCAAACTGGAGCAGCAATTTTCCTGGAAGAACGCCCTTGTGTGATTGTTTTTCCTTGCAACTCACATACCTGTGTCTCTAGGATCGAGGTAGATTTTCCATCCCACTTCCTCATGTCCTCTTCATGGTCATGCACGTAAAACCACAGGGTGCCCTGTGGTGTGTACCCACTATATCCTCTCTCTTGAGCAAAGGAACGCTTACTCCTAATGGCTGAGGTACTGGTCCATACGTGTGGGGAGTAGGACATACCCTCTTTGAGTTGCTGGATCAGTTTCTCCATTGCTGAGATGAGGGAGGAAGAGAGGCTTTTTTCATATTGCCAGAGTTGGCCAGCCAATTCATCCACTGTTTGTCCCTCTCCGTCTTTCCAGGTCATTACTGCCAATGACTTGGCATATGACAATGGTGTGCTCTGTACAAACTTCTGCCACATGGGTCGTGTGCACCTGACTTCATCTGGATCTTTGGATAATGGCTCATTGTCCAGGTCGTTATAAATCACCTCCAGCAGGGCTAATTCCCTCAGGTCCTGGATACCTCTCTCCATGGTGGTCCACTTGCCTAGGTCACATATGACATCTTCTTTGAAGGGATACCTTTCCTTCACACTTGACAGGAGTCGCCTCCAGAGGCTGAAGGCTTGTGCCCCTTTTCCAATCTCTTTGTCAATACCCCCTTCCCTGGAAATGCATCCCAGCTGCTTGGCTTCCCTACCCTCTAATTCCAGGCTACTGGCCCCATTATCCCAGCATTGGAGCTGCCAGGTGACAATGTGCTTGCCTGGACAACGACTGAAATCTTTTCGCATATCTCACAGCTCACTCAGGGATAGGGATTGGGTGGTTTCCATCTTGTTTATGAGTTCTTCCTCTCCCTCCAAGGAAGAGGAGAAACTCTCTCACAGAGTTCTTCCTTGGGGGAAGCATGGAATTCTTCCTCTTCCTTCTCCTGTTCTCGTGATGGCCCTGCTTTAGAGTAGTCTGCTTCCTTGCTGGCCGGACAGTATGCTTCTTCCTCCTGCTCACTCTTAGGAGGAGCTTCTTCATCCCTTTCTAAACAAGCCGACTTCCGCTTCCAATATTTCTTTTTGTGTATAGGGGTGACTGATACCAGGATGGGTTGGTTCTCTGGTTCAGCCACAGTGCCTGTCACAGGGGTTTGAGTAGCACAGTGCCTGTTGCCGAGATTTGAGTAACCGCAGTGCCCGTCACAGGGGTAGATCTCTGGATGGTATCCTTAAATAGTTATTTAACCCTAAGCAAGACCTGAACCACATTCAGGAGACATAGCAATAGGACCATGCTGGTTTGAACATCCCAAGGTTATTCAAAATTCTCAGGAGCTGTTGTAACTAGCCTGAAGGAGAAAGGGAAGGTGAAGGAGTGGGTGAAAATGTCCCCCCCTGACTCCCCCATAGATTGGTTCTCCAAGGAGAAAAGGTAAAGAGTATAATTAAGTAGTTTCTGAGAGGTGTCTCCCGAGGTACAGAGACTATGGCAATGCCAAGTACAAATACCAGATTGGTGTCACGACCAATAACTTTATCATACCATAAGCCAATGTTACACAGTGCAGCAAAATGATAACCTTGACCCAGCTCCCAGCAGTGATAAACAGCACAACAGGAAACATATACTGCAAGTAAGGTATTACATAACACAACTTTGAGAGCAAGCATGACAACTTTGAGAGAAAATAAATTAACATTGTGACCGACGATGATTAAATCAATATAATGCTTATAACAAATTTGCCTTAACACGCTCTGGTCAGACCTATCTTATCTTAGCCTTTCATGCCCCATGTTGGGCACCAAAAGGACTGTTGTGGTTTAACTTGGCAGACAGCTAAACACCACACAACCATTCACTCAGTCCCCCCTGCAGTGGGATGGGGGAAAGAATCAGGAGAAAAAAAAGTAAAATTCCTGGATTGAGTTAAAGACAGTTTCATAGGACAGAAAAGGAAGGGATAATAATAATAATAATAACAACAATAATAAAGAATATGCAAAATAAGTGACGCACAATGCCATTGCTCACCACATGCTGACCGATGCCCAACCACTTCCCAAGCAGTGGTCGCTGAGCCCTGGCCAACTCCCCCGAGTTCATATACCGAGCATGATGTCATACAGTACGGCATAGCCCTTTGGCCAGTCTGGGTCAGCTGTCCTGGCTGTGCCCCCTCCTAGCTTCTCATTGGCAGGGCATGAGAAGCTGAAAAGGCCTTGACTAGTGTAAGCACTACTTAGCAACAACTGAAACATCGGTGTGTTATCAACATTATGCTCATCCTAAATCCCAAACACAGCACTATACCAGCTACTAGGAAGAAAACTAACTCTATCCCAGCCAAAACCAGGACAAATTTGGATTTTTTTTTTTTTTTATACAAGTGCCCTCATTTGCTCTTTCATTACAGCACAGCCCAGTTGATTTTGGGAATTCTGTAGTAGTCATTTTTGATTTTAAAATGTGATGACAGTCATTGTTAAATGCATTCTGTAGGTTACCAGTGGCCTGGAAGTCTCAAGTAATCAGTCAGTAGCTCCCTTGGAGATAACACAGGTGACCATATCCACGGGGGTCTTTGAAATCAGCATATTCTGGCACCTTCTGCCCATCATACTTGCCCTGCTACATTGCAGTACCTGTAACTTGTCAGGTAACTGGATGAATTGGATATACTCCCAGAGGTCATTTCTGCCTAGACAACATGAAGTCCATATGATACCTTGCTACTGCATGGTGGTCCATGAGAAGAAATTTGAGGAACCATTACTTTATGAAAATTAACATTCATATAATCTGCATAATACTGTAGAGGAAAATATTCCAGAAGATTTTTAAAAGAATTTGTGTTTATCCTAAATAAACAAATGGTATTGTAGGCAATGTAAAAGAATAAGTATAGCCAAGCAGTTTTTTCTTCGTGTGACCACAACTAGCAACTGATGTGTCCTTATGAGTTTTAAGTGAGAAAATACTTAGAATTACTTAAGGACAGTAATTTGCAGCTGCAAAATTCAATCACTGGTGGGAACCCCAATAGTCCCAAGCAAGTAATAGAAACACATTGAAAGCAACAAAGGAAAATTAATTAGACATTTTTACATAATGGTCAAAGAGTGCATTCCCTCGTTCAATGCAGCCTTCACATGCCTACTGAATTTTAAGAAAGCCAGACTGTATTCTGCATTATATTTAGCTGCAATAACAAAGAAATGAATGAGCCTGTTTTCTCCACTGTCCTCCTGTAAATTTGTCCTCAGCTAGACCCCATTCACATGAATTACTATTAATTTCCTTTTTTTTTTACTATAGATGGTAAAAAAAAGCATAGAGGCCCATAGAGAAAGTGAAATGAATAAATTAAAACCCAGACAATTAGAAGTGGCCTGACACTGCTTAGATTTCTTATTAAAATTCCATATTGTTCGTTAGTTGTGACATACACTCACTTTTGCCAGCCACTTGACATGAAGCCTGTTGTTGGCACTAGGTGCAATCGGACCAGGAAAAAAACTTGCTGTGGAGCAGTGTCAATTATTTGATATACAATGCATTTCCAGAAAACACAATCTCACTTTTATTCATCCCATAATTGATTAAGAAGATTGAAATGTCTCAAAAAGGGTTATTTCATATATTGCTATAAAATAAAAATAAAAAGAAGATGAAAACAAGAGAAGTAGGCTGATTAGAGTTATAGGATGAAAAATGACTGAGCAGCTGAATGTCAGCTGCATCCAGAAACATTGCTTTCTGGGAAAGAGACAGACTAGAAAAGAGCTTTTTTTTTCTGTAGAGACAAATCTAGAGAAAGCAAGAGCTGCTTCAGGGCATTTTATCAAGCAGGGCTTGGGCAAGGTTTGAGAGTGGAAGTCCCAGAGGAAAAAGAGGCAGGTGGAAAAGGGAAATGATTGCAGAAGAACAGGCACAGTAGAGCACGTGGCAGGAGAAAGGAGGCGGGTAAAAGAATGTAGTAAGTAAACATGGGAGAGTGCAGATTAAATTGGCTGAATTTGGAGCAGAAACCCACTTTTCTCTGTGTGACTCGTGAGCTGGAGTCTATGGGAATGGGAATATGGCAGTTGAAGATTTCGGCTTCTGGAAATTGCAAAAGGTATGAGTCTTCTCAGCAGCCAAGACGACCTGCAATCAGTCTAGGTAAGGTATCACTGTTGACTTGGCATTTTTATTGTTTTGGGTTTGGTTTTGCTTTTAGTACTCTGTCCTATGACCAGAAGCCTTAATAAGTTTGAGGAAAATTGAGAACTTATTGCATTCAGATGCTGGAAGTTTTAACATCTTTTCCCGCAGCTGCAATGTGTACTTGGAAATGCACGTGCTCTACTTCATCTAAAGGGTTACAGAGTTGTTAAAACAAACAAACAAACAAACAAAAGTTATTCTGCTGCAGGAATAATGGACTGTTCAGCTGAACTGTAGTATGATCCTATGTAATATACAGAATGATCTCATTTGCTATAGGTCTCTAGTAGTTAATAAAACAAAAATGAATGCTAAAAACAACTGCTGTCTTAAGCCTGAGGGTTGTTACTAATTTTATCACACTGTTGAATAATTTGGATCTCATTTCAGGGACCAGTTAAGTTGACAAATGTGATTGTGGCTCTTGGGGAAGAAAATGTTGTTAAAATTTTTAGATTTAGGACATAAATAATAATTTATTAAAGGGGTTATTTTTTGTCTCCTCTAGCATCTGTGACACTCTTACAGGTTGGGGTACATTTCTAAAAACCTTTAACAGTGGTCTGAGTGTGTTTCAACTGAATTTAGTAAAAGAACCCTGACTATCATGTTTTTGGAAGTGCTAAAAATGTACAAGCTGATCTAGCAAGTTAGAGAAATGATTCCTGTAAAAAGAAAACACACATAAAATCTTCTTACATGCTTCAGAATCTAAACAGTTTTTTTAAAAAAGATGTTTAAATTTTAATGTTACTTCTGAAAGGCATACCACTTTGCAAAAGGGACCAAAATATTTTGAAATTGGATTTCTTGTATGCATTAATAATGAGATGTATGGGTGACAGGAGGTTTGATATTTTAAGAGTTCCTGGAGAGTTCAATCATGTGTTTTGGACACAGAATGCATTTTCTGCATAGTTAATGATTTGAAGAAAAGAATGGTTGCAGAATCATGCAAGCAATGTTTTGAGTCAATATTTCCACAAGAAAGGCTTCTCAAAATCAGTCAATAGCTCGTGAAATCAAGTTTGAAAATTTTAATTTTAATCCAATTTCTCTGAATAAGTATCAACATGTCAGGAAACACTGGGTTTTATCTAGGGTGATATCTAAATGTATGGTCCTTCACTATCCAAGGTAATGAGAACTTTATTGCTAAATTTAGGATCTCACCCTTCCCAAACAGGGCTTTACAATGGGAAGTGCTGAATAACATGAGCTGAAATATTCTTAATTGAGAAAAGATAAGGAGTATAATTACATTTTGCCAGAAGATACACTCTTCGACTAGCTATGAGAACACCTTTGTTTACCACTCATGGCTAAAAGAAGGATTTTTGAGAGTGGTGGTCTGGGCTTTTAATTTACCTTTGACACACAGGGAAGAGTGGCACATGCATACGTGAATACAGCCTTTAATATCACCCAGAATGACCCCAGGCCCGATGGCTAACAGCACCAGATCTGGTGTAATTTCAGTTTGAAGTTTTGCAGTCACAACCCACTCAGTCAATAACACAGACTATCCCATGAGGATTCAGGCATTTATTTTTACATACAGGATGAATGAAGATTTAGTTGATAAATGAACACTGTCTGCATTTTGGGGTGGGCAGGTACATTAACTTTTAGAGTATTGAGATTGAAATCTTGAGTGCCTGAAGCTGAATTGTGAAACTTCAGCACCCACAATTAGGGCACATTGATGAAAACAATACTAATTTTAAAATAGAGTAATCTTAGAGTAATAGTCTTCTCTAAGCAGAGGAGGGGGGTTTTGTCCAGTACTTCAAACCCCCCTCCCCGCATGTGCTCCGTCACATTTTTTACTTGCCATGCTATTAGTTTATGCTGGAATCACAGCACTGCCTTGGATCTCTCTTAAGAGATTAAAACTGAATCACAAAGGACAAGAGTGTTACTGAAGGCTTTTTTATGTTAGTGAAGAGTTCATTCACTGTTTGCGAGTTAGCTGATTATACACACAAAAACATTTTAGGAAAGGTTTTAACACAATAGTCCAATTTATGTAGAAGACCCACCTTCTTTCTGTTTCACTGCTAGCAGTGGTCTTATTCCAGCCATTTTAGGTAAATGGCTGTCTTTCAGGCTCACTTGTTAATATGGTTTCATGTTGCTGAAAACACTTAGATTTTCATTGATCAGGAGTGCTCATACAGAAGAAACTGAGAAGGAGAAAATGAAAGAAGGAGTGACATTGCATGAGAGTCAGGAAGCTGTCTTAGAAAAAAAGCCTGTAACTTTGTGAATAATTAAATAAATGAAATGTAAAAGTTTATAAGCAGTCACATGCATTAAATTTTCCAGAAATGTGGGCAGTATGAATCTAAACTTCCTCAGGCCAAAAAAGGCGGCTGAATTGTGAACTCCCACACCATATGCGAGTGTCTTTTCCACTCCTCATGCCATCCTGGAAACAAAAGCTTTCTTGCTATTGCCTGTTTACCATGCTCAAAACTGAAATGTTTTGCAGGTATTGGAATGCTTGAAATTAACTTATAATCATAGTTTTGCTCGAGTTGTTTTTTTTTTGTTTATTCCAAAAGCCACACTTTATCTTTCAGTTTTTAACATGACAAACAAACAAAAAAAAAACCCAGGTATTTGCACAGCCATAAGTTGCAAGATGCCTTCTAAAATATCATATTGTCCCAAATAAGCAATATTTTGTAATTCTGTCGGCTCTTGAGATTGTTGTTTGACTGCTTCTTGACTGTAGTCCATAATTCTTTCAAAGGCATGACTTTAAGGAATTTGAAGAATGTGATATACTGCTTTATGTGTCTCAGATTGGGATAGTCTGGTGTTCTACCTAATGCTGCATTTCCAAATTATGTATATTATTATGGCATGATGTACTGGTTTCAGCTGGGATAGAGTTAATATTCTTCCTAGTAGCTGGTATAGTGCTGTGTTTTGGATTTAGGACGAGAATAATGTTGATAACACACCGATGTTTTAGTTGTTGCTAAGTAGTGCTTACACTAGTCAAGGACTGTTCAGCTTCTCATGCTCTACCGATTGAGAAGGCTGGAGATACACAAGAAGCTAGGAGGGGTCACAGCCAGGACAGCTGACCCAAACTGGCCAAAGGAATATTCCATACCATATGACATCATGCTCAGCATATAAACTAGGGGAAAGCTGGCTGCGGGGGCCACTGCTCAGGGGCAGGCTGGGCATTGTTCGGTTGGTGGTGAGCAATTGTTTTTCATTTGCACCAATTGTCTTTTGTTTCTCTCTTTTTTGTTTTTCTTTCCCTTTTCATTACAATTTATTTTTTATTGTGGCTGTTGTTGTTGTCATTATTATTATTACTATTATTATTATTATTATTATTACATTTAATTTTATTTTATTTCAGTTATTAAACTGTTGTTATCTCAACCCACGAGTTGTCTCACTTTTACTCTTCTGATTCTCTCCCCCATCCCACTGTGGGGGAGTGAGTGAGCGGCTGCGTGGTGCTTAGTTGGTGGCTGGGGTTAAACCACGACACATGACCAGAGATATAATAGAAGACCTCTCTATTATCACCACACTAGAGCACCAAAAATTACCGTGCATCGAACTGTCTTAGAACAATACCTACCACTGTAAGTGTGAAGGCTCATGGTTCCATTTTATCGTGAAGAATCTAAGAAATACTGAAATACTTTGTTGACCAACAGTCTGGTATAGAAGTTAAGTACAGGGCAAGATCTCCCTGTTCCAGTCTTCTGCTTCAGTCACTGTCTTTCCTGATGCTGAGAAAAATTCTGCCTGCAGTATCTTGAAACAGAGACGTGCT
The DNA here is from genome assembly GCF_965183815.1 of Platalea leucorodia. Lineage (NCBI taxonomy): Eukaryota > Metazoa > Chordata > Aves > Pelecaniformes > Threskiornithidae > Platalea > Platalea leucorodia. The sequence continues at coordinate 85,729,006 of NC_138823.1, read as the reverse complement.
TAGTAAGGCAGAAAAGAGTGAAAAGCGTGTTTCTGTGACCTTTTGGCAAAGAACATCCTCCTAGTTATGCCTGGGACATGCATTCCTCCAGTGAAACACTGACATTTTCTTTGGTTCGCTGGGCTTTTCTTAAGAAAACTAGTTTTAAGTCCCTAGTCTTGCAGCACACAGTCCAGAAATTTGCCTGCTGCAAAGGATACTTGAGGTTTTGTTTAATAATACTGTATTGTCAAGGCATTATACTGATCCAAATTGTGAAGTACATACAAAATTGGATTTACTGTTCAGATCAATAACAAATCAGACTGGTACACTAGAGAGTTGTAATATGATTTTAGAAAAAAAAGCAGTATGCAGACACATGAAAAGAAGGGAATTGTCACACTAATATAAGATATTTGAGACAGGAATTCATGCTTACAGATGATTTTAAGTGGGTATATTTAACCTTCCATATGTTTAATATGACCTTGTAGCTTGAATTTCTTCTCTCTCCTAATCACTAAATTATTATCTTTTCAGTACTAAATTGGCTAAATATGCATAGTAGTATTACTATAACATTTTCTGTCTTCAGTTAAAACTTTATAGATTTTTGCTAATCAATTTGCAAATGTCCCATATGTGAAATAATAATTATACCTATGCATTGTTATGGTAGTATCTAAAGGCTCTGAAAAGGATTGGAGAAGTATTACTCCTGATACTGTACAAAAGAAAGAGTGCTACCTACATCATACTAGACAGTTATATGATGCAATAGAAACAGATTTGTGTGATGAAACAGTGAGTGCTGAGAACTTGGCATCCAGAGTATATCTCCTCTCATGGTTTCAAATAAACTCTCATCTGGCCCCTTGGACTGAACACCTACCTATTAACAGCTGCCTTGCATCAGGTGCATACCTACAACATACCTTCCATCTTAGCTTCACTCCAAAATAATCCAGTTTGCACACATAAAGACTGTTTCACATATTAACCAGAGCATAGTAAGTGGAGACAATTGAAAGATTTGCTTCAAAAGTGCAGTCCTGAACCAAATGAAAATGCTAACGCAGGGGCATTTCTATTGTAGCTACAAGGGCAAGGACATAGTAATACTCTGAGGGGAGGGATGTCTGTTTATACAGTGTACAGAATCACAAAGCTAGGGTTAGAATCATAGAATGCTTTGGGATAGAAGGGAACTTTAAAGGTCATCTAGTCCAACCACCTTGCAATGGGCAGAGACATCTTCAACTAGATCAGGTTGCTCAGAGCCCCCTCTAGCCTGACCTTGAATGTTTCCAAGGATGGGGCATCTACCACCTATCTAGGCAACCTGTTCCAGTGTTTCACCACCCTCATCGTGAAAAATTTTTTCTTTGTATCTAGTCTGAATCTACCCTCCTTTAGTTTAAAACCATTACCCCTTGTCCTGTCACAGCAGGCCTTGCTAAAAAGACTATCCCCATCTTTCTTGTAGGCCCCCTTTAAGTATTGAAAGGCTGCAATAAGGTCTCCCTGCAGCCTTCTCCAGGCTGAACAACCCCAGGGAGAAGGGATCTCACATTTACTTACTGCATTTCCATGAGGATCAATCACATATATGTCATTCCTAATGAATGTCTAATCTCTTCTCAAGAACTTCCAAAGGCAGTGACACTATAATTACTCTAGTCAAAAAAAAGGGGGGGTGGGGCCTCAGTATATAAATACTAATATATAATACTAATATATAAAATTAGGGCTCTGTTTGAAGACTGACTACTCTTAACCTGAATGCCTGCACTGGTTTCTGTTGCCAGCTGTTTGTTCCACCTCTCTCTCAGGAGTTTCTGCTGCAAGGATGATTCAGCTGCTTGTACAAAGTCCACTAAACTGCTGTGAATTATCAAGGAAATCTGAAGTTGACCTCGGTTTGTACCTTTACAAGTGGCTGGGTCACTCCTACAACAGGGATGGGGTTTCTGAGAGGGAATAAAATGCCCAGATGAGGAGAAGAGTCACCACAGTCAGCCCTGTGCAAAGTGTCTTGGTTCATCCATCAAAACACTCTGTCTGTTTTGCTGTATGTTCAGTTCATTACTTCTTACCCTGTTCTTGTAGAAAGGGAAATTAGTTCATTAGCTTTGTTTGAGGAAGGTCCAACTATTGTGGTAAAAGGTAAGAGATGTTTGGAAGGGATATGATGGCTTGTGTTTCAGGGTTTGAACCAACCACTGCTAGGAATCAGACCAGGACTTACATAGGACCGTGTTATCCTAATGTTTTCAAATTATGGATTTCTTCCACCTTTTTTTCTGAAATACTGTTTGTGACGGAGGCTGAGCCTGATGTCACTTGGAGTAGCAATGCCTCTTTTACCATTTTTCTTATTCTTGCAAATGAGTTTACATGAGGGAAACCTTTTGTGGGACCTGAGGACATCCATGCCATTCTAAGTTGTGAAGCCCCTATAGTCAGACCTCTATCATGGGTATGTGGGGTTACTGTCCCCTATCACTGCTGAAGGTTAGTGTAGTTGGATGTTGATGTAGGAAGCTATGTAGAATAGTATAGAAATTATGAATTAAGTCACTGAATGAATCAGATAGATAACATTTTAAATTTTAATGCAAATGTATAGAGTAAAATTCGATGGATTCTTCAGTGCTTTGATCCTGAAGTAGCAGGAATGTCTTCAAAGCAATATTCTGATTAAATAATTAAAGAAAAATCTGCACCTTTCACAGAATATCACATTGCATACTAGATCGTGTAGAAGTCACTGTTGTGTTCTGAGGTTACTTTTGCATGTTATCGTGCCTCTGCCTAGTCCAAGTTTTCCCTTAGAAGATTTGTCAATTTTAAGTAGGAGAAAAGGTCTAAAGGTAAATACAAAGAAACATGAAGGAAAAAAATGTTCATGAAGACTGCTCTGCATCCTTCTTGAGAGATTTAGCCACAACACTTCAAGTAGGTAGGAGGAGATGTGATGCAGGCAAAACAAACTTTAGAAGTGCTCAATCATCAGCCTCTCCAAGTCTCTTTTCCTTGCAATGTCACCAGATTAATATGAAATTTGGTTACTAAAATTTGATCCTAAGTGCATGCCGCTATTAAAATATAACTGGCCAAAAGGTCCTGATAAACTTCTTTCTGTCATTCAAAACTAAAATACTTTTTCACCAAATTCTTGTGTAGAAATGAACTTTATTCAGGTGGGTGAGCATAGAATTAAATTATTTCTAACCAGGTCCAACATCTGGTAAAAATAAACAAAACAAACCAGCCTCCATATACCATCCGAACACCTACTGAGAATCAAACCAAAGTCCCTTTAACTGACATTCAGTATGAATGACATTTATTTCACACAAATTTTTTCTTGTGTCCTGTGTAAAGCTCAAGTTTTCTTATTACTACATTCTGAATAAATCATTTGACATTTGAAGAATTGATGTGTGAAACTCCAGCTCATGAAAACTTCAAACAGTAAATAATGGAAGTACACAATGACGTGCTTTCTCCTGAATTCTTTGTGTGACGTCCACCATTTTTGGCATACATTTTTGGGGGGGGGGGCATGGAAAGTCACAGTTTGAAGACTTTTGCCACATCTTAAGAATCTCCAGGAGCTTTTCCATGAGAAAAGTGAATGTAGTTTCCTGGATTGCTTAAAAATGCTTCTTTTCCTGGTACTCCTTCATCTGGCACTAGAAGGATGGTATGGTGTTGAAAGGCATGCAGCTGATTTTAACAAGTCCTGTACAGCTAAACATCGTGACAACCATCAAGTTGCATTAGCATTCAAAAGCTAGGAATCAATTCCAGTATATCACTTTCCTTACTCAAATTGAGCTTAATACTTAGCCTTTTCTTTGAACATTTGCATCTGAAAAATATTTTGATCACACTGAAACACTTTATGGATTAATAAATGAATATCAACTCTTTGTGCTGTTATTCTGGAGTTGATTCTTTTTTCTTCAAACCCTTAAGATTTCAGTGCATCAGGTATGGCTAACATCTATTATTTCACAATTCCATTGAAAATAATATTTATTTCCCAGGGCACATCTAATTTCATACAGTGTTTTTGGCAAAGTCCTCTAGTTCAGACATAGCATTTGATATCAGAAAGGTTGTTTCTTCTAATATGGCTTACAGCACCGCCCTGCAAAACATGAACTAAACCAATAAAAGCATGCTTTTGTCAGCACAGAGACATCTACAGCAGGGATTTTGCCAGCACAACTATCATGATTAAAGGGTGTACTGTTTTTTTTTAATCTTATCTCCCACATGCTAGCCATGATGGGTATACTGGCAAAATTAAGTCCCTGTTGAGCCATTGCCTAAAAAGATATCAAGTTGTCAAGATTACAAAAGCAAAAGTCAAAGCTAAGTCTTTCTATTTGCTAAATTTCATATATGTGAGAGGATCTTGTGTCACATTGGTAAGAGGAAAACAATCCATAGACTTGAAAACAGAAAAGAAAAATTACTCTCAAGAGATGTATTTCTCAAACAGATGGATATTAAGCTTAGTATTTGCTAATTGGTTCTTGTGCTGCTCTCCTTGCGCATTATTTCCAGCAGTTACTTTACTAGGCTACTCATTTATGTGCATATTGGGTATAGACTATTAGCTGCTATTTCAAGCTCCTTGTTTTCTTCAGAAGTGCAACCTCTGTAAATATTATCACAGCCTTGGGACTATGTAAGCAGCTGGATGTCTTTATAAATAAATAAATAGCCTAAATTAATAAAAATAAATAAATTAAATAAACATTCACTGCTAACAGAGTCATTATTAGCTTAGCCAGATTGTGTGCCCTTAGTGACTTAACTCTGGCTGACCCCAACAGATGAGGGTAGGAAAAAAAAGGGGAAAGAAAATAATTACTTTGCTGTTTTCCAAGCTAAATAATTATCTAAAAAACCCACAGCTGTAGGTTTCCCCTGATTACCCTCATCATCCATGAGGGAGACAGGGATAGCCAGGAGAAAGTGACTTATTAATTAATTAGCAAGAAAGACTTACTTTGAGACAAAAACATTGTGGGCAATAAAATGTGCTGACTCTTTCTAAAACCTTAGTTCTACTTTGCTTTTTATAAAACCATTAATGACATAAGGAAGAAGAAACAAAAAAGATATTTGTTCTTCACAATGCCATGTCTTCCAGTTTGCCAGGAAAAAACCTCAACACTTAAAGTACTGTTTTCCAGGTGAAAGCAGTGTATGTGGTTCAGCTTAGCAAAGCCAGCTTCCATACTCCCTGGATTGCTGGCACTGTAAATCAAATGTTATTCTGGAGATACTAGAAATATGTTTGATTATGCACTGAATGCTGAGACTTGCAACCACTGCTTTTAGCTAACAGCACAGCAAAAGTATTAGCAAAAAGCTGCCATTCTTCATCAATTACAACAGGGAATGGCAGTATTGCTTTTGTGGACATAGCTGCTTCTGACAGCTGAGAGAAAAAAATATATATATTCAGTGTGATGTCTGGAATGCAAAACAGGAGAAAAGTGTGCTTCCCTGATTGTGTCTAATGTTCAAGATATTGATGGAGCCAGCAAGCTTGTGCTATTTTCAGGGCTGCACAGCCATGAATACATAAACTGGAAACCGGCTTTTCCAAGTAAAATATGCCTTCCTCACATTACTTTAGTGGAAGTCAGCTTCAGGTGTATATCTTCAAAACACATTATTGGTAATTTCTTCTATAAAAGATAATCCCCAAAAGAGCAATATCAGCATCTCTCTTTACAGATGCACATGTTCTCCCAGTACTAGAGCTTTGTTAAAACTGCCAGTGGCAGGTCAGGGCAATATTTATTGAGACAGGGGATCTCCTGATCTGAATTGCAATGTAGTGCTGCAATAAGTCATAAGTTCACTTTTTCTTCCCCCCCCCGCCCCCCCCAAAAAAAAGAAAACATAAAAAAGTAGATATTGATTAGGTTTTAACTTGAATCCTGAAGAGTATGGATGTTGTTTGGACTGCCACGGTGGTATTCTGGCAATTGTTGAGGAAGAATATTGTGCAAAGTAGTGAGTTTCTATGCCAGCAGGTATGCCCCTCTTTCCTCCTGTCCATTTAGGATGGGAAAATATTTAATCAATACTGCTTTTCTTTCAGAGATTATTTTGATTTTGGCAAAGTAGCATTTTTACTCATGAAAGACTGCCAGAAAAAATGGTAATAGTTCTAGAAGTCAAATCCTTATTTCATAAACATTCTCATTACGGTATAAACTCAGGCTTCCTATAGTTCCCTCCAGTCATTCTAATATGAACTACGAGGCTTTTTTAGTGCTATTTTAGTCAGTTTGGCCAATGAGTTAGAGATCTTGGGCCCCATTCTATTTGCAGTTATTGCTGGATTGCCTTTGGACTTTAGCCAGAGTAAAATTCAGGCCAGTATGCTTGCTGTGATTAAAACAACTATTTACAACATGTTAGTCCTCAATATTGTTTGTATTATTTTAATGAAAATATAATCTTCATTAAAATTCCATGCAATTTCCTTGAGCCATGGGAATGGTTTAGCATTATTTTTCTTTTCTTTCTGAAACATAAATAACTACTTAAGCACATCATTCCATTCCTCCACATTTTATAATGCCTTACATCAAATATTTGATGATTGCACATCAAAAATAAAAAATATAAGTCTTTTTAAATGCTAACTATCATATAAGGTATTTCCAAACAACAAAAATATTGTATTTTTTTGTTCATTTGGTTACTTTATGTAGTAATGTAAGTATGTATTTTAATTAAAATGTCAGGAGCTATAGTAAATGTGATCCTCCATCACTACCTTTGTGCATTAAAGATTTATAGCTGTAGTGCACTGTATTATTGCCTGGAAAAAAATAATTACATTTTAGTCTCTACTTTTAAATATATATTGGTTTTATGCTTTGCAATAAAATAAAAAGCGTGTTAGATACAATGGGCAATGCTTGATAATACTGAGACGATGAGAAACCAATTTCAGAAAACCTGTTTAGAACATTAGGTATGTATTTAAAGTTAGTAAATGACTGGAGGCACATTAAAAAACATGCCTGACCTCTCATAAAAATATAAGCTTTACATATTATCTGTTTGTTGTAAAAGATCTGACGAATTAATATAGTTGAAACTGCTATCACTTTGAAATGGATTATTTTTCATATTCAGTGCCTGCTATTTATCAGGCTAAAATATGACTTTGAATGTCTGCCTTAATAAAACTTAGTTTATAAATCAGCATTTCTCCTTTCTTTTGTGTAATAAGGTTGAATTACCTGGAGCATGTACCTAAGAATATCTAAACTAATATTTTTAGACTGCTAAGAATTGGTCTGTGCAGGGATCGTCAGGCACCTAAGTCGATGGCAGAATTTTCAGGCATGCTGATGGCCGCTGTCTGCTTCCTTGACTCTGAAACGTCACATTTTTGCATGAGAACTTAGACATAGATATGGATTCAGCTCTAGTGTTTTACATGCCTACCTGTGCATCACTGGCACGTGCAGACCAGTGCTACCAAGCTCCCTGTACCCAGCCCCTGGCTGCAAAGTGAGCTGCAGGTGCTTGGCCTGAGTGTAGACGCCTACATGGTAGAAGTCTAATAATAGGTGACATGAACTCCACTCTAAGTATCACCATGAAAACACTCATTCTGCCTCACACTCTTTCAGCAAATCTTTGTTTTGGTAAATAATTTCTGGTTTGGAGGAAGCTGCTGCTGGTGGTATATAGCAGAGGCCACTTGCTGGTCATAGTGGTTTTGAAAAGAAAGGGAAATGGTAACTGCTTTGTAAAAAGGATATGGATTGGTTTTAAGCTGCTGTTGCTAGGGCTTAGGAAACAAATGATGAAATAGGGGGTGAGCTCCAAAATCCATTCTCAGCCACAGTAGCTTTGCTTTGAATATGCAAAAACAGATAAACATGTTTACTGCTGTATCTGTTGTTTCAGTCTCCTGAGACCCTGTATGGGTTAAATTTATGAAAAATGACCAACTTTGCTTATTAAAAATCCCCCCCACTAACACATTCAATACCTCACATACCAACATCTTAAACATATGTGATTACTTACATCATAACAAGAAAAAATAATGTTGCTTGAATATCTTAATTGAGCATTTCTTACCTAAACCTGTTGGAACTTAAGAGAAGCTGATGAATATAGAGAGTCAGTAGTTCTTGATTTGTGTTAATTTAGTATACTTTGTAAAGTTTCTCTTATTCTGAAGTGTTACCAATCCATGAATTCAGTTGTGAATCATAGAATGGTTTGGGTTGGAAGGGATGTTAAAGATCATCTAGTTCCAACACCCCTGCCATGGGCAGGGACACCTTCCACTAGACCAGGTTGCTCAAAGCCCCATCCAACCTGGCCTTGAACATTTCCAGGAATGGGGCATCCACAACTTCTCTGGGCAACCTGTTCTAGTGTCTCACCACCCTCACAGTAAAGAATTTCTTACTTCTATCTAATCTAAATCTACCCTCTGTCAGTTTAAAACCATTACCCCTTGTCCTATCGCTACACTCCCTGATAAAGAGGCCCTCCCCATCTTTCCTGTAGGCCCCCTTTACGTACTGGAAGGTCACTCTAAGGTCACTCTGGAACCTTCTCTTCTCTGGGCTAAACAACCCCAACTATCTCAGCCTGTCTTAATATGGGAGGTGCTCCAGCTCCCTGATCATGTTTGTGGCCCTGCTCTGGACCTGCTCCAACAGGTCCATGTCTTTCTTATGCTGGGGGCCCCAGAGCTGAACACAGTACTCCACGTGGGCTCTCATGAGAGTGGAGTACAGGGGAAGAATCACCTCCTTTGACCTGCTAGCCACACTTCTTTTGATGCAGCCCAGGATGCAATTGACTCTCTGGGCTGTGAGCGCACATTGCCAGCTCATATTCAGTTTTTCATCCACCAATACCTCAAAGTCCTTCTCCTCAGGGCTGCTCTCAATCCACTCATTACCCAGCCTGTATCTATATTTGGGATTGCCCTGACCCAGGTGCAGGATCTTGCACTTAGCCTTGTTGAACCTCATGAGATTTGAATGGGCTCACCTCTCAAGCCTGTCCAGGTCCCTCTGGATGGCATCCCTTTCCAGTAGAGTATCAACCACGCCACGCAGCTTGGTGTCATCCATAGACTTGCTGAGGGTGCACTCAATCCCCCTGTCCATGTCCCTGACAAAGATGTTAAATAATACTGGTCCCAATACAGACCCCTGAGGGCACCACTCGTCACTGGTCTCCACCAGGACATTGACTGCAACTACTTTAGTGTGACCATCCAGCCAATTCCTTATCCACCGAGTGGGCCATGTCAAATCCATGTCTCTGCATTTTAGAGATAAGGATGTTTTGTGGGACAGTATCAAAATCAATTACAATTGTTGGATTTGGGATGTTTTTTTCTGTTTTATTTCACCTGGAGGAAATACATTTATGAATTCCACTAATTCAGTGTCATACTGATATATCTTATTCATTGCATATGACTTTTTGTTGTGGGTTATCTTTTATTGCAGATCTGAATAGAACTTAAAAACTGTACCATGTGCACAAAAAGGCAGGCATAATGAGATAAAATATAAATAGTTTTTTATCTATTAAATATGGATCATCTTTCCTTCTTGATCTCTTTTATAATAATAATGAAATGTCATTTAACCATAAGGAGACAAAATCACATTTATTCTAAGTATGGATTTGATAGAGTAAAATAGTAAATAAATGAGTTGGTATTTTATCTATGATTATACAAATAAATGAATAAATCACACTGTTCATATGAAGGTAAAAAGTTCTTAAAGTTTTCCATAAGACTGCAGCATTTTTTGCACAAAGTTTACCAGAGCTAGGTCTGCCTTCTGAATATGACCTAGCATAGCAAACTAACATAGCAAACTAGCATATCTTACAGTCCTCTTCAAAGTACACTGTAATTATTTTTTCCTGAACTGAGCTTCTAAGGATTAAAGGAAAAGCTCTGATAGTGATAAATACAGGTGCAGAATTGTAACTGAAATGGATAGAAAATAAACATTACTATTTAACTAACAGCTTAAGTACTTAAGAGGAGCAATGCTTTCTTTTTAAATAATTTCCTTAAAATCGAATCACATTTATGATTTATTTTATCTCATCGTAGCTTCAATGTATCAGTTAATATTGATTTCAAATCTCAAGATCAGTACAATATTAGGCTTAAGAATTCTTTTTTAAAAGAGTGGGCATATAGACTTATGTGTTGTTTTCAATTTGCAAGTGAGATGCAGTGAAGCAAAATTCATAAAGATTATATATTCTGAAGTCCAAAAGTGCTGCAAAAGTATTGATTAGGTAACATGAGATTTTCCTCACTGCCTGACTTTAGGAGCCTTTTAACTGTCTACATTTGTTGTCCAAAGTTAGTCGATGTGAACACCCATAGTAAAATAAGTTTTTCGCCCTCTTGAGGTGATGGCCAGTGCTCTGTGTGACAGGTCTGCTGTTTCTATCAGATAGATAGACTCAAGTGTAGGAGCGATCTTCATTATGGTGTTTGCAAGTTCTCTGTTGATAACCTGTGAGAAGGCAGGTGGTGTGGCTAGCCTTCCAGAAACATCAGATTTTTAAATCCTGACCTTTGGTAGGTCTTCTCAGTGCTCAGCACTTCAGAAAATATGTGCACATACAAAGAAACTTTACTTTCTGCTCTTGCATTTGTAAATCATGGTCTGCCTGTCCTGCCCTCTTATGGAGAATGTTGCTCCCTTCAAGGTGCAAAGCAAAGGTCTGAGTAACATGATGACAAAATTTTGTCAATTCATATTCAGAAGACAAACTATAATCAGCTCCCTGAAGTAGCAACCAGTGTGGCATCAGAAACATGAGTCCTGCCCCAAGGGAAGACTTGGGAATGTGTAACAGCGTTGCCTTTTTTGGCAGAAGTGCAGGCTATTGTCTTAAACCAGTACTGAAGCAACACGCTTGTCAGCCAGAGTGCTCAGTCACCCAGTTCCAGCTCAGACCTCAGCATCTCAGAATCTTCAGAGGGAAGCAAAACTCACCAGCCTAAGGTCAGAACACAGTGAAAGACTGAACATTTTGGTAGGGAGGAAAGAAGGCGGCAACTATGTTAAAAGCTAACATTTCTTTTCAGTGGAAAAAGTAGACTGAATTTTTTAGGTTGGAAAGATAGTAAGATACTGTAGCAATGAAGGCAGACAGTTGTGTGTATACCAGGAAGGGAATTTGTACTGTACAGTGAGTGACCATGACATGTTTTGTCAGTGTAGTTGCTCCAGAAGGAACAGATCTCCCTTTTTCTTCCACAACAGTAAGGGTCCAAAGGTGGCACGTACAGTGAACTTCTGTTTTTTAAGGGAAGAGGAGAAAAAATTTGAAAGCTACAATTTCCTTCTCCATCTCGGTCACTGGAGTAGAACTAAGTTATTGCTATGGCTCCCTGAATTTCTGGAGCAGAAGATAGGGCTGAAAGTGGGAGATCCTATTACAAAGATACTCCTTATGGCTGGGAACAGAAGAAAGCCATTAAATGCTGAACAGGTATTAGATTGCTTCTGTCTGTCATTCCAGTAGGAAAATGTATTCCTCCAGCTGGGCTTGTCTAAGCTATTTAATGTATAGTCGGTTATGGTTATGTGTTATGTAAAGAAAGGTGCAAGAGTTTAGGTAGGTACTGCTTCCACAATTGTTATACTGAACCTGGACTTTGGTCTTCTCTAACAGGTATCATTCCTCACCTTTCACATCCAGAAAATCAAGAGAGTAACCTCAGGCTTTTAGTTAACTGAATCCATCTCAATAGTTTATTTTCATTCACTTATTCATTGCTAATCTTTTATTTCTTTTAGAAGTTGATTTTAATGAAACTTGCCCTCAGCTTAAAAACATGATCAACCTATTGACTTTAAAAAGTGATTGTTAGTCAAATAACATATATCTGTGTCTTCTTCAGGAGATAGAAAGAATATCTCTTGGAATACCTTTTCATTCTCTATTGTTTGATAAACAATTGTAACAGGAGCAGTCTTGTATGACCAGCCATCATGCAGCAAGTATTTTTACAATGTTAATTCCAAACCCTTCAGCACCACTGTCAGTCCTCATAGGGAGAGATGGGGGGATGGTGGGGACTGAAAAAAAATCCTCCAAACAGCTACCTTTGCAATGAGTTACTTTCCTGTCTAAGTCGTAGGACCTTTCACGTGGACCATCTCTCAGTGAGGCACTCCCAGAAATAAACTTCGACAAGTCCATTCATTAAGGTTAATTTTAGATTGTGAACATCCTTTGAAACTTGCCAGTTTTCATTACAGAAAAGTAGCAGTCTTGAAGCACTTGCAGTAGATATTCTTGAAAAAATGTCAGATGACCTCCAAATGCAGAACATTTCGTAAAACAAAAACAGGGGGATAACCCTCCTCCCTGTGCTGTTTCTCATATAGGCTCACTGACTCCAAATCAACATTGCAAATCCCAACACTCATTTGCACAGAAGATCATAGGAAACTATTAACTCTTCAAAGCTGATGGGAAAGCCTAAATATGTGGCCATTTGTTTTGCTGAAGACTATAGTTTGAACACTATTTTCATTATGGGGCAGTGGGGAAATGCAGGTAAATTGCTTAGTGACCATCAGGAGGAACAAGACATTTCTGCAAGACTATTGCCATTTACAGTGAGTTTTCTGTCTTCTTGTGCATTTCTTTTGCTCCATGGCATGGGTCCCCTTTAAGTCAGAATATAAAGCAAACTGCACTAGGTCTGGTCTATAACCATGGCTGAAAACAGAATATCAAGGGGAGGTTCTTCCTCCATGGTACTTTTGTTTCCTACTGCACTGTATTGGAAAGGGAAGAAGACTCAAGTCTGGATTTTGAAGACAACTGGCTGAACGAAACACCTAATTTCATTCTACAATGGGAATGTGAATTCCATCTTTAGAAGACTGCAGTATAGTTTTTTAAGGTACTTAGAGATTGGTTCACTGGGAGATTCAGGAGCTGCTTGACCAAACACTTGTTTTGAAGGCAACTCACATATTTTACTTCCACAGTTGTCAACCTTTTCACAAAACTATAGGACATACTCCTTTTTCAAAATCCAGTATTGCACTTCCCCAGGCCTCCATCCTGTATGTGTGGGGTAAAAAGTTTTTGTAAATAATGCATGCATCATAAACTGTTTATAAATATCTTCTGACGGTGGGCTGCTTCCCATTATGCCTCAGCTCTTACCTAGATGATTGCTAGCAGGGAGCTGAAGAATTGACTGTTTTATTCTCACCTTGTTTCCAGTAGAACAAGAATTACAACAGAATCCACTATCAACAGGACTAATGTGTCTGAAATATGCCTGATCACTGCTCTATACTGAAAATGTGACTACCTGTGTTTCTTTGCAGGTGCATATGTGCTTCAAGTAAAGGCGACAGATGCTGATGATCCCACTTATGGAAACAGTGCTAGAGTGGTTTACAGCATTCTTCAGGGGCAACCATATTTCTCCATTGATCCGAAGACGGGTAAATAGTTTATCCGCAACAGCGGAAGATTTAAACTTTGGATTTTGATTCATGTGGGCAGTATCAATGAATAAATATGGACTGGGCTGATATGGCCAAAAGCCAGTAGAGTAACTTTGCACATGATTCAGTTTTGAGTATTGACTAGTTTTTGAATGAATTACAATCTGTTGTAGAAACAAAAGAAACATGCTCCTCCAGTCAGTCCCGGAATATCTAAAATATGTATACATTGAACAATTTTTTTTTTTTTTTCATGTTTTACAATTTCTCTATAGCTAAAGCTTTATCTGTTTACATGCTTTCTATTTTTTGTTTTTTCCTGATGATTCAGTTTCATATCTTGGGTCTACATTCTTTTTTCTCAACATTTTTACTTGCTGAACTTATGGTCAGAACTTCTCTAGCAATGATTGTTTTGCTATATAGAACTAATTTGATACTGTGGAACAGCTAATCATCTCCTGCCTTCCTCTTTTCCTGGGGCATAGTGTGTTCGTCTGGGGTTACTGGATGTGTGAGCAGAAAAGCATAATATGTTTAAAGAGACTGAAGTATTTGGGAGGTTGGTAGACATGTTAATTAGGTATCTTGTCCTATATTTCTAAATGTCATTCTTATTTCTATATTTAGCAATTCAGTTAAGCAGACAATAACCTACATGGTGAATGCCATGCATTGTGTCATCCTGAATGTTACAGGTAGAGTTGTCCATATGCCCCTTTCAGCAAATAGTTTTTCCTTCCAGTGAAGCTGTACTTGAAAGTCAGACTGTGCGTTAAAGAGCCTTTATCCCGGATCAATCATTAGTTTGGTGGTGAGAGCCTCATAGGGCTGTTAGTGCACTATCTCCAATGGGCACATTCCTTTGTCACATGCTCCGCTGAGCAGGCGATGTATTGCAATTTGCAGTGAGCAACTTTACTTTTCAAATTCAAATGGGACTTCTTCAAGTGGCTGGGGAGAAAAAAGTATTTACCTTTATACTTTTTTTTTTTATTATTATTATTATTTCAGTCTTGTAGAGAATGAGGAGGAATTCAATGGCAAGAAAAAGCTTTACTGAAGCTACGATTTGAGTTCTAGTACAAGTTTCCCAAGAAAATATTAATAGTTATTAGTACTTGAAGAACAAATTTTTTTCCCATGGCACTTTGAATTGCTGTGTGATATGCGCTCATCTATTACTCAGTAGTGAGTATTGAGTGGACCATAGGTGATGGCCTGCATGCTGCTAACCCTGGAAAATAATACAAACCAGTGTTTCCACATCTGTCTATTAATATCTTTAATGAGTTACTCAGGTGGACCTTGGTGGTAAAAGAATGGACACAGCTGTAAAGGAAGATTCATGAAACAGCTAGCCCAGCATAGCTTAAAATCCTATACCAGAAAAAAGCATATAGATTCATGCTTCTCTGAGCAACAATAATGGACTGTAACCTGTCTTACATGAGAAAGGTCACAATATGAGAGTTACCTGTGGGTCTAACGATGACTGTAGAGACAAACAGTATGTGAATAATAATGCACAGGATGCTGCTTAATGATTTTCTCTAAAATCCAGGTCTTGGGCAGGACTACAGATCTTCTGGCATATCCAGTTCTTTATTTTATAACTAAGGAGATGATAGAGTAGTTTTTCACTGAAGAGTTTTACCACCAGACACATCTTGAGTGTTTTTGACAGGAAAGGGGAAGAAAGCCATTTGGGTACAAAATGACAGACAAACTCAGAACTGTTGGCAGATGGATAAGCATTTTTTGGATTGCTGTTTTTGGCTTTTTTGGCCATCTCTTGCATTCTAGTGACAATTTTGAGACACTCCCTTGTAGTTATTTTAAGAACTTAAGAACATCCATACTAGGCCAGACCAAAAGTCCATGCTGCCCTGTATCATGTTTCCAGAAGTGATGGCCTGCTCAGCTCTGGTGAAGGATAAAAGAAGTGTTTAGTGATGCACCCCCTGAATACTCTTCTAGTCTTCAACAACTGTTTCTTACAAACTTCCTGAGCAATGAGCAGTGTTCATGTAACTAAAATTCTGAAAGAATTTCGCCACCATAACTTGTCCACTTCCCAGCAGAGTTGACTTGTCCAGAAGCACAGTATCTGCACACCCAGTGACTAGAAATTCCACAGCAAAAGTTTTTTTGGGTGAAGAACCAGCTCCTCTTGCTTCTTTGATATGCAATGCCTCTTAACTTATTTCATACCTTACATTTACATCGCATGAGACAGTGAACAGTTAATTCCTATTTATTAGTTCCCCATGACCTTATAGACCCATATTCTCCCTCAGTTGCCTCTTTTCTAAATTGAAGACTTCTTTAAAGAGAAGCCATTCCATAGCACTGATCATCCTTCTCCTCCTTCTCAGGATGAGAAAGTGCACACAGTATTCAAGAAGGCAGCTCATATGGATGTATAAAATTATTTAATCATAACACTTCTTTATTCCTTTCCAAACAGTTCCAAACATTCTGTTTACGTTTTAGCTTCTGCCACACAAAAGCTGATATGTTTGTGGAAATTTGTATTACTACCTCAAGATCCCATCGCAAAGCGGTAATGATGAAACGACTGAGCTTAACTTTATATGTGAAATAAGGATTGTGTTTGCCATGCACATGATTTTACACATACTCTTTTTTCAAATCATTCCTGAAAGGTGAAAAACATTTACTCTGATATGAGTCTAGTACACTTAAATAGTTTTTAACCCTTATGGGTTGAATGTCACAGCTGCCCCTTTACTCCTCTTCTTTACTGACCTAATTTTTTGCAGTGCTTTGCTGGAGGTAAGCAAACTATGTGGAAACAGGAGAGTTAGCCTTTATTGCTCTTGCAGGAAGGTTAAATGCATTACAGTCCCTGCTGGAAAGCAGTTGTTGGACTGGCACATTTTAAGACCTCAGATCTTATATGTGGGGGTTACTTTTTGATGCTATGAAATTACTCTTCTGATTTTAATGTGAATTTTCTTTAACATAGAGCACTTGAGAAAGATAACATCCCTTATCGTTTCTACGTACATTCTGTTCTGTTACTAAAATGCCCTTTTGACAAACTTCTTTCTACCCAATTTTCTGATGTGTTTATGATGTCAATATTCTTATTTATGGCTAGATGTCTCCAATTTTTTCTTAGACTCGATATTCTAGTCCGTATTCTGATGTCAGTTATATTCTTGAAATGCAAATTGGTGTCAGCAGGAGTATTGATGTTAATATTTATTCAGAAGATTTTTCACAGCACCTGGATTTTCTCTTCCACATAAGTGGATCATCTCCTGTTGAATTATGGCTCAATAACTTTGCAGAGTATATCTTCTGGTCCAGGTCCCATACATACTATTTTCAATTTTCAGTAGCCTCATTGAGACCATACTTTTCTGCACATTTGGTATTGACAGTTGCAAAGAAAAAAAAATCAAAGTTCTGGAGCTGAACAATCTTTATTGTAAAATCTTAAGTCAGAAGGATTTAAAAATGCTCAGACCACCTTTACATGCACAGAAGTCCTCTACATCATAATAAGCGTTTGATTTAAAGTTTGGATATTCTTTGTGGAGCTGAAGCTGGAATATGAAAATTTGTAGTTCTTTCTTTCCCATGGATTTTTACCTCCATTTTATTTTTCTATTTTGATGGTTAGATTACTTTACATCACCTTTATCCTGTCCATATGAACTGATGATTTTGGTAGAAATAGTGTTTTTCAGGGTTTTTTTCTATGCTTTTGAAATAGAGTAGGTAGAAAAGGGAAAATTGTCTATGAACTGCTAGACATGAAAATTATTCTCATTGATTTTTTTTTGCTGGAGACAAAGGTTTTTTACAGAAAAATATATAGAATGCCCTTATACTTCCAAATAGGAATAAACAGTGGGTGACTGGGAACTTTACTACAGGAGTGATAGCCAATTCTTCATTTTCTGAAGACCATCTGGAATATATCTAACTGAGAAAGCCACTCAATTGTACCTAAAAGAGGTATAACAATGAGATAAACTGCATCTCCTGCTCACAACCTACTATCTGCCCATTTTCAGTTTTTTCTACTTATTGTTATCTTGTTTTGCTAGTATAACAAGGGAAGTCTTCTCATAGCTCTTTTCTCCCCAAAATAAGCATACCAAGGATATTGTAAAATACTGTGGAACATATAGTTTCCAAATGCAAAAATACGGATTAAGAGCTTCAAGAGGAAACCTATTAATGTTCATCTTGTTTACTAAAAGATTTTTTTTCATGAATACCACATGAATAGGAACAAATTTTTACAGTTTTACAATTCAAGATTTCTGTCTGGAAAAAAACAAAACATTGAACAATGATTGTTTCCAAAAACTCAAAAGGATAGTGTTGCAGTATCTAAATGTTCTTAAATATTTGCTAGTCATATTCCAGAGCTATGCAGTACACTATATGCCATGCTGCGGTAGAAAATAGTTATTATTAATGTTGTCATTATCATCATCAGTTTTACAAGTGGAGAGAAAGGAAATTGTTATACAATTCAATTCAACAGGAATTTTTAATAGGTTCCAGAAATAGCAGATTTAGGTCAAAGTTATTTCTAGACTCTGAACAAGTACAGTAAGATAACAGTTCCTATTCCTACTTCTTAACACAGCAGCGGTTAGTTGCTATAAAGATAAGAATGACCCTTAAAGTTTGTTTCTTATCATTCCAGACCCATTATAAGACCAAGGGAAAAAGACTACTTTTAAACCCAAATGGTTTAGTACTAGAAAACAATATTTTATAAAACAATAATAGCTTATAGGAGAAGCATGCTTCCAATTGGTTTATTTTTCAGTTGTGCATGCTACCTGCACCAATCTGCACCTAACCATTTTCTGAAAACTATTGCTGAATATATAGTATTTTGCAATGTAATATGCACTTGTAAAATGTTAACAAATGCATTTTCTCCTATACATTTTGTTTCAAGCGAAAGGCTTGAGTGCCCAAAACCTTATAGCTTTTTACAACCTCATCAGCTAATCCTATGATCAGTAGTACCTCTCTCTCTCTCCAAGTCTTCCTTTTATCATATATATTCTTAGCATATCAGAAGGGACATTATGGCATACCTATTTAGACGTCAGCTATCCAAAATCACTGACGATTAAGAGTCATTTGAGTAATGTCTTACCATGATATTTTAATTACATTTCTTTAAGGAAACTTCTAAAGTTTTCACTGCATTTATGTACTATATCAAGAAAACTCTCAAGTAAAGGAAAGTCTTCTAATAAAGACCTCCTTTTATACAAAAAGAATATTGTCTTGGCCTATAGTAGCTTAACTGTGACAGCAAGTGACTGACTGGAAACAATTGAGGATGCAGTCTCTGAAATGCATTGCCACCTCTTCCTACATTGCCCTACTCTGCACAATGCAGTGTTCTTCAGTCCTGATGTGGCAAACCTGTGCTCACGCCATTCACATCCCTAGTGAAAATGCACCATTCCCTTTCAGCCGTTCATATACTGATTGAAAAGACACAGCAGTCATTTTGAATGGATGAATAGCTGATGAGCACACTTTTGAAAATCCCGAGTGATTTGCATGTTTCTGTGTGAACTCCTCTCTTATCAGTCCTTTAGGAAGAGTTCCATTCCTGGTCCAAGAGATCCAGTATTAAAATGTAATAGCAGACAATCACAGCCCTTTGTTTACTTGTTCTTTCTCTTTCCCATTTCTTCTCATAGGTGTAATAAGAACAGCTTTGCCAAATATGGACAGAGAAGTGAAAGAACAATATCAAGTTCTAATCCAAGCCAAGGACATGGGCGGACAGCTGGGAGGACTAGCTGGTACTACCACTGTAAACATCACTCTCACGGATGTCAATGACAACCCACCCAGATTTCCTAAGAGTATGTTGTATTCCAAATGCACTAATTTTCAAACAAGCATGGCTGAAAGTATTGATGTGAAAAATCGTTTAGATAAAGAATTGAGATTCAGGAAGAAAAACAGTATATTATGAAAAAAATTAGAATATACTGTTGTTTTTTTAAATAATATAAAGCTCAATTTGAAAGTATGACTTTTGAATGTTTAAGTGGAAATATATCATCATTCCAAAGGACCAGCCTGAGCCTGAGAGTTCATTTCATTTACACTTTAAGAAATATTTGGAAAATACTATTTTGTCAAGGGAAACTGGATGATCCCCTTCAAATGACAGAAGGTTATAACCTGAGACTTCCAGGTGCCAAAGACAAAGCTGGCTCATGCTAAATATTGCTGTTATGATAATCAGGAACATATTTTTTAACACATCTTGGCCCAGAAGATTATATCTGTCCTTGAAAACACTTAGAGCCTCAAAATAGTGGTCATCCACTGACAATTTATAACATTTCATATCAATTAGTTTAAATGAGGCTTTTCAGAAGTATGCTAATTTAAAGTGTTTCATAGTCTGTGTATGATTAGCAGGATTGTCACTTACTGCTCTCCTCAAATTTACTGAAGTTTTGTATGTTCCATACCTTTGAAATGCAGACACTAATCAAGCGTAAAACTTAATAACTATGACGAAAGAATTAGCTGTTAAATGTTGTTAATAAGGCAAATTCATATTAGAACATTCATGTGATCATGGCAGCTTTTTACTTTGTATCTCTTTTCTTGCACATGAATTGTAATCCCACTTTATGTATTATAAATGCTCCTTAGGTACTAAACCACACCTGAAACTTCACAGTTTTCTCTCATATAAAAATTATTCTTCTTCTTTTCCTCAGTATGAAAATATACTGCCTTGCTGCAGGCATGTAAGAATGACCATGTTAAGACAAAGATCCATCTGGCCCTGCCTTCTGTCTCTTACACTGACATCCAGAGGGTATATATAAGAACAGGCCAAACAATACTCCAGAACATTTCCTCAGTTTCTAATGATTATTAGCCCAGACGGTGTCTTTCTATTTAACAACCCTCAATGGATTTTTCTTACAGCAATTTGCCCCATTGCTTTGAAACGTATGTAAAATTTCAGAGTTTGCAACATCCTGTGTTAGTGAGGTGCACAGATTAATCATATCGCACAGCAAACAGCTACCCCTCATTTGTTTTGAATCCATCCCTACATATTTACCTGCATATTGACCTCTTTAAAGAATTCAGAAAGTGTTCCAAAATATGACCTTTATTTAGAAAAGCTGTGTTGAATTTCTTTCAGCATGGGATATTCTCCATGAGTCCATTAATCCAGCTCCTACGGTTTTGCCCTGTGCATGTCAGTCATATCCAACCTTAGCTCCCCTGAACTCCCTGGAAATCTTTGGGGAAAAAAATCAGTGTTATATTAGCACCTCCAAGCCTTCCTGTGCCACAGTGGTTTGAAGCAAAATATTACACATCGTAATAGTTCACTTATTTCATCCTTCAGGCTCTTGGGCATGCAACAGCTAATCCCAATGATTTGTTACTGTGGTGTCTGTTCGTTCCACCACTGCTTATATAGCTGATTTAACCTTCTCACGAGCCCCCCATAAAGAAAGGTTCCAGGATAGACAAATTCCCCAGCTGTTCTACGCTGAACACAAAGAAACAAAAATGTATTAAAAGTTTTACATTTGTGATCTTATCTTCTCTGAGCATTTCTGTATCTCAGTTTTGGGTTGTCTTTACACAGTTCCTCTCAGGCTTTTTCCTCTACATGTCTTTAAAAGACAATTATTATTAGCTTGTTTGCCAGAGATTTATTCAAACTCAGTTTTTGTTACCTTTATCGTGGTTTTATAGATAAAGCAGATTTATGGTTCTTTGTATTGTCCTCCCTGAGACACAAATTCATTTTTTTGAAAGATGTGTTCTTGCTTTTATTAGCTATGTTGTTTACCCTTACTGACTTGCTTTTTAATGGGTGCTGTGCATTTGCTGTGCGTCTTCAAAATGGTGTCCCTGGATAGCATCCACACCACCCACAGTGATTTAACTGTCTCAGCTATCCCATTCAGATTTTTTATAGCAATATCCCTCAGTTTTATTTATTTCCACTTTTTTTTTTTTTATTTAGCTGAGTACAACCATCATGTAATTTTGTCTCTTATTGCTCCTGTACAGATATTGCATTTAAACTCCTTATAGTTGCTGTAAAATTTAGAAGAACTAAAGAACTTTTCCTGACTAGCTAGTGTTAATAATGTTCTTTTCTTTAAGTGTTATTTCACTTAGAGCTTCCCTTAACAACATCATTATTCCTCCACTGATAAGGTCTACTTTGCCTTTCCTGTGTATTTTGCTCCTTGGCACTGCACTGCCTGACTGATTTTCTTCTTTCCCGCAGATTTTGAACATGCCTATTATGCTGATATTGTTGTTTAGCATTAGGCATTAAAGCTACCCATACTAGTTCCCATTTTAACCCTTGACTTTATATTATGGCTTGCTTTCTCCTCTTTATTGGACCCTAGTTTGATTCTGTGTGATTTACCATTTCCGCATTTCCTACTGGACTACTGTCACTTTTTGTAGTATTCTTCAGTGAAGAATGCAGAATTCTGGTGACTGCACCCTTTATTTGAACTGTGTACTTTCGTATTTTTTGAATTGTGTGCTTTCTAACACCTGCAAATTTTCCTGAACTTTTCAGCTAGAATCACAATGGTCATAGGAAAGTTTTTAAACTTTCTGAAGTCTGTTTTTCCTATGGACAAAATGAATTTTGCATCTTCTCTCTGGGCACCCATTCTTTAGCAAGTGCCTCTACTTTCCAATAATGTGAATCCCTTCTCCTTACACCTTTTTCTCAGCCAGGCATTTAAAGCTTTGCCTTCCCATCTTTCTCTCCCCGATTGTGCATAGTGAGACAATTTCAGACAACGCTACTATGAATGTCCTTAACTTCAGCTTTTGCTTGCCAGCCTAAATTTCACCCCTAAGACCTCCGTCCAATCTTACCTTATTTTGTCAGAGCTCACATGAACTGCAGCCACTGGCGCCTCCTTGTGTTTCCTGACATCCTGTCAAAACGCGTGTGAGATGCTCCAAGTCTGGTCAACAAGCAAATCATACCAGAGGGTCTCTTTGAACCAACATTCCCACTGTCTGCATCCTCAATTCTTTGTAAAGTGCCCACCACTGCAGTCTTTTCCTTCCTTTCAGCTGGAACCGCTGCTGCTGGAAGGGTACCACAGGTGCAAGAGGAAATAATGTGACTGCTCGGAAAGTGAAAAACTCAGGGCATTGGCAAAGTTCCTTGGGCCCAATGCTCTTTCCCGTGTCTGATTTTCAGTTGTATATTTTACTCTCTTTGCTATTAGGGACCTTAGTAATTTTCTGTTTTATTGTATGCCTTCATCTACTATGGTGTCGCAAAAAATATTCAAGTCTCACCTAATGTCAGACAGTTTTCATGACACACAGAAATCAGGGAATATATCATCCTCTTTGAAGAAGATATAGCCTTGAGGACTGATTTAATGCATGCACTGTAGTTATGATGTCTTTGCCCAATTGTTGCTATGAAGGAGCAAAAAAAAATCACAAGAGATCAACCTTGTCCTGTGCTTTGCATGCTAATAGGGTTGAAAACCTTTTCTTTCTATTTTATCAAATGTCACAGAAGCCGAATTATAGGAGTGACTCTCAACAAAACAGAAGAGAATAATATTGGAGGTTCGTGTTGATATTGAAAATAATAAACTTTTAGCATGGCTTACAGGACAAAATGTCAGTATGTGGACTCCAGTGTATTGGAACAAGCTTGATCAAGGCAGGCAGTTACCTGAAACATTCTTTTCTTTTGGGATGTGTTACAGGCAACATATTTATATTCTCATAAACTAAGGACTTCTGCTTAATCAAAATAGTAAACACAAAAATCCTGATTAATGGGTATTTACTTAACCAGTCCCACTTGCTTAACCGGTATGTGAGGTGATGTCTAGTGTTCCTGAAATTCACAAGCCTAATTACAGCTAAACAAAAATAATTGATAGAAAAAAAAAAGTTGAGTATGAATTTTATTTCTAATATAATAACTCTATTTTTCAGTTTTACTCTTTGAAAATGTTGCAGTGATTCAGAGTAACTACCTGCCAGGAAATGGAGTCTGTGATTTGCTTGTCTACCATAGCTAAAAGGATACTTGTGCAGAATATTAGTTTATGTAAAATAAGCCTTCAAAATCAGGTCCAGGTGGGTCCCAAGTTGAGGTCTGGCAAGACCCAAAGAACCCTCACTGTTGCTGGGAGTTTAGAGCTCCAGTATCACATTATTTTTCATTGGTCAACAAAGCCAGGAAGTCCAAGTATAGACTGAGAAAAGGGACTGAAGGTCCTTTAACACTAACTGCTGCAGGGTAAATGTTTTTACATCACATAATCAGGACGACAGTTTCCCAAAGGGCTTCTACCAAAGATGCCATGCTATAGATTACCCTATCAAATAAGAAGATATTAATTATCACAGAATAAAGTTTAAATTTATTTTCTGGACTCAGTTAAGCTGAAAAAAAAATATATTTCACAGTAGAAGTGGGAGAACATATATTATTAATACTTGGAAGAAGCTACATTGATAAATAATACATTACAAGCTTCCCAAAAAAATGTATCACAGAACACCTTCATCTCATCAAGGGTCCTTTAAGGAGACAGGCAGGTTCGGATGGGATATCAGCATCCAGTGATGAAAAACCACTGACTATCCTGCTGAACATGGAATTTTTTATTTAGAACCCGTGCTTTTGATCATATTCAGTAGGGAACTTCCACCTTGTATGTCTCATAGTAATGAGGAGTGTAACAAAGGGGAAACCTCTAAACATTATATATTTCTGTCAGAGTTGTTTGACCTGCAGGTATCTATTGGCCCACATTTCAGAAAACTGAGACACTTCAGAAAACTGTTATTTTCTTTATAACTAGAAGGAAAAATGAATCTGAATAATTTTATTAGTAGAAAATTATTTCCGAAAGTTTTTTATATATGTCTTGCCTGACTCTTCCTTAGTACATTGACTTTCTGCATTACTCTGCATGTTTCATTGTTAAAGACAGAAATTTTTGATAAATATTAAAATAAATGTTTCATAGCAAATTTTGATTCTTGCCAAAACCAGAAAAAAATAAGGCAAAGACTGAAAGGGAAAGTACTTTTCCTATCATAGCAACGATGTTCAAGCAATTAAATCAAATTTTGGTATAACACAACATTGCCTTTGAACAGAGAAGAGTGGATAAAAGCTGTTTATCTGTAGGCATGCATCCTGGTCCAGAAGGGAACTCATGGCCTTTCTCTCTCAGCTACTCATGTACATGACAGCTGATTAAATAAAAAGACAGTTCAGTACATCCTGCCTAGAAGATAATGGGCTAACCCTTAATGCATCAGGCATTAGACCAGTCTGAGCTAGCTGCAAAGACAGCTGTGGCTTGTTTCCAACTCTTAAAATAAGCTTCAAGAGAGGATGGATGGGTTGTATCTACTTCAACATTTAAATGACAAAAACTGTATAATTAGTTGGTATAAATTATACTTTATGGAATCAAACCAATTAAGTGAAGTGGTTGATTCATATTTTGTAAGGTTATTGTGCTTCAGTTTTCCTGTCTCTTTCTCTTGTTCACTGATGACAAAGTGACTGTGAAAGTAATTTAGAGAAATAAACCCTTATATGCTGAGCAATGAAAGCACATGTGAATCATTTTAGTCAAAGGAATAGTATGTCTTTTGATTTTAATATGACATTAATATACTTTTAGAGGATAAGGCCCTGAGATAGAGGAAGCGCAATTGAATTTTAAAATTTATACAGTTTTTATTCTGATATTAGCAAATAAAAGACCATTCTCAATTGTCTTATGAAGTCAGCAATAAGTTGGATTTATTTTTAAGGTGTGTATTTTTAAGATGACACTCCCTTAATCTGCTTTTTTTTATTCAAAAGAACTATTTGGCTAAAGCTATGTTTTATCATATCATTTCCAACTCACAGGAGAAGTCAATATTGTAGGGCAATGATTGAAAACTGTTTTTAATAGAAGAAAAATGAATTAAGGTTTGGACCCAATAATTGAATTTTGTCTACTTGTGCACATCTTGGCTTCAAGAAAAGCAGCTCTCCGATGGTCAGAAACCATTATCTCAGGGCTGTCTCATAGTCACATTTCAAATGTTCAGATGGCTGTAGAGCAATGCCTAGACATCACAAGGGCCAGTTTTTTGCTGTCATTCCAGAAGCTGGTCTTTCCAGAAGCATCCCAGTGAAATCCATAAAGTTAGTTTGCATAAAAGAGCATTGCAAATTTACAGAAATGCTAACATGCTTGGAAACAGAAAGGCAACTATTAATCTTTCTGGTAATGACACCTTAAATAAGGAAACAGCAATCTTAAATAGAAAAGTCAACAAAACGGACAATTCAGAAACCGGAAAAAATATCTTTCATTGATACAATTTCAGTAATTTCAGTGCACATAAAAAAGACCCTTATAAGAGAGAGCTAGTCTTTTTTTTCTTTTAGTTACATAACCTTTGCATGCTACTTGAAAGATCTATTATCTAGATGATGTATTATATAGATCTATTATCTATTTCACAATTATGATATTAGGAATTGAGTTTGCATATTATTACCCTTTAGAGACCATCTATTTTCAGTGGTTATTTATTGGTTCATAGCATATTTTAATATATTTACTTTTAAGTACTGAAATCTGTAGAAATATTTTGAAAGAAAAGACAATCAAGTGCTGAACTTGGAATAGCCTGCTTATACGTACACATGCATACACATTCTGTGGATTGAAAACTCTTATCATAGTTATTTAGTTATATATTCTGGGAAGCTTAGTACATCACAGAAATTGCATACACACTAAAAGCAGGTCAATTTTGTTCACACAGTAAACTAAACGTGGCTGATTCCATTCATGTAGCTTTGAACCAGTCTTGCTCAGATTTTATTGCACAACTGGGTTCAGCTGCAGAATGCAAGTAAAAGGTCTTCTGGTCTACATGCAATAGAAGGAAAAATCTTTTAACCCACTGCTTTGGATGAGAGACGTATGAGAGAGAAGTTCCTCAGATAATGGTATCTGCTTTTAAAAATTTCAGAAGAATACAACACAGATCCTACTCAGTAGTAAATTAGACATTTACAGAAAAGGACTGCTTGATTAAGAAATTATTCTGTTCACTAACCTAAAAAATTAAAATAATGAAAGCAGAGGTTTTGATTATAAAAAAAACCAAGGAAGATTCATTCCCTCCCTACTTGGACAATTTGCTAGAAAACTTGCTTGGGATTAAGGTTCAGAGCTCCGATCTACCTAATTAAGTATTTTAACAAGTCTGCCCAACTTTCTGGAAGCTATTCTACCCACTGCAATTTAGATAGGGAAGTATGGCTTTCTCTTGATACTCCTGTTAAAAGTTGCTGTGCTTTGTATACAGCATGTGTATCTTCATTGGCTCTCAGAATCAAAACGAGTCTATCTTTCATTGATCAAAGAATTTGCCTGGCAGACAAGATGCCCTAACTCGGTTCCAGCAACTAATTACTTATTTTATACCAAATGGGAGATACTTGCATAGGACAGGTGGACAGATTCATTGCAGACTAGCCTGCAGGCAGTAATTAGGTGGGAGACCAAGTCAGAGCTTGCTTTGAATGAGAAAGGGAGGGAAGGTTGAATCCTGGTCTACTCTGTCTTTGTTAATTTTCTAACCATTATGCCATAAGACATAAAGGGAAAAAAGTACCAGCTTGGTTTTGTAAATCAGGCTTAAATCTTTTAATGTCAGAAAATCTTAAGCAAGTCTGATTTCCATTCACCAGTGGGTTCTGAGTAAATTAAAAATGTATTTTTGAGTTGAACATATATTTTAACCAACCATTTGAAGGAGTGATGGAAGACAGGAATTCAAACACTCCAGAAAGGGGCCCATGCAATTGTAAGCCAAGCATGAAACCAGCAGCCATACAGAGGTCATTATAATTATAATACCAGTGACTCACTTACTTAACTACAGCTTTAACACCAGAAAAACAATAGTCAAATCAGTACGTGAATAAATACCAGCAGACCAGTATTTGCACAGTGCTCTTACAGGAATCAGAGGAGGACTTAGGGTAACTCCTCTTTAATCCAGGTTCCTTCCAAGTCTCATACTTCTATACTCTCTGCATCTCTGCCTCCCCCTCCTCTGGTCTTCTCTTTCCTCCTCACCCTGTCTATCCTTACATTCAACATGCACTCTTGTCTCCCTTCTCCTAAAGGAGACACAAATTTATCCTTGATCTCATTTTCATCTTATGAAAGAGTGACCATCTCCTCCTTCTCCTCCCCAAGTGGTTTTGTTTTTTTTTTTCTCCCCAGTAATAACACTGCTAAAATAATTTATCCTTTGTTGGTTCACTTCCAGCTCTGAGTCTCTCCACATTTTGCTATACTGAGATCATGAGCCTTCACCATCCCAGATAAGCTTTTTATATCTCCATCTTGGTTGGTTTGGCCACTACACTGTCAGCTCAGTGACCCTTGCCTGTTGTTTCTGTTTGACCCACCTGAGTTAGCTACATGTTTGACAGCTGGTCATAAAAAAGCCTCTGTACTTTTTATTTTTCCTACACCACCACTTAATCAGTGTGATTATAGACATTTTTACACAGACTAAAAGAATGTATACAAAGGCTCATTTCATTTGCTTTGAAGACTTACCTCTTGTATACAGCATGTGTATATGTGTATACAAGAAGGACATGAGAGTGTCAGGGAAAGTTCCTGGACATTTAAATCATCCGTACTGTTAGCCTTAGCAGAGTCACTGGGCACAGTTTTGACCAACACCAAGTAAAGCTTTCTCAGACAAATTCAAGGCATTTGGGGAAATTAGTACAGATCAGAAACTACTCTCTGCAGTCGCTTTCCATGAAGCTGACCTATTTTGGTGTGGGTAAAAGAATTTAATAACATGGAAATAGGCCATTCAATACTGGCTAGCTTCCGGACCGCAGAGTACAGCTGGTACATGAAATGTCTTTGTACAGTTGTAGCTCTTTTGAGCCTATGCTTTGCAATCCAGGCCATGCAGCCCACCTTGGGTCAAAGCACCTTATAGTTAAGTAGGCTTCTGTTACTATTGGTGTGTGTGCAACATAAAGGAGTTAACATAAAATTCCACATCTATACAGATTTCTGTTTACACTTATGCCAAATTTCTCTTACTTTTTTCTTATTCTTTTCCACATCAGAATTCTTCAAGCACTTTCAGTAGGAGCCGATTTGCCCCCAAAAGTGGATGCAGTCTTAGTAAAAGCTCCCTAGAAACTTCTTTTTCTTTTTGGTAGCTGTGACTGTTGCATGATCTTGATCATAAAGCATCTTGAAGAGTGAAACATGTGCTTCAAACTGAACAATGACACAAAACCCAACTAAAGCATAATATTGAAAAAAAAAAAACAAACGAGAAATAAACTGGAGAGAGAAATATTCAGCTACGACAGATTCTGAAAACACTAAATGTTTGGTAAATTTTATGTCTGCTACACTTATATTGTTTTTTAACTTTCTCAAGAATGCATAACTAGCAAAGGCTTAGAGAACTGTTTGGGGTACTGATTGAATAAAAAAACAAACAAACCTCTTTAAAGCTCCAAACTGAGAGAGACTGAACCTAGAGCTGCAAAGCAGAGCATGAAAACAAATATAGCTATTTCTTGGTACTATACCATAACCAACGAAAAAGATAGGTAATTTGTCACTAGGTAAAATGTAATGCTCTGATTGCACAGTAAGCAATAGTCCAAGAAGTACAAATGAGCACAATAGTGGTTAGAAGTTAAATATTAGCTATTGGTCATAAATTCCTGTTGTTAGTCTGCACTTATCCAATTCATTTTCCCCCTATTATTAGGTTTAAGTGGTAACTGATCATTAAGAGCAAGATTTATAGGTCAATTATTTTTAAACACATCATTATCATCACAGTAGATTATTATAATTAATAATTGTATTTTACATCTGTTACCTTCTGTACAGAAGGTGTAAACAAATACGGTTCATAGAAATTCAGCAGCCTTTGGCAGGAATCATGACATTCATTCCACCCCAATGTGTTTTCTGTGGGGAGAGGTGAAGAAATTATTCATTCAAAACACAGAGTATTTATATTGGATGCATGAAATTATCCACAGTAACCTTGGGATGGCTTAAAAGCACCATGCATCTTCACCTACTCTCTGATACTGAAGAGTAGCTAGAGCTACAGATTTAACAGCATGGGGTTGCCTTGCAATGCCTTGAGAACTGGTTGCAAAGTGACTCACAGACACAGTGTCACTTACTGCATCACTATAATTTCTGGCAACATCTGCCTTTTTCCCTGAGGCCTTCTGTCCAAGTAAGAAATCAACACAGCCTTTCTGCTTCTGACCGTGGTGGGCTTACTTTCTGAAAACTTAGAGGCTACAGTGCAACATGAAGTGAAACAGACCATATATAATTATCTAATTATAATCACAACAGTTTAGGCTCATGATTTTCAGAAATACCTAACAACCACAGTTGTAGTCAGATTTTCATGAGTGCTCCACTCCTTGTAAAAACATTAAATGGGATGCCCAAAAAGTGCTTGCAACAATCCAAAGATTCCTACTGACAGTAATAGGAACTGCAGATACCAAGCAGTTTTGAAACTGTCTTCTCTGAGTCCAAAATACATGTTTAGCTGAATTTTTGCATAAAGAAAGTTATAAAAATAAAAAGAAAATAACAGACATATTCTAGAGGAACTCTTTCAAGTTTTCTCTCGAATTCATGATAATTATTTTTTTCTCAGTGGCTTCCACAGCAAATCTGTCGATCTTATAAATGTGATTGCCAATGCTCTCAATAGAAGGATCTATAATTAAGCACTCACTACCCACAGATTTCATTGCAAAAGGAGCGATATTTATATAGATGTCTTACCTTTAAAGACTTAAATTGGAAGACATAAACATCACTTTTGATAAGTTGATTATACTTGCTGTAAAGTATAAGAGACTACAAATGTGAGGCCAATTGCCATCCTACTGTATCATTATTTTTTGGTCTATATCACACACTAAATCACAAGTATTTTAAGGAAACTGCATACAGTAAACCAAAACTTAAAACAAAAAACAGTAAACTATTATGCACTTGTACTTGATGATTTCACATTTTTATCTTGAAAAATAATAATTTTCTGCCTCACGCTGTGCCAACGTGGTAAAGAAAAGTAATATATATTTTACAGAAAACCATTTACATAAAATGTACCCAATGAGAATGTGAAAATCAAAGCTTCACAGGGAGTCTTCTGAGTAATACCTATGTCAAGCTTGTTTTGTTTAGGTGATTTTAGGCATGCAACTTAGGTGTGACTTGGAGGACTAAAGATAGGGACCTAATTTTCTTAGTTGATGGAGAGAAAAATGATTCTTCCAATACAGATGATTTAGAGCATTTGGCTTAGATCCTAATGTAAATAGTTTGACCACATTCTTAAGAGTGAATGAATTGTAGTAAAATTGTGTTATCATATTTTGTGCCAGAGTAATAAAGAAAATATGAAAAAGCTCCTGCAAGGTATTTAAGAAGCAGAGATGTTAAGCAGAGCATTACAAACTTTATGTCCCATCCTTGGCAATATGCTTTTTATCATGTTAATATTTCATATATATCATGCAATTTAAATTTTATAGAGGGAATAAGTGTATTGATTTATTTCATGGTGACAGTGTGATCACCAGAATATTACCAATAGACCTACCTGATAAATGCCAATTACATGCTGCCTGAGATTCTGAAAACGGAAAGACATTTTCTCCCGAAAACTATCCTTTTTCTGTTCGTAAGGCATGCTACACCTTGATAATTCTTCATAACCACTATATAACTTCCATAGAAACACTTGATTCAAGCTTTTAGACTATACCCTCCAAAAATTATTTTTCTCATTGTATTTTGGACTTTTTTTAGTGATTTTTTTGGTTTGGTAATAATTTCTTAATCAGTAGACTAGATATTAGCAGAACAGCTCTTTATTGGTCATGATACATAATGAAGCTGATCATCTACAACTTGTTTTCCACATAAACCCTCAGACATCCAGGAAGCATGTTGTCTAACACATGAACACATTGACAAAGTCAGACTTTGCACAGATGACCATTTAGCCACCACTTTTCCGTATAGCAAGACCAATGGAAGGGGAAGTGATAATGGTAGGATCTTTCCTATCCAGTAATAACAGCATGATTAAAGCAGTTACTCGGGAACTTGATTTGGTTTCCTCAGCTTGTTAGAGTTCAACTCCATATCATCTAGGAGAAACCCTTAATTATAAATGTGAGGAAGTTCTAGAAATGAGCATTTTCTTCCCCTCCTATTAAAACTGTGCCACCATGCAAAAGAAAATTTAAGATTCTTCAAAGAAGATGAAGTACTATTCTTGCCTAGGTATTAGGACACACACTTCTTAGTGTCTGTGGCTCCAAACAACTTTTTCTAGAATTATTTCTACATTATGCTGTTAAACAGAATGTTCTCTGTTGTCTTTGCTATACCCAGGACTCTTTGGAGACAGAAGCTGTGGGTCTGAATATCTTTAGCTGAGAAAATGAACTGGCATTTCCCATTTCCTGAACGCTTGCTCCAACAAGGGGGATATTATGCTCTGTGCAATTAGTCCCTGATATGCAATGGGGAGGTTTATTTTTACAAAGCCTTCTGAAAACAGCTTATCAGTGGAAACAACAGCAAATGGTTAAACTGAAATTTTTCATTATACAAAAATTATACCAGGTATGATGAATTTTTTTCTCCTTAGGGGAAGGAAGAAAGGGGACAGCCTCAAAAACTCAGTCTGCTAGCTCACCTGAGGGGCTGATAGAGCCCTGGCTCAGCAGCTGGCAGCTCTGCGGGAGCTCCATCATTGGATTACCCTAAACTTCAGCAGGATCAAACTCAAAAGGGGTTTTGTCTCTACTCATTTCCCCTTGAAGAACTGGGGACCTTTGGACATCCAGGATCTCTGCAGTCTGGGGAGATGTAGCTCTTGCTAGGTGTGGACTTTGGGATCCACAGCAGAGAACCAGGAATTTTTAAGAATGGTTATGCTATATCTAATGAGGCCATAAACCCTAACTCAGAGCAGTGGGTTTGAGGATGGAAGAAGCCTTGCTATAACCGAAGTTCTACCAGCCTATGCCAGGTCATGTGCGACCTGCTTCAGAGCACACGGTGACAAAGCCCGTCCCTTCTCTTCCTACAGAGGGTCCCAGCCCCCTGCAGGGCACAGAGCTGCAGCTAGGAGAGGCATGAATATATCTCACTGCTGTGCTAAATCACATCTTCCCAGTTTTAGGAACATGTATATCAGATGCTGCTAATTATTAGGCTGATTAGCTGTAGCTGATGTAACAGGTTTGGAATACGGACTATCTGCTTGTATTTACAGTATCCTTTCTTTTGCCTATTGCACTATTGTTAAAACACCAGCAAGTAAATATGAACCGTTGTCTTTGGATTCTTCCTAAACAGACAGAAATCAGTGCCCTTATAACCTGGCCAAGATAAAAAATGAAATGCCTTGGTAATTTATTTAAGCTAACAAGAATATTATAATATACAAAATCTGTTTGTTTTTTTTAATGAGAAAACATTAAAGATTTAGATCAAAGGGAAATAAATTATTTTATTTCAATGTTGTTGCCTGTAACATTCATGCTATCACGATTAACTGCAATACAATACTTTGGCAGCTGCCAAAGAGAAATGAAAAAAATATAGACAAAGAAAAAGCAGGAGAGGATAAACTTGCATCCACACAGTACATGTATGGTGACGGATTAGAAAAAAGCTCAAACAGGATTTATAGCTGTTTGGCTGAAGGCCATTATGCATTTAGCTTAAGTCCTTAGATGCTAACCTGGGTTTTTTTCCTAATGGTTGTTTTGCTGATGAGATGTAATGATGGTTTTCATTTCTTATTCTCATCAGAATTGAAAACCTTTTTGGTAAATGATGGTGTACCTATAAACTGCAGGTGTGGAGAAACAAAACAAAACAAAAAAACCCTTTGTAAATAAAAATCAATCCCCAGAACAGCTTTTGAGCCGTAAAAAGTAAAACTAATCTGATCATGTCAAAATATCTGTAAAAGCGTGCTGAATTTCAGTCAGTATGACTGATTACCTGTCACTTACTCAGCTCTGATTTCTTCCTGCTATGTGCTTTGGAACAATCTTTGTTTTAGAAACTTGGAGGCAGCATGTATGAGTTGTTAGCTCACCTCCACCTCGGTTTCCTGAAGGTTTTTGGGGCTGAGTAATAAGCCCTATCAGTCATTTCAGCCTAAAACCTTAAACAGGATCATCACTCATTTATTTTTATCATCTTTATTGATGCTGCTTAACCTGAAACTCTGAGGAAGCTTCATACCTTCAGTCACACAGACACTACACAGGCTTTATAAGGGAATGCCTGAATGCTTATGTTAAGCTACATAATCATTGGGCTTTCCCTAGTTTTGGATTCTGGGCTGAAGTTTAAGTGTAATTTAAGTGTGAAATGTTGCATAAGTTAAGCATGTCATCTGGCACATGACTTTTGGCCTTAAAAATAACAGTTAATTTTTTTTTTTTTCTTAAAATTCCATTTACAAGAGAATGAAAAATCTTGACCAGGCAATATACATTGCTACTAGCTTTCCTATATGTGAAAATATTCCAACATGCATGCAATATACATGAGTGAAATCAGCAAAAGGGTAGCTAGTTGCAAAGTCCAGTTTCATAGTGCAGTCTGACAGAAGCAAGGGCTTGATCCTTTGGTACATCCCGTATCACTCATCCTTTATAAAAGCCAGCAGCAAACTTAGAAAATATGTTTGAAAGAGATTTATGCAAGTAGAACGAAAGATTTTTGTAGGCAGAGTAGTCACATGAGACAATCTACAAAATTTGACAGAACTGTTTGAGCAGCGTAACCAGTTGCTGCATACGTTTGTCTGAGCTGCTTGTTCCATCATTCCTAGAAGCTGCAGAGAACAAGGTTTTCAGGACGTTTGGGAGTAAAAGGTTATTACTTAGGCCTGTTTCAATATACATCTATAGCAAATGGAGGTAGTAGTGTATACAGGCAAAATGGATGATAAAAATTGAATAACGCCAAACTGCCACAGCAAGTTCACAGCAAGAAGTAATGTCTCCTAGAAACAGAAAAATAAAAATCTGCAAAACTGCCTTTCTGTTACATTTCACGTGCAATATGTATTGATCATTTCAAATGTCCTCTGCACAAAGACTATTTTCTTGGGGGGAAAAAAAGGGTTTCATGCTATACATTATATTCTCTTGAAGTTTTTTCCATGAGCTGGCAACAATATACATTATTTGTTTTTCATTTATTTTATTCTGAAATTATGTTGTCACAGTAGCACCATTAACAGCTTCCATATGCTGTGAAGATACTATTACAGGAGGACGATGGCAGTGTAATTACATACTACATCTTCAGAGATCTGACTCTGACAGAGTTGAAGATTACTTCAGAGTTTCAAATTAATCTGAATGACCCCATCTTTATTGCTGTTGAATTTCTGGAAGTGATGAAATGCCAAGTCGTTGAAAATAACTGATAAAAGCCTAAACAATTTGAAATGAGTAATGTAGTGTTTCTTTGACTTAATCTCAGTCCCATATGCTTTACAGCCAGGTACAGTATTTTATAGAGAAATGTTTGATTTAATGAATCTGAGTGCTCTTCAGTTCACTAATAGATCAACTCGGCAAAGAAGGAAAAATCCGTTAACATATGCTCTTACATTTTATGTTCACCAAAACTGTGGCTGTAAAGAGCAAACACTGCAGCAATTATTTCTGTGGCACAATGTGTCTGTAAAAGAACTAGGCATGATGGCTAAAACTATGTTGTGGAAATGTAACATAAAATTCAAGTATAGGCAGAGCCCTTTTAGATCTCTTTTCTTCCATCTCTTCTGAACAACTTGCATAGCAGAGACTCAGTAATAGGCATATTTGTAAGTGACATTAGATAATAGGAGGATTTGTGATTGTCTCCTGCATACCATGTTAAAATGTTATCCTTTACTCAGTCACTGAAGTACAACTAAGAAATAGCTGAGGCTCCTCTGTCTTGATAATATTTTCGATTGTAGTGCTTCTTTCCAGCTGTTAAAACAAGGAGAAGAAGAAAAAGTAAAGCTTCCTTTAGTACATTCCCTTGGAGAAAGAAGAAGGAAAAGTTCCTTTAGTATGTTCCCTTGGGAAAAATAGTGAAATGATAATTGCACAAACCTTAGTAGCTCAGTCAATAAGTACTACAAGAGCCACACATGGTAATGTCCAAATGTGGATGCTGACACAAATGGACTTTACTTACAGGGATTCTCTCAAACAAATGAAGCAAATTTTGCCTTCAGATATACTTTGCATACAGATGGACAAAGGGAGGAAGCAGACAAAGCTCATTTTTTCAGAGGCAATCAAGTAGACAATTCTATAGGTACTATAGCCCAAACTACTAGCTCACAAAAGAGTAGGTTTACTCCAAATCTAGCAGTGCTAATGTAATTTTTTTCCTCACCTGGAAGTATTGTAAAGCTGAAAAAGCTGACACAGCATGCATTGTAAGGAGATAGCGACAGGGAGCAGCGTCTGCTGTTTAATTCAGTGGCTGGATGCGAAAGTTGTCTATCCTGCTGTTATATGATATACAAATTCTCAGAGCCTTATTTTGTGAAGTGTGACTGAACCAGTACCAGGAGAAAATCTCTCAGACATCCCCCTAATATGCCTCCCACTAGTCACAGATGCCTGTTCTGCTATATTATTGAAAAGAGGTGTAAATTTCCTCCTATGTATTCATATGTAGAAGAATGAGATGGCCATTGCCAATGTTTTCCTGTGCTGAAGCGACTGCTCTGTGAGGGCTGTTGGAGGATGACCCAGGAAAATGAAACATGCAGCTGATGGGGCAAGCAAATGCCACTTTGTTGAGAGCCAGGATGAAGCAAATCAAATGACTCGGGCCCACTGAAATCAGCTCCAAAAGCTGCTGGCTGTTTTGACAGCGAAGGCTGCTGTGTGAAGAAAGGCAAGCACTACCTGCCCACTAGAAATACTCACCATGGTGATGTTCGCTACCAGCTGTGCAAAAAAACAACTCCAGCGAGAGCTGCAGCTGGACAGGAAAGGCAGGCGCTTCAGCAGCAGTGTAATAAACCAGGGCACAGTGGTATAAAATAAGGCCTGCTGCTACTGATGTCGTTAAAGTAAAAGCTGTAGCAAAGTATTTTGGACCTTTTCTTTTAGCTATTTTAACTATTATTTGTAACATTTTTTTCAACATAGCTGTTTCCCTGAATGAAACCATTTTGCCTTTATGTATCAGTAGTAATGCTTATTTTAAGTGTGTGATTTTTGTCTGTTTTGGGTTTTGTTTTTTTTTTTTTTTTTTACTTTTGTAACCAGCTAAAAATTTATGTTTAGCACTGAAATTTTAGTAAGAACACCCTCTGGTGGCTAATGTATAAACGATACTCTTTATATCTTCCTCCCCACAAGGACTCGTACATGTAATTATAATACTGAATATTACAGAAATGGGTGGACATCCTTTTTCCACCAAAGTTTTCCTTTCAACTACTGTGAAATGCATAGATATATTTTCTCAAACAAAATAAAAATTCAGATACTAAAAACTGTTAAACATAGAAGGAGGAAAATGCTTATAAACATGTACTGTCTACGAGTACAATTTAATTCAAAAGAGTCAACCATATGGGCAAAATTAAAGATAGAAATATAGATAGATATCTCAAGAGAGAGAGATGTTAAGGCCCTTACAGTTGCACTGGACAAAATCTAGAAACTAGGGGAAATTAACATGTTCAGTAGCTAAAACATGCATATCTTTTTCTAATCCTTTGTTGTTTTGATATCATCATTTTAATTGGATGATTTAAATCTGTTTATTTTGCACAGGCTCCATGGTTTTAATCAGACATACTATGTTAATTATCAAGAAATCCCAAGAATGACTGTTTACCACTTTGTCACAGGTATCTTCCATTTAAAAGTTCCTGAGTCCTCTCACGTTGGTTCTGCTATTGGGAGGATCAGAGCTGTGGACCCTGATTTTGGGAAAAATGCAGAAATTGAGTACAACATAGTTCCAGGAGATGGAGGAAACTTGTTTGACATCACAACAGATGAGAATACCCAAGAAGGAGTCATCAAACTGAAAAAGGTATGTCGCACTGATGGAGTGTATGTACCTATGGCTCAAGCAAGAACTAGGTAAGAGAATTAAATGTTGTGCAATTATACCTCAGAAGTAACACATGGTAGTGTGTATCTTTATTAGAATCTGTGGTTGTGATCTTAGTCTTAAAAGAAATTGGAGTTTAGTGTTTCATTTCACGTACAATCAGGTATGAATTTCACAAATAAAGTCAGTTTTAATGGCAGAGAAGTAATTCTTGTCTCTTTCTAGGAGGTATAATTTCTCTTTTATGGGAAGTTTTCCACCTAAAACCATATGAAAAATGCTCCAGTTCAGAGCATGGAATGAAAGAGCTATATTTTATGTTTGAGATAGTGTATTTCATTTTCACTTGTAAACCTTTTATTTTTAAAATTTTGATTTTGTGTTTGTTATTTTAATAATGAAACTGTTGTACATTACTGTGGTGAACAGAGTTTTTACTCAGGGTAGAGGAGTACCAAATGGTTGCAGATTGACATATCCTACTTCTAGTCTCCTAATAGTGTCCAAAATATCTGGTTATCAGATATTCATGCAAGAGAGCACACTGCATCTCAGCTGTTGATGGTGCTTCAGTGTACTAGAATAAGTTCAAGATTACTGAATTTATGAATTTCAAAGATGGAAAAGATAAGTGTTATTTGGAATTTAGTGATTAAAACACTCAGTAGGAGAACAGGGACAGTCACTTTTTAACCAATGGTTGTCTTCTGAGTCCAGGCATGTGCATGTACACCAATGATCAGCTTGTTTAGTAGAAAGAAATCTGAACCACCAGCTCATTTTGAAAGGCCAGGTTATGTTTTATAGACAGTTCATGCTTGTAGGTGTAATTTTTGTGAAGTATACACATCTGTGAGCCGAACACTTCACAAGGGTCTGGGAAGGAAAGACTTCTGGACATGTGTATTAAGACAAGCTTTAGGAAAACAGAAGCTTTAGTTCCAGTAAAATTTAGAATTTAGGTGCTTAAATTCCCCCCAGCTCTGACCATGGATCTATATTTGCATTATACTTATTCTAACAATGAAATTCCTGGCTTCAGCCTCTTGACCCAGGAAATAGCACATTATCCATGAGTGCATTGAAGGACCAGATGATGTCAAGTCACTTACTCTTCTGCTAGTTTTAGTGACACAAAATAGAAGCTCCGATACCCACAGGAAGTAGTTTGTCAAGAAGACACAATCTCTTTGCACTCTTCACACACCTCCTTCTTTTCTGACTAAAAGTTTGAATGTACTGCTTCCTCCTTATGTGAATTTGTAAACTTTGTTTCATCTTTAAAAATGTTCTGTTCACCTTTTTCCCTCTATGCAGATGACTCAAAATTAGCTCCATCTGGAACTGTCAGGCTGAGCAGCTGCATGCCCCTCCACATGCACTGGCAGTCGGAAATGGCA